>NC_058522.1:249930083-250565583 GCF_904849725.1 Hordeum vulgare subsp. vulgare | reverse complement strand
TCGCCATGGAATCGAGCTTTTTCCCCCACTCCACTCTTTCTTTCTTCAATTTAGCATTTTCATCTACTAACTTACTCAAGTCCGCGAGCTTCTACTCATCAGCTTCAGACTTTTCCTTAAGCTTTGCAAGGACTTTGTCCTTATCTTCAAGCGTCTTCTTCAATGCGTCGTAATCCAGCTGCAGCTGGTTCCCTTCTGATTCTACCTTGGTGTATTTCGACCCAATCTCGCAAGCCTTCTGAAAAACATCAACAATTCATTTTAGTCGACACTATTATTTTTTCTACTTCCGAGTGGAAAAATACATTTCAGTCGAAACTTATTATTTTTCTACTTCTGAGTGGAGAGATACAGTTCATTCGACCAACTGTATCCCATCTAAACCCTTGCCGAGGAAAGCACTCGACAACGGTCTGGGGGACTACACCTAGTGGGTGCACTCAGCATGCCCCCACTAGATACAAAGCCACTCGACCAGGTCTGGCCTAGCCAAGTGGGTTCACTCAGACTGTTCAATTGAGACTCCTGCTGATGCAAGCATTCAACAGCAGTCTCGGGGACTACACCGAGTGGGTTCACTCAGCGTGCCCCCACTGAAATAAAGACAAACTACTACACAACGTACCCTAAATGGGTGTAAAGTAAGATTGACAAGATTCAATCGGAAAACAAGATTGACAAGATTCAATCGGAAATTAACTTACAATGGAACTTACTCGCATGTTCACCTGTAGCATCGAGCCGGCATCATACGCCAACTTACTGGCCTCGAACGCCTCCTTATCCGCTGCATCGTCAGCCCAGCTTGGATCATAGCCTCCTTTCCGGCTCTAGAATGATCCTATGGGACATGTTGCATAGAAAATGCAAGCGTCGAAGAGGTCGGTATTGCAACAGTGCTAACATGAGTTACCGAAGGCGCGGTCGGTACAGTCGTCACAATAGTCGATCCAGTCGGAGGGGTTGTAACCATAGCAGCCGAACCGACCGGAGGCACACTCGACACAGGCGTTGCAGGCATACTCAACACAGGCGTTGTAGGCATGGCTTGAGTCCGTTCTGCAACTGTATGTTGCGGCTCTTGTTCGTCATCTAAGAAACTGACATCTGAAGCTGTCACAGTGGTGGCTAGATCAGTCGACAGGTCCAATCCAGAAAACAGAGTAAAGTTAATACTTATCATACATAGTCGAGTAGCAGGCTTATCCATGACTTCCAAGTCCATGTGGTCCTCTCCAGCATCAATAGGAGTCGCCACCGAGGTAGCAGGACTGGCGAGAAAATTACACTCGGTCATCAGAAATATCGAAAGTCATAATGGTGAAACAAAAAGGACGAATACTCATGCTGAGGCAACTCGCACATCAATTCTCGTTCGGGGCAAGGCCTTCAGAAGTTTGGGTGCGTCGGGCTTGCGTTGTTTCGCAGCCTTTTCCGCGGAGTCTGTCGCAGCACCCCGATCGCGCTTCACATTCCTGCTGCTCGATGCTATGGTTTTTCTCGGAGAAGCCGCTGGGTCGTGGTGTTGTTTGGGTCGCGGTTCGTGGCATGGAGGAGACTAGTTTTCTTCTTCACCGGCGTTTGAGGCATCTTCACTCTCCTCGCCATCGTCAGCATAATCGCTCTTGGCACTGCCACCTTCACTTTCCACCCCGAGGTCGAACTACTCCCCGTTGGGCACAGGAGAACGCAAGTCCACTCCTACAAAGTACAAAGGCAATAGATTCAGTCGGACAAGTATTTATTCATTCGGCAAAGACATGAACACAACCGTAAAAGATACAACATACCAATTTCCACGGTTTATTCTCAGCTGAATAAGGCGCAACTCGCTTGGATCCCATGGGATTATCACAAGGTTCGGTGATTCTCTTGATCCACTGACCTATTGTTTCTTCCGAAACTTCCTCAGGATGGGACCGAGTGGAATCTTGAGAGCCCAAGTAGTGCCACATGTTGTGGTCCCTCGCCTGAAGGGGTTGGATGCACTGACTAAGGAACGTCCCCAGCAGATCCATTCCAATCAGTCCATTCTGCACCAAGTTGATCACCTCAGCTACCAACATCTCCACTTCTCCCTTCTCGTCCTTGAATATAGTCAGTGTTCTAGGGGTTGTCGGACGATCTAAGGTGAAATGAGGGAGGCCAGTCGATATGTTTGGAGACGCGATATCGTTGCAATAGAACCATGTCAACTGCCAATTTCGAACCGATTTAGGAAGGGTCATTTGGGGATAAGTGCTCCTAACCCTTTTTTGGATCCCTAAACCACCACACAACTGGATAACATTGGTCCTATTGTCGCGTGGGTTCGCTTTTTTCATCGTCTAGGATCGCACAAACAATATGTGCTTGAACAGCCCCTAGTGAGGAGGGCAGCCCAGGAAACACTCGCACAGGGCCCCGAATAAAAGGGTGAGGAGTTAGAGAGAAACCTAGCTCGACATGTGTGAGGAGAAGGACATGTTCCCCCTCGCGGGGCTCCAGTTTAAGCTCCCCCTCCGGCAACCTCAAAGAGTTTTTGACCACCATCCCATGCTCCACGAGATCCAGGATGTCCTCCTTCACGGTGAACGGGAGAAAATCCCCCTGCATCCACCCCGACGGCAGCGCGGTCCGACCTGGCTTCTTCGCCTTGCCTCCCTTCTTGGCGCGCTCGAGCTTAGAGGTCTTGCCCTTCGTCATGGCCGCAGCAGAGAGGAAGAAACTAAGCAAAGCCTACGGGACGGAGGTGAGGAAGAGGCAAGGAAAGATCAAAGAAGGCACGGCCTTAACCATAGCGTTGGCCGCATTTATATAACCAACCAACTGTGTCACTGACTGGTGGGACTCCCAGATCCCAGCCGATCCCGATATCAGAGGATATGTGATGGGTGATGATGATGGCGCCGCAATAATTGAGGCGTCGTTGCTCCACTTTGTCTAACGGTTGCATCATCCCCGCGCAGTGCGCGGAAACCGGAATTTCGAATCCCGTGGAATTTGGGCATGCCGAAGTGATCCATCACATCCAAAGATTCCGTATATCACTCGGAGTAACTACAAGCACTTGAACTCACTCATACACACTTCACAACAGAAGCGATCAAGGCGAATGACGAAGATTACACTCGACACGAAGTTCCATCAATCCGAGGAGTATGACCAATGTCAGTATGGCTCGACGGAATATACCCCTTCTTCACTCGAACCCCGATCCATTCGGGGGTTAATGATGGGGATATATACATAGGGTAGGGTCATAGGCCTGATTTAAATGTCCTATCCAAGGGTACCTCATTATTAGTTGAAGGGTCACACAGAAGATTCTGACTGGATGGTCATGCCACCTAAAAAGTCACTCGGTACATAAACACTCAGAAGATATTCCCATCCACTTGACGACCTACTTCCACTCGGACTCGTTCCAGTTGACATAGAAGACCAGAAGCCACCTCCATGGAGGCCAACGGGCATGCTCTTAGATAATGGTCATGAATAACATTAATCACATACATACGTTATCAGTAACGTATATCTTTAAACCATATTGATCGAGCCCTTAGATGTTGAGGCCTTGATGAGGGGTGGCGCACTCTATGTAAGCCACACCTACCCTCTGGCACAAGGGTTTGCACCCCGTGTAATACACATTCCACACTACAAGATCTCCCGAGCGGTGAGACGTAGTGTTATTACCTCTAAGAGAGGGGCCTGAACTCATACATCTTGTGTACAAGCTTGTCGTAACTAGGATTCTGCTCACTCCATTCGTACCCTACACCTCTACCGTCGGGTTCATTCCCACAACATTTGCCACCTCGTGCGGCCTCCGGTCTCGTTCTGAAGCTTCCAAGTCTTCTTTTGGTCCAAAAAAATCATGAAAAAGTTCCGGGGAAATTGGTCTTTGTTTGGTAGTGTAAACCTAAAAATCCAAAAACATGCAGAGTACAACAACTACCACTGGACATCGGGTTAATAGGTTGGTGCTAAAAATATATTAATTGGTATATAAACAACCAAAAAGTATCCTAGAATGAAAATGTTATAGCATGCAACAATAAAAAATTATGGATACATTGGGAACGTATCAGCGTGCCCTATTGGCTTCGCACCAACAGGTGCCCCCTCTCGTATATTTTTGCTCCACAAATTCATATATAATCCACAAAAATTCCTCGTGAAGTTTCAGGTCATTTGGAGTCTAATGAATTTTTAGCCTTTTCTTGGTTTTCAGGGTCCATAATTCCAGATTCCGGCAATTTCCCTCTTTGTGATGTACCTTGTAAATTCAGAGAGAAAAGGCATAAGTGTATCATAAAGTGGAATAATGACCAATAATCATATAAATACTAATAATAAATCATGATCAAAAATGGATGTATCAACTCCCCACAAGCTTAGACATCGCTTGTCCTCAAGCGAAAGCCGACTTGATAACAATGACCACATAATTTGAGAGAGAGGTGTCGATAAATTGAGAATACGGACATGAGAGCATCATGAATATTAACATAGCAGCAAGTCTTTCACCATATGACTTCTCATAAACAAATAACAGTCTATCCACAATTATTGAAGTATCAAGCATAAATTTTATTGACAATCAACAACCTATGTCCTTAGTCATAGAGACAATCACAACTCATCATATTTCAGAGAGTAGTCTATGTAAGAGATTTCATTTTAGAAAGTTCATATACTCAACTATCATTCAGTGTTCTATGATTGCTCACATTCAACACATATTTTTGGAGCTAATGTTTCCATCACAGACATAGGAAGATAGAGTCTTTATTGGTTTCGCCACCAACTTATTTACCTCAAGAATAATGTCAATAATAATGACTTCTCATCACCTACATCCAACTGGATATATATATCTGGATCTTTCCACAACATGTGATACTTGCCAAATAAAGAATTAATAGGTTGGAATAGGGATAAACATTATTGACTCTTGGATGAAAGTAAAAGATAGGCCCTTCACAAAGGGAAGAAGAGGTTGTCATGCAATTTTTAATTTAGGATGTGTAAGCTCTTAATGTAAAAGGACATCATTTTATATTGCCCCTTAGGATAGCAACTTTATTATGCATTTTGTCGCTTTTATTTCTTTCCATCAAAAGATCATACAGAACTTATTTTCCCTTACAATAAAAGATCATACACATTTCGGAGCAATTTTTATTGCTTTACGCAGCTATAAAAACTTACTTGGTGGACTCTCGTGGCAAGAAAATGGATTTAGCAGTTATGTATGCACAAATAGTATCTATACTAAGTGCGAATTTTTAGGCTAGCCAAAGATACTAAGAAAGCACCACATGTTAGAGGATCCATGAAAATATAACTTTTGTGTGAATGTAAACAAACGTAACACATTACGATGTCTTCCTTATCCAACATCAACAATTGGATCATTATATAATATTTTATGGGGGCTCACAATCATAAAAGATCTCCAAGATAGTATATTTGTATGTGAACCTCCTCTCAACTTTCATAATTTTGCATGGATTGTATCAGTGACTAGTGATATGTTTCTTAACTCTGAACAACTTTTATCAATCATACGTTTTCTATGCGAAGCATATTATTTTTCTATTTCTTTTATTTCATTGGTATGATTGATGCATGGGAGTAAAACAAGCAAACTCATACTAACATTTATTATACAATTCTCACACTCGATTACAAGGATAGATAGATCTCAAAGCAAACACTCTAAGCATAACAAAACTAAAATTTTAATTCTCTAAAACCTGAAATAACTAAGTATCGAACTAAGATATATGATATGGTAAAAGTGATGGTGATAAGATACTGGGTCACCTGCCCCAAGCTTGGAACAAGCTAAGGGTGGTGCCCATACCCATGTACTCAGGTATCCTTCTTGGGTGATGGTGGTGATGGTATAGTAGGCTTATCCTCTGTCTTCCATGGCATTGCTTCCCTGTTAAGAAGGAAGAGTTTGTCCCTCGGATACTGAAACTTGCAGCTATACTCATCCTCTTGGAACGAGATTCGTACTCACAGTTTTTGATTTGTATATAAAAAATTGGAGCTTGAAGATCCTGAAGTTTGTCGTTGAGCTTGAAGATCATCACCACGATCTCCTTGTTGTCCATCTTATGTTCACTAATAAAGTTTGTGATCATAGAGTGATTGGCGCTTACTCCACGCTCCACCATCCCTTGGCACTTGAAGATCTCCTGTTCTACTGCTACAAACCTGACCATCTCCCTTCCCTCCTTTGTTGGCCCTTAAGTGGCCTCAGTGTGTTTCATCAGCTCCGAAAGGTAGGGGTTGATGACTTTCTCATAGAACTTGTCCTTGGAGGAGCTTGATGGCGTCATGGCAATCCAGATCTGTCAGAAAATATCCCGAAACAAGAAAACCGGAGAAACTTGTGATGCGGTGGTCAAAGCGTATATAATGATTTTTCTAGGTCAGAATATGTGTCCACGAAGAAAACATAGTCCGGGAGGCATGCGAGGTGATCCCAAGCCATCAGGGCGTGCCTAGGGGGTGGTCGTGTCATGTTAGCTTGGAACTCCCTTGTGGGTTCCCCTGGCTGGTTTTTATTTTTGTAATTTTTGTAAAATACAAAAACCAACAGAAAATATTTTGATGGCATATTTGGAGTCGGTTTACTTACCGTATCACATACCTACCCCTTTTTTAGGTTTCTGGAGTGTTTCAGAAGGTCTCTCTTTTGTGTTCTTCTGGTGTCATCACTTGAATAATATTAGTTTCAACATTAATGGGTGTACCTGAGATGTAATGTTTAATTCTTTGCCCGTTTACCACTTTCAAATTTGTGCCTTCGGCATTATCGATCTTGATTGCACTGGAGCGATAAACCTCTTCGATGATATAAGGTTCTTCCCATTCGGAGAGAAGATTACTTGCAAAGAATCTGAAACAAGAATTCTACAAAAGAACTAGGTCTCCAACATTGAATTACCGTTTTTGATTCTCTTGTGACGCCATATTTTAAATTTTTCTTTAAATGACTTGGCATTTTCATAAGCCTTGTCAGTGCAGGTGTGTGCACTCAATCACCTATGGGAACTTTGTCCCCTTCGAGGTTCGGTGGGGAGATCGCTTGGCACAAAGAGAAGAAATTATGAAGCAACACGATGATGACAATCTGGGTTTTTACCCAGGTTCGGCCCACTGTGAAGACGGATTGTTTGGGGAAGACGTATTTCGCACGGTGTTCAGCCTCGGCAAGGGTTGCTGTAGAGAGCTATTACGTGCGTACCAATATTCGTGGTTCTAATCTCGTTGGGTCCGAATCCTCGAAGTGTCGAATCCTTTTCTAGGTTGCCTTGGGCCTCCTTTTATAGATCAAAGGGAGTTCACAGTGGCAAACATGCACGATTAGATAGCTAACAATGCTATCATACCTAAATCCCGCACTTAAGACAAAGTGCCATAAATGCAGCCTTAGGTGGTGAGCGGGGGTGCGTTCCCGGCAAGCTCCTTCCACCTATTAGCTAGTCCTGGCTTGGTGTATTGACACGCCTCTGGATAGTTGTCAATTGGTCGTAATATGTCTTTCGACACATCGCCATGTATCGAGCGAGATCCACTTAGCCATCTGGGAGCTCGACACCTCATCAATAAGTTACTGGTGTACCAAGGAGGTGGAGCGGTGGAAGATTGCCTCGCGCTTGCCAAGGAAGCGCCTTGCCGGGTCTTGTCGAGGATGCATGTGCCTTCGCCCCCGGCGGGTGCCGGTGGTTCTTGGCATGTCTTGGGCCCGTCCTGGGAAGCTTGTGTAAGTCTTGCCGGCGTCTGATTCCGTCTATTTGCTTGGGTTGGTGGTTGCCCTTGAGAGGTTATGCAAAAGTCAGGGGCACTAGGTACCCCATTACTAGTGCACCGGCAGGAGCCCCTGGGCCTGGCCTATACGTGCTTGCTCAGCTTTGTTGGGTTAGGCCCGAAGTTCATGCAAGGGAGTAAAAATTGGAAAGGGGTCACCACCAATCCACATTTCTACACTACCCGAACACTTCAGGTTGTTTCCGCCATGTGCGCCGCATGCATTGTGAGAATATCGCAACGGGTACTCGTGACTTAAAGGCCTCGTCGTGGGAGAAGCCAGAGCGTCATGGATTGTATCGATGGGGCGGTTACCTGTTCGCCCGTGATGGTGGGTAACGAGATAGGTGGAGATGGGCGGCGACCCTTGGAGCGTAGGAGAGCCAGCCCCCCCCCCCCCGCACCCTCCCTATAAAAGCGGGAGGGGTGCGGTAGATGATTCTCATCCATCCTTTTCCTTTCATCCAACCTAGGTTTGCCGGACTTGCTCTTCTCTTCTTCTCCCTTGAGGTGGCTTTGGTTTTTGGATATGGCGGGGAGGCGAGGGCGTCGTTCATCTTCTATGGGGGCAGCGAGAGCCTCCCTTTGAGATCATGCCACCACTTTAGTCGCGGTGACAGTGGGCAGCACTAGTGCTTGAGGCGGGCGCTCTGGAAGGGCCCGGGGTCGCCGAGGAGCCGTGGTCGAAGGGGCGGAGTGTTGTGCCCAACCCTTCTATGGTGACGCTGCCGCCGCCGTTGCTTGGGCATATCGGAGGTACGACATTCGAGTTTGTGGTCAACCCGCGGGTTCCTCCCCGCGGTCATGTGCGCCTCCCTTGCCCTTTTGACAGGGTGATGGAGGTTGACAAACCGCAGGGAGTGTGGCTCCTATGCTCCTTTTTCCAGGTGATGGAGAAAAATCATCGGCAAGGTACTCGGTTGCCTGCGAGTGGATGCAGCGTCCATTCTGTGGGTATCGCGGTAGAGTCCCCTACCCATGGCTACATGTTTAGCAGACATGGGTGGGAAACTTTATCCCGCATGTTCTTCTCGAGGACAGGGGGAATTCCCCGCCTTTGGCCACTAGGGATGACCACGCTCTCTGTAAGGGTTCCCGGAAAGCATGACGTCTTCCTTGGTTGTGCCGAGGGGCTCAACGGCAATGGAGGCTCCCGCGCAAGTGATGGAGATGATGGAGGATGTGCTCGCAGCGACCTTTGGTGCCCTAGGGACGGGGTCGACGGCTCCAACTCGCCATGATCGCTGGCAGCACCATCATCAACAGTTAGCATCAGTAGCGCCATCATGTGCACCTGCCTTCTACCCACTTCTTCTCTGCCTCCTTCGTCCTCCCTTCCCGGGTGTAGGGCCCTTCGGGTCCTGGCGGGAAGGCATCCTTCCGGTCCTGGCAGGGAGGCGCCGAATAGCCGGGAGCTCCTTTCGCCCTCCTTCATTCATGCATCCAATCTCTAAAGAAAGAGGGACAAGAAAGGCATTACACAACACTCGTCTTTTTATAAAGAAAAAGGTAGTATGCTTTTGCTAAATTTTTACTGGTGGAAATGTAATTTATTTTATCCATCTTGTACTCGAGAATGAATAAAATGAGCGCCATTCATCTTTCTCGAGTATTGTCCCTCCGCCCTTCTATTTGCATTGTGTTGAATGGATGCTCTTGTCATATAGGACTCATTGCCAGGTTGGTGCAAGACGCAAGTGTCGAAGGGGGAGCAAGCCCCCTATCAACAGACGAGCATCGTCCCCCCTGTAAGTCCCCTTGTCGATATTGGTGCGCTCCCTCCCAAGGCTAATAAGCGACAAGATATGAAGGATGGATCCTCCCGACAAGGGTTCCCCTCGTGTGGAGAGTTCCATTGTACACAACTGAAAAGTAGTGGCAAGGATTTCCTCAAGGAATATAATGGAACCAAGCTTAGGACAAGGTAGTTTAAACTTATCTCCTTAGGGGAGGCCCCATTGAAGGTGCGATGGTTCGCCGTCCTTGCCTTTCCGCTCTCTCCTGTTTACCTAGAGGTCAAACACACAGAGCAAAAGAGAGGCTCCGTCCTCTTGGAGATAGGGGAGACGCGATAACAAGGGTCACAAGTCAATCAAGCACTCTTAATAACTGGTAAACTAAGGCAGCAGTGGCCTCATAACATAAGTAAATGCATAATGCTCATGCAATGATGATATGATGCAATGCCTACCTTTATTTATGCACAGGGTCTACGCGTGGCTTTGTACAAAGGGTTCCATGCAACTACGACAAAGCTTGTACAAAAGGTGGATGCCAGGGACTAAGCCAGGAAACCGTGACTTATGGGTAGAACTTACGAAGATGCTCAATGTTCCATGAGTTAAGCACCTTGATGCCATCTTCAGTCTCCAGACGTACTACGCCAGGTCTGGTGACTTGTACTACCCCGTAAGGGCTTCCCACTTGGGCATCAAGTTTTTGGAACCCTTGGCGGATTGAACGCGCCTAAGGACAAGGTCACCTTCCTCAAAGCTCCGGGCAGGTGGTAGCGTGCGGCACACACAGCAGGACGGAGACGATCTTCCTCGAGGAGTGTGGCATCGTCATGCTGTAGATCCTATTGCTCCACTTAATCATAGGCAAGCACTCGAGGTGACCCATATATGAGTTCCGTGGGTATAACTGCTTCTGCCCCATATACTAGGGAGAAAGGTGTCTGACCAGTAGCTCGATTGGGTGTCGTTTTAAGGGACTAAGGAACCACCGACAACTCATCAATCCGTCGCTAGCCACATCTTCACAGTCTATCGAAAGTTCTCGTTCTGAGTCATCACAACACTTCAACATTCATCCTCTCGACTTGCCCTTTGCTCGTTGGGTGTGCAACAGAGGCGAAGGAGACCTTGCTTCCAAGGCTTTGGACGTACTGCATGAATATGCGTCTTGTGAACTGGGTGCCCTTGTTAGTGATTACTCTATTGGATACTCCAAAGCAGCACACCAGTCCTTTCATGAACTTGATAGCTGACTGTGCGGTATCCTTTCCCGCTGGCCCACCTTAGGCCATTTTGTGAACTTGATTGCTACGTACAAGAACTCGAAACCCCCGGCAGCATGGGGTAAGGGGCCCGGGATATCGACCCCTAGACCGAGAATGGTTGATGAATGTTCTTGGAATGGAACTGGCAGGCCTCGCACTTGGTGACAAAACTCAGTTGCATCTTGGAGGGTTGTCGGCCAATAGAAACCCTCCCGGAAAGCCTTCCCGGCAAGGGGCCTTGATCCTATGTATGACCCACATATGCGTTCGTGAATCTCTACCAACAACTTTGGTCCTTCTTCATGGCAGATGCACCTTAATTTCCATTCGGTTTCCTTTTGTACATATTGTCGTCAACAAACTAGTGCATACTAGACCGACATGCTATTTTTTCGACCTCTTCTTTCACTTCAGGTAGTTCTCCTGTGTGAAGAAATCAGACAATATGTTGCACCCAAGTCGGGGCATGTGGCTCGACTGCAAGGATTGAAGGTATCTCCTCATTCATGGGAGCGCTTACCTCTACCGTGGGAGGGAGCGACTAACTATGCAAAATAGTACTGCCTCCGGCAACTTCTCTACAGGGGGCTTCAGGAAGCTCTACCGGAAAATATTTGCCAGAGTTCAACCTTCTGCTTTTTTTGGTCATCGTTGAAGGATATACACATGGTTGAGTGAGGTGAAGGACAAAAACTCCTGGTTCCACGGGAAGTTTCTATGCGTCACACTTTGACATGTGATCGGTAATGTTCTTCTCTGCATGTGGCACATGTTCTGCCTGCAATCCATCAAAACAATCCTCCAACTGCATCACTTCTTCTACGTACGCCTCCATCAACGGGCTGTGACATTCCTTTTTGATCTACTTCACAACAAACTGAGAGTCTCCCATGATGATCAACTTCTTGATTCCCAACTCCACAACAATTCTGAGTCATGCAAGGAGTCCTTCATATTCGGCGGTGTAGCTGGTAGCTTCCTCCCGGGTAAATTGCAATTGGACCACGTATTTGAGGTGCTCTCCGGTAGTGGCAATGAGGAACACACCTGCCCCGTCACAATAGAGTGTGAAGGCACCGTCAAAATACATAACCCATTCCTAAGGTGCTTCCCTGCCGGGGAAAATGGTTTCTTGGACTTATTTGTCTGGTGTGGGCATCCATCCGGCTATGAATTCTGTGAACGCTCTGCTCTGAATGGTGGAAGTGCTTCCATACTTCAACCCAAAACTTGATAGCTCCAGTGCCCACTCAACTATCATACCAGTGGCTTCGGGGTTCCTCAAGATATGTTGCAGTGGAAAACGGGTGACAACCGTGATCTCATGGGCCTGGAACTAGTGGCGCAGCTTCCTCAAGGCCATGTTGATGCCGAATATCATCTTTTGCACTCCAAAGTACCTTGACCAAGCCCCTCATAACACGGAGCTGACAAAGTACACCGGCCGCTGTACCACTTTCTTCTTTGCCGGCTCTTTGATATTCTCTCTGCCAGCCTGTTGGGGTTCTTCTGAGTCTGTGTTGGGCATTGTCGCGGATACCTTGACTTCATCCCTGGCAGGATCTGTTGCGGCAGTTGAATCTTCATCTATTTC
This sequence comes from Hordeum vulgare subsp. vulgare, assembly GCF_904849725.1. Classification (NCBI taxonomy): domain Eukaryota; kingdom Viridiplantae; phylum Streptophyta; class Magnoliopsida; order Poales; family Poaceae; genus Hordeum; species Hordeum vulgare. The sequence goes on along the minus strand of NC_058522.1, from coordinate 250,553,176 downwards.
CCACTGCTCCACCAGGGCCGTGCTAACCACTTGATTCGTTGCCGCCAGGTATAGGAGCAATGACTCTTGTGGCTTGCGAGCAACCAAGGTGTGAGAGGAACAAAGATATGTTTTTAGATCTTGTGGCGCTGTGCCTGCTTCTGGGGTTCACTTCATCTCGACTGCCTTCTTCAGGATTTTGAAAAACGGCAAGGCTCGTACAGCGGATTTGGAGATGAATCTGCTCAACGCGGAAACGCATCCGGTCACACGTCTCATGTCCTTGTTTGTGTTGGGTGTTTGTATCTGCTCGATAGCTTTGATCTTCTCGGGGTTGCCTTCTATTCCTCGCTGAGACACAAAGAACCCAAGTAGCTTGTCGGACGGGACACCAAACACACATTTCTCAGGGTTGAGCTTCAGGTTGATCTTGCAAGGGTTCGCAAAAGTATCATCTTGGTTTTGTTCAAGGGTAGCTTCATCTCTGGTCTTGAAAAATATGTCATCCATATAAGCTTCCACATTTCTATGCAACTAGGGTCCAAATCCTATTTGCACGGGTCTAGCGAAGGTAGAACCAGTGCTCTTTAACTCGAAGGGCATTCATTTAAAGCAGTACGTGCCGCATGGAGTTATGAACATGGTCTTTTACTCATCCTCTTTGGCCATGAATATCTGATGGTATCCGGAATATCAGCCAGGAAGGAAAGTCGATGGCACCCGGAACTGGCATCAACTATCTAATCAATGCGCGACAAGGGAAATGGGTCCTTCGGGCATGCTTTGTTTAAGTCGGTGAAATTAGTGCAAACCCTCAACTCCGCATTTTCCTTACGCACCACTATCGTGTTAGCTAACCACATTGGATGCAGTACTCCTCAGACCGAACCAGTTGCTTCCAGCTTCTTGATCTCTTCGGCAATGAACTGTTGTCTCTCCAAGGCAAGTTTCCTAACCTTCTACTTGATGGGTTGCGCGTGAGGGAAGATAGCAAGGTGGTGCTCAAGTACCTCTGTGGGAACGCTACGGATGTTACAAGGTCGCCATTCAAACACATCGACATTCACCGAAGAAAGGAAATGGGTGCACTTTCCTATTTGTCATTAAGGGTAGCCCTGATGGTAAACGTACTATCAGAGCCGTCCTCCCTTGCTGGGGATTTCTTCTTCGCATGGTATGAGACCTTGGATTTCCTGCTAGTGGAACTCTCCGGAAGGTAATGATTGGCGCAGCGCACTCCGCGGAGGCGCGCTTCCGTGAGTCTTTGTTGGTGTTCCTGCTAGACTTCATTTCCGTCTTTTAACTTCTGGCAGGAATGGGTCCTTCTGTGGCTTAAACTGCCACATCATCTCGATACATCTGGTCGACGCAAATATTTTCGTCCTTCTTTTCGTACAGGATGAAGATTACTCCCATGGAGCTTGGCATCTTCAGAATGTTGTAAGCATAGTGGGACGCAACCATGATTTTTGCCAAGGCTGGGTGACCAAGAATTCTATTGTACGGTAGGGAGAGTTTGACCACATCAAATACGACCTTCTCGGTAGTTGAGCTCTCCGCCAAACGTAACATGCAAAGTTATCTTCCCCTTGGGCTGGCCTCTGGGGGGTTAATTCCTTGGAATGAACCTGTAGGCTTGAACTCGTTGTCAGGGATTTGCAGCCTCTTGACTACCTCGGGAGAAATTAAGCTCAACCCTGCCCACCGTCAACTAGCATCTTACTAACTTTGAGGTTGCAAACTGTTGGACAAACTAATAGTGACAGACACCCAACCATAGTAATGCCATTAGGTTGATCCTCTCCGTCAAAGATGATAGGCGTGCGGTACCATTCGAGCGGTCTTCGAGACTCTGCCACTGGCTCCATGGCTATAACTTCGCGCACCCACTATTTGAGCTGGTAGCGAGAGGAGTGGAGCGATGCACCCTCGTGAACACACATGGCATCGGTCGCCCTCTTGAATTCTTTATCACTGGAATCCTCCCAATTGTATTCATCATCACTCACGTCATATTCTCTTTTCTTCTCATGGCCTCTGGCTTGCTTTTCCTTTTGCTGTGGAGCCTTGCCACGACGACCTCGTCTACCACCGCGGCCCTTCCCGGGAGCACCATCTTGGCCCTTCTCCTTGTCGCGCTTCTCGTACTATTCTTTTTTTCTTCTCAGCAAGCTTCTCAACTTGGCGAAATTCTTGGAGATCATGGCCCTTCGTTCGATGGATCTTGCAATATGACCCACCACACTTTCCGGTTTTCTCTGCTGCTACGGCCTCCCGGCAATCAGTGTACGAGACAGCTCCCTTGCCGGGGGTTTCGGATTTCGCCTTCTTGTCGGCGCTAAGATCACCTAAACTCTTGATGGCCAATGCTGCTTTTTCCTTGCACTTCTTATTGCGCTCTTGGTTCCCCCTTTCGATCCAGGCGTACCATTGTCGTCGTCAGAGTCGACTCTGACACCTGCCTCCTCTTCGGGGAGTTGCCTTTCTTCTTCATCTCGAGCGCATGTGTCCACCAATGTGTACAACTTGTTTTCGGTCTTGGGGATTTTGACATTCATCTTGGCCCGCATCCTCCTATTGTGCATGTTCGAATGAAACACGACAATCACGGCTGCGGGGTGTATCTCAGGAATGTTGGGGTCCACTCTACCGAATCTTGTGATGTACTTCTGCAGGATTTCCCCTTCTTCCGCGGGAGGACCTGCAAGTCGCTGGGTTGTCCTAGCTCCTGGTGGACACCCGTGAAGAAGCCAACAAATTCGTTGCACAAGTCAGCCCATGACGAAATGGAATTCTCCTACAGGTGCAGCTGCCACGACCTCACCTTTGGCTTGAGTGCCAAAGGGAAATAGTTGGTGAGCACCTTCTCGTCTCTTCCTCTGGCAACTTGGACGGCTATCATGTAGATGCCCAGGAACTCTACCGGGTTGAGCTTTCCATCATACTTCTGTGTTAGATCAGGTTTGAAAGCTCAGCTCGACAGCCAGCGGACCTATCGCAGCTCACGAGTGAAGGCGGGACACCCGACATTGTAAGTTACTAGCAAAAGAACCCGTGCGTTGCAACGGGAGACACAAATATAATGTCCTAACCTAATAAAAAATGTGGCTCAATGTCTACATATATCTATAACCTTTATTTTAACACGGCATCCCACATTGTTGTTACATATCTTCCTTCCCAGTCCCTCACTAATGACGGTCGTGAAGGTGCATTTGCAGCATCTAGTTGTTTATATTCATTATATCACAGAATGCTATGACATCACAAGGGACAAAAAGTGCCAGAGTAATGTGCAACTAAACAAGGAAAATAAGAGAGGAATTTCTACAGGAGGGTCTACATGCGCTGGACATGGGGAAAAAGAGAGACATGGCTTCACGGGCGGTCGCCTTCGCTGTCACTTCGCCTCCTGGTTTTGCTCTCCTTGTGGTTCAGTCTGTGTGAGGGAAGAAAAACATGGGGAGAAGAGTGCAGACTTCAATCCAGTAGAGACCTGATCTCTGACATCAAAAACCATCCTATATTAACTCCATAAAAATCCAGTTTAAAAAATTCCATATGGATACAGATGGAACAGGGAGATGGTGAGATTGTTGTTGTCGTACGATGACATTCGGGGCTCCAAGCGACCGCATCAGATCTGCCATGTTATAGTCATCCGGTCTCCACTTGATGGCATTTCCGACCACGACGGGCCGAGCGTGAGATGGTAATGCCACACGGGTGTGACCACAACCCCATCTTCCCTCTCCCACTTGCCACCCTATCTCACGCTTCAGAGCTCCCAGGATTCCGCGGGGAGGGGAGTAGAGGATTTGGGGACTGCAGCGGGGAGTGTGCGACAAGGGTGAGTGGTTGGCGGGGCGAGGGCGAGGGTTGACGTGCGGGGTGAGCGGTTGGCCGGGCGAGGGCGAGGGCGAGAGGTTACGTGCGGGATAGTTTGTAGGGGGATTAGCACTTCGTTAGTTTTCATTAACAAAGACTTTTAACCATTGATTGTCTGATTAGACGGTTAAGATGATGGGTTGGATCTGCCTTCTCGTGCTTTTTATAATAATAATAGCAAAAAAGACCGTGCGTTGCAATGGGTGAGAAAAAACACACACACTCTTAAACATCATGCCCGTGCCTCAGTGCTCACAAAACAAAAATGCATATATATGTGGTTAGTCCTAAGATCTCTCTCATGCACAAAAACGTATTTATCTGTGGTTAGTCCTAAGGTCTCTATCTCGTGCACGCACACTCGCTCGAAATAAGATGAGAAATATGTTGGTTTTACTCGTGATGTTTTTCATAGGTGTGCGCGTGTGGTTTTTGATATATTTTCTCTAAATATGGTTTTAATGGGTGTTTATTTGCAATTCGGATCAACGCCGATACAAAAAAATATATTTTAGAAATATTTAACAACTAAATCTAACATCATATTTAGATTTTTCAGAGTTTTCTAATTAAATTCCATATATAATATGTCAAAATCGAAGTTATGGTTTAAAAGATATGAATAATTTTGTTTTACATAAATTGTGATGAATTAACCAAAATGTCAAGATGTTTTCTGTTAAAGCAAAAAAAGCGGTTCGATTGACTTAAATATGGATGACTGATTGATTACCTAAAAATTCAGGAAGTTTTTGAAGAAAATGCAACAAAAAAGGATTTGGATGTGACTTAAACGTGTATTGTAGGTTAGTTTACATAAAACTGTCCAAAATGATGTGACGGACGACCAGAAGCCATCCGGGAAAACGAGGCGCCCCTCGCACCGTACGTTCTGTGTCTGCATCGACAAATTTGGACCGGGAATAGGTCAGTAAACAGACAAAAAGCGGGCGCGTATCCATTTGGATTGGCATATTGGGCCGTGTTTGATGTATGTTTTAACCCATACAGACACGCACAAACGATACATATCGATGCATTGGACTTGTTCTAAACGCATCAATAACAAAAAACTACAACATGTAATTATAATGGATGTTCATATAGATTGAGTTGTGTTTGATGTATGTATTGACCCATACGAACACGCACAAATGATACATGTCGACGCGTTGGACTTGCTCTAAAAGCATAAATAACAAAAAACTACATCATGTAATTATACTGGATATCCATATAGATTAGGTCATGTATAATGTCTTTTTGACTTAAACGGACACGCACAAACGATATATGTCGACGCGTTGGACTTGCTCTAAACGCATCAATAACAAAAAATTATAGCATGTAATTATAATGGGTGTTCATATAGATTTTTTTTCGCAATCGGTAGCACACAACATGCAGATGTTTATGGTCGGTGCGCAACCATGAAAAGAAAGCAAATAAACAAAAAATCCCCACCGAGAGAGCTCCTTATCCATACATCAGTGCTACTCTCTCCTCTTCTCTGTCCTGTCTCCAGTTCCTACAACTCTCTTCCCTCCTCCTTTCCTCCGCATACCATAGGGATGGTGGCGCAAGATCGAGGTAAGGGCACTGCCTCCTCCAATCGCGCGCAAGCAGGCCAAGCGGACGCCCGCCCCATCTCTCATCCTCTCTCTTCCCCTTCTCTCACTAATCTCTCTCACACGTTTTCTTAGTGAGCCTCTGAATGGTGGTCGTCTTCTCTCCGTCTCGACCCGTCCACCATCGAATCTACGTCGGAGTTGCTGGACCCGCCTACATGACCGCTGGTGTCCACAACCTCTCCTTCGAGCCGATTCAAACGACCACAGCCGGATCCACGCCGGCGTAGTCGAACCCTCCGACTGTCCTCTGCTCGGGATGACAGTGGAGGCAAGCGGCGACCTGAGGGTGGTCCGGCGGCGTATCTAAATGGGGCCACCTAGGAGTGGATGAGAGGAAGGGGAACAAGGTCTAGATCGCATAGGGGTGTTTCTGTAAAAATGAAACGTTATCAGGACTGCGGGTTCCATTACCAGAAAAGAGGAGGGAATTTTTGTAAAAATGCCTCGACGGATTTTCCGACAAAAGCGATAGCCTCTTTATTATTAAGTAAAGAGGTATCTGCCAGAACTGGGCGCGGCCTCGCGAGCGTCTATGCTGTTGCGCATGTCAGATTGACGGTGTGCTTCCTGACGTTGTTCAATGGTGATACGTGTGTCCTTCTTCCGTCGATCTTCTAGGACACATCGATGGTCTCACTGTCGCGCCGGCCGGACGAGGCCATGGATGCCTCGTCGGGCCCGTCAGTGCATGGAGCTTTTTGAGCCTGCCATTGGGTTTTTTGTCGAGGAGGAGACTGCACCGTTGACTGGGCCCCCTTAGTGCGACCATCAGTCTGGGCTGTTGTCGCCATCCGTGGACGACGAGACGGTCCTGCTTGTTGTAATTTTGTGGCTTCGGCGAAGCCAATCAAACTCTGGATGGTGGCCCTCCATTCGTCCATCTTGTCAGCCGCTGGTGGAAAGTTCAACAGCAGCTGAGCACGCACCATTTCCTTCGTGGATGTGTCCGGCATGGGCAGAGTGGAAGACCGCGACGTTGCTCGACTCCTGGTGGAACCAAGAGGAGCGTCGTCATGCCCTTGTCGTCCTGCAATAGTCGCCGTAGCGGTCTGACGTGGGGAGGCTGAGCTCGCGGATCCGTGGTCCCACTAAGCTCTCTGTCTTGCTATGGATGAGGCACGTGCCGAGCAGTCACGCCCGTGATAGGCGCAACAAATGGATTGCGACTTTCTTTGGATTGGGCACTGCTGTTGTGGTTGCGGCCACTCATGCGGCAAAAGCGTGGAGCATGGGTGTCTCTTTCACCCGCAACACTAGGGGCAAGCTCGCCAGGACGTCGTTGTTGCTCGCCTCTGGAGTTCTTTGTTCTGACTTCGGCCATAGGGGATACGACGGTGGCGCCTCCTGCGCCAACCGCGTTGCATGCCGCGCCCGCATCACCAGCCGCCACCGCGACACGAGGAGAGTCTGCAACACCAAGTGTCGTGGCCTACGAAGTAGAAGGATGGGCGTCTGCGCCGGTCTTCTTCTTGGTATCCATGAGGGAAAGGAACATCGACGAAGATTAGTACGCTGCTCGTAATCACAGGTATGCACAAACGATTCGCCCCCACATGGCGTGCGAAAGATGTTAGTGCAGGTGTGTGCACTCGATCAACTATGGGACCTTTGGCCCCTTCGTTTTTCGGATGGGATATCACGTGGAACAAAGAGCAGAAACTACAAGGCTGCTAGATGATGAGGCTCGGGGCTTTTACCCAGGTTCGGGCCGCTATGAAGCGTAAAACCCTACTCCTGCTTTGGTGGATTGATTGGGAAAGATAGGGTTCGCATGGTTTTCTACCCCGACAAGCGTTGTCGTGGAGAGCTATTACATGCATACAAATATTCTTGGTTCTAATCCCACGGGCTCCGAATCCTCAAAGTCTTGAATCCTTTTCTAGGTTGCATTGGGCCTCCTTTTATAGATCAAGGGGCGTCCACAATGGCAAATAGACATGTTTAGATAGCTAACAATGCTATCATACCTATCTTTGGCACTTAAGACAAAGTGCCATAAATGCGGCCTTAGGTCGCGAGCGGGGGTGCGTTCCCGCAAGCTCCTACCAACTATTAGCTGGCAGTGTCTTGGTGTATTGACATGTCTCTGGACAGGTGTCAACTAGTCGTAATGTGTCTTCCGACGCGTCGCCACGTATCCAGCGAGAGCCCCTTAGCCATCTGGGAGCTCGACGCTTCATTGATAAGTGACTCGTGTAGCGATGAGGTGGAGTGGTGGCAGATTGGCTTGCGCTTGCTGGTTAGGCGACTTGCCGGGTCCTGTCTAGGATGCACGTGCCTTCACCCCCGACAGGTGCCGAGGGTTCTTGGCATGTCTTGGGACCGTCATGGGCTTCTTGTGTAGGTCTTGCCGTTGTCTGGTTTCGGCTATTTACTTGGGTTGGTGGTTTCCCTTGAGGGGTTATGCTCATAATGTGTGTGCAAAAGTCAGGGGCACTAGGTACCCCATTACTAGTGCACCCACAAGCCTTTGTCCTCCATTCATCTAAGGAGCTCATATTAAATAACCGCTTTTCACCGGCAAGTTTGAAATCATTATTAATCTCTTTAATTTCCTAATAAGCTTTATGTGCTAACTCAAGAGGTAAATGACATGCTTTTCCATATACCATTTTATACGGGGACATTCTCATAGGATTTTTCTAAGCACTTCTATAAGCCCATAAAGCATCTTGAAGTTTCTTGTACCAATTCTTTCTATACCAATTTTATTTCTTGGTTACTCAACTTAACTTGAACGCTAGACTAAGGGTGATAAGGTGATCCAATTCTATCATTAACAACATATTTAGCTACAAGTTTATGGAAAGCACCATGAATAAAATGTGAACCACCATCCTTCATTAAATATCTAAGTACTACAAACCTAGAAAAAATAACATCCTTAAGCATTTTCATGGAAGTTTTGTGATCAACACTACTAGTTGGAATAGCATATACCCACTTAGTAACATAGTCAACAACAACTAAAATATAAGTATACCCATTAGATGAACGAAAAGGTCCCATGTAATCAAAACCACAAACATCAAATTGTTCAATAGCAAGTGAATAATTTATAGGCATTTCCCGACGTCTACCAATGTTACCAATTCATTGACATTCGTCACAAGAGAGGACATACTTACGAGCATCCTTGAAAAGAGTAGGCCAATAAAAATCAAATTGTAGTACCTTGTGTGTAGTTCAAAATAACAATTCCGCAGGATCTGTTCCTGTTCATACTCACGCGCACAACTTCTAATAACACCATCTACTCCTTTATAAAGATGTGAGTCATCCCATAAGTAATGTCTTAAATCATAGGTGAAACTAGGAAGTATATATTTAGTAACAATGTAATTAGCATAATCCACATACTAAGGAGTACTATGGAAAGTATTTATAACATCTAATTGCTAGTCAGGAAAATTATCGTGAATAAGAAGGGGTCATCAAGAACATTTTCCATTCTCGACAAATTATCTGCTACCGAGTTTTTAGCTCCCTTTCTATTAACAATATGAAAATCGAACTCTTGAAGTAAAAGCACCAACCTAATCAGTCTAGGCTTATCAACTTTCTTTTCCATAACGTATTTAATATCACCATGATTAGTGTGAATAGTAACTTTGGAATCAACAATATAAGGTCTAAACTTATCACATGCAAACACAATTGCTAAAAATTCCTTCTTAGTAGTAGCATAATTTCTTTGGGTGCTATCTAGAGTTTTACTAGCATAATGGATAACATTCAATTTCTTGTCTACTCTTTGCTCTAGAACAGAGCCAACAATATAATCGCTAGCATCACACATAATTTTAAATGGTAAATTCCAATTAAGTGGTTGACCAATAGGTGCGAAAATTAAGGCTTTCTTATGTATTTCAAAAGCTTCTACAGAATCATCATAAAAAACAAATGGAATATCTTTTAGTTAAGGTGCGAAAATTAAGGCTTTCTTATGAATCATCATACATAACATTAGTTAAGGGCCTAGAAAACTTTAGTTAAACGCCTATAGAAATCAACATGACCAAGAATATTTCTTATACCTTTAACATCTTTAGCACATGGGGTTTTCTCTATTGCATCAACTTTAGCTTTATCTACCTCAATACCTCGTTCGGAAATTTGATGCCCAAGTACTATACCTTCATTCACCATAAAGTGGCACTTCTCCCAATTCAAGACAATATTATTTTCTTTGCATCTCCACAAAACTCGATCAAGGTTGCTTAAGAAATCATCAAAAGAAGCCCCGTAAACGGAAGAATCATCCATGAATACCTCAACAATCTTTTCACAAAAGTTCTGGAATATAGCAGTCATACATAGTTGAAAGGTAGGAAGTGCATTGTATAAACTAGAAGGCATACGTCGATAAGTATAAGTTCCAAATGGGCATGTGCAAGTAGTTTTGTCCTGGTCTTCCTTTGACATAGGTATTCGTGAAAAACCAGAATATCCATCACGAAAGCAAAAGTGTGTGTGCTTAGATAGTGTTTCTAACATTTCATCAATAAAAGTCAAGGGGTAGTGATATTTTCTAGTAGCTTTGTTTAATTTCCTGAAATCATTTACCATCCTATAACTAGTTACCATTCAAACATGGGATAAGATAATTTTTATCATTAGGAACAACACTTATACCTCCTTTCTTAGGAACACAATTAACGGGACTTACCCATCTACTATCAGCAATAAAATAAGGTACACCTTGCTCTAGAAGCATTAGTATTTCAGTTCTTACCACTTCTTTCATTTTAGGATTCAAGCGGAGTTGATGATCAATGACAGGTTTAGCATCCAGTTCCATATTAATCTTGTGCTCAAATAGAGTGGGACTAATGCTCTTAAGATCAACAGTATATCCAATAACATCTTGGTGCTTCCTTAGAGTTTTAAGTAATCTCTATTCTTCATGCTTTGAAAGGTTAGAACTAATAATAACATGGTATATCTTTTTTTTATCAAGTTAAGCACATTTCAAATTATTAGGTAATTTCTTTACCTCAGAAAGTCAACAAGCAAGTTGTGTCTAATAATAGGTGTTTGCCTAAACAAAATATCATATATCTCATTTCTCTGATTCATATTCTTATCGTTCTCATGGTCTAGCAAATATTGTCCTAAAGGATCAGTAGGAGGCACAACAATGGAAGCGAGACCAATAATTTCATCTTTACAAGATAATTCTTTCTCATGTGGTTCTATACCAAACTTAGAGAAATTAAATTCATCACACGCATCACCAAAGCTTACTTTAGCCTTCTGTGTAACACAATTAATTTCAGTATGAATGATATTCAAGAAAGTTCTACCAAATACAATGGGACAAAATTATCTTGTTGTGAACCAATAACTAAGAAATCGGTAGGCTACTTAAAATTTCCACACAAGACTTCAACATCCCTAACAATCCCAAGTGGTGAAATAGTGTCTCTATTTGCATGTTCAATAGGGACATTAATATCTTCAATCTCAAAGGGTGTTATGTCGTTCATAATTTTTGGATATAAGGTAAAAGGTATAAAACTAACACTACGACCCATTTCAGACAAGCGATGATGGCAACGATCTCCAATGTTAACAGACACAACAAGCATGCCAACAACTAGTTTAGTTTTATCTAACTTATCCTTCTTTTTTCTAATAGGTTTTTCAATTCTAGCACCTTCATCACATAACTAAATAACATGTCCATCAATATTTTCAACTAGGAGATCTTTAAACATAGCAATATTAGGTTCTACATTTATTTGTGCAGAAGGTTTAGGTGTCCTAATATAGATGTTGTTTACCATAGTAGCATCTTTAGCGTGTTCCTTAATTCGAACATGAAAAGGTGGTTTCTCAACAAAAGCAGCAGGCACAACTAGATCAACATGGTAAACAACTATTTCTTCCTTAACTTCAATGGGTTTCTCTAATAAATTTTTAATAGGGGCTGAAATTTAAACCACTTCTCCTTAGGAAGATCATCATGAGTAGTAAACGATTCATATAAAGAATCTAATATCTCAGAGGCAAGCTCATATTTGTTGCTAAATTATGAAAAGTATCAGTTTCCATAGAAGAATTAACTCAACCAAACTCAAGATTTATACCTTAATCTTTACCTTTGTTGATTTCCCAATCTTCACAGTTGCGTTTAATTATTTCCAAAAATACCCCATTTGAATTCAATAGTTCTCTTCATGTAGGAACCAGTAAAAGAAGAGTCGGGTATTAATTGATCATCATGAGAAAGTAGAGCATAAAATTTTGTATAACCATTTCTCTTGAGAGTGCATGGTTGGGGCGAGTGTGCATCAGAAATTGAAGCCTCCCCAAGCTTGAGCAATGACTTCTTCTTCATGAGGCTAGAATATATATATATAGTTCCAATCACAATGAACTAGATGGATATGATTAAATTTCTGTTGAAATTCCAGCTTCAAGCGATTCCAATCCATGATCCAATATCATCCAATGACGGCAGAAAAGAGTCTTGATGACCCACAAATATAGGGATCAATTGTAGTTATTTCGATAAGTAATACTGTGGAACCAACAATGAGCAGAAGGAAATGATAACCTGTTTTTAGCAAGGTATTCTATGCAATGTTTTTATGAATTAACTTGCTACATAACTATCTATCATTGTTACTGACAACACTTGGAGAGAATTCCTTGTTGAAAACCTCTTCTCATTTCCTTCTGCTCCTCGCTGCGTTCGACAGTCGTACTACCTGAAAGTACTATGATTGATACTTAGTACTTGTGGGCCATCAGCATCACATCCATTAGCAAGTAGACTGAAACGATTCTGCATGTACTACTATTACTCCTCTTCGGGAGCGCTTCTATGCTTGCCTCTCTAGGAATTAAGTTCGTACAAACAGAGTAATGCTTGGAGCAAGGTGACATGTTGTAGACAAAGTAGCCCCAATTAATATTAATAAACCACATCATTTTACATATACGTGTCTTATCCCCTTCTATCACTCGGATATAGAGCACCGCAAGATTGAACCCACTACAATGCACCCCTCCCACTAAAGATAAATCAATCTAGTTGGCCAAACCAAACGAATATATAAACCGAGCTATAATAATTATACATAATAAAGGTCAAACAATACTCAATTAATTTCAATGCATAATGTGATCATAAACCCACAATTCATCGGATCCCAACAAACACACCGCAAAAAAGATTACATTGAATAGATCTCCACGAGAATCGTGAAGAACATGGTATTGAGGATCAAATAGAGAGAAGAAGCCATCTAGATACTAGCTATAGACACATAGTCTGTGGTAAACTACTAACACATCATCATGGAGCCGGCAAAGTTGATGTAGACGACCTCCATGATTGATTTCCCCTATGGTAGGGTACAAAAAATGGTCCTCGGATGGGATTGATACTTGTGATCTGCGATGGGTTTTTTGTGAACAAGAACGGGTTATCGCAACACGATGTGGGTAAGTATTTCCCTGAGTTATGAAACCAAGGTTTATCGAACCAATATGAATGTCAACCACAACCGTCTTCGCCGTCTGCATACAAAAGAACAAACAACTAACACCCAACATGGGTAAGAGGTTTTCAATCCTCTTGTTCATGTTACTTGCAAGAGAGTGAGGTCTGTAGGTAATTTTAGATAACAAGATAAAATAAAAACAAGAAAATGGAAGCAAGGTATTAAAGGTTTTTTATATATGTTGTGAATAGACCGGGGGGAATATTTTTCCCTAATGGCATCTCTCATGAAAAATAGCATACGGTGGGTAAACAAATTACTACTGGGAAATGACAGAAAGAGGATAGTTATTTGATATTCACGGCAATGATCATGTGTATATAGTCATCACGTACATATTCAAATAGGGTGACTCATGCATGCACCTATTACTATTACTCCACTCATTGATCGCTATCCAACATGCATCTAGAGTATTAAGTGAACATAGTAATGCATGGAGAACAATGACATGATGTTGACAAAGTAAACTCAAGAAATATGAATAAACCACATCGATTTATCCTTAGTAGCAGCAACACTAAGACACATCTTGTCCCCTTCTATCACTGGGATGTAGAAATTCGCTAGATTGAGCCTACTACAACACACCACTCTCACCGAAAAAATGTTGATCTAGTTGGACAAACTATTTCTATAGGTCAGAGATAATTAAGAAGCTATCATAATCATGCACATAAGAATCATATAAGTATCCAGAGGAGACTAAAATATTTATCATGAATAATTTGAACATAAACCCACAATTCAGCGGATCCCAACAAAGGCACCGCACAAAAGGAATTATATCAAGTGGATCAAAGCGAAGATGCAGTGAACATTGTATTGAAGATCAAGAGAGACAGAGAGTGATTTCCCTCTAGATATTGGCCATGGACCCATATGTCTTCAGGATAGTAAGGTGATGAAGAGTCCCTCTTAGATCGACCCCCCCTCCGGTAGTGTGTCAGGACAGAACTCTAGATGGCCTCCCATCGGAATAGAGACTCACGGCGGTGTAGAAAGTATTTAGAGATTCCTTGTGCTTCTAGGGTAAAGGAGAATTTATAAGCTAGAAAACGGAGTCGGGAGGGACACAAGGGAGGCGCATGCCATGAGGGTGCCCCCCAGGTCTTGCCCTGTTGGCTTGTGGGCCCCTCGTGCGGCCTCGAGCCTTCTTCTGATACTCCTTGGTCTTATTTTGGTCTAGAAAAACTAACTAAAAAGTTTCAGGTCAATTGGACTTTGTTTGGTATGGAAAACCTGAAAAGTGAAAAACATGCAGAAAAGAACAACTCGCACTAGGCATTGGGTCAATAGGTCAGTGCTCAGAAATAATATAAATTGGTAAATAAATACCACAAAAGTATTCTGAAATGATAATATATTAGCATGGAACAATCAAGAATTATAGATACGTTGGAGATGTATCAAGCATCCCCAATCTTAATTCCTGCTCGACCTTGATTTGGTAAATGATAAAAACAAAAAATTTGATGTAACATGCTAACTACGATGTAACTTTATGCATGTATGCTCATTTAGGAATAATGAATTAACAAATATTAACACAACAATACCTATCGATATAAGCAACAAAATCATAAGTATTTCTAAGTATACGATCCTCAAAGATTGTTTTACCCCATTCATTTTATTATATTAGCTAGGCATGGCTCCATGTTCACCACATTAATACAAATGTCAAGCACTGCGTTGTCCAAGTCAGCTAATTGGATCATACTTTTTCAATATGCATCAACTTTTTATTCTTCATGCAGTACATGAGCGTGAACTATGGGACATAGCATAAAGGTGGAATAGAATATGGTGGTAGGTTTCAAAGGGGTAAAAGTGGAGAAGATAATCTCACATCAACTAGGTGTACCAACGAGCCATGGATATGCCCGTCGATAGATATTGGTTCAAGCAGTAGGGCTTGCCATGCAAATGATGCACCAGAGCTCTAAGTGTATGCAAGCTCCACTGAATCTAAGAGGTGTGAGCATCCAACTTGCTTGCTCATGAACACCTCGGGCATGTGAGGAAGCCATCATCAGAATATAAAAGCCAAGTTTATGGAGAAGTGATTCCCACTAGCATATGACTGATATAACATGAGACTCTCTATATATGAAGAACAAGGTGCCACTTTGAGGCAGAACTGGGGTAAAGGCTAATAGCATAGTCCATTCTCTCTTTTTGTATCACTCGTTTTTTTCTTTATCATTTTCTCTTTTTTATTATGGTGGCCTCATTTAGCCTACCCAATTTGTATTTCCTCACTGGGACAATGCTCTAATAATGATTATCAGCACACTTTTATTTACTTGCAACTCAATAAGAAAACTAATAGGACAATATGACTATGTATGAATACCTCTCGCAGTATACCAGGATGTGCAAAGATCTGGCATGACATTCATCAAAAATATGATGAATGCTGGCTTCTCCAAAAATACTATGTCAGCTCTATATGATCATGCAAAGCATTATGATGATGAACGAACTGGTCATGTGAAGTGACGATGGCATTTGCATGGCAATATATCTCGGAATGGCTATGGAAATTCCATGATACATACGTATGGTGTCTGTTTTGAGGAAGATATAAGAAGTTTTATATGCAACAGAGCATGTCATATCACGAGGTTTGGATGCACCGACAAAAGTGGTACAAATCCTCAAGGTGAGAACGGGCGATGCACAGTACCAAAGAGGCTAGCAAATATGAGGAGGTGAGATTGCGTATGTCTATGGTGTCACATTAGTCATTAATAACTCATGTATTTGTTGCAAAGTTGTAACAGATCCAATGCACCCCTTTCCTTTTATGTAACCTTTCCACGTATGGCACCTTCCAACTTGGCATGATGTGGTTTAAATGAAATGAGTTTGCTTCTTTCTCTTTTTCATCATGGCATCATAACAAATCATCTTGTTGTCTTGTGTTGCATCTTGTTTATGGTTGTGTGAGTGTTAGTAGTGGTGCTTGGTTGTGTGAGTGGTGCCACCAAATCCTTCTCCTCAAAACCTTGTTTCACCAAATATTGCAAAACTCCTTCAATCCCCGATTTATTAGTTGTGATAGAAGTTTTTGTTTTGGCCAATTAAAAATGTTGGTTCTCCACTAGATTTTCTTATGGATTTTGTGCATGTGTCACTTAGAATTGTGTGGTTTTTTCCTTTTGGTCGTTTTTGCAAAAACAGTGCCTTATGCTATTTATAAATGTTTATTTTTTATTTGCTCTAAAATCCTACTTCTATTTTTATAAAATAGGGGTCATTTTTGTGACTACAAAAATATTTTCCTTTCCCTTCATATCATTCAAAGCAGTGGGGTTTTATTTTTTTCTTAGACATTGTTCAATAAAAAAAGCAAACTTTTGTTTTAGCACAGAGAGTGGGGCTAGTCTCCTAGGCCTTCTCCCCTTTCCTGGCATAGCCCAGCGGCAGCCCCACAGCCACTAGACAGCCCAAAGCACGACCGCGTCGTCCTCCTCTTTACGGCAGGCTATCCATAGCAGCCACGTCGACGCACTCGTCAATTTGATGGTCGTCCGGCATCCAAGAGGCCTTTTTATCTTGCCCGAGACCTAGGCTGAACCCCCCTCCCTCCATTCCTCCCCTCACTCTGTCCTGCCGACGCCAGGTAAGGTAGCCTCGCCCTCACCAATGCCATACTCGCCATGGACTTCTCATGCTCGAGCTCATCCATGGGTTGATCCCCTCGACGTGCACCCGGTGATGTGGTGCCGCGGGAAGGTGTCCCTGAATTTCCCTCTGCCTCCTCGACGTGAAGGAGAGCGCCAAACCCCATATCGATACCGACCCGAGCCTCTTCTTCTTCTCTGTCCTGGAAAAACTACATCGGCCTCTTGCAACGTCTCCATAGCGCATCTGGCCACCAATTCCCGTCCTAGATATAGTAGGTATACCCCTCTCCCTGCCTGCCAAATCCCGCATGCTCTAGTGCCCCGTACGAGTAGCCATCTCCATTCAAAGATCGCCTCTTCCACGCTTCGGCCATAGTCGCAGAGTATGCATGTTATATTTTTTGCTCGTGCTCTTGCTCCCCTCCACACATGCAGCCGCTCCAGACCCCGGGAATGGATAGCCCCTTGCATTCCGCACTCCTGTCGGGGCTCTGCTCCTCCGGTGGCTGTCGGAGTAGCCGCTGACGCTGTTTTCTTCTTCTCTGTCTGGAGGAAGAAAGAGACCAGCCTCCGATGTGGGCTAGCTCAAAAGAGTTCGAGCCTCCTTTAGTTCGAATCCCTCTCCGAGCCTAGTGGTAGCACCTCTTCTCTCTTCCCTGGGAAACCCAGGTTCGAGTCCCCGTGGACACAATTAAAATCCTCTTTTATCCCTGTGTGGTGTTGGATATTAGTGGGCAGTTCAGGTTTTCCTACCTGAGTACCCTGTTAGTTCAGCTATCCTGTCATAGCCTAGTGGTAGAGGTGTGTGTCTAGTATGGAGAGGTGGTGGGTTCGAACCCCCACCAAGCCTCATTTCTTCCCTTTTTCCATTTCAGCCGTGTGTGTGCGTGTGGTGTTTGTGACAGTTGTGCCAATGGGCCACATGTCATATTAGGGGCCCTGGTGAGTACCCTGTTAGTTCAGCTATCCTGTCATAGCCTAGTGGTCGAGGTGTGTGTCTAGTGTGGGAGAGGTGGTGGGTTCGAACCCCCACCAAGCCTCATTTTGGTGTGTGTGACAGGTGGGCCACATGTTATATTAGGGGCCTGGTGTCTATGACCAGTGGGCCCCCCATGTTTATTGTGTGTAGTTTTTATTGGTTGTGAGGTATTTTTTCCAAATATGGAATATTCGGAATATGCCAAATCTGGCATATGCAAGAACAACCCCTCTTCTTGACATTAAAAGTTAATGATTCACGACAGATTTTCTTTTTTGTTTTGTGATGTTTTTCGACATGCTTATATAGCAGTATAATATATGGTTTGGGGTAGAAAATCCCAAGGAATCCAATGGTGGTACTGGAATTCAGTTTTAGCATTTCTGTAGAAAAGTCACTTTCTGGTGAGGTGGCACTTGTTTATTCGAGTAGGATTGTTTTCTGTGCATGTTTGGAGCTGTGCATACATGCATCATAATGTCTATTGCATCATCTGTTGTTGGTGTTTATTTCTTTTGGGTATCTATTGAGGCCAAAAACGAGTTCGTAGAGTCCGGTGAGTTCGTGCAGGAAGATCAGGAACAATTCTACTCTGAAGAAATCACAGGCAAGATGATGGTGACCTTGACACTGTTTCTACCTTTGTTTTGCTTAGTCATTCGTTTCTATCGTTACATCTCCGCTGCCTACCACATGATATATAGGCCATCAAACGTTGCCATGAAACCTCAAACACGTCCCCTCCTAGCAAATATTGTTTGGCTAAGTTGGGCTTGCTCAACCACTAATTTGTTAGCGTTGCTAGTTGCAGGTGCCAGCTGGTCCATGTGGTAACATGGCCATTTGAGATCATCATATTTATTGCTGTTTATTTAATGCACCTATATACTTGGTAAATAGCTGAAGGCCTAGCCTTTTGCTGGGTGATTTGTTCCACTGTTGCCGCCGTAGTTTCGGCTACCGGTGTTTTGTTCCATAACTGAGCGCTCCTAACACGTTCGGGGTTGTTATGGGGACCCCATGAAAAATCGTTTAGTGTTAAGACTTGTCTCGCAGTACCCAACTTTGGTGTTAATTTCCTAACAACTTAATTAGAAGCATAGGGAATAGCTACCCTGAGGAATTAATCAACAACCCGGGTCAGTGCTCCTCATGAGTGGTTCTCCAAAATGAACAGACTATGGGGCCACCGCGGGTAAACTCGAGGTTTAGTTTAACTCATAGTGTGACTCATCTGTCATGTCCTGAGAATGAGGTACGCGGCTCCTATCGGGTTCGTCGACACGTCAGGAGGTCTTGATGGACATGTCTTACCTTAGCGATATATCTTCCACATTGGGATTCCGGTGAGACTTTGGTCTTCTCAGAGTTGAGGTTTTCCACTATGGAAAACGACGAGATCACAAGTTTCGTGGTAGAGGATTACTATGCGGCCTGTGGTAATTTGTGATGGACTAGTTGGAGCACCCTTGCAGGGCTAAATCTTTCGGAAATCCATGCCCGCGGTTATGTTAACTTAAAGTAATTCAAATAAAACTTGTCAACTGTGTGCGTAACCGTGATTGTTTCCTTCAGAGCTCCTTCTCAGATCAAGAACACGGTGGGATTATGAATGACTTAAGTAGGTGTTCAGGATCACTTAGTAATCATTCTAGTCCTCGACCGCCTTATGTAGACCACCATAACTTATTTGTGTTCTTCGTAAGTTAGCCACCATATATGCTTAGGATGCTGCAAACTCAAACAGTTAACCCTACCTCTCCTATTAACTTAGTTAGACTTGATACCAAGGTCATGAGATTGATGATTCCTCGTGGCTCACAGTTTACTACAACCACCCACAAGTACATGTACTCGAGACGCAGATGTCCCCGAGGACACCCAACTGAGGTGGGAGTTCGACGAAGATAGTGGCAGATTGTATGTGACGTACCCCGAGGATTAGAGGCGCATGGTCGTGATCGTAGGACTAGCAAGGTGGGATAGCAGGATTTTTCTGTTTATCTTGTCCATAGTCGGACCTTGTCTTATGTGTGAATAATGAATGCTTGTGTGGATTGTAATCTAGCATGTGGCGAGTGTAAGACGAATCTTATACTCATCTCTCTATTTATGTAATGGCAATTCTATCTTGCTTGCGATACGCTTTGGTGCGACCTTTTCCCCTTTTGAGGCCTCGCCCCCAAATAAGGAACGTGCCGCATCTTAGTCGTTACAAGATGGTAATCAGAGCCTTACGACCGTAGGAGCCTTTGATTGATTGAACTTTGCCGAGTCGAGTCTATCAAAACTATTTTGAGCCTTAGTTATATCGGAGAGTAGGTTTCTTTTTTCTCCTCTTCTATGCTCTGGTGAGGTTCACGACTTAGGAAATTTTAATTCTACTCCTCTTCCCGCTCAATTTTTTTTAGGATCACACTGATATTTTTGGAATCTGTATGATACCGATGTGACGGAGTTCTGTCTTGGCGCCTCCTGTTGTGTTGATTTTGTTTCGAGGAGTTGAGCTCCACGGGATTCGTGAGCACATCGTTATCATTCAGATTTCTTAGTATCTTAGGATGGAGGATGTTCGAAATTGCTTCAATACTAGTAGTGGCGAGATAACCTCGGCATCCCCAGTACTGGTGCAGAGAGTTCATGGATACCGCCATACTTACTATCGTCGTGATTACGAGGGTCTGAGATAGATGAAGTTTCGAGATTCTGGTTATGTGTTGACGGATGTGATACACTGGACGGGTTAGTCTAGGAGTTGAGTGATATATTACTCCTTGTATCCATGGACCAGATTGCATGACCAGAAATGTCGGGAGTTCTTAGGTTGGAATTCAAGTAGTTACTTATAGGAAAATCTTTCAACAGATGCATGATGTGTGGTTGGGGTTCGACATTCAGTGCATTCGGTTGTTCACGGTCATCTTACAGCGGTTCTCATAGTGTCTTAAAGAGTCCTTGTAGCTTGCTACGACTCGGGCACGCTTCATATGACGTGTGCACTACCTTGTACATGCTGGCTACTATAGGATAGATCCCGTGCGATCCTATCCACGAAAATATCGGATGGAATCTCTCTCATACATGTGTTCTGAGAAATCCTAGCTAATACTTGGTTTATAAGTGGCTTTGAATCAGATGTTGTCGACAGTTATTTTGAGGAAACATTCTTACTAATTATAGTTCGAGTGCAATTGCTAAGTATTCTTGTTCAGATATTTATGTTCGTTGATTCAGCTTAATCTCTGAATTTTCATCTCTGGTCTAACGTTATTGTCCGTCTTCACGATGTCTCCACCAACTCGCTAGAATCCGGGTCGTGAGAGTGCTGACCCTCCACCACCCCCTCCACCACCGCCTCCTCCTCTAGAGTCAAGGCAATATGTGATGGTGGCAACCAATACAAGCACATAGATGTGGCTTCGGTTGCTGCAAGAGAGGAACCATCAACAGCAGGGCAATTTCAACAATGGTGGACAGCAGTTTGCAACTCTGAATCAATTCCTCACGAAACAGTTGAAGTCCTTCACTTCGGGTGACCAGCCATTCGATGTATATGACTGGATTCATGACATAAACAAACACTTCGAGTGCAGTAATGTGTGACCAGAGGACTTCGTCAAGTTTGCAATTTTTCACCTCAAGGGTCAGAAAGTAGAGAGGTGGAAACAATTGAAGGATTCCAAAGGCGACAGAATGATCAGCTAGGATGAATTCTGTAGAGATTTCAAGGCTCACAATATTCCAGGAAGTTCCGTGGAAGAGATGCATGAGAAATTCACGCGCTTGAAGCAAGGAGGTTCATCTGTGTACAAGTACAATGTGGAGTTCCAGGAGCTGGCTCGTTATGCTAAACAGACATCCTAGATCAGAAGAGCAAGATTTATCAGTTCAGTGGTGGTCTAAAGGAAGACTTGCAGCTGGCCCTTGCCTTGCACGAGCCTCTTGAGTTCGAGCAGTTCTACAATTTGGCTCTCAGAGCTGAAGCGGCTTTGCTCAAAGTGGAGAACTCAAGGAAGCGTTTCAGAGATTCCAGTTCCTCGTCCTCAACGTAGGAGGTTCATAAGCAACAGAAACATTGGGTGTTTCCTCCTCCTCGGCAGATTCAGCAGTTCAAGCAGTCTGGTGGTCGTGGTTCTTCCCACCCACCCAACCCAGCTTTCTAGCAGGTTTCAGCAGCAGAAGCAAGGGAATTCTCAAGTGCAATTTCGTCCGCTGTTAGAGGTGACTTGTCACAAGTGTGGGCAGAAGGTTCATTACTCTAACAAGTGCACCACTCAGGAGCGTCTTCCGCCTCCTCCTCCAGTCAAGCCTCCAGGAAATGCAATGGTGAAGTTCAATCCCAAGTCTGCAAGGGTCAATATGGTGAATGCAGCTGAAGCAGAAAACTCCTCAGACGTGATCATGGGTAATCTCTTAGTTAATGATATTCCTGCAAAGGTTTTGTTTGATTCTAGTGCATCGCATTCTTTCATATCATATCCTTTTGCAGTAAAGCATGATTTTCATCATGAAGAGTTGCCTAAGGCTTTAGATGTTCTTTCTCCGGGGAAGTTCATGAGTTCTCGTTGGTTTGTTCCCGATGTCTCTGTCAAGATGAGCGAGTATTCCTTTCTGGCTTCTCCAATTGTCCTTGGCAAGTCTGTTATTGATCTGATCCTTGGTATGGATTGACTGACAATCAACAAGGCGTATATTGATTGTCAAGCAAAAGAATTAAAGCTGACTCATCCTTCGGAGGACATGATTATCTTCGCTGCTCGCGATGACACGATCCGGTTGTTTTCCTTGAATGAGAAGGGTGAGATCTCTCCAATTTCTCAAGTCCCAGTGGTCTGTGAGTATGAAGATGTCTTTCCAGAAGAACTACTAGGAATGCCTCCGCACCGGGCAGTTGAGTTCGGAATTGAGCTTGAACCTAGAATTGAACCAGTCTACAAGAGGCCGTATAAACTTGGTCTCGAAGAGCTGAAAGAGTTGAAGAAGCAGCTTGATGAGAAAGAGCGTCTGGGTCTGATCAGACCAAGTTCATCTCCTTGGGGTTGTGGTGTTAAGTTCATCTCCTTGGGGCTATGGTGTTTTCTTTGTCAAGAAGAAGGATAGCACGGACCGACTCTGTGTCGATTAGCGTCCATTGAATAAGAAGACAATCATAAACAAGTATCCACTTCCCAACATCAATGAATTGTTCGAGCAATTGAAAGGGGCCAAGATTTTCTCTAAGCTTGATCTCCGGATGGGCTATTATCAGATCTGCAATCGTGAAGAAGACATTCCCAAGACTGCTTTCAGTACAAGCTTTGGCTCTTATGAGTACACAGTGATGTCTTTTGGTCTCACCAATGATCGGCCGACCTTCTGTCAGATGATGAATTATATCTTCTCCCCATTCAAGAATGAATTTGTCTTGCTATATCTTGATGACATTCTGGTCTTTTCTAAAACTGAGGAAGAGCATGAAGAACATCTTTGGCTTGTGCTTGATAAGCTAAGAGAGCATAAGTTCTATGACAAGTTTTCCAAATCTGAGTTCCAGTTGAAGGAAGTTGTGTACGTTGGGCACATAATCTCTGCCAAGGGTGTCGGGACCCCGATCCTAAGTCATAGGAATCCAGCCTGTAACACATCGCATATCTTTGCGGTCCCACGCACGGTTAACTCCACG
Source organism: Hordeum vulgare subsp. vulgare (assembly GCF_904849725.1). Taxonomy (NCBI): domain Eukaryota; kingdom Viridiplantae; phylum Streptophyta; class Magnoliopsida; order Poales; family Poaceae; genus Hordeum; species Hordeum vulgare. The sequence continues at coordinate 250,529,888 of NC_058522.1, read as the reverse complement.
GCTGCAGCCTTACCTTAGTCGGGACCGTTTGCGTCTTTTGACTCACGTATGCAATAGTGTCGCTAGCATTCCAATGTCAAAGAACCCGGATCGACAAGTCTAGTCACAAACCACAGTGGAAGTACCGCACAAGGACAGGCATACATGACCCAACAAAGCAGGTGTCGATCACCAACGAGTGTAGACGAGTCGTAGCAAGCTACAGGGACTCCATTACATCGCGTGATATTTCCCCAGAGGGGACAGACACAGCAGCTAAGAATGACACATGCCGGTCAACCAATGTGTCCGGAGCAGTAGCGAACTACCAAGGCTCGTTGTATCACAAAGGGGCATTTCCTTGTAAGGAGTGCTACTAAAGTTCACGACTAGGTAATCGAACCCCATACATATCAAGTACGACACATGTACGCGTGGCATACCGATATGTATAGATACATCGATGGCATCACAACATAACCATAAACATACAAGCTTTATTTAAGAGGCTCGGAAGAGCCACACACATAATATTACACATTAAGGGTCTCACGAACCATAATAGCAGTCATTCAGCTACAAGCCAGCGGAAGAGTTTAAAGCTGTCTGAGTACAGACAGGTACAACTAAAAGGGCACATGGCCTGACTATACTACAGACCCAACCTAGGGCCAGATCGTAGCTGGGACACCAGCTACTCGTCCTCGTCGATGTCTACGAAGAACCCTCCATTAGGGTCATTAGCAACCTCTGCAACAATTATTAAGGAAACATGAGTACGAAGGTACTCAGCAAGACTTTAGGATAACTATCTACTCATGCAATGTATCAATAAGGTATTGTGGGGTTTCATGCACAAAGCCAGCATTTGACTCGTGGCTAGACAACTTGCACTTTTTAAATAATTTTGACAACTTGATTTCTCGCACACGAGTCCACTATCACCACAACAATACACCATCGTGGAATCATTCCGCCCCCATACGGAAATGCCGTCCACGACACTCACGCTTATCTTGACAATTTTATGAGTAGCCATTGAAGTTATCTATGAACAACATATGTCTCCAAGTAGTCCATATCCGCGGACGCGGCTATTCGAATAGATCATAACCCTGCAGGGGTGTACTTCGTCACACACGCTCTCGCCACTTCTCGCCATGTGCACGTCATGCACCTCGGCAACCTTCAAGCGGAAGCCCAGCGAGGGAGTCGGCCACGACCGTTAACCACACTAGTACCTCGTCCAGGTTTATCGCCTATCTAAGAGTAACCCGTACGGAAGTCCGGCCAAGGTTTCCACCACGGCCTCAAACGATGTGCGCAGGGTTCCCAAGCCCACCATCGGGGTGCCACTTGGTACACCGTGCCACTGCCTACCGCATCACGGCCCACCTCTCAGGTCAGCACCATGCACGGCCTCCAGCATTACTATAAACACCAGAAACTACTTGCAACTCCTGGACCGAGTACTAAGCGATTAATAGGCCGAGCGGGGTCATATTTCAGGGCCCAGCATGTGGTAGTATCTAGTCTTGGATTACATACACAAAACTCAGTTCCTAAGGACGGTTCCAATGAAACAACCCGCCATGTACTCCTACACAGCCTTTCACCGGTACCTTTACCGAATCAGATTCAGCACACAACCTTTGCTTACCGAACGCATTCTCACAATTCTGTTCATCTCCCAGATGACAGACCATACACAACTCTAAGCATAGCATGCATAGCAGGATAAGGCACATCATGGCTCAAGCAACTACCAGGTATGCTAGGTTGCAAGGTTCGACTATTTACTGTGACAAGGATAGGTCATGCAAAGGAAGTGGGTTCAACTCGCGTGGCAAAAGCAGTTGAAGCATTTGATCCTAATGCAATAAACAAGTGCAGGAGCAAGAACATGGGATTTATCGGGATGATCAAAATGGTTGCTTGCCTTGTTGCTCAGAGGAGTGACAACATACGTCAGACGGATATTCGGTGGAATCCGGGGGTGCGTAGCCTACCGAAATGAATGGCAACAATCAATAACAATCATATGCAAACAAGATGATGCATGAGCATGGAATGAGAATGCAAGGTGATAAACTAATATAGCCAACATGTATTAGGTTTGAAGTTGATTTGAATCAAATTCAAATATCACTTCAAACGAGGTATTCTCCGATACCGTTTTAATTGATTCGACCTGATGCTCAGATCAACTTGATGTTATCATGCATGGGATGACATGTTAAGTTGCTGGTTTGTATTTAGAACAATGTTTGATCATGTCAAACATAATGAAATTTAAATATTTTCCAAATTCCATTTATAAAGTATTTATAAGAATTGACTTATTCATTAATCTACATGTTTGGGTTCTGTAACTTTTTCAAACATCATTGAAAATAGCGTATTCAGATTCCATGAATTTTTCTGATACTTTTTCATATATAAATTATTTTCATTGGAGTTACAGATTAATTTATACGAATTATTGAAATTTTAAACATTTCTGGAATTATTCTTATACTGGAAAATACTTTTACTGCATCAGCATGACATCAGCAGGCCCATCTGGCCGTTGAAAGTCAAACCTGACCAGTGGGACCCACTGGTCAGTCTCTCTGGTTAATTTTAGATTAGGATTAATCTTATTTAGTTATTTAAACTCACTGGACCCACATGTCAGTGTCTTATTAATTTATCTGATTTATTTTTATTATCTCTAAACTATCCAGAGGTTGGCCCCACCCGTCAGTGGCTTAGGCCAGCTGAGATCCACCGGCGGCGAGGTTGTCCTCGCCAGCGGGGAGCCTCCGGCGAGCACCAGAACGTCGGGGGGGGGGGGGGGGCTCGGAAATGGCGCACAGAGGGCCAAACGCTGCGCGAAGAGCACCAGATGAATGGCACTTCTCCCGCGGTTCCATTTCTGCACTTAGCCGGGGCTGAAATGGCCGGAGATGACGCCGGTGACGAGCTTGGCGGCGGCCAAGGTTCGGGCGTCATCGGGGTCTTTGATACAGAGGGAACTACGCGCGGTTCTCAGCTCCTACAGCACCTACGCGACAGCCTGAAGCTACCGGTGGCCTGAGATGGACGAGCTGATCACCGGAGGGCTACCGGCGACGAGCTCCTGCTGCAGATCTCGTCGGGCTCTGGTGGAACTAGGCCTAGAGGAGGGGATCGACGGGGAGAGCTTAGGGGAAATGATCGCATGCTCACGGGGAGTGCAGTGGTGGCGCTAGTTTGCTCGGGGACGGCCTGGAGAGGGAGAACGCCGGCGACGATCTTCGGTGACCCGAGGAAGAAGTCGACTGCTTCTCGTCGTTTCACTGCATCTAGCCGTCGGGCTCATGGCTAGGGAGCTTCAGGGGGATGCAGCGGAGCTAATGCCCGGCTCAGAAGGAAAGAGGGGAGGCTAGAACGACGGGGAGCTCCAGCTCTGCTCGGGCTCCAATGGCGGCAGAAGGAGGGAGGAGAGATCCGAGAGGAGGGGGAGAACTGGCGCTGGGAATGGATAGCCACGGGCTCAGGGAGCTTATCCCCGAGCTTGCCAGCGCGAAGCGGCGGTCAGGCAGGCGCACAGGTGCGTGGCCGTGCCGGAGTACGCGGCGGCCACCTCCTGCTCCTACTAGCGAGGTGGGAGACGACCCGAGGAGATGGGCTGGGCCGGCTAGGCGACACGTATGGGTTTTCCATTTTTTCTGTTTTGTTTCTGTTTTAAATACTGAAATTGATTTACTAATTATTTCAGCTCCCAAATAAATTGTAAAATCTATGTTAAGCACCCTAGAATATTTGTTGGAATATTTCCAACCATTTCCAAAGTTTTCAACATTTTTGAAAATTTGAAGTTTCTGATTTCAAATTTAAAACTTGAAACAAGTAGCTTTTTGTATTTATTTAAAATGCTTAAAATGTCAAGAAAATGGTTTTCTTCATTGCTCATTTACTTTCATGATTTATCAGAAAGTTTGAACTTTTCTTGAGGCCATTTTGGGTTCTTTGATTTTAACTAGTTTGAATTTTCCCTCATTTTGAGAAGTGGCTAGGGTTTTAGCATTTTCCTTCATCATTTGCTTTGTTCTTGTTGAGAAATTCCTAGATGCAATGCAAAGAAAAACATGAGCACAAGCTAACTTGCTTAAGGGTTCAGGGATGTGACAACAAGCCTAGATGGCGCGGCCCTCCTGGCCGCGGGGTGGGGGCTTGTGGGGCCCCTGGGGCTCTTCTGGCTTGGCTCCCAAGTTCTCCGATCTTCTTCCGTTCCAAAAAAAAATTTCAAGGATTTTCTTCCGTTTGGACTCCATTTAAAAATCTCCTCTGAAAGGGGTCAAAAACATGGAAAAAGAGGAACTGGCACTTGGCACTGAGTTAATAAGTTAGTCCGAGAAAATAAATAAAAAGCATGCAAAAGATCCAAAGTTTGACAAGATAATAGCATGAAACCATCAAAAATTATAGATACGTTGGAGACGTATCAAGCATCCCCAAGCTTAACTCCTGCTCGTCCTCGAGTAGGGAAGTGATAAAGAATGAATTTTTGATGTGGAATGCTACCTAGCATAGATGTCCTTTGCAACTTCTTTCACGTGGCATGAATGTTCAGATCCGTAAGATTCAAAACAATAGTTTGCTATTGACATGAAAACAGTAATACTTCAAGCAAACTAGCACAGTAATCATGAACTTTCAAAATAACAAGGCCAAAGAAAGTTATCCCTACAAAATCATATGGTGTGTCTATGCTCCATCATCCTCACACGACTAATGTAAATCATGCACAACCCCGGATTAGCCAAGCAATTATTTTTGCACTCTTACTTTCTCAAACCTTTTATAACTATCACGCAATACATGAGCGCGAGCCATGGATATAGCACTATAGGTGGAATAGAGTGTGGTGGTAGTTGTGAGACAAAAAGGAGGAGATGGTCACATTGACTCGGCGTATCAATAGGCTATGGAGATGCCCATTAATAGATATCAATGTGAATGAGTAGGGATTGCCATACAAGATATGCACTAGAGCTATAAGTATGTTAAATCTCAAGAGGAAAACTAGTGGGTGTGCACCCAACTTGCTTGCTCATGAAGACTTAGGGCAATTTTCAGGAAGCCCATCGTTGGAATATACAAGCCAAGTTATAAAACGAAGATTCCCACTAGCATATGGTAGTGACAAAGCAAGAAGCTCTCAATCATGAAGAACATGGTGCTATCATGAAGCAGAAGTGTGGAAAAAGATAGTAGCATTGTCCCTTCTCTCTTTTCTTGCATTTCTTTTTTTTATTTGGGCTCTTAGGCCTCTTTTTTTCTTTTTTTTCTCTTTTTTTTGGGGGGCTCTTTGGCTTCTTTTTTTTCTCACATGGGACAATTCTCTAATAATGATGATCATCACACTTTTATTTAGTAACAGCTCAAAGATCAAAATGATGATGACTCCATAGGAAATGCCTCCGGCAGTGTACCGGGATGAGCAACGATCTAGCATGGCGTATGACGTTGAAACATCTCGCTAGCTATCTTACGATCATGCAATGGCAATATGAGAGTGATGCCACAAGTCATGAGACCGAACGGTGGGAGTTGCATGGCAATATATCTCGGAATGGCTATGAAAATGCCATAGTAGGTAGGTATGGTGGCTGTTTTGAGGAAGGAATTTGGTGGGTTTGTGCACCGGCGAGAATTGCGCGGCACTAGAGAGGCTAGCAATGGTGGAAGGTGAAAGTGCATCTATACAATGGGCTCACATTAGTCATGAAGAACTCACATACTTATTGCGAAAGTTTTAATAGTAAACGAAACAAAGTGCTAAACGCATACTCCGATGGGAAGGGTTGGTAGGTGTAAACCATCGCGCGATCCCGAACTCAACACAAAGCATGACAAACAATAGATCAATTATGCTCCGACTTCCTAACATAGTGGTTCACCATACGTGCATGCTACGGGAATCACTAACTTCAACACAAGTATCTCTAGATTCACAACACCCTACTAACATAACTCTCAATATTACCAAATCCACGTCCCAAAACTAATTGAGAGGAATCGAAACTTCTCTTTCTACTCAATGCACATGAAGATGGAGGTTTTTGCATCCTCTTTGGGTACTAGAACATTTGGGACTACTTTCGTAGCATAAGCCAACTACCAAATCACGCACCTACATGCTCTAAAGATATAAGTGAAGCACTAGAGCAAAAGTATATAGCTCAAAAGATATAAGTGAAGCACTAAAGCAAAAGTATCTAGCTCAAAAGATATAAGTGAAGCACTATGAGCATTCTAGCAAAATCACGATGAGTGCATGTCTCTCTCTTAAAAAAGGTGTGCAGCAAGGATGATTGTGACACAACAAAAATAAAAGACTCCTAAGATACAAGACGCTCCAAACAAAACACATATCATGTGGGGAATAAAAATATAGCTCCAAGTAGTGTTACCGATGGATTGAAGACGAAAGAGGGGATGCCTTCCCGGGGCATCCCCAAGCTTAGGCTTTTTGGTGTCCTTGAATTTGGCTTGGGATGCCTTGGGAATCCCCAAACTTGAGCTCTTTCCACTCCTTATCTCTTTGTCCATGAGAACGTCACCCAAAACTTGAAAACTTCATAACACAAAACTTAAACAGAAACTTGAGATAACATTAGTACAAGAAAACAAACTACCACTTCTTTTGGTACTATAGCAAACTTGAATTCCATCTATATTGATTATTGGCTACTGTATTCTCACTTTTCCATGGCAAGTACCCCCCCCCCCCCCCCCCGATACTAACCATAGTTTCATCAAAACAAGCAACCAACTCAACAAAATCAGAATCTATCAAAAACAGACCAGTCTGTAGCAATCTGTATACTTCGTATACTTATGGTATCTCCAAAAATCTGAAAACTTACGACGGCATGGGGCAAAAGCATATCAATCAGCATCAAAAGAATCAACTCAAAAGCTCTTTCTGAATAAAAATGAAAAATCATCTCGTGAGCGAAACTTTTCTGTCTTTTTCCAGCAGGATCAAACAACCATTACCAACACTAGTCATAAAGGTTTTGCTTGGCTCAAACACAAAAAGAAACACAAAAAACACAATTAGATCAGAATTATGAAAGTGTGGAAGCAACAAAACAGAAAGAAAAAGATAAATTCATTGTGTTGCCTCCCAACAAGCGCTATTGTTTAACGCCCTTAGCTAGGCATAGGAGCGACAGAATCACGTATCGTCGTCTTTGGTGCTCAAACCATAAGTGGCCCTCATCATGGATTCACAAGGCAATCTTATTTTCTTCCTAGGAAAGTGTTCCATGCCCTTCCTTAGAGGAAATTGAAATCTAATATTCCCTTCCTTCATATCGATGATAGCACCAATAGTCCTTAGGAAAGGTCTACCAAGGATAATAGGGCATGTAGGATTGCAATGAATGTCAAGCACAATGAAATCCACGGGTACATAGTTCCTATTTGCATTAATAAGAAAATCATTGATCCTTCCCATGGGTTTCTTGATAGTACAATCAGCAAGATGCAAATTGAGAGAACACTCTTCAATCTCATTAAAACCCAGAACATCACATAAAGACTTTGGAATCGCAGAAACACTAGCACCCAAATCACACAAAGCATTGCACTCATAGTTTTTGATTTTGATTTTGATGCTAGGTTCCCACTCATCATGAAGCTTTCTAGGGATAGAGACTTCCAATTCAAGTTTCACTTCAAGAGCTTTTATCATAGCTTCGACGATATGATCGGTAAAGGCTTTGTTTTGGCTATAAGCGTGTGGAGAGTTCAACATGGATTGCATCAAATAAATGCATTCAATCAAGGAGCAACTATCATAATTGAATTCCTTGAAATCCACAGTAGTAATTTCATTACTACTCAAAGTTTTAACGACTTCTACTCCATTTTTAATGCTTTTAGCATCAAGATAGATGGACTCTGAATCCTTGGGGCACTTTTCAACCAAAGTGGATTCATATCCAGCCCCATAATCATTAGGTTTGACACAAGCAAGCAAAGATTCAATGGGAGTCACACCAAGCACTTTAAGATCTTCGTGATTCTCATCACGAGAACACGCATTTTTAAGCCATTCATGTCTAGCATGAATTTGGGCGGTTCTTTCTTGGCTCTCAATCATGGAAACACGCATAGCTTTCAAAGTTTCATCCATGTTGATTTTGGGAGGAGCACATCTACCTTTCAAAGCATCAACATCACAAGAAATCCTATCAACGCTTTTAGCCAAATCGTCAATTTTGAGTAGTTTTTCTTCAATGGACGCATTGAATTTTTTTTGGGAGTTGATGAACTCTTTGATATTACTCTCTATATGAGAGGGTAATCTATTGTAATTTCCATGAGTATTGTTGTTGGAGTTTCCAAAGTTATTAGAGGAGTTACTAGCAAAAGGCCTAGGAACATAGTTTCATCTAAAGGCATTGTTGTTGCCAAAGTTATTCCTACCAACAAAATTAATGTCCAAGCTAGCGTTGCTACTCTCAATCAAAGAAGACAAAGGCATATCATTAGGATCCAAAGGAGCACTTCTACTAGCAACCAAATTCATTAACTCATCCATCTTAGTGCTCAACGAGTTAATTTCTTCTATAGCGTGTACCTTCTTACTAGTAGGTGACCTTTTAGTGTGCCACCGATAGTTTGTCATGATGTTGTCTAAGAGCTTTGTGGCTTCTCCTAACGTGATTTCCATGAACGTTCGACCTGAGGCAGAGTCCAAGATATTTCTAGAAGCGAAATTCAAGCCAGCGTAAAAGATTTGGATAATCATCCAAAGACTCAAGCCATGAGCGGGACAATTTCTAATTATTAATTTCATTCTCTCCCAAGCTTGTGCAACATGTTCATGATCAAGTTGCTTGAAATTCATGATATCATTACGGAGAGAGATGATCTTAGCCGGTGAAAAATACTTGGATATGTAAGCATCTTTGCACATATCCCAAGAATCAATACTATTTTTGGGCAAAGAAGAAAAGCAAGTTTTTGCGCGATCTCGCAACGAGAAAGGAAAAAAGCTTCAATTTAATAACGTCATTATCCACATCTCTTTTCTTTTGCATATCACAAAGCTCAATGAAGGTATTGAGATGGAATGTGACATCTTCACTAGGAAGGCGAGAGAATTGCTCTTTCATAACAAGATTCAGCAAAGCGGCATTGATTTCGTATGACTCCGCACTAGTGGCGGGAGCAATCGGAGTACTTATAAAATCATTATTATTAGTATTCGAGAAGTCACAAAGTTTGGTGTTTTCGTTCATGGTGAATTCAGCAAGCAAGCAAGCACACAAGCAAACAAAAAGCAGGCGAGAAAAAGGGCAAACGAAAAGGGCGAACGAAGAGGCGAACGAAAAAGGCAAATTGGTGAAGTGGGGGAGAGGAAAACGAGAGGCAACTGGCAAACAAAGTAAATGCAAGAGATGAGTTTGCGACACCTACTTGGATGAGTTCTTGACTTGATCTTCCTCCCCGGCAACGGCGCCAGAAATTCTTCTGCTACGGCAACAAAAGTCCTTCCTTGGCGCTTAGGAATTCTTCTTGTTACTTCTCTGGTTTGCGTCGGTTTTTCCCTTGAAGAGGAAAGGGTGATGCAGCACAGGAGCCGTAAGTATTTCCCTCACTTTGAGAACAAAGGTATCGATCCAGAAGGAGGGCCTCGTCAAGTCCAAAGTACCTAGGCAAACACAAACAAGCTTGCACCCAACACTTCAAAGGGGTTGTCAATCCCTTCAAGATTGTTTGCAAAGTGAGATCTGTAGGCGGAAAGTGCAACGAAGTAAAAAGTGTAAGGCTCAAAATATGGCGTGGAGTAGACCCTGGGGGCCATAGTGTTCACTAGAGGCTTCTCTCATAATAGCAAATATCACGGTGGGTGAACAAAATAATGTCGAGCAATTGATCGAACCGCGCAAAGTCATGACGATATCTAAGGCAATGATCATGCATATAGGCATCACGTCCAAGACAAGTAGACCGATACTTTGTGCATCTACTACTATTACTCCACACATCGACCGCTATCCAGCATGCATCTAGTGTATTGAGTTCATGACGAACAGAGTAACGCTTTAACCAAGATGACATCATGTAGAGGGATAATCTCAAACCAATGATGAAAACCCCATCTTTTTACCCTTGATGACAACAACATGATGCGTGCCTCGCTACCCCTTCTATCACTAGATGAGGTCACCGCACAGTATGAACCCAAAACCAAGCACTTCTCCCATTGCAAGAATCATAGATCTAGTTGGCCAGACAAAATCCACAACTCGAAGAGAATTACAAGGATATGAAATCATGCATAAGAGAGACCAGAAGAAACTCAAATAAGATTCATAGATAATCTGATCATAAATCCACAATTCATCGGATCTCGACAAACACACCGCGAAAGAAGATTACATCGGATAGATCTCCATGAAGATCATGGAGAACTTTGTATTGAAGATCCAAGAGAGAGAAGAAGCCATCTAGCTACTAGCTATGGACCCGTAGGTCTATGGTGAACTACTCACGCATCATCGGATAGGTCATGGTGTTGATGAAGAAGCCCTACGTATCCGAATCCCCCCTCCGGCAGGGCACCAGGACGTGCCCCAGATGGGATCTTGTGGAGACAAAAGCTTGCGGCGGTGGAAAAGCGATTGCGATCGTCTCTTGATTTTTTTGGGAATATTTTGGAATATATAGGCGCAAGATCTAGGTCAGGGGACCTCCAGGGGGCTAACAAGCCTGGATGGCGCGGCCCCCCTGGCCACGGGGTGGGGGCTTGTGGGGCCCCTCGGGCTCTTCTGGCTTGGCTCCCAAGTTCTCCGATCTTCTTCCGTTCCAAAAAAAATCTTTTCGGGGATTTTCTTCCGTTTGGACTCCGTTTCAAAATCTCTTCTAAAAGGGGTCAAAACATGGAAAAAACAGGAACTGGCACTTGGCACTGAGTTAATAGGTTAGTCCTAGAAAATAAATAAAAAGCATGCAAAACATCCAAAGTTTGACAAGATAATAGCATGAAACCATCAAAAATTATAGATACGTTGGAGACGTATCATGCGCCAATAGCGTGGCATCCTTGCAGCCGTGCAACTAGGCCAGCCCAATGCGGCACAGCGCTAAACTGTGCTCAGTGCAAGGCTGAGTCCCGTTGGGTACTTCTTTGCCTTCTATTTGTTTTCTTTCGGTAACTTAAATAATCCATAGAATATTCCTTTGGTGTCCTATTTTGATGATTCAAATTCCTACAAGATACTAAAATGATGGCCCATCCGGATATGTGCCATGCACAATTTTACAAGGAGAGTGGTGTTTTTATTTAAATTCAAATTTGGGTATTATAAACACCACCTTTGCAAAATCCTATAGGGTTCAAATCAACTTCAAATGGAGTGATTCCAAATTCCAGAGCCTTCTAATGTCATATCCTATTTTTGAAGCCTTGGTCAACATTTTTGTATGACATATTTCTGTTGCAATAAATAAATAGCTCCCTTTTGCTATTTATTCCATGCTATAAAATCACTAGAATATTCATGCCAAATCCAAATCCAGTGGAACCACTTCCTAAATACTTATAAAATTGTGCTCTATTAAATGAGTGCCTCCACTCATTTTTATCATGATATTTTCTGTAGGCATCTTTAGAGATCACCTATTCCTCTTCTCATCCATTCAAAAACCCTTGATGATTCAAATCTCCTATGGCAAGCTTCAGGGTTTTTTTTATGACCAGAGAGGTCCAAGAAAAATATAACTCCTATTTATATAGCACTTTTATTTTGCTTGTTGTGTGGCTTACTCTGATTGTTTTCAACGATAGTTGACGGGTAGACGGAGTACTCAGAGTTGGAGCAGAACACCTCGAAGATCCCGAGTACTTATGTGAGCAAGGCAAGCAGCCCTTTGACCATTACTAAGCATATGTTATGATGCATGCTAGTGTAGCAAATACTTCCGTTGCATTTGATCATAAGTGCGGGTAAATCATTGAAGTGATGTTACCGATGGCTCCTCCGGAGCACATGCATTGAGCTTGATCCTACCACCTATGAGGGTCATGCTAATATCATGTTGACAAGTAAAGTTAGAATAGTATTAGCACGAGCATGATGATGACATAAAACCAAGGTTTATGAAAACCCCGTCGGGTGCCACTAATGCCCGAGGGTGATGATGAGTTAGGTGGCCACTTTCGGAGAAGTGGTGCACCGGGTATTTTGAGTGAGTATGGTTTTGGAAATGGCATTAGATTTATGATGTGTCGACCGTCCCAACCTTACATGTACGACCACGTTACCCCTTTATGGGATGGGGCTGTGTTGATTACACTCGTCGGTGCTAGCAAAGAACCACATTACTAGTGGTGGGAGTGATGTGTGGTCACTCTCGTGATGAGGCCGTGCCAGGTAGGGCGACTATGTCGTTTTTACGTGTTCCAGGCACACCGTTGGTCCCCGCATGGTTGATACTGTCCAGAGTCGATGCTCGTAAGACGTAAAACATGTGGGCTGGGTACCAATCGAGTGGACCTCTTTGTCTATTATCGTCAGGGGAAAGGCATTGATCGGGTACTTACCTCGGGTATATTATATACCGCGAGTCGTGGATGACACGGAAGTTTCCCTGGTCTCGTGGGTCCAGCGTACTACCTCTGCAGAGTGTAAAACTATTCGAATAGCCGTGTCCATGGTCAAGGACAGTTGGGTAATCCTGCTTAAACTACGTCCAGTCATTTCCGCATAAACCAAGTGTGTGTGTGTGTGTTTAAATGGTGTTAATATGAAAGAGTTGATATGACCAAGTTTGGTGACTTGGCATAGAGGGTGAATCCGGAGTATTCAACCCTTGACAGATATGTTGATATCTGTAACCTGTTCTTCTAAATACCATCTAGCTTAAGTTGCACATCCATCTGTGATTATGTTTATTTACAGTTAAGCTACTATCCACCAATACTGCATATTACTTGTTACCGTACCAACTGCATTATCCATATCATGGGCTGTTTGCGAGTACATTCAAAGTACTCATTGGCTTGCCACTGGTTATTTCATTGACCAGGTATGAGAGAACATGATATGGTAAACAGTAACTTGGTGACGTTTCTGCGAGCTAGGACGCTTCCCAGTCAAATGCCTGTAGGTTAAGGTTGATGGCATGGGTTCACGCTTTCGACCAATATTACCTCTATTGGTCCAGTGTAGTGCGCTGGCCTGCAAGGCCCTATATATGTAAGACTTGATAAATATGGTCATTTATTGTGTCAAACGGTATGTATGGATGTAAGACTCTTGTTATTCAGTTTCTCTGTGTTCGGTGAGCATTGATCTCTAGGATCACTGAGCACGTTCTTTCGGTGATCTCGACTCGTAAGTCGGGGTCCCCACACAAGGTCACGAGATTGTTGAATCCTCGTGGCTCACAGTTTACTACAACCACCTGCACGTACAGGTACTCCAGACGCAGACGCCACCAAGGACACCCAACTGAGGTGGGAGTTCGACGTAGACAGTGGCAGACTGTATGTGACGTACCCCAAGGATTAGAGGAGCATGGTCGTGATCGTGGGAGTAGCAAGGCGGGATAGCATGATTTTTATGTTTATGTTGTTCGTAGTCGGACCCTGTCTTATGTATGAATAATGAATGCTTGTGTGATTGTAATCTAGCATGTGGCGAGTGTAAGCCAAATCTATCCTGCTTGCGATACGCTTAGATGAGACCCTTTCCCCTTTTGAGGCCTCTCCCCCAAATAAAGAAAGTGCCGCATCTTAGTCGTTACAAAAGTTTTATTTGTTTTATCACAAATCAAAGTACTACTCGCATGCCTCGAGGGACAGGGTTCGTATGAATTAACCATCCCGCGACTCTGACTCAAAAGAGCACTAAGATTTCAATGAGGAATATAAATGCTCACACGTCATCACCATGCCCATTGAATGTTTTAGATGAACAAGAAGTTTAACATCTCTTAATATCGACACCTATCTTAATAATGCACTCACACCTTTTTCATATCACCATATCAATATAATTAACCCACAATTTCTCTATATGTGATACATGATGGTTTTAATTATCACCCATTGAATACCCAGTATTTTTTATCTAGTCTCATGACCCATGCAAATTACCATCACTATTTATATAACTCTAAAGAAAGTAAAACTATAGAACGAGAGCATAATATTTCTATAAAATCTACACGTCACCATGCTCGAAAAGGTATAACTGAAGTACTAGAGCAACTACTAAGCTCAATAGATATAAGTAAATCACATAGAGTATTCTAACAAATTATGATCATGTGGTATCTCCCTCAAATAGTTGTATCGAGAAATCTATGATTGTGGCAAACTGAAAGTAAAAGTAAACAAAGCAAACGACGCTCCAAGAAAAACTCATATCATGTGATGAATAAAAAGATAGCTCTAAGTGACATACCGATGGATTGAGACGAAAAGAGGAGATGCCTTCTAGGGAATTCCAAAGCTTAGATGCTTAAGTCTTCCTAGAATATAAACTTCGGGTGCCTTGGGCATCCCCAAGCTTAGGATTTTTCTTCTCTTGAATCCTTTGTCCATCGGGATAATACCCAAAACGTGAAAACTTCAATAACATAAAACTCAACAAAAGTTCATGAGGTCCATTTGTATAAGCAACATATCAAAGACTTTCAGGTGCTCTTATAAGTTGATTCTTATTTTATTTTATCATGGGGAAATTTATTCTAACTTTCCCATGGCGTATACCCCTCGATACAACCCATAGCATCATCAAAACAAGCAAACTACACAGACAAAAATAGAATCTGACCAAAAAACAACAGTGTGTAGTAATATCAATTGAACCTATACTTATGTAACTCTAACAACTGTGAAAAAATAGGAATACCTGAAGAATTCGTACATAAATATTGTTTAAAAAATATAGCTCAAAAAGACGACCCTATAAAATCAAAGAAATTATGCACTGGACGTCAAAGTTTTTGTTTTTGCATCGTATCAATTCTACTCATCATGCAAATCATCCCAAAGGATTTACGTGGCACAAACACTAATTAAAACATAAAACACAATCACTTTATCACAAACAAATAGAAAATAAGAAGCAAAAAGATAACTATTGGGTTGCCTCCCAACAAGCGCTATTGTTTTATGCCCCTAGCTAGGCATATTGCATAGTTTCAAGTGTTGTCATCTTTGCGAGAATGACCCGTCATGCTATAATCATATCCCCTTCTTTAAATAGAAAGATTTCTGATAGGTAAATAAAATTAATTGAAGGGACTAAGTATCATAACATTAGGATCCGAAAGGTCTACATAGTGAGGAACATGAGGCCCTTCCTTAGGTTTTTCATAACTGATAGTTAGTTCCTCATTGTATAAATTCCAATGGAGGTATTTCCTTAATTTTATATCAAGCACATAATTTGTTGGTGCAGGTGTGTGCACTCGATCACCTATGGGACCATTGGAACCTTCGTGGTTCGGCTTGGAGATTGCGTGGCACAAAGAGCAGAAACTACAAGGCAGCAGGATGATGAGACTCCCGGCGTTTACCCAGATTCAGGCCGCTGAGAAGCGTAAAACCCTACTCCTGAATTGTTGGATTGATTTGAGGAAGATGGAGTTTACACGGTGCTCTGCCCCAACAAGGGTTGCCGCAGAGAGTTACTCTGTGTGCTAATACTCTAGAGTCCTAAATCCATTGGGGTCTAAATCCTCGAAGTGTCGAATACTTTGCTAAGTTGCCTTGGTCCTCCTTCTATAGCTCAACGGGTGTCCACAGTGGCAAATAGACATGATTAGATAGCTAGCAGTGCTATCATACCTAACTCTGGCGCTTAAGACAAAATTCCATAAATGCAGCCTTAGGTGGCAAGCGGGGGTGCGTCCCTGGTAAGCTCCAGCCACCTCTTAGTTGGTTGTTGCTTCGTGTCTTGACACGCCTCTCGACAGGTGTCAGCTGGTTGTAATCTATCTTTCGGCGCATCTCCACTTATCTAGAGAGAGACACTTAGCAATTTGGGAGCTCGATACCTCATCGATAAGTGAATGGTGTAGCAATGAGATGGAACGGTGGCAGATTGGCTCGCGCTTGCTGGGGAGGTGACTTGACGGGTCTTCTTGAGGATGCTTGTGCCTTCGCCCCCGGCAGGTGCCGAGGGTTCTTGGCGTGTCTTGGGCTTATCCCGGGCTTCTTGTGTAGGTCTTGTCAGTGTCTGGTTCTGACTATTTGCTTGGGATGGTTCCTCTTGAGGGCTTATGCTCTTAACTCTTGTGCAAAAGTCAGGGGCACTGGGTACCCCATTACTAGTGCACCGATAGGAGTCCCCGGGCTTGGCCCATAAGCGTTCGCCCAATGCAGTTTGGTCAGGCCCAAAGTTCATGCATGAGCGTGAAAATTGCAAAGGGGTAACCGCCAACCCGATGTTTTGTATTGTCCCACCACTTCAAGCCGTTTCCGACACGCTCGGCGCATCCATTGCGAGAATCTCGCGATGGGTGCGCATGACTTAAAGGCCTAGTCATGGCAGAAGCCATAGTGTCATCGATTGGATTGATGGGGGAGGTTACCTTTTCTCCCATGATGGTGGGTAACAACGTAGATGGAGATGGGCGGCGGCCCTTGGAGCGTAGGAGAGCCAACTCCTCGCATCCTCCCTATAAAACCATGAGGGGTGCGGTAGGCGATACTCATCCATCTATCTCCTCTCCTTCAACCTTGGGTTGCCCGGCGTGCTCTTCTCTTCTTGTCCCTTGAAGTGGCTTCGGGTTTTGGCTATGACGGGTAGGCGAGGGCGCCCCAAATATTCTGTGGGCGAAGCTAGAGCCTCCCTTCGGGATCATGCAGCCGCTTGAGTCATGGCGACGGAGGGCGGCAAGTGTTCGAGGCGGGGTGCCACAAGGGCCAGGAGCCGCTACAGAGCCCGTGGTCGAAGGGGACGGAGTGTCGTGTCCGACCCTCCTCCGGTTATGTCATTGCTGCCATTGTCGGAGCATACCGAAGGCACGACGTTGGTGTTTGTTGTCAGGCTGCACGGGCGTCCCCACGGTCGTGTGCGCCTCGCTCACCCTTTTGCTAGGGTGATGGAGGTTGACAAACCGAATGGGATGTGTATCCCATGCTCCTTCTTTCGGGTAATGGAGAAAAATCGCGGCAAGGTACTCGGTTTCCCGCGGGTGGATGCAACGGTGATTCTCTAGGTAACGCGGTAGAGTCCCCCGCCCTTGGCGCCATATTTAGTTCACGTGGCTGGGAGACTTTCTTCTGTGTGTTGTTTTCAAGGACAAGAGGAATTCCTCACCTTTGGCCACTAGGGACGACCATGCTATCAGTGAGGGGTCCCGGAGGGCATGGCCTCTTCCTTAGCTACGCTGAGGGTCCAAAAGGCAGCGGAGGCGCCCGCTTGCGCGATGGAGATGATGGAGGTTCTTATTGCGGCAACCTTTGGTGCCCTAGGGACGGGGGGGGGGGGGGGGGGGGGTCGACTCCGACTCGTCGTGATCGCCGGCAGCACCATCTCAATAGCCGGCCTCGGCAGTTCCATCATCTATACATGCCTCCTACTGACTTCTTCCTTGCCGGCTACGCCCGCCCTTCCTGGGTGTAGGACCCTTCTCCTCTTGGCGGGGAGGCGCCTAATCCCAGCTAGGCACTCCTTTCGCCCTCCTTCCTTGCTTCATTCAATCTCTAAAGAAAGAGGGACAAGAAAGACATTACGGGGCACTTCTCCTTTTATAAAGAAAAACATTGTAGGCTCTTGCTAAAGTTTTACTAGTGGAAATTTAATTTATTTTATCCATTTTGTATGGAAGAATGAAAAAAAAGCGTCGTTCATCTCTCTCGAGTATTGTCCTTCCGTCCTTCTATTTGCATTGTGTTGTATGTATGCTCTTGTCATACAGGACTCCTTTCTAGGTTGGTGTAGGACAGAAGTGTCGAAGGGGAGCGAGCCCTCTGACAACAGACGAGCACCGTCCCCCGGCAAGGCTCGTTGTCGGTATCAGTGCGGTCCCTCTCAAGGCTGATAAGCGACAAAAGATGAAGGACGGCTCATCCCAATAAGGGTTCCTGTCGCCCGGAGAGTTCCACTGTACACAATCAAAAAGGAGCGGCAAGGATTTCCTCAATGAAAAGAACGAAACCGAGATTAAGATAAGGTGGTTTAAACTTATCTGTTTAGGGGAGGTCTCCATGAAGGTGTGATGCTTCGTCGTTCGTGCTTTTCCGCTATCTCTTGTTTACCTAGAGGTCAGACACACAGAGAAAAAGAGAGGCTCCGTCCTCCGGAGAGAGGCGAAACGCGATAAGAAGGATCATAAGTCCATCAAGCACTCTTAATAACTGGTAAACTAAGGAAGGAGCAGCATCATAACACAAGTAAATGCGTAATGCACATGCAAATGATGAAATGATGCAATGCCTAGCTTTATTTATGCACAAGGTGTGTGCCTGGTTTTGTACGAAGGGTTACATGCAACTGCGGCAAAGCTTTTATAAAAGGTGGTTGCCAGGGACTGGGCCGACAACCTTGCCTTACGGGTAGAACTTACCAAGATGGTCAATGTTCCATGAGTTAAGCACTTTGATGGCATTTTCGGCATTCATACTAATTGCGCCAGGTCTCGTGACTTGTACTACCTGGTAAGGGACTTCCCACTTCGGCGTCAACTTGTTAAAATCCTTGGCCGGTTGAATGGGCCTAAGGACAAGGTCGCCTTCCTCAAAGCTCCGGGTGTGGACCCCGCGGCTATGATAGTGGCGCAGGGCCTACTAGTAGCATGTGGCACACACAACAGCCCGAAGACGATCTTCCTCAAGGAGCGTGGCATCATCATGCCACAACTATTGTTGCTCCACTTCTTCATAGGCAAGCACTCGAGGTGACCCGTATATGAGTTTTGTGGGGATAACAACGTCTGCCCCATATACTAGGGAGAAAGGTGTGTGTCCGGTAGCTCGATTCGGTGTCGTTCTGAGGGACAGAAGAACCACCGGCTACTCATCAATCCAGCGCTTACCACATATTCATAGTCTATCGTAAGTTCTTGTTTTGAGTCCTCGCAACCCTTCAGATTCATCCTCTTGACTGGCCTGATGCTCCTTGGGTGTGCAACAGAGACGTAGGAGACCTTTCTTCCAAGGTTTCGGATGTACTGCATGAATATGCGTCTTGTGAACTGGGTGCCGTTGTGAGTGATTACTATGTTGGGTACTCCAAAGTGGCATACCAATCCTTTCATGAACCGTATAGCTGACTGCGCGGTCACCTTTCCCACTGGCTCCACCTCAGGCCATTTCATGAACTTGTTGATTGCTATGTACAATAACTCGAAACCCCCAGCAGCACAGGGGAAGGGGCCTAGGATATCGAGCCCCCAGACGGAAAAAATGGCCAGGATAAACAGATCGTCTGGAGGGCTTGCGCTGGTTGATGAATTTTCTTGGAGTGGAACTAGCAGGCGTCACATTTGGTCACTAGCCCAGTTGCATCTTGGAGGGCTGTGGGTAAATAGAAACTCTAGTGAAAAGCTTTTCCGGCATGGGCCCTTAACCCTATGTGTGACCCACAAACGCCTCTGTGATTCTCCACCAACATCTTTAGTCCTTCCTCTCGGCAGATACACCTTAATTTCACACTTCTGGGTCTCCTTCTGTACAGAGTGTCGTCAACAAATTGGTACATACTAGTCCGACTGGCTACTTTGTCGGACTCTTCTTGCTCTTTGAGAAGTTCTCCTATTTGAAGGAATCAGACAATATGTTGTGCCCAAGTTGGATCATGTGGATCAACAGCAAGGACTAAAAGCATTTCCTCGTTCGTGGGAGCACTCACCACTACCGCGAGAACCTCGGGTTCCATGGGAGGGAGCGGCTCACCAGGCAAAATGGAACCGCCTCCTGCAACTTATCCATCGGGAGCTTCAGGAAGCTCTACAGGGAAATATTTGTGAGAGTTCAGCTTTCTTCTTTTCCGGTCATTGTCGAAGGGGATACAGATGGTTGAGAGAGGTGAAGGACAAAACATCCTAGTTCCACAGGAAGTTTCTATGCGGCACACTTTTACAGGTGATCGGCAACGGTGTTTTTTGCACGTGGCACATGTTCTTCCTATAATTCGTCAAAACATTCCTCCAACTTCCTCACTTCCTCTAGGTAAGCCTCCATCAACGAACTCTAATAATCTTTGTTGATCTGCTTCAGAATGAGCTGAGAGTCTCCTATGATGATCATCTTCTTGATTCCCAACTCCACCGCGATTCTGAGTCGTGCAAGGAGTCCTTCATATTCGATGGTGTTGTTGGCAGCTTCCTTCTGGGGAAAGTGCATTTGGACCACGTATTTGAGGTGCTCTCCGGTTGGGGCGATGAGGAGCACACCTGCCCCGGCAACCTGGAGTGAGATGGAACCGTCAAAGTACATGACCCATTCCTTAGGTGCTTCCCTGCCGGGGAGAATTGTTTCTTGGAGTTCTTCGTCTGGGGTGGGGGACCATTCAGCTATGAATTCTGCGAGCACTCTGCTCTGAATGGTGGAAGTGCTTTCGTACTTGAATCCAAAACTTGATAGCTCATGAACCCACTCGACTATCCTTCCAGTGGCTTCGGGGTTCCTCGGGATACGTTGCAATGGAAAACGGGTGACAACCGTGATCTCGTGGGCTTGGAAGTAGTGTTGGAGCTTCCTCAAGTCCATGATGAGGTAAAAGATGAGATTTTGTACTCGAGAGTACCTTGACCTAGCCCGTGTAACAAGGAGCTGAGAAAGTACACCGACCGTTGTACCACTTTATTCTTCGCCATCTCTTTGGTATCCCCTCTGCCAGCCTGTTGGGGTTCTTCTGTGTCTGTGTTGGGTGTTGCCATAGATACCTTGACTTCATCCACGACAAAGTCTGTCGCGGCGGATGCATCTTCATCTACTTCCCGGTGTGCCACGAGGACCGCGCTAACCACTTGATTCATTGCCGCCAAGTATAACAACAACGACTCTCATGGATTAGGAGCGACCAAGGTGGGAGCGGAAGAAAGATATGTTTTCAGATATTGCAGCGCCGCGTGTCCTTCTGTGGTCCACTTCATCGGGCCAGCCTTCTTCGGTATTTTGAAGACGGACGAGGCGAGTTATATGGATTTGGAGATGAATCTACTCAATGCGTCAACACATCCGGTCAGACGCCTCTTGTACTTGACTATCTTGGGTGCTTGTATCTGCTCGATAGCTTTGATCTTGTCGGGATTGGCTTCTATTCCTCGCTGAGACACAATGAATCCAAGTAGATTATTAGACGGAACACCAAACACACATTTCTCAGGGTTGAGCTTCAGGTTGATCTTGTGCAGGTTTGCAAAGGTCTCTTCCAGGTCTTGTACAAGAGTAGCTTCGTCTCTGGTTTTGACCACTATGTCATCCATATAAGCTTCCAAATTTCTATGCAACTGGGGTCCAAATCCAATCTGCACAGCCCTGGCAAAGGTAGAACCAGCGCTTTTTAGCTCGATGGGGATTCGTACAAAGCAATACGTGCCACATGGAGTTATGAACGCGGTCTTTTCCTCATCCTCTTGGGTCATGAATATCTGATGGTATCCGGAGTATCCATCTAGGAAGGAAAACCGATCGCATATGCAAGTGGCATGTAACGACTAAGATGCAGCACTTTCCTTATTTGGGGGCGAGGCCTCAAAAGGGGAAAGAGGCGCATCTAAGCGTTTCGCAAGAAGGATAAACATTCCAATACATAATAGATGGAAGAGTAATAAGATTTGGCTTAGACTCACCACAAGCTAGATTACAGAGTTACACAGTCATACATTATTCAAATGGAAAACGGGGTCCGCCTACGGACAAGATAAACGACAAAAGCTAATGATCTCCTGCCTTGCTAGGCCCACGATCATGACCAAGTGCCTCTAGTCCTCGGGATACGTCATGTACAACCTACCACTGTCCTCGTCGAACTCCCACTTCAGCTGAGTATCCTCGGAAGCATCTGTATCTGGGGTACCTGTACCTGTGGGTGGTTGTAGTAATCTGTGAGCCACACGGACTCAGCAATCTCATGACCTTGGTATCGAATCTAACTAAGTTATTAGGTGAGGATGGGGTATGTGTTTGAGTTTGTAGCAACCTAAGTATTTATCATGGCTAACTTACACTGAACAAGAAGTAAATATATGGTGGTCTACGTATGACGGTCGAGAACTAAGCATAATCACTAAGTGATCCTGAACACCTACTTACATCATTCATAACCCCACCATGTTCTCGATCAGAGAAGGAACTCTGAAGGAAACAGTCACGGTTACACACACAGTTGGCAGGTTTTAATTAAGTTACTTCAAGTTATTTAGAACCGGATGTTAACAAAATATCCATGATTGCCACATAACCGCAGGAACGACTTTATGAAAGATTTAACCCAACAGGGGTGCTCCAACTAATCCATCACAAATTACCAGATGCTGCATATAAATCCTCGACAACGAAGCTCGCAATCTTGTCGGATTCCTTAGAGGAAAGCCTCAACTCTGAGAAGACCCAAAGTCTCACCGAAATCCCAATGCACAAGATATATCGTTAAGGCAAGACAAGTCCAACAAGACCTCACGGCGTGTCGACGAACCCGATAGGAGCCACGTATCTCGTTCTTAGGACACGACCGGATGAGTGCAACATACAATGTCCCGATAGAGATCTCCCGAGTTGCCCGGGTTGGCCCCGCACACGACTCTAGTTTGGACCAACACTCATGAGGAGCACTGGCCCAGGGGGCTGATTAGTTTCCTCAGAATAGCTATTCCCTATGCTTTTTATTAAGTTATTAGCAAATTTAACACCAACGTTGGGTATTTCCACACAAGCCTTAACACTGGACGATTTACCAAGGGGGTCCCTATAACAACCCCGAATGTGTTAGGAGCGCTCAGTTATGGAATAAAACAATGGTAGCCGAAACTAAGGCGACAAGAGCGGAACAAATCACCCGGCAAAAGACCATGCTTTCTGCCCTTTACCCAGTATATAGGTGCATTAATTAAATATCATTTAAATAAGATGGACCAGCTTGCACCTGCAACTAGCAATGCTAATGAAATGGTTGAGCTAGCCTAACTTAGCCAAACAATATTTTCTAGGAGGGGAAGTGTTAGAGGTTTCAGGGCAATGTTTGATGGCCTATATATCAGGTGGTAGGCAGTAGAGTATAACGATGGAAACGAATCAACTAAGCATAATAAAGGTAGAAACGGTGACAAGGTTACGATCATCTTGCGTGTGAAATCTTCACACTGAAACTATTCCTGATCTTCCTGCACGAACTCACCGGACTCCTCGAAATCGTTTCCAAACCCTGTAGCTACCCAAAAGAAACAATCACCCAATAAACACCAGCAGGTGATAATGCAACAATGACATGATGCATGTATGCACAAACTTCAAAATATGCACAGAAACAATCCTACTCAAATGACAAAGTGCCACCTCCTAAAAAATGTCATTTTTGCAGAACTTCTCAAAACTAAAATCCAGTGCCACCATTGGATTCCTCGGGTTTTTCTACCCCAAATCCATATATCATACTCCTATATTTGTATGCGGAAAAACCAATGTTTAAGAAATCGGTAACCGGTAACTGCTCGGTCGGCTTGGGAGTAGCGATTAATCACTGAATCGGCCTATTAACTGGATTAATCGGTAGATTAAATAGAAAGTTGCCAACTTATATCTTGATTTTTAATGTATTATACTATAATTCCACGCACCTAGGTAAGTAATATACCAAAATATTCTATTGTAGGCATATAAAAAATAGACAAGAGGTAAAATTTATAATCGTTATACATCCAAATATATAAAATCTCAAAATTCAAAGTTATCAATTAAACATTTAAACTTATCCATATACTTGCTAACATACATCACACGATATACTCCAGATAACAATCAAAACCAACAGTTCCATCCAGCCATCTACAAAATCGTAATTCATAATCTACTAATATATGAATGTGGATTCTCCACTAAGATAGGGGGAAAGATGGTAGTACCTTGCCTACTAGTGGCATCATTGAGGAAGAGATTGGGAGCATCCCATGGGAGGGGATGGGGAGTGGCCAAGTGGGGTGGGGTCCAGGCAGGCGACTGGAATGGCGAAGCAACTAGATCTTGTAGGTGTAGTGTGGTGACTCGCACTGGTGAGGACACGACTAGCCACCAGCCAGGTTAGGAGGGGATGAAAGGAGAATGAGGAAGCGGGAGGAGGGACAAACCCTAGGTATTTAGTAGCAAGAGGGGATGGCAAGGGTTACGTGCCAAAATTTTGGGATTCATTTTCCTACCAGTTAATGGGCCAGTAGTGATTAATTGGTCTCGCAACTGATTAATCGGTCTAACTGGCCAATTAATCGGCATGGTAAGTTAACACGGTGAATAGGTGTTATTCGATTCGGTCACCCCAAGAGTAGCGATTAACTGGCAAGTTAACTGGTTAATCGGACAAATTCTTGAACAATGGGAAAAACACCACGAAATAGTAAAGAAATTCTGCCCTCAATCATAAACTACTCATGTCAACAAGAGGCGCTGTTCTTGCACGTGGCAGATTTTATGTATACCAGATTAGGCAAATTCCATTTAGGAAATTTTTCCGAAAATGGAATTTAACACAAAAACAGAATAAAAATAAACCACAAACCTAATTTGGGAGGGGCCCCGAGTGGTCATAGGTACGAGGGACCCCTAGCACATGACATGTGGGCCGTGGCCCAGTTGTTAGTGGCACACCACACACAACACATAATTAATAAAAAAGAAAAGGGGCTGGTGGGTGTTCGAACCCACCACCTATGCCTCACACGCACACACCTCTACCACTGGGCTATAGCAGCCTAGCTGCACTAACTGAGGGGGGATGCTCTAACTAGTAGCTACACTACTAAGCACATAAAACACAAATAAATAAAAGAGGGGGGAAGTGCCGGGGCTCGAACTCACGACCATGAGCACAGGGTACAACTCTATTGCCACTATGCTAGCAATGGTTAGCTGCACTAACAGAGCAGCAGGCGGTATGAACCTTCCCTGCTTGCTAAAACTCCCACGCCAAAGTACCGAAACAAAAGGGGGCGCTGGGTCTGGAACCCCAGACCTGCCGATCTGCGCGCGGGGACAAAGCCAGCTGATCTGGTGCGGTGCTTCTGTCCCAGAGGGGGGAACCACGCTAGGTCAACACAGAAAAGAGGGGGCTTGCCCAGGTTTGACAGAGAGGCACCGACGACGGTGCTCACGGGTGCACTTGCGCACATACGTCGGCGGCTACACTAGGAACTACGTATGCTATACTACGTGCGGTGCAGGTGGAATCATGCCAGGATGTAGAGGGGCTACGACCATGCACGCGCACATGTATGTGCAGCAACACGCTACGTGCAACCTGTCAGTGCAACTCCGGCAGGGCGTCAAAACACGCACGACGGCGGCTAGCAGAAGGGGATGCGGAGGAGAGCGGGGAACTGCAGATCACTAAGAGGGCAGAGAAGAGGGGACGTCCACGGCGCGATGGATAGGAGCTACCGTCATGGATCCACTACATGAAGGCTCGTCGGAGGTGAGGAAGGAGCCGGTCGTCGGGGTGTTGTAGAAGGAGTCCTTGGCGCCGGATCTTCTCAAAAATGGAACGCCCCTGGCGTCCTTTTTCTCCTGGCAGGGTCGGGGAGGAGGGAAATGCGATCCTACGCTAGCGACGAGCTAGGGCCGAAGCTCTCCATGGCGATGGTGGTGCCCTGACGATCGCCCTGACGACGCTAGGGGAGAAGGGTAGATGGCGATGGCTAGGGTTAGGAGAGGGGTGGTGGAGCTTAATAGCTCGCACCCCAACGCACAGGGCCATCAATCACAGGGAAAAGATCAGTCGGTGGCTCTCCATGGATCGTACGAGGCTGACGTCGACACAGGAAGAAGAGGTACGCGTTGGTGGGTTCTGGGCCGAAACCAATCTGACATGGTCCGCTCTCTCTCTCTCTCTCTCTCTCTCTTTGGTAAAAGTAGTTTTCAATAAAACAGAACCAGATTTGATTGAAATATTAAAGGGGCCGAAAGAAAAAGTTTTTTGACAAAATAAAATTATCTTTGGGATTCTAAAATGTTGCCACTATTTATAAAAATAAATGGGGCATTTTAGAAGTTGAAAAATAAATTCTTTTATTTGAATTAGGATACATTTTAAATAAAAACAAAAGGAATTCAATTCAAAGAAAAGAGTGTTGCACCCCACATTTAATAAGAAGATTTTTAAAAGAGGAGGAACATTTTATTGGGATGAAAACAGGAACTTTAAATCTGTCACAAAATTAAAGAAAGGAGGGGTTTAAGGTGCTATGGTGCAACAAGGGGTTTTGGGATGAACCTTGTTACACCCATAGCACTTAACCAACACATGCCACTCTAACACAATGCACTCCGCTCAAACACCAAGGTGCAAGACAAGCAACACAAGACAAAAGAAAAATGATGTTATGTATGATGCGATGGTGCACATGAAATGAAGACAGCATACTCATAGCACTTGATCATCATAGCAAGGTTGCCATACAGGGGAAGAAATTATAAGAGGCAAAGGGAAAGCATTGGGGCTGTCACAACTCTCTAACACTACAAGAGGATCTCGATCCGAGATCTAGGACTGGAAGAACTCTGGGAATTCAGAACAGAGGTGGTCCTCGCGCTCTCAAGTGGCTTCTTTGTCTGAATGATGTGACCATTGCACTTTGAGGAACTTGATTGACTTGTTGCGGGTCTTGCGCTCAGTCTCTTCAAGATTTTCTATAGGATGCTGATGGCAGGACACGTGAGGCTGGAGGTCAATATCCTGGAGGTCAAATGTGCGCTCGGGAGTCTTGAAGCATCTCCGGAGCTGAGAGACGTGAAACACATCATGCACATGGGAGAAGTTGGATGGAAGATCTAGTTGATATGCAACATCACCTCTCTTGCCAACAACTTTGAAATGACCAACAAACTGAGGAGCAAGCTTTCCTTTGATGCCGAAGTGTTGAGTGCCCTTCATGGGAGACACTTTGAGATACACAAAATCATTGAGCTGAAAAGTCATGTCACGATGCTTGCTATCGTAGTAGCTCTTCTGATGGGACTGAGCTGCTTTGTGCTTATCCCGAATGACATGACACATTTCTTCCGCTTCCTCAATCATGTCATTCCCAAGAATCTGACGCTCACTAGACTCTGGCCAATTGAGCGGCGTACGACACTTCGTGCCATATTGAATCTCGAATGGAGCCTTGCCCGAGCTTTCTTCAAAGCTGTTGTTGTATGAGAAGTCGGGAAATGGTAGGCAATCTTCTCACTTCATGCCAAAAGAAATCACACAAGCTCTAAGCATACTTCAAGGATTTGATTGACTCTCTCGACTTGACCACTTGTCTGTGGATGGAAAGTTGTACTGAAACGGATCTTAGTACGCATCGCAGTATGAAAGGAATCCCAGAACTTGGAAGTAAAGATGCTTCCATGATACGAAGAAAGGAGCATAGGAACACTGTGCAAAGAGACTATCTTTGACGTATACAACTCTGCAAGTTGAGCTGCCGATATAGATTCTTTCACACGGAGGAAATGATCAACTTTGGTCAACTTGTCGATGACGACGAATATGGCATCGTTGCCTCTCTCGGACTTCGAAAACCCAGTGACAAAATCCATTTCCACATGATCGAATTTCCACTCGGGTATAGGCAAAGGATGAAGGAGGCCTATTGGACATTGATGCTCCGCCTTCACTCTGCGACACACATCACACTCGTTCACGAACTGAGCAATTTCATGTTTCATGCGAGTCCACCAGAAGGTCTGCTTCAGTTCTTGATACATTTTGGAGCTTCCTGGATGTATCCAGAGGAGGGAATTATGGCCTTCATCCATGATAACTTTCCTGAGCTCTCCTTTCGAAGCGACAAGGCGGTCCTCGAAGAACAAGGTGTCTCTGTCATCAACACGGAAGCACTCATATTTCAGAATGCTCTTTGCCAAGCCAATCTTCACTTTCTTCACCATCGCATCGAGAAGTTGAGCTTCACGGGAGAAATCTGGAGACTAGCAAGAAATACCTGAGGTATTATCTGAAGGTTGAGCTTCCTCAAAGATTCAAAAAGATCACGCTAGAGAGGCTTTAGAATGAGACTGCTGCAGTAAGCCTTTCTGCTCAAAGCATATGTAATGACATTTGTTTTGCGTGGAGTGAAGTCAATGCTCAGATTATAATCTTGGATCATTTCCACCCAACAAGTTTAACGAAGATTGAGACTAGGCTGGGTGAAGATGTATTTGAGACTCTTGTGATCGGTGTAGACCTCAACCTGACTGCCCAACAAGAGATGTCTCCTAGTCATCAAAGCATGGACCACTGTCGTCAACTCAAGATCATGAGTGGGGTAATTCTTCTCACTTGGCTTCAACTGCCTCGAGGTATAAGCTACCACTTTCTTTTCTTGCATCAGAACTGTACCAAGACCTTGAAGAGAGGCATCACAGAACACTTGATAAGTCTTGGAGTCATCAGGAGGAGTCAAGAGTGGAGTAGAAGTGAGCTTCTCTTTGAGTATGTCGAAGGCCAACTGACACTCTGGAGACTAGACAAACTTCACACTCTTCTGAAGAAGGTTGGACAAGGGCTTAACAATCTTGGAGAAGTTCTCAATGAACATTCTGCAATACCTTGCAAGCCCGAGAAAGCTTCGAAGCTGTTTCACATTCTGTGAAGGTTCCAACTCAACAATGGCCTACACCTTTGTAGGATCAACTTGGCTCTGATACCAACTTGTAAAGAGTAAGATGCAACAATTTCCTTATTTGGGGACGAGGCCTCAAAAGGGGAAAGAGGTGCATCTAAGCGTTTCACAAGCACGATAAACATCGCAATACATAATAGATGGAAGAGCAATAAGATTTGGCTTACACTCGCCACAAGCTAGATTATAGAGTCACACAGTCATACATTATTCAAATGGAAAACAGGGTCCGCCTACGGACAAGATAAATGACAAAAGCTAATGCTATCCCGCCTTGCTAGGCCCACGATCACGACCAATTGCCTTTAGTCCTCGGGATACATCACGTACGGCCTGCCATTGTCCTCGTCGAACTCCCACTTGAGCTGAGTATCCTCGGAAGCATCTGTATCTGGTGTACCTGTACCTGTGGGTGGTTGTAGTAATCTGTGAGCCACAGGTACTCAGCAAACATTAAGTTACTTCAAGTTATCTAGAACCGGATGTTAACAAAATATTCATGATTGCCACATAACCGCGGGCAAGGCTTTCCGAAAGATTTAACCCTGCAGGGGTGTTCCAACTAATCCATCACAAATTACCACAGGGCACATAGAAATCCTTGACCATGAAGCTCGTGATCTAGTCGCATTCCTTAGAGGAAAGCCGCAACTCTGAGAAGACCCAAAGTCTCACCGGAATCCCAATTCACAAGATATATCATTAAGGCAAGACAAGTCCAGCAAGACCTCCCGACGTGTCGACGAACCCGATATAAGCAGCGTATCTCGTTCTCAGCACACGGCCGGATGAGCGCAACTTACAATGGCCTGATCGAGATCTCTCGAGTTGCCCCGGGTTGGCCCCACACACGAATTAGTTTGGACCAACACTCATGAGAGCACTGACCCAGGGGGTTTATTAGTTTCCTCGGGGTAGCTATTCCCTATGTTTTTTTATTAAGTTGTTAGCAAATTTAACACGAAAGTTGGGTCTTTCCAAACAAGCCTTAACACTGAACGATTTACCAAGGGGGTCCCCATAACAATCCGGAACGTGTTAGGAGCGTTCAGTTGTGGAATAAAACACTGGTAACTGAAACTAAGGCGGCAAGAGAGGAACAAATCACCCGACAAAAGACCAGGCCTTCCACCATTTACCCAGTATATGGGTGCATTAATTAAATAGCATTTAACTAAGATGATGATCAAATTTCCTATGCTATCACATGGACCAGCGTTCACCTGCAACTAGCAACGCTAATGAAATGGTTGAGCAAGGCTAACTTAGCCAAACAATATTTTGCTAGGAGGGGAAGTGTTAGAGGCTTCATGGCAATGTTTGATGACCTATATATCAGGTGGTAGGCAACGGAGTATAATGATGGAAACGAATCAACTAAGCATAACAAAGCTAGAAACGGTGTCAAGGTCACAATCATATTGCCTGTGAAATCTTGAGAGTGAAATTGTTCCTGATCTTCATGCATGAACTCACCAGACTCCTCGTACTTGTTTCTAGACCCCGTAGCTACCCAAAAGAAACAATCACCCAATAAACACCAGCAGGTGATAATGCAACACTCAATATGACGCATGTATGCGTAAACTTCAAAATATGCACAGAAACAATCCTACTCAAATGACAAAGTGCCACCTCATAAAAATGGCATTTTTCAGAACTGCTCAAAACTGAAATCCAGTGTCACCATTGGATTCCTGGGGGTTTTCTACCCTAGATACATATATCATACTGCTATATTTGTATGCAGAAAAACAACAAAAAATAGTAAAGAAATTCTGCCCTGAATCACAAACTACTCATGTCAAGAACAAGGGCTATTCTTGCACCTGCCAGATTTGGTATATACCAGATTAGGCAAATTCCATTTAGGGAATTATTCCAAAAATGGAAATTAACACAAAAACGGAATAAAAATAAACCACAAACCGACAGGGGGCCCCACTCGTCATAGGTACCAGGACCCCTAATTCATGACATGTGGGCCAGCCCTGGCCCACATGTGAGTGGCACACCACACACAACCTCTGCCACCACCTCTGCCTCACACACACACACACCTCTGCCTCACACACACACACACCTCTACCACTAGGCTACAGCAGGCTAGCTGCAATAACAGAGGGGGGAATGTTCTAACTAGTAGCTACACTACTAACCACATTAAACACAAATAAATAAAAGAGGGGTGAAGAGCCGGGGCTCTATGATGCTCTCGATTTGATCGTACGCTAATTATAAACTCAAATGCATACGACCAAGCTGAAGGACTCACGAGAAGATATCACAACACAACTCTAGACACAACTAAAACATACAAGCTTCATATTACAAGCCACGTGCCTCGAGGGCTAGAATACAAAAGCTCGATAAACACACGAGTCAGCGAAAGCACCAAATATCTGAGTACCGACATAAAGCATAAGGTGCCTTAGAGAAGGCTAGCACAAAAGATACAATGATCGAACGAGGAGAGGCCTCCTACCTGGCAGTCATCGGCGGCGGGATACACCATCTCCTGGGCCCGATCATCTGGTCGTAGGAAGGATCAAGGGGGAAATGGGGGAGCAAAGAAACAGTGAGTACTCATCCAAAGTACTCGCAAGACTGACATCAGAACTATACTAAGTATGCATCATTATCAAAGGAAGGGGGTTATATGTGGACTGAATGCAACAATGCGAGAAAGAGAGAGAAGGCCTAGTCCTATCGAAGACTAGCATCTTAAGGGGTCTTGCAGCAATAGACTAGAGTAGAATAGGTAACACAATTAATAGTCATATTGTTGCAGCAATATTAATATGAGGTCACGCCCAAAGATTCTCCCTCGACTCCCTGCGAGGAAGCAATCTCGGAGCAACATTCCACTTAAGTAACAGTAGTAGTTGTATAATATCGGGGCACAACTCCAAGTCGTCCTGTAACCATTGACACGGCTATTCGAATCGATGAGTTCTTCCCTGCAGGGGTGCACCACATATTCCCTGTCATGCTCGATAAACTCTGGTCGGACACACTTTCCTGGGTCATGCGCGGCCTCGAAACATCGACACATCGCAACCCCACCTAAGCTCAACAGAGAGGCCAACCCGCCGGTCTAAATCCTAAGCACGCAGGGGTCATGGACCCATCACCCTTCTCACTCTTGCACGATGAGAGGGCGGTCGATGTCAGTCCTGTCACCTCTTATACAAGAATGATGCTTATCCTAGCCACTCGGGCGTGTGCCGCTGCATTGCTGACGTCTGAAGAGATTCGGCTGATACTACGACGCCGAGAACCCATAACTCCTCCCACGTAGACGGTTAGTGCGAATAAGGTCTCCGACCAACCCACATCAAATACCCAAATACATTAACATTTTAATTAACTAATCTACACATCCATGCGGGAATCCACCCGCCAAACATTATTCATCAATGTTCCCAGTAACATGGTCAAGTAACTGTGTGGTTGTAATTTCAGGGGCATCCGAGGTATCACCCTCGTTGGATTCCGAGCGATGTAACCATCAAGGTGGACTTAGAGGAATCACCCTCGAGGGTCTCACACTTGAAGGGTCGCACGACAGAGTTGTCGTCGGGAGTGGTGAAGTAGGAATCACCCTCGATAACCACGACTGACTAGCTGCACTATAGAGATGGCATCATGAGTACTTCGTGAGGTGTCACCCTCCATACCCGATAGTAGCTCTGCAGCATCGTACAACTAAGGGGGGTGAGTGATGTGACGGGTCTTGGCTCGTCGATCAGGGATCAAGACATGATGGTAAAGCGGGGGCAACTGGACTAAGGGGGCAAAGGGGGGCGACTGCTCCACCTATACTAAATAGTTTAGATGGTGGTACAGTAAAGTAGCAGTTCATCAAAAATAGGCTATGCATCAGAATAGGATCTATCTACAAGAGTAGCGAAATTCTAATACAAGCATGAGGGAGAAAGAATAGGTGATATACGGATGGTCAAGGGGGGTTTGCTTGCCTTGTTGCTCTGTGGAAAAAGGTTGGTCGTTAGGAGGGTAGTTGTACCTGGAATCAGCGTCAATCCCGGGGTCTACCGATAAGAAGAGGGGGGAAGAAACAATAAATATAACACAAATGCAATCACTAAGCATGACATGGCAATATCCAGGTGTCACATCCCTGAACCCTTAAGCAAGTTAGCTTGTGCTCATGTTTTTCTTTGCATTGCATCTAGGAATTTCTCAACAAGAACAAAGCAAATGATGAAGGAAAATGCTAAAACCCTAGCCACATCTCAAAATGAGGGAAAATTCATACTAGTTAAAATCAATGAACCCAAAATGGCCTCAAGAAAAGTTAAAACTTTCTGATAAATCATGAAAGTAAATGAGCAATGAAGAAAACCATTTTCTTGACATTTTAAGCATTTTAAATGCAAAAAGCTACTGGTTTCAAGTTTTAAATTTGAAATCTGAAACTTCAAACTTTCAAGAATGTTGAAAACTTTAGGAATGGTTGGAAATATTCCAACAAATATTCTAGGGTGTTTAACATAGTTTTTACAATTTATTTGGGAGCTGAAATAAATAGTAGATCAATGTTAGCAATTAAAACAGAAATAAAAAAGAAAGAAATGGGAAAAACCTTACCTGTCGCCTAGCCGGCCCAGCCCAGCTCCTCCTGTCGTCTTCCTCCTCGCTAGTAGGAGCAGGAGGTGGCCGCCGCGTCGCCGCACGCCTCCACGCAGCTCCCTGGCTGCCTGGCCGCCGCTTCACGCTGGCAAGCACGGGGATAAGCTCCCCGAGGCCGACCCTATCCATTCCCAGCGCCAGTTCCCCCCTCCTCTCGGATCTCTCCTCCCTCCTTCTGCCGCCATTGGAGCCCGAGCAGAGCTCGAGCTTGCCGTCGATCTAACCGACCCTTCTCCCTCCTCAGCCACGAATTAGGTCCGCCGCATCCCCTTGAAGCTCCCTAGCCACGAGCCAGACGCCCAGATGCAGTGAAACGACGAGGAGCAGTCGTCTTCTTCCTCGGGTCACCGAAGATGATCGCCGGCGTTCTCCCTCTCCAGGTCGTCCCCGAGCAAACTAGCGCCACCACTGCACTCCCCGTGAGCATGCGGTCATTTCCCCTAAGCTCTCCCCGTCGATCCCCTCCTCTAGGCTTAGTTCCATCGGAGCCCGACGAGGACCGCCGCTGCAGCTCGTCGCCGGTAGCCCTCCGGTGATGGGTTGGTCCTTCTGAGGCCACCAACAGCCTCAGGACATCATGTAGATGCGTTAGGTGCCCAGCCCCGCGCGTTTTGACCCCGTATTCTATGGCTTCGATGATGGCCGAACTTGGTCGCCGCCAAGCTCGTCGCCGGCGTTGATTCCGGCCACCCCAGCCCCTGGGGCTTGTCCCATCGTGCGCGCCGTCGAGTGGCCGTTCTTCCCGTGGTGTCTGCCATGAGTTTTGCCGTCGGAGATGAGTTTCCGAGCCCCCCCGACGTTCTGGTGCTCGCCGGAAGCTCCCCGCCGGCGAGGATGACCTCGCCGCCGGTGGATCTCAGCTGGCCTGAGCCACTGACGGGTGGGGCCAGCCTCTCGATAGTTTAGAGATAATAAAAATAAATCAGATAAATTAATAAGACACTGACATGTGGGTCTAGTGAGTTTAATTAACTAAATAAGATTAATCCTAATCTAAAATTGACCAGAGAGACTGACCAGTGGGTCCCATTGGTCAGGTTTGACTTTCAACGGCCAGATGGACCTGCTGATGTCATGCTGATGCAGTAAAAGTATTTTCCAGTATAAGAATAATTCCAGAAATGTTTAAAACTTCAAAAATTCATAGAAATTAATCTGTACCTCCAATGAAAATAATTTATATATGAAGAAGTATCAGAAAAATCCAAGGAATCTGAATATGCTATTTTCAATCATCTTTGAAAAAGTTACAGAACCCAAACATGTAGATTAATGAATAAGTCAATTCTTATAAATACTTTATAAATGGAATATGGAAAGTATTTAAATTTATTTTTGTTTGACATGATCAAAAATTGTTCTAATAACCAACCAGCAACTTAACATGACATCCCATGCATGTTAACATCAAGTTGATCTGAGCATCAGCTCGAATCAATTAAATCGGTATCCGAGAATACCTCATTTGAGGTGATATTTGAATTTAATTCAAATCAACTTCAAACCTAATACATGTTGATTATAATAGTATATCACCTTGCATTCTCATGCCATGCTCATGCATCATCTTGATTGCATATGCTTGATATTGATTGTTGTCATTTCCTTCGGTAGGCTCCGCTCCCCCGGATTCCACCGAATATCCGTCTGACGGATATTGTCCCTCCTCTGCGCAACAAGGCAAGCAACCATTTTGATCATCCCGATAAATCCCATGTTCTTGCTCCTGCACTTTTTTATTGCATTAGGATCAAATGCTTCAACTGTTTTTGCCACGTTAGTTGAACCCACTTCCTTTGCATGACCTATCCTTGTCACAGTAAATAGCAGAACCTTGCAACCTAGCATACCTGGTAGTTGCTTGAGCCATGATGTGCCTTATCCTGCTATGCATGCTATGCTTAGAGTTATGTATGGTCTGTCATCTGGGTGTGTTGAATCTGATTTGGTAAAGGCACCGATGAAAGGCTGTGTAGGAGTACATGGCGGGTTGTTTCATTGGAACCGTCCTTAGGAACTGAGTTCCGTGTATGTAATCCAAGACTAGATACTACCACATGTTGGGCCCTGAAATATAACCCCGCTCGGCCAATTAATCGCTTAGTACTCGGTCCAGGAGTTGCAAGTAGTTTCTAGTGTTTATAGTAATGCTGGAGGCCGTGCATGGTGCTGACCTGAGAGGTGGGCCGTGATGCGGTAGGCAGTGGCACGGTGTACCAAGTGGCACCCGGATGGTGGGTTGGGGAACCCTGCGCACATCGTTTGAGGCCGTGGCGGAAACCTCGGTCGGACTTCCGTATGGGTTACTCTCAGATAGGCGATAAACCTGGACTAGGTACTAGTGTGGTTAACGGTCGTGGCCGACTCCCTCGCTGGGCTTCCGCTTGAAGGTTGCCGAGGTGCATGACGTGCACATGGCGATAAGTGGCGAGAGCGTGTGTGACGAAGTACACCCCTGCAGGGTTATGATCTATTCGAATAGCCGCGTCCGCGGTTATGGACTACTTGGAGACATATGTTGTTCATAGATAACTTAAATGGCTACTCATAAAATTTTCAAGATAAGCGTGAGTGTCATGGACGGCATTTCCGTATGGAGATGGACTGATTCCACGATGGTGTATTGTTGTGGTGTTAGTGGACTCGTGTGCGAAAAATCAAGTTGTCAAATTATTTAAAAATGCAAGTTGTCTAGCCACGAGTCAAATGCTGGCTTTCCGCATGAAACCCCACAATACCTTATTGATACCTTGAATAAGTATATAGTTATCCTAAAGTCTTGCTGAGTACCTTCGTACTTATGTTTGCTTAATAATTGTTGCAGAGGTTGCTAATGACCCTAACGGAGGGTTCTTCGTAGACATCGACGACGACGAGTAGCTGGTGTCCCAGCTACGATCTGGCCCTAGGTTGGGTTTGTAGTATAGTCAGGCCATGTGCCCTTTTAGTTGTACCTGTCTGTACTCAGACAGCTTTAAACTCTTCCGCTGGCTTGTAACTGAATGACTGCTATTATGGGTCGTGAGACCCTTAATGTGTAATATTATGTGTGTGGCTCTTCCGAGCCTCTTAAATAAAGCTTGTATGTTTATGGTTATGTTGTGATGCCATCGATGTATCTATACATATCGGTATGCCATGCGTACGTGTGTCGTACTTGTTATGTATGGGGTTCGATTACCTAGTTGTGAACTTTAGTAGCACTCCTTTGTGATCCAACGAGCCTTGGTAGTTCGCTACTGCTCCGGACCCATTGGTTGACCGGCATGTGTCCTTCTTAGCTGTTGTGTCTGTCCCCTCTGGGTTAATATCACGCGATGTAATGGAGTCCCTGTAGCTTGCTACGACTCGTCTACACTCGCTGGTGACCGACACCTGCTTTGTTGGGTCATGTATGCCTGTCCTTGTGCGGTACTGCCACTGTGGTTTGTGACTAGACTTGTCGATCCGGGTTCTTTGACATTGGAATGCTAGCGACACTATTGCATACGTGAGTCAAAAGACGCAAACGGTCCTGGCTAAGGTAAGGCTGCAGCCGTGGAGTTAACCGTGCGTGAGACCGCAAAGTGATGCGATGTGTTACAGGCTAGATTCCTATGACTTAGGATCGGGGTCCCGATAGCGTTGGTATCAGAGCCTGACTGACTGTAGGATTACTAAGCCAAACTGGTCGAAGTTGAGTCTAGAATTGCTTTAGTTATATATAAGGGAATTGATTGTGGAAGGGAACGTAAGACTCTTGTTCTCTTCTCAAGTTATTCTATTCTGGTCATCCTCGTCTTTTCTGCGGGAATTAAGGACTAGGTTACTCATCTTCTTCTAGGCTCGTGTTTCTGATCGGTAGATTATAGGACTACGGGTCAAGAGATATTGGGTTTCTTTCATTCCTAGGAAAAAGGAAGTAAGCTTGATGACCAGAGAGTTGAACTTGATAGTTGAGTGGTTACGCTATTCCATTTG
The DNA here is from genome assembly GCF_904849725.1 of Hordeum vulgare subsp. vulgare. Lineage (NCBI taxonomy): Eukaryota > Viridiplantae > Streptophyta > Magnoliopsida > Poales > Poaceae > Hordeum > Hordeum vulgare. The sequence goes on along the minus strand of NC_058522.1, from coordinate 250,492,469 downwards.
TGGGTTGTCTCAAAATTTGTTTTTGAGCATTTACAGTTGTTATGCTGCCCAATTTTGCATTCAGAGCTCTAATGCTTTTGCATTACTCTCTATTTACAGATGCCTGGCCGTCCTTCTTGTCAGGTGGTACGTCTGACCAGGTGCATTGATGTGCCGGGTCATATGGCCATGCTGGTCAGGGTGATGTTAGTGTGCGGTTACCGCTGGTACCCCGAGTACACAGTGGAGGAACAATACCGAGACTTCAACCAGAGCCAGTACATCTGCACTGTTAGGGTATTTCCAGACTACCCTGGAGCTGAGGAGCCAATCCATTGGTCCTATGGGTCGGGAGTCACTGTTGACATGGCAGTACAAGATGCTGCGTATTCAATGCTGACCATTATGAGAGCGAGACTTGCACTGCTGCAGAATTCAGAGTTCTGCTATGTTCCGGCCTCTCAGCCTGGTGAAGAGGGATACCTCAGTGGAGTCTATTTTGATTCTTCTATGGAGGATTCATTACTGCAGTCCACCGTTGAGATGTTAGAGAACAGAGACACGGATGCTCGTGCTCTCCGCATGGAGCTTTATGCTACCCGTGCTCGTCTGTGGACGGCTTTGACGCAGCTGGCACCGGTAGTCCAGACAGGGTACGGAGAGATGGAGATGCTGAATCCTATTAGGACTCATCTTCCGGCCCACGTTGACTGGCCAGCTATAGGAGGAGTCACACCTCTTCGGGGGCCCCTCTTACCACCAGTCAGTGGACCAAGGCCACATCCGTGTCCTTATGGATCCCAGGGATCTCAGGCTAGAGTGTTTCCTGATCCGCAGGTTGAGCTTCCAGGTCATGGAGGTAATCTCTATGAGATGTTCTATGCGGATGCCTGAGCTGTGAGCGGAAGGATAGTATGGTAGTAGCCGTACGTTCACTATCCTGCGTGACTTGTGAAGTACGCCGGTGATGTGAAATGAATTCCGGAGGCCTAGATAAATAATGTATAGGATCCTTGTAAGCCTCTGATGAGTAGTTTCATAATTTCAGTAGTTTGTTCTTCGGTTAAGGTTGTACCGAACTACGTAAGGGTGTGTATGAACCATGGTGTATATATAGCAGTTGCTTGTTACCATGCTGTTCGGATATTCATTTCCGCATTTCGTGTGTTCAGTACATTCTTAATCCATAGCTAGTATTGATGTGATATTGGTCTAAGCTGTGAGTTTGTTTGTCAGGATGGTGTTCACCAGGTTGAACCGTGCCCCTGGTCATGAGCAAGGCGAGGGTAGTCAAGCGTCGTAGGAAGACCTGCCTCACCCGCCTTCTCTGGCGGAAGTGATGCTTGAGGCAGAGAGAAACAAAAGGGAGACCAACCGACTGTTAGAGCGTATTGAGCAGAATACGGCTCGACAGCCTAGGAATGCTGCAGTGTCCCTGAATGACTTTGTGAAGCTAAATCCTCCAAAGTTTCATCATTCCGTCGATCCCCTCGACGCTGATGACTGGCTGTGCAGCATCTCACGCAAGATTCGCTCTGCGAATGTGTCTGAGGCCAATAAGGTGACCTTTGCGGCGTATTTCCTGGAGGGACCCGCCAATCTGTGGTGGGAGAACTTTGGAGCTATGCGTCCCGCTGAACCAATAGCCACATGGGCAGACTTCAGCAACTTTTCGTCTGCACCATATTCCATAGGGCCTGATGGACAGAAAGAGAGAGGAGTTATGTGCCTTCACTCATGGCAAGTTGTCTGTGGATGCCTATAGCCGCGAGTTCGGTAACCTCGCCCGCTATGCAACAGAGGAGGTGTCTACTAACGCCAAGAAGCAAGCAAGGTTCCATAAGGGTCTGAGCCCTGAGCTTCGTCGTGATCTGCGCCTCCACGAGTGTGCAAGCTTTCAAGCTCTAGTCAACAAGGCGATCAGTGCCGAGACTGGTCATACTGACTTCGAAGCCACAAGGAAGCACTCCCGTGACTTTGGCTCTTCTTTTGGTTCCGTGTTTCCCAAACGCAGGCTATGGGTTCCGAACAGTTCTCTGCCGCCAAGATACACTCCGAGGCCATCCTACGTGGCGCCTCAGACGAATCAGGCCAACCCTCCAGCAAAAGCTTATGGTGGTCCAGCTAGCAATGCTGCACCACGTGCCAACCAAGTGATATGCTACAAGTGTGGAGAACCAGGGCACTATTCCCGTGAGTGTCCTCAGAATGTGGGTGCCAAGCAACCCGGAAAGTCCGTCAGGCAAGCCAAGTCGGGCAAAGCTTACTATGTGAAGCCAACTCCTGCACGTGGCCGTGTGAACTATGTGTCAGCAGAAGAAGCTGCAGAGGATCCCGACGTCATGCTGGGTACGCTTCTTGTTAATCATCACCCAGCGTCTGTTCTCTTTGACACTGGGTCTTCTCATTCCTTCATTTCAGAAAGTTATGCACAGTTGCATAACATGTCTTTTTGTGATATGCCAATTCCATTGGTTGTCCAAACTCCTGGTAGTAAATGGCAAACCTCTAGGATAACCTATGACAATGAAATTCTAGTAGACAGGCTAGTTTTTCTAGCCTCATTGATAGCATTGAAATCTTCGGATATTAATATCATCTTGGGCATGGACTGGATGTCAGCTCACTATGCCAAGATTGATACTCATTCTAGAAATGTCCAGCTTACCCATCCCTCGGGTGAGATAGTAAATGTCTCTACCCGAGTTGCCAAATGCCAACTCTATTCCTTAAATGCCAACCCTCTTCCAGAACTTGAAGACATTCCGATAGTCCGTGACTTCCCGGATGTCTTTCCAGAGGATCTGCCAGGAATTCCACCTGACAGAGATGTGGAGTTTGTGATAGATCTTGTTCCGGGAACTGTCCCAATAGCCAGAAGACCATATAAGATGGCACCCCTGGAGCTAGCCGAACTTAAGAAGCAATTAGATGAGGCCTTGAACAAAGGTTTCATTCGTCCTAGCTCTTCTCCTTGGGCTTGCCCCGTCCTCTTCGTCAAGAAGAAAGACGGAACGGATCGGATGGTTGTAGATTACCGACGAGTTAATGTGGTCACCATAAAGAACAAGTATCCGCTTCCCAGGATCAACGATCTGTACGATCAGCTCGATGGATCCTCAGTCTTCTCCAAAATGGATTTGAGGTTGGGATACCATCAAATCAAGATCAAGAACGGGGACATTCCAAAAACGGCTTTTGTTACTCGTTATGGCCAATACGAGTACACCGTCATGTCCTTCGGTTTAACCAATGCCCCAGCCACCTTCTCTCGTGTGATGAATTCAATCTTAATGGAGTATTTGGATAAATTCGTCGTGGTATACCTCGATGATATTCTCATCTACTCGAAGAATGAACAAGAACATGCCGAGCATCTAAGGCTGGTATTGATGAAACTTCGAGAGCATCGCCTTTATGCCAAGTTTTCAAAATGTGAATTCTGGTTACCAGAAGTGACCTATCTGGGTCACGTAATCTCTGGTAAGGGTATTGCTGTCAATCCCGAGAGAGTTCAAGCTGTCCTTGATTGGACTCAACCTGAATCGGTTAAGCAAGTTAGGAGTTTTCTTGGTCTAGCGAGCTATTGTCGCCGCTTTGTCAAGAATTTCTCCAAGGTTGCAAAGCCTCTAACTGAACTCCTCAAGAAAGATAAAAAGTTCGAGTGGACACCACAGTGTGAGCATAGTTTTCAGGAACTGAAAAGACGCCTGACTTCTGCACCTATGTTGCTACCACCAGATTTTTCTAAGGACTTTGTTATCTATTGTGACGCCTCGCGACAAGGATTAGGTTGCATTCTCATGCAAGATCGTCATGTGATCGCATACGCATCTTGACACTTGCGTCCACATGAGGATAATTATCCCACACATGACCTTGAGCTTGCAGCTGTTCTCCATGCACTAAAAACCTGGCGACATTACCTTTTGGGTAATCGTTGTGAAATATTCACTGATCACCAAAGTCTGAAATATATCTTCACCCAACCGGATTTGAATCTCAGGCAAAGACGGTGGGTTGAGTTGATCTCAGATTACGACTTAGGGATAACTTACACCCCCGGGAAGGCCAATGTTATGGCTGATGCACTAAGTCGTAAATCTTATTGTAACAATTTGATGCTACAACAAGGTCAACCACATCTCCATGAGGACTTTCGGAAGTTGAATCTTCATATTGTTCCTCAAGGATTCCTTTCTACCCAGGTGGCGAAGCCTACGCTTAAGGATCAAATTATAGCTGGCCAAAAGCGTGACAAGGGTATATCACGGATTAAGGAGAATATTTTTAGCGGAAATGCTAAAGAATTTTCCATGAATGATCAAGGTGTTGCGTTCTTCCAGAATCTTCTAGTGGTTCCTAAGAACCCACATCTAAGGCAGTTAATCCTTAAGGAGGCTCATGATTCTCCTCTCACCATTCATCCCGGTAGTACTAAGATGTATCAGGATCTACGCCAGAGGTTCTGGTGGACTAGGATGAAGAGAGAAATTGCTGAGTTCATTGCTAACTGCCACGTTTGTCGTCGAGTTAAGGCAAAACATCAAAGGCCTGCTGGCACCCTTCAACCTCTAGCTATTCCTGAATGGAAATGGGATTAAGTTAGTATGGATTTCATTACCGGATTTCCCAAGACCAAGAAAGGAAATAATGCTATCTTTGTGGTCATTGACCGTCTTTCCAAAGTGGCTCATTTTCTTCCTCTTCGTGAGAGCATAACAGCTAGCCAACTAGCAGAGTTATATATCTCCCGAATAGTGTCTCTTCATGGTTTTCCCCTGGAGATTAACTGGGACCGTGGGAGTATCTTTACTTCTTGCTTATGGGAAAGTTTTCAGAATGCCATGGGGACTCACTTATCTTTTAGCACTGCTTTCCATCCCCAATCAAGTGGTCAAGTAGAAAGAGTGAATCAAATCCTAGAAGGTATGCTCCGATCTTGTGTTATATCGTTCGGTATGAATTGGGAGAAGTGCCTTCCATTCGCCGAATTCGCTTATAACAATAGTTATCAATCAAGCTTGGGCAAAGCCCCTTTTGAAGTTCTCTATGGACGAAGATGTCGAACACCTCTTAATTGGTCAGAAACCGGAGAGAGGCAACTCTTTGGCCCGGACATGATCCAGGATGCAGAAGAGCAGGTTCGCATTATTCGTGAAAAGTTGAAAACAGCCCAGTCTCATCAAAAGAGTCAATATGATCGTCATCATAAGGCTGTGACCTTTGAAGTTCACGAGAAGGCTTACCTTCGGGTTACACCTTTGAAGGGTACCCATCGATTCGGTATCAAGGGCAAGTTGGCTCCTCGTTACATTGGTCCTTTTCGCATTCTTTCCAAATGAGGAGAAGTTGCCTACCAGTTGGAACTTCATCCGCATCTTTCCAAGGTTCATGATGTTTTCCACGTCTCGCAACTCAGGCGTTGCTTTTCGGATCCTATCCGTGAAGTGGACCACGAAACGCTTGATCTCCAAGATAACCTTTCATACCGAGAATACCCCGTGCGTATTCTTGATCAAGCTGAGCGTACCACTCGACGTCGAAACCTCAAGTTTCTTAAAGTTCAATGGTCAAATCATTCTCAAAAGGAGGCAACTTGGGAAAGAGAGGATCGTCTCCGACTTGAGTATCCTGCGTTATTCCCGACGACTTCTAAATCTCGGGACGAGATTCTTTTGAGTGGGGGTGAGTTGTCACATCCTTGAACCCTTAAGCAAGTTAGCTTGTGCTCATGTTTTTCTTTGCATTGCATCTAGGAATTTCTCAAAAAGAACAAAGCAAATGATGAAGGAAAATGCTAAAACCCTAGCCACTTCTCAAAATGAGGGAAAATTCAAACTAGTTAAAATCAATGAACCCAAAATGGCCTCAAGAAAAGTTCAAACTTTCTGATAAATCATGAAAGTAAATGAGCAATGAAGAAAACCATTTTCTTGACATTTTAAGCATTTTAAATGCAAAAAGCTACTGGTTTCAAGTTTTAAATTTGAAATCAGAAACTTCAAACTTTCAAAAATGTTGAAAACTTTAGGAATGGTTGGAAATATTCCAACAAATATTCTAGGGTGCTTAACATAGTTTTTACAATTTATTTGGGAGCTGAAATAAATAGTAGATCAATGTCAGCAATAAAAACAGAAATAAAACAAAAAGAAATGGGAAAAACCTTTCCTGTCGCCTAGCCGGGGCAGCCCAGCTCCTCCTGTCGTCTTCCTCCTCGCCAGTAGGAGCAGGAGATGGCTGCCGCGTCGCCGCGCACCTCCACGCAGCTCCCTGGCTGCTTAGCCGCTGCTTCGCGCTGGCAAGCACGGGGATAAGCTCCCCGAGGCCGACCCTATCCATTCCCAGCGCAAGTTCCCCCCTCCTCTCGGATCTCTCCTCCCTCCTTCTGCCGCCATTGGAGCCCGAACAGAGCTCAAGCTCGCCGTCGATCTAGCCGACCCTTCTCCCTCCCGAGCCACGCAGTAGGTCCACCGCATCCCCCTAAAGCTCCCTAGCCACGAGCCAGACGCCCAGATGTAGTGAAACAACGAGGAGCAGTCGTCTTCTTCCTCGGGTCACCGAAGATCGTCGCCGGCGTTCTCCCTCTCCAGGCCGTCCCCGAGCAAACTAGCGCCACCACTGCACTCCCCGTGAGCATGCGGTCATTTCCCCTAAGCTCTCCCCGTCGATCCCCTCCTCTAGGCTTAGTTCCATCGGAGCCCGACTAGGAACGCCGCTGCAGCTCATCGCCGGTAGCCCTCCGGTGACGGGTTGGTCCGTCTGAGGCCACCAACAACCTCAGGACATCATGTAGATGCGTTAGGTGCCGAGCCCCGCGCGTTTTGACCCCGTATTCGATGGCTTCGACGATGGCCGAACTTGGTCGCCGCCAAGCTCGTCGCCGGCGTTGATTCCGGCCACCCCAGCCCCTAGGGCTTGTCCCATCGTGCGCGTCGTCGAGTGGCCGTTCTTCCCGTGGTCTCTACCGTGAGTTTGGCCGTCGGAGACGAGTTTCCGAGCCCCCCCGACGTTCTGGTGCTCGCCGGAAGCTCCCCGCCGCCGGTGGATCTCAGCTGGCCTGAGCCACTGACGGGTGGGGCCAGCCTCTAGATAGTTTAGAGATAATAAAAATAAATCAGATAAATTAATAAGACACTGACATGTGGGTCCAGTGAGTTTAATTAACTAAATAATATTAATCCTAATCTAAAATTGACCAAAGAGACTGACCAGTGGGTCCCATTGGTCAGGTTTGACTTTCAACGGCCAGATGGACCTGCTGATGTCATGCTGATGCAGTAAAAGTATTTTCCAGTATAAGAATAATTCTAGAAATGTTTAAAACTTCAAAATTTCATAGAAATTAATCTGTAACTCCAATGAAAATAATTTATATATGAAGAAGTATTAGAAAAATTCAAGGAATCTGAATATGCTATTTTTAATCATGTTTGAAAAAGTTAGAGAACCCAAACATGTAGATTAATGAATAAGTCAATTCTTATAAATACTTTATAAATGGAATATGGAAAGTATTAAAATTTCTTTTTTTTTGACATGATCAAACATTGTTCTAATAACCAACTAGCAACTTAACATGACATCGCATGCATGTTAACATCAAGTTGATCTGAGCATCAGGTCAAATCAATTAAATCGGTATCCGAGAATACCTCATTTGAGGTGATATTTGAATTTAATTCAAATCAACTTCAAACCTAATACATGTTGATTATAATAGTATATCACCTTGCATTCTCATGCCATGCTCATGCATCATCTTGATTGCATATGCTTGATATTGATTGTTGTCATTTCCTTCGGTAGGCTCCGCTCCCCCGGATTCCATCGAATATCTGTCTGACGGATATTGTCCCTCCTCTGAGCAACAAGGCAAGCAACCATTTTGATCATCCCGATAAATCCCATGTTCTTTCTCCTGCACTTGTTTTTTGCATTAGGATCAAATTCTTCAACTGCTTTTGCCACGTTAGTTGAACCCACTTCCTTTGCATGACCTATCCTTGTCACAGTAAATAGCCGAACCTTGCAACCTAGCATACCTGGTAGTTGCTTGAGCCATGATGTGCCTTATCCTGCTATGCATGCTATGCTTAGAGTTGTGTATGGTCTGTTATCTGGGAGATGAACAGAATTGTGAGAATGCGTTCGGTAAGCAAAGGTTGTGTGTTGAATCTGATTTGGTAAAGGTACCGATGAAAGGCTGTGTAGGAGTACGTGGCGGGTTGTTTCATTGGAACCGTCCTTAGGAACTGAGTTCCGTGTATGTAATCCAAGACTAGATACTACCACATGCTGGGCCCTGAAATATGACCCCGCTCGGCCTATTAATCGCTTCGTACTCGGTCCAGGAGTTGCAAGTAGTTTCTGGTGTTTATAGTAATGCTGGAGGCCGTGCATGGTGCTGATCTGAGAGGTGGGCCGTGATGCGGTAGGCAGTGGCACGGTGTACCGAGTGGTACCCGGATGGTGGGCTTGGGGAACCCTGCGCACATCGTTTGAGGCCGTGGCGGAAACCTCGGCCGGACTTCCGTACGGGTTACTCTCAGATAGGCGATAAACCTGGACTAGGTACTAGTGTTGTTAACGGTGGTGGCCGACTTCCTTGCTGGGCTTCCGCTTGAAGGTTGTCGAGGTGCATGACGTGCACATGGCGATAAGTGGCGAGAGCGTGTGTGATGAAGTACACCCCTGCAGGGTTATGATCTATTCGAATAGCCGCGTCTGCGGTTATGGACTACTTGGAGACATATGTTGTTCATAGATAACTTAAATGGCTACTCATAAAATTGTCAAGATAAGCGTGAGTGTCGGGGACGGCATTTCCGTATGGAGGCGGAATGATTCCACGATGGTGTATTGTTGTGGTGTTAGTGGACTCGTGTGCGAGAAATCAAGTTGTCAAATTATTTATAAATGCAAGTTGTCTAGCCACGAGTCAAATGCTGGCTTTCCGCATGAAACCCCACAATACCTTATTGATACCTTGCATGGGTAGATAGTTATCCTAAAGTCTTGCTGAGTACCTTCGTACTCATGTTTGCTTAATAATTGTTGCAGAGGTTGCTAATGACCCTAATGGAGGGTTCTTCGTAGACATCGACGACGACGAGTAGCTGGTGTCCCAGCTACGATCTGGCCCTAGGTTGGGTCTGTAGTATAGTCAGGCCATGTGCCCTTTTAGTTGTACCTGTCTGTACTCAGACAGCTTTAAACTCTTCCGCTGGCTTGTAACTGAATGACTGCTATTATGGGTCGTGAGACCCTTAATGTGTAATATTATGTGTGTGGCTCTTCCGAGCCTCTTAAATAAAGCTTGTATGTTTATGGTTATGTTGTGATGCCATCGATGTATCTATACATATCGATATGCCATGCGTACGTGTGTCGTACTTGATATGTATGGGGTTCGATTACCTAGTCGTGAACTTTAGTAGCACTCCTTACAAGGAAATGCCCCTTTGTGATCCAACGAGCCTTGGTGGTTCGCTACTGCTCCGGACACATTGGTTGACCGACATGTGTCCTTTTTAGCTGTTGTGTCTGTCCCCTCTGGGGAAATATCACGCGATGTAATGGAGTCCCTATAGCTTGCTACGACTCGTCTACACTCGATGGTGACCGACACCTGCTTTGTTGGGTCATGTATGCCTGTCCTTGTACGGTACTGCCACTGTGGTTTGTGACTAGACTTGTCGATCCGGGTTCTTTGACATTGGAATGCTAGCGACACTATTGCATACGTGAGTCAAAAGACGCAAACGGTCCCGGCTAAGGTAAGGCTGCAGCCGTGGAGTTAACCGTGCGTGAGACCGCAAAGAGATGCGATGTGTTACAGGTTGGATTCCTATGACTTAGGATCGGGGTCCCGACACCAGGGCTACGCATGAGATAACGCAGTGTCATCCATCATAGACGAATCGGGAAAATATCGGATGATATTTCCCGGATCTTTGGCTACTACCGGTCAGACGAAAACGGTTGAAAAGTTCCACGTTTGCTATGCTAGGGACACGTGACACACGAACAGAGAGCTTATCTGGGTTCGTCTTGTTCTGCTGATCAACTTTATTGTTCAAAATATTTTCATGTGACTTATGATTTAATTTATATTAATTTTTAAAGTTTTATTCAATATTCAGAAATTAAAATAGATTATTTTAATTCGATAAATGGAGTTATGACATCAGCATGATGTCACTAGCCAATAGGTTTGTGGAGTTGGTCAAATTGACGGATGGGGCCCGTTTGTCATTGACACCATTTTAATTAGGTTTAATAATTAATTAAACAAATTAACTAATGGGGTGGGACCCACCTGTCATTCACTAATTCAATTAACTAATTAACACGACTAATTAAACAAGTTAATTAAGTAGGAGAGTGGGTAGTTATTCTAATTAACCTTAATTAAGTTAATCAACTAATTACTTAATTAACTAATTAAGTTAATTATCTAATTAAATAAATATTGAACTAATTAGTTACGAATTAATTATTTAATTATTTATTTTATTTTTACATTTATTTATGTATTTATAGAGGTGGGTGTCCTGGGCCCCCTCCGTGAGTCTCACGAAAGGGGCAAAATTGCCCTAAACAAAACAAACAAATACATGGGGATTAATCCCCGTGTTTAGACCATGTCGGTCACGCTCTCTGGAATGGCAATTCCACGCCTCGTGTAATAGCGCCCATGGTCGGAGCTGGGCAGGCCGGGATGGACGACGACGATGACGGTGGTGGCGATGGCTTCGGGTGCGCCACGGGAAGGGGGCTACGGTGCGTGCGCGACCAAACAGAGTGGTCGGTGAGGCTCTACGTGATGCGAAGAGCAAGTTGGGCAGCAGCTCGCGACCATTTGGTTGCTGGAGCGAAGCTGGCGACGTGCTCCGCGACGGGAGCTCGGGTGAGCTGGGGGCGACAGTTGCGGCCACGGAGAGAGAGCTGGGAGAGGAGGGATCGACGTGACAGCTCACAATAGTCATGTAGGTGTGTGTAAGTGAGCTCGGCGAAGGCATGAGGCGGCGTGGTGGCGAAGCGGATCTAGCGAGGGGACGGCCATGTCCGGCTATGCTCCGGCAAGGACGCGACCGACAAGGGCTTGGTGGCGGGGAAGGGTCGGGGCGGTCGGCGTCGTCGGAGGTGGCCGACGGGGCGCCGGCATTGGCGGAGGCGGGGCTCGGCCTCGCTGCCCTGATTGAAACAGGATTAGGATGGAGAGGGAGAGGCTGAGCAAGGGGGCTGGGGGTCGTGGGAAGGTGGATGCGTGGGGGTTGAGGGAGAGAGTGGTGGGTTAGGGTTTATGTGTGGGTGGGGGGAGTGTCTGGACTAGCTAGGGCCGACCCAGTGGGGGTGAGTGGTTTTTTTTCGTTTTCTTCTCTTTTATTTTTGTTTCTATTTTATTTAATTTTTCCATTATTTCTCCTCAGCAAAAATGTGCCACTTTGTCCAATTAATATCTTGCAATATTTTGCATGGACACACACATTTTGGGGATTTCTAGAATCTTTTTGCAATTTCCAATAGAATTTAAGAGCATTTTAGAATGCAATTTGGTGCTGTTATTTAAGGTGGGGCCACACCATATATTTAAAGTGAGGGCCACATCAATTGTTTTGTGATTTATCACAACAATGCAACATTTTTCCCTTGCTGTTTGCAAACTTATTTTACCGCCATAGAATTCAATGCCCCTCTTAATGGAATTTGGAAAGAGATATGAATTTTCAACTTGATAATATTTTGTTTAGCAAAACGATTAGGCACTAATCATGGTTATCACTGTGCTTAATTACAATGATCACTGTAGCCAAAGCTGAGGATGTCACAACTTTTCCCTACTAATAAGAATTCTCATCCCGAGAATTAAGAGGTAGAAGGAAAGAGCACGGGATATTCAACACGAAGATGATCCTCGCGTTCCCAAGGGGCTTCATGTTCAGGATGATTTGACCATTGCACTTTAAGGAACTTGATGACTTTGCGATGAGTCTGACATTCAGCCTGATCGAGAATGCAGATTGGATGCTCCTTGTAAGAGAGATTTTGTTGCAACTCAAGCATATCATGATCCACTGCTCGAATAGGATCCTTGAAGCAGCGGCGGAGCTGAGACACATGGAAGACATCGTGAACCTGAGAAAGGTTCGCCGACAGCTCCAATTGATGAGCGCAACGTACAATGGTCTGATAGAGATCTCCCGAGTTGCCCCAGGTTGGCCCCGCACACGAATCGAGTTTGGACCAACACTCATGAGGAGCACTGGCCCAGGGGGTTGATTAGTTTCCTCGAGGTAGCTATTCCCTATGCTTTTTATTAAGTTGTTAGCAAATTTAGCACCAAAGTTGGGTCTTTCCAGACAAGCCTTAACAATGAACGATTTACCAAGGGGGTCCCCATAACAACCCCGGACGTGTTAGGAGCGCTTAGTAATGGAATAAAACACCGGTAGCTGAAACTAAGGCGGCAAGAGCGTAACAAATCACCCGGCAAAAGACCACACCTTTGCCCTTTACCCAGTATATAGGTGCATTAATTAAATAGCATTTAAATAAGATGATAATCAAATTGCCCATGCTATCACATGGACCAGCTTGCACCTGCAACTAGCAACGCTAATGAAATGGTTGAGCAAGCCTAACTTAGCCAAACAATATTTGCTAGGATGGGAAGTGTTAGAGGTTTCATGGCAATCTTTGATGGCCTATATATCAGGTGGTAGGCAGCGGAGTATGACGATAGAAACGAATCAACTAAGCATAACAAATCTAGAAACGGTGTCAAGGTCACGATCATCTTGCGTGTGAAATCTTCAGAGTGAAACTGTTCTTGATCTTCCTACATGAACTCACCAGACTCCTCGAACTCGTTTCTAGACCCCGTAGCTACCCAAAAGAAATAATCACCCAATAACACCAGGAGGTGATCATGGAAAAATCAATATGATGCATGTATGTGCAAACTTCAAAATATGCACAGAAACAATCCTACTCAAATGACAAAGTGCCACCTCATAAAAAATGGCATTTTTGCAGAGTTGCTCAAAACTGAAATCCACTGCCGCCATTGGATTCCTAGGGTTTTTCTACCCCAAATACATATATCGTACTGCTATATTTGTATGCAGAAAAACACTACAAAACAGTAAAGAAATTCTGCCCTCAATCATAAACTACTCATGTCAAGAACAGGGGTTGTTCTTGCACCTGCTAGATTTGGTATATGCCGTATTAGGCAAATTCCGTTTAGGGATTATTCCAAAAATGGAATTTAACACACACAAAAGCATAGAAATAAACAACAACCCGACAGGGGGCCCACTAGTCATAGGTACCAGGGACCCCTAGTGCATGACATGTGGGATCTGGCCCACTTGTGAGTGGCACACCACACACAACACATATTTAACTGAAAGGAAAAGGGGCTGGTGGGGGTTCGAACCCACCAGCTCTGCCTCACACGCACACACACCTCTACCACTAGACTACAGCAGGCTAGCTGCACTAACAGAGGGAAGATGCTCTAACTAGTAGCTACGCTACTAACCACATTAAACACAAATAAATAAAAGAGGGGGGAAGAGCCGGGGCTCGAACCCACGACCACGAGCACAGGGTACAACACTGTTGCCACTGCACTAGCGATGGTTAGCTGAACTAACAGAGCAACAGGCAGGATGAACTTGTCGTGCTCGCTAAAACTACCACGCCAAAATACCGAAACAAAAGGGGGCGCTGGGTCTTGAACCCCAGACCTGCTAGTGTGCGCGCGGGGACAAAGCCAGCTGAGCTGGTGCAGTGGTAGTGTCCCAGAGGGGGTACCGTGCTAGGTTAACATAGAAAAGGGTGCGCTTGCACAGACTCATGCAAAACCCTTAAGTCCAGAATTTCAGCCCTAGTGGAATTGTTTGAGACCATGTTATAACACCATTTTGTTTGTGTCTAGGAATGCTCTTTTGCAAAAATATGCACTAAGAAGTTTCTTTTTTGCCAAGATTAACCTTGCCATCTTTGTTAGGTTCCAAGGAGACCTCAACCTCGCAAGTTTGTTGGCTAACGAGAATACCTAGAGGCCCGCGGCATTTTGACAAACACTCTAGGTGCATGACCTGAAGTGGCATGGTTTTTAAACTGCATTATGGAATTTCTTTTTGTGCCAAACCAGCATGTCTAGCAGAGCTTGGGTAACCAGCCTAACCATCCTGTTAAGTTGCACCTCAAACCAAACCCTCTAGCCTGTAGTGGCATTCGGTCGAACACCTGCCGTGCACAACCAGAGCACGCCCAAAGCGTGCGTTTTGCACGTGTTGTACAGTAGACACCGCGCCCACCTGCCCTGTTTCCAGTGTCACCAGGCCGTCCATACCAGCAACGGCTGCCCCAGTGAGTACTCACCGCTCGAGCCACCTCTGCTCGCCAGCTCCCCCCTGCGGCCGAAGTTTTCGCGTCAGCTAGCCAGACCGCCAGCCAGACCCCATTTGACCCTCCCCTGCATCGCCACATCTCCTTGCAGCTTCAGAGGTGGTCGGCCCGTGATCTTATCACCATCGCCTCGGACCGACCTCGAGGTCCTATAAGAGGGCACCCGACCCCTCCTAGCAACGGCGAACTCCTCTGCACAGCCGTAGGAGACCACCCCTTCACCCAATTCGGACCAGTACCTCCACCTTCCCCAGCTCCGGTGATCTTAGCCGCCGTCGCGCCTCGGATCGAGTCGGCTAAGACGAAGCATCCTAGCCCCACTTCAGCCAACCCTCGACCCCTCCTCAACCCCATGGAGCTACCCACCTCTCGGAACCTACCTAGGGCCACCCTAGTTTGAATCTCACCTGATCTGAAGCTACCCTCCGCCATGGATGAAGGGTTGCTCACCCTCAAGCACCGCCACGTCCCCAAGCCTAAAAATGGATGTGTCTCATCCTTCCGAGCAGGTGCATAGCCGGAACACTCCAAATGGTGCATCGTGTCACAGGTAATCACCGTCGGATTCCACTCCTCTGCTCTCTGTCAGCGTGGGCAGGAGGAAGAAGGAGAACCCGACAGATGGGTCCCATCTGTTGGTGAGTGGGCCGTTTCCCTCGACCATGCACTCGGGTGAGTGCGCTTCCCTCTAGGGAAGGCGTAGTCGGCTTGGTACGTATCCCCCTTGCGTTGGCGTATTAACTTCCGAACCGTTTTTCCTTTTTTGTTTTATTTTAAAAGAGATTCTTGACCAAACTTTGACTCGCCCTAGTTTCGAAAATAAAACTCCAAATGAGTTGATCCTTTTTCTCACCTCTTTAAAAATTTGTCTATATTTTAGAATTTATTTGAAAACTTTCTAATACAAATTTATGTACTATTTTTAAATTGTGTGTTAATTAGAATATTTTCAGACTAGGCTATGAAGAGAAAAGCAAAAACTTCAAAAGTTTCGGAGTGCAGACTACCTCTCTACATTTGGAAGGCAACCATCCTGAATCTTGATAAGCTTTGGTGGTGTGTGGTTTGCTCATTGAAGTAAACATGTTGGTTATGTTAAATAAGTGGTGATATTTCATGTGATGATCATGCATGTGACTTTCTAATTCTAAGTACAATTACTGCATGAGAAGTTTGGGATAGTAGTCACATTCGTGTGCCACACATGCCTACCGGATGGGATCCGAGGAGAGTCGGTGTCTCGTGAAGATACGACTTCGGGAGTGACATCTCGTGGGGCGAGGATGGTCAGCGAGGCATGTTGGGGAACGACGGTAGTGGCTCTGTCTGTAGAAAACACCTTGATTGTGCTAATCATGCACAGAATAATTTACACCTACTGAGTCGACCTTAGATCGCGTCTTATTCGTATGTCACTTTAACCGTTCGTGCTACCACAGGTCTTCCTGAAGGGAATATGGTTCAGTAGGTCGTAAACCTATTACCAGGTACACACCAAGTAGAGAGGTCGGGATGAAGGTATCCTTGGCATTGGACTAAATCCAGTCATCCGATCAGGGGGCATGCGTGTTTCCGGTCTGGGACCGAGAGGGAAGAGCTCTTACCTTGTAGCGCGCGACATAAATTTGACCCCATGCTAGCCAAGGTTGGAGCCTCCCCGTCTTATGGTTCTTCTATGGGAGCGTGGTCTGAGTGATATCGGTCTTCGCGGGAGAAAAAATGGGTGTGTAATGGTTCTGAGTGTTTACTTCTAAAATACCGTACACGGTATTAGTCCTAGTGACTATCAAAACCCGTGGGTTGTGGGTAAAGAGTACACCCTTTGCAGATTCAAACTATTCGAGTAGCCGTATACACGGTCAAGGACGAGTGGTTGACTAGTCAAGTGTCGGTCTCAGTGTCGGTCTTCAGACGAAGTTAAGCGTGAGACTAGTCGTGAAATACGGCGGATGACAATAAATATAATTTTATTCTGGACTAAACACTATGATTATGATTGTTGAATGTTCCTCGGATGGTTCTACCGCCTGGATATTCATTATTTATTATTGTTTCATATAATCCGATTATGTGGCGTTGCTTAGACAGCCGACTGCGGCATGTTTATTATTTCATATAAGCCATTTATGTTGTGTCTCTTAGACGCCCGACCGAAGCATGTTTATTATTTCATATAAGCCCTTTAAGTAGTGTCGCTTAGACTCTCGACTGTGGCATGTTTGCCATTATTTTATTCAAGCCTTGTATGTGGTGTCGCTCACAAGCCCGACGGAGGCATGTTTTATATTGTATCTGTTAATCTTACTCTTATTTACTACATATTAATTTCTCAGTATGATAAAAAATCCATTACTACTACTTGGAAAGTATATTATGGTTGATGGAAATTGTGGTATTATTGCAAGGGCATATTAACCCTTGCCAATTTAGGTTTGATTTCATGATGTTTCGAGTACATTCAAAGTACTCACTAGCTTGTCCCTGGCTATTGTTCTGCCAGATTTCATGCTTGCAGAGGAGGAACTCACTGATGAACCCGAAACCTAGGCACCGAGTACAGCAACCGCATGAGATAGGAATTATCCAGGCCAGCTCTTCCTCTGGGAAATGGAGTCCCATAGACGCTGGAGATCCCGGACCGTTTCCGCCTTCAACCATTAGAAACCTTTTGATGTACTCTATGGACCACTCCGGCCTTGTACCTCAAATTTGTAAAAAAAAATCTTGGATAATTGTATCAAGGATTTTTGCACGAGCCAACAGTATTCCTCGGGCTGGTATGCACAAGTGCCAATTTGAAGGGTAATTAAAATCCTGGAAAAACCGGTCCTAACACATGGCGACGGTGGTGCCCTGACGGTCACCCTGATGACGCTAGGGGGAGAGGGGGGAGGAGGCGAGGGCTAGGGTTAGGAGAGGGGTGTTGGAGCTTTATAGCTGGCACCTCGACGCACAGGGCCGTCGATCACAGGGAATAGATCGATCGTTGGCTCTCCATGGATCGTACGAGGCTGACGTCGACGGAGGAAGAAGAGCAACGCGTTGGTGGGCTCTGAGCCAAAACCAAACTAACATGGGCTTCTCTCTCTCTCTGGTAAAAGCTTTTTTCAATAAAATAGAACCAGATTTGATTGAAATATTACAGGGGCAAAATAAAAAGGTTTTTGACAAAATAAAGTTATCTTTGGGCTTCTAAAATGTTGCCACTATTTATAAAAATAAGTGGGGCATTTTAGAAGTGCAAAAATAAATTATTTTATTTTAAATTGGGCTCTGATTTTAAATAAAAACAAAAGGAAAAAATTCAAAGAAAATAGTGTTGCACCCCACATTTAATAAGAAGATTTTTAAAATAGGAGGAACATTTTATTGGGATCAAAACATGAACTTCAAATCTGCCACAAAATTAAAGAAAGGAGGGGTTTAAGGTGCTACGGTGCAACAAGGGGTTTTGAGATGAACCTTGTCACACCCACATCACATAACCATCACATGCCACTCTCACACAATGCACTCCACTCAAACACCAAGGTGCAAGACAAGCAACACAAGACAAAACACAAATGATATTATGCATGATGCCATGGTAAACATGAAATGAAGACACCATACTCATACCACTTGATCATCATATCAAGGTTTCCATACAGGGGAAGAAATTACAAGAGGCGGAATGGGATGCATTGGGGCTGTCACATGGAATCAACTTTTCTATCAATGCGCGACAAGGGAAAGGGGTCCTTTGGGCATGCTTTGTTGAAGTCACGAAAAACAATGCAAAGCCTCCATTTCACATTTGCCTTGCGCACCACTAACGGGTTAGCTAAGCACGTTGGATGCAATACTCCTCAGACCTAACCAGCTAGTTCTAGCTTCTTGATCTCTTCGGTAGTGAACTGTTGTGTCTCCAAGGCATGTTTCCTAACTTTCTGCTTGACGGGTCTGGCGTGAGGGAAGACAGCAAGGTGGTGCTCAATTACCTCTCCTGGAACACCAAGGATGTTAGGAGGTTGCTAGGCAAACACATCGACATTCGCCCGCAGAAAGGCAACGGGCGCGCTTTCCTAGTTGTCGTAAAGGGTGTCATTGATGGTAAACGTACCATCAGAGCCATACTCCCTTGCTGGGACTTTCTTTGTCGCAGGGTAGGAAACTTTGGATTTCCTTCTAGTGGAACTCTCCGGAAGGTTATCCACAAGTGCAGTGCACTCCGTGGAGGCGCGCTTCGCAGAGTCCTTGCCGGTGTTCCTGCTAGACTTCTTTCCCTTCTTTTGGCTTCTGGCGGGAGCGGGTCCTTCTGCGGCTTCAACTGCTACTGCATCTCGACCCATCTGGTCTATGCAAATGACTACATCTTTCTTGTCAGACGGGATGGATATTACTCCCACGGGGCGTGGCATATTTAGAATGTTGTAAGGATAGTGAGTTTTGCCAAGGCTGGCCGACCAAGAACTCCATTGCACGACTGGGAAAGTTCGACCACATCAAATACGACCTTCTCGGTCCGGTAGTTGAACTCTCCGCCAAATGTAAGGGGGAAAGTAATCTTTCCCTTGGGAGGGCCTCTACCGGTGTTAATTCCTTGGAATGGACCCGTAGGCTTGAGCTCATCATCAGGGATATGCAGCCTCTTAATCACCTCGGTGGAAATCAGGTTCAACCCTAACCCACCGTCAACTAACATCTTCCTAACTTTGAGGTTGAGGACTGTCAGAGAAACCAACAGCGGCAGACACCCGACCACAGTTATGCGATCACGGTGATCCTCTCCGTCAAAGATGATAGGTGTGCGAGACCATTCGAGCGCCCTTCGAGACTCTGCCGCTGGCTCCATGGCGTTAACTTCGTGCACCCACTGTTTGAGCTGGCGGCGGGAGGAGTGATATGTCAACAAAAGTCCTTTCCCGGCAATGGTGCCAGAAATCCTTCTGTCGTCTCTTGAGCTTGCGTTGGTTTTTCCCTTGAAGAGGAAAGGGTGATGCAGCACAGGAGCAGTAAGTATTTCCCTCAGTTTGAGAACCAAGGTATCAATCCAGTAGAAGAATCTCGTCAAGTCCAGAGTACCTGCACAAACACAAAAGAGCTTGCACCCAACGCTTTAAAGGGGTTGTCAATCTCTTCAAGATTGTTTGCAAAGTGAGATCTGAAGGCGGAAAGTGCAACGAAGTAAAAAGTGTAAGGCTGAAAATATGGTGTGGAGTAGACCCGGGGGCCATAGTGTTCACTAGAGGCTTCTCTCAAAATAGCAAATATCACGGTGGGTGAACAAATTACTGTCGAGCAATTGATAGAACCGCGCAAAGTCATGACGATATCTAAGGCAATGATCATACATATAGGCATCACGTCCGAGACAAGTAGACCGATACTTTCTGCATCTACTACTATTACTCCACACATCGACCGCTATCCAGCATGCATCTAGTGTATTGAGTTCATGACGAACAGAGTAATGCCTTAAGCAAAATGACATGATGTAGAGGGATAAACTCAAGCCAATGATGAAAACCCCATCGTTTTACCCTTGATGGCAACAACATGATGCATGCCTCGCTACCCATTCTGTCACTGGGTGTGTTCACCGCACGGTATGAGCCCAAAACCAAGCACTTCTCCCATTGCAAGAATCATAGATCTAGTTGGACAAACAAAAACCACAACTCGAAGAGTATTACAAGGATATGAAATCATGCATAAGAGAGATCATAAGAAATTCAAATAAGATTCATAGATAATCTTATCATAAATCCACAATTCATCGGATCTCGACAAACATACCGCAAAAGAAGATTACATCGATAGATCTCCATGAAGATCATGGAGAACTTTGTATTGAAGATCCAAGAGAGAGAAGAAGCCATCTAGTTACTAGCTATGAACCCGTAGGTCTATGGTGAAGTACTCACGCATCATCGGAGAGGTCATGGTGTTGATGAAGAAGCCCTCCGTATCCGAATCCCCCCTCCGACCGGGCACCAGAATGTGCCCCAGATGGGATCTTGCGGAGACAGAAGCTTGCGGTGGCGGAAAAGTACTTACGATGATCTCCTGATTTTTTATGGAATTTTAGGGAATATATAGGCGCAAAACCTAGGGCAAAGGAGCCTTAGGGGGCACACAAGCCAGGGGGCACGGGCCCCCCCTGGCCGCACCATGAGGGCTTGTGGGGTCCCTGGTGGCCCCCAGCCCTGATTCTCTGGCTTCCCGATCTTTTTTTGTTCCAGAAAAAATATTTTTGGCAGTTTAATTCCGTTTGGACTCCGTTCAAAATCCTGCTCTAAAAGGGGTCAAAAACATGGAAAAACAGGAATTGGCACTTGGCACTAAGTTAATAAGTTAGTCCCAAACAATATATAGAAGGCATGCAAAACATCCAAAGTTTGACTAGATAATAGCATGAAACCATCCAAAATTATAGATAAGTTGGAGACGTATCAAGCATACCCAAGCTTAAGTCCTACTCGTCCTCAAGTAGGGAAGTGATAAAGACCGAATTTTTGATGTGGAATGCTACCTAGCATAGTTGTCCTTTGCAACTTCTTTCACGTGACATGAATGTTCAGATCCATAAGATTCGAAAAAATAGTTTGCTATTGACATGAAAACAATAATACTTCAAGCAAACTAGCAAGGTAATCGTGAACTTTCAAAATAACAAGGCCAAGGAAAGTTATCCCTACAAAATCATATAGTCTGGCTAAGCTCCATCATCCTCACACAACTAATGTAAATCATGCACAATCCCGGTATTGGCCAAGTAATTGTTTTCGCAATCTTACTTTGTCAAACCTTTTATAACTATCACGCAGTACATGAGCGTGAGCCATGGATATAGCACTATAGGTGGAATAGAGTGTGGTGGTGGTTGTGAGACAAAAAGGAGGAGATGGTCACATTGACTCGGTGTATCAAAGGGCTATGGAGATGCCCATTAATAGATATCAATGTGAATGGGTAGGGATTGCCATACAAGGGATGCACTAGAGCTCTAAGTATGTGAAAGCTCAAAAGAAAAACTAGTGGGTGTGCATCCAACTTGCTTGCTCACGAAGACCTAGGGCAATTTTGAGGAAACCCAGCACTGGAATATACAAGCCAAGTTATATAATGAACATTCCCACTAGCATATGGTGGTTACAAAGCAAGAAGCTCTCAATCATGAAGAACATGGTGTTATTATGAAGCATAAGTGTGGAAAAAGATAGTAGCATTGTCCCTTCTCTCTTTTTCTCTCTTTTTTTCATTTGGGCTCTTAGGCCTCTTCTTTTTTTTCTTTTTTTTGGGCTCTTTGGCCTCTTTTTTTTATTTTATTTCCTCACATGGGACAATGCTCTAATAATGATGATCATCACACTTTTATTTACTCACAACTCAAATCTTAGAACGATGATGACTCTATAGGAAATGCCTCCGGCAGTGTACCGGGATGTGCAACGATCTAGCATGGCGTATGACGTTGAAAACATCTCGCTAGCTATCTTACAATCATGGAATGGAAATATGAGAGTGACGGTACAAGTCATGAGACGGAACGGTGGGAGTTGCATGACAATATATCTCGGAATGGCTATGAAAAAGCCATAGTAGGTAGGTATGGTGGCTGTTTTGAGGAAGGCATATGGTGGGTTTGTGGACCAGCGAGAATTGCGCGGCACTAGAGAGGCTAGCAATGGTGAAAGGTGAAACTGCATCTACACAATGGACTCACATTAGTCATGAAGAACTCACATACTTGTTGCGAAAGTTTTTATTAGTAATCGAAACAAAGCGCTAAACGCATACTCCTTGGGGAAGGGTTGGTAGGTGTTAACCATCGCACGATCCCGACCTCAACACAAAGGATGACAATCAATAGATCAATTATGCTCCGACTTCCTAACATAGCGGTTCACCATACGTGCATGCTACGGGAATCACTAACTTCAACACAAGAATTTCTAGATTCACAACACCCTACTAACATAGCTCTTAATATTACCGAATCCACGTCTCAAAACTAATTGAGAGGAATCAGGACTTCTCTTTCTACACAATGCACATGAATATGGAGGTTCTTGTATCCTCTTTGTGTACCTAACACCTTTGGGACTACTTTCAAAGCATAAGCCAACTACCAAGTCACACACCGACGTGCTCTAAAAGATATAAGTGAAGAACATAGAGCAAAATTATCTAGCTCAAAAGATATAAGTGAAGCACTATGAGCATTCTAGCAAAATCACGATGAGTGCATGTCTCTCTCTCTCAAAAAGGTGTGCAACAAGGATGATTGTGACACAACAAAAAGAAAAGACTCCTACGATACAAGACGCTCCAAGCAAAACACATATCATGTGGTGAATAAAAATATAGCTCCAAGTAATGTTACCGATGGATCGAAGACGAAAGAGGGGATGCCTTCCGGGGGCATCCCCAAGCTTAGGATTTTTGGTTTCCTTGAATTTGTCTTGGGATGCCTTGGGCATCCCCAAGCTTGAGCTCTTTCCACTCCTTATCTCTTTGTCCATTAGAACATCACCCAAAACTTGAAAACTTCACAACACAAAACTTAAACAGAAACTCGTGATAACATTAGCACAAGAAAACAAACTACCACCTCTTTTGGTACTGTAGCAAACTTGAATTATATCTATATTGGTGTTGGGCTACTGTGTTCTCACTTTTCCATGGCTAGTACCCCCGATACTACCCATAGTTTCATCAAAACAAGCAACCAACTCAACAAATACATAATCTATCAAAAACAGACCAGTCTGTAGCAATCTGTATACTTCGTATACTTATGGTACCTCAAAAATTCTGAAAAATTACGAATGCCTGGGCAAAAGGCATATCAACCAGCAGCACTAAGAATAAACTCAAAATCTCTTTCTGCATAAAAATGAAAAATCATCTCGTGAGCGAAAGGTTTCTGTCTTTTTCCAGCAGGATCAAACAACCATCAAAAAGACTAGTCATAAAGGTTTTGCTTGGCTCAAACACAAAAAGAAACACAAAAAACACAATCACAATAGAATTATGATGGTGTGGACGCAACATACCAGAAAGAAAAAGATAAATTCATTGGGTTGCCTCCCAACAAGCGCTATTGTTTAACGCCCTTAGCTAGGCATAAAAACGACAGAATCATGTATCGTCTTCTTTGGTGCTCAAACCATAAGTAGCGTGATCAATTATCATCTTAAGGTTTTCATCTTTCTTGCTAGATGATTCACCACTATTTTTGGGAACAAAAACAGATTTGGTGACCTTATTGTGGGCAAAGTTTGGAGTATTCTGCACAGCGGCAAAAGCGGAACCCAACTTGGTTATAACGTCCTCTAGTTTGCCAATCCTAGCGGAATCATGACCTAGCTTTTTGTTAACTGTGGTTCCTTCTCCTTTAAATTTTTCAAAACCATTCCCACCTTGGATCCGTACTAAGTGATTTGATTTTGGATCTTTTTATCCAAATTCTCAATGAGTTCGATCGTAGCAACTTTATTTTCAATGACGTCCAGCCTACGCATCACATGTTCCAGAGTTAAGGTGGTTCCATTAACCATGAGTGGGGGTGAGCCTACCAAATTTATTACAGCTCCATAAGAATCAACGGTATGGCTACCCAAGAAATTTCCACCTACGATGGTGTCAAGAATATACCTATTCCAAGGAGAAACACCCACATAAAAACTGTGAAGCAGGACGGTAGTGGATTGCTTATGAGTAGATCTACTCTGAACATTGCAAATCCTATACCAAGCGTCCTTTAAATTTTCTTCCTCAATTTGTTTGAAATTGAGAACTTCGCTCTCAGGAGTATCATTCGAAGTGGTGGATCTAGCCATGAGGACAGGTAGACTGTCCCACACACACGAACAGAAAGCAAGCGAGAGAAAAGGGCAAATGGAAAGGCGAACGAAAAAGGCAAACCAAAAAGGCAAATTGTGAAGTGGGTGAGAGGAAAATGAGAGGCAACTGGCAAACAAAGTAAATGCAAGAGATGAGTTTGCGACACCTACTTGGATGAGTTCTTGACTTGATTCTCCCCAACAACGGCGCCAGAAATTCTTCTACTATGGCAACAAAAGTCCTTTCCCGGCAATGGTGCGAGAAATCCTTCTGTCATCTCTTGAGCTTGCGTTGGTTTTTCCCTTGAAGAGGAAAGGGTGATGCAGCACAGGAGCAGTAAGTATTTCCTCAGTTTGAGAACCAAGGTATCAATACAGTAGGAGAATCTCGTCAAGTCCAGAGTACCTGCGCAAACACAAAAGAGCTTGCACCCAACGCTTTAAAGGGGTTGTCAATCCCTTCAAGATTGATTGCAATGTGAGATCTGAAGGCGGAAAGTGCAACGAAGTAAAAAGCGAAAGGCTGAAAATATGGTGTGGAGTAGACCCGGGGGCCATAGTGTTCACTAGAGGCTTCTCTCAAAATAGCAAATATCACGGTGGGTGAACAAATTAATGTCGAGCAATTGATAGTAGCGCGCAAAGTCATGATGATATCTAAGGCAATGATCATACATATAGGCATCACGTCCGAGACAAGTAGACCGATACTTTCTGCATCTACTACTATTACACCACACATCTACTGCTATCCAGCATGCATCTAGTGTATTGAGTTCATGATGAACAGAGTAACGCCTTAAGCAAGATGACATGATGTAGAGGGATAATCTCAAACCAATGATGAAAACCCCATCTTTTTACCCTTGATGGCAACAACATGATGCGTGCCTTGCTACCCCTTCTCTCACTGGGTGAGGTCACTGCATGGTATGAACCCAAAACCAAGCACTTCTCCCATTGCAAGAATCATAGATCTAGTTGGCCAAACAAAACCCACAACTCGAAGAGAATTACAAGGATATGAAATCATGCATAAGAGAGATCAGAAGAAACTCAAATATGATTCATAGATAATCTGATCATAAATCCATAATTCATCGGATGTTGAAAAACACACCTCAAAAGAAGATTCCATCGGACAGATCTCCATGAAGATCTTGGAGAACTTTGTATTGAAGATCCAAGTGAGATAAGAAGCCATCTAGTTACTAGTTATGGACCCGTAGGTCTATGGTGAACTACTCACGCATCATCGGAGAGGTCATGGTGTTGATGAAGAAGCCCTCTGTATCCGAATCCCCCCTCCGACAGGGCACCAGAACGTTCCCCAGATGGGATCTTGCGGAGACAGAAGCTTGCGGCGGCGGAAAAGTACTTTCGATGATCTCCTGATTTTTTATGGAGTTTTAGGGAATATATAGGCTCAAAACCTAGGGAAAACGAGCCTCAGGGAGCCCACAAGCCAGGGGGCGCGGGGCCCCCTGGCCGTGCCATGAGAGATTGTGGGGTCCCTGGTGGCCCCTGCCCTGATTCTCCAGCTTCCCAATCTTTTTCTGTTCCGGAAAAATCTTTTAGGCAGTTTCATTCCGTTTGGACTCCGTTCAAAATCCTCCTCTGAAAGGGGTCAAAAACATGGAAAAAACTGGAACTGGCACTTGGCACTGAGGTAATAAGTTAGTCCTAAAAAATATATAAAAGGCATGGAAAACATCCAAAGTTTGACAAGATAATAGAATGAAACCATCAAAAATTATAGATACGTTGGACACGTATCAAGGAGTGTAGGGATGCACCCCTTTAACACACATGGCATCGGTTGCCCTCTGGAATTCTTTATCACTGGAATCCTCTCCATCCTCTTCATTATCACTCGTGTCATCTTCTCCTTTCTTATCATGGCTTCTGGCAGGCTTTTCATTTTGTTGCGGGGCCTTGCCATGGCGGCCTCCTCTACCACCACAGCCCTTCCCGGTAGCACCATCTTGAACCTTCTCCATGTCGTGCTACTCATATTCTGCTTTTTGCTACTCAGCAAGGTGCTCAACTTGGCGGCATTCTTGCAGATCATGTCCCTTGGTGCGATGGATCTTGCAATATGGCCCATGATACTTTTCGGTTTTCTCTATCGCTGTGTGCTCCCAGCAATCAGTGCATGAGGCAGCTCCCTTATCGGGGGTCTTGGCTTTCGCGTTCTTGCCGGCGCTAAGATCACTAGAACTTTTGACGGCCGATACTGCTTTTCCCTTGTGCTTCTTGTTACGCTTTTGGTTCCTCCCCTTTGATCCAGGGGTATCGTCGTCATCATGAGAGTCGACTCCGACACCAGCCTCCTCTCCGGGGAGTCGCCTTCCTTCTTCAGCTCGAGCAAACTTGTGTGCCAACGTGTATGGCTCGTTGACGATCTTGAGGAGTTTGACATTCATCTAGGCCCACATCCTCTTGTTCCGCACGTTCGAATGGAACGCAACAATCATGGCTCTGGGGTGTATCTCAGGAATATTGCGGTGCACTCTACTGAACCTCTTGACGTATTTCCGCAGGGTTTCCCCCTCTTTCTGTGGGAAGACCTGCAAGTCGCTGGGCTGTCCTTGCTCCTGGTGGGCACCCGTAAAGGCACCAACCAACTCATTGCACAAGTCAGCACATTATGAAATGGAATTCTCCAGCAGGTGCATCAGCCACGACCTCACATTCGGCTTGAGTGCCAAAGGGAAATAGTTTGCGAGCACCTTCTCATCTCTTCCTTCCGCAGCGTGGACGCCTATCGTGTAGATGCCCAGGAATTATTCTAGGGTGAGATTTTTGTCATACTTATCCGTTAGTTCAGGCTAGAAGGCTCGGCTCGACGGCCAGCGGACCTGTTGTAGATTGCGAGTGAAGGCGGGTCACTCGACCTCCTAAGGTAGTTATCCGCCAATGCGCCTGTCATATTGACGACGTGCTTCCTGACGTCGTTCAATGGTGATACACAAGTCCTCCTTCCGCTGATCTTCCAGGACATGCTCGTGGTCTCACTGGTCACACGGGCCGGACGAGGCCATGCATGCCTCGTCGGGCCTGTGAGTGCGTGGAGCTTGTTGCGGCTGCCCTTGGTATTGGTGTCGAGGAGAGGACTACACCGTTGGCATGGCTCCCTCAACACGACCATCGGTCAGGGCCGCCGTCGCCGTGTGTGGACGACGGGACGGTCTTGCATGCTGCGATTTGCCGTCTTTGGTGAAGCCAATCAAACTCTGGATGGTGGCCCTCCACTCGTCCGTCTTGTCAGCCGCTCATGGAAAGTTGAACAGCAGTTGAGCCCGCGCAGTTGCCTCCACGGCCATTTCTGGAATGGGCAGAGAGCCAGACCGTGACGTTTCTCGACTCCTAGTAGACCCAAGAGGAGTGTCGTCACGCCCTTGTCATCATGCGGCGGTCGCCGTGGCGGTCTGGCGTGGGGTGGCTGAGCTCTTGGATCCATGGCTCTGCTCAACACTCCGTCTTTATTTGGACGAGGCACACAACCAGCAACCGTGACAGGCGCACCCATTGATCATGGCTTGCTTCAGATTGGGCGCCACTGTTATGGTTGCGGCCATTAACGGGCGGAAGCGTGGGGGCATGGGTGTCCCTTTCGCCGGATGCACCAGAGGCGAGCCCGCCAAGACGTCGCTGCTTCCCGCTTCCGGCGTTCTTTTTTTCCGGCTTCGTCCTCGGGGACATGACGGTCTCGCCTCCTATGGCAACCGCGTCGCCCGCGGTGCCTGCATCGCCAGATTCCATCATGGCGCAAGCAACGTCTGCAGCCGCAAGCGTCGTGGCCTTCGAAGTAGAAGGATGGACGTTTGCGCCGATCTTCTTCTTGGGAGCAATGGGGAAAAGGAACGATGATGAAAATCAGCATGCTACTCATAATCCCAGGTTTGCATGAATGATTCCCCTTGCCTGGTGCGCCAAAGATATCGTGGTAGGTGTGTGCACTTGATCACCTATGTGACCATTAGCCTATTCATAGTTCGTCGGGGAGATGTGACCACATCGCCAGATTCCATCACGGGGCACGTGTGTGCACTCGATCACCTATGTGGCACAAAGAGGAGAAACTACGAGGCAGCACGATGATGAGACTCGGGCGTTTCCCAGGTTCCAGCCGCTGAGAAGCGTAAAACCCTACTCCTGCTTTACTGGATTGATTTGGGGAAGTTGAAGTTTACACGTCATTCTTCCCCGGCAACGGTTGCCGCGAAGAGTTACTCTACGTGCTAACACACTAGAGTCCTAAATCCCCTGGGATCTGAATCCTCGGAGTGTCGAATCCTTTGCTAGGTTGCCTTGGGCCTCCTTTTATAACTCAAGGGGCGTCCACAGTAGCAAACATACATGATTAGATAGCAAACTGTGCTATCAAACCTAACTCTGGTGCTTAATACAAAATGCCGTAAATGCAGCCTTAGGTGGCGAGCGGGGGTGCGTCCCTGGTAAGCTCGTGCCACCTCTTAGTTGGTCGTTGCTTGGTGTATTGACACGCCTCTCGACGGGTTTCAACTGCTCGTAATTTGTCTTTTGACGCGTCACCACGTATCTAGATAGAGCCACTTAGCTATTTGGGAGCTCGACACCTCATCGATAAGTGACTCATGTAGCGATGAGGTGGAGCGGTGTAGATTGGCTTGCACTTGCCGGGGAGGTGACTTGCCGGGTCTTGTTGAAGATGCTTCTGACTTCGCCCCCAGGAGGTTCTAGGGGTTCTTGGCGTGTCTTGGTCCCGTCCTTGGGTGGTTGTGTAGGTCTTGTCGGCGCCTACTTCCAACTATTTGCTTTGGTTGGTGGTTCTCTTAGGGGGGTATGCTCTTAACACATGTGCATAAGTTAGGGGCACTGGTTACCCCATTACTAGTGAACTGACATAATCCAATCCAGGTTGTGGTATAGCAAATGGATCATTGTGTTCAGAAATCTTGTCAACTAAGACATTAAATGATACCTTCTTTCTAAGGTTTTCATCATAAGCAACATAGTTTGTGTATCTTAGTTTTCTTATTTCCTCCAACTCATGAAGAATTCCCTCTATTCATGGGCACTCACTGTTAACCATATAATGAGAAAATATGTCCCTAGCTTCTTGTATGATATCACTAAATTCTTGACAAAGAAATATAGTAACTAGACATTTATTGGAAGCTTCATGATATTAGAGAATTCTAGGAACAACCATTGTATAAAAGGATGCATGTGCACAAATTGTGTCTCCAATTGTACTATAAGCAAAGATATGGCATCTGCATAACTTGTAGTTCTAGAAACAATAGAACCTCCTATCAATGGTAATGATCCCACACAAGTGAAAAAATCTTGCATCACACTCTTTCCAGTAATAGTACCACTAGCTATGCGGAGTTTCTTAGTTTGCATACTAGGTTCCACCTTAGGAGGGTCATCATCCCCAAGATTATCAAGTTTTTCACTAGCAACTTCATCAAAATTTCTTTTAGCATTCTCATCGCAAGGTGAAGTTGTCAAATCATGGGTTTCCGCACTAGAGGCGGAGGCATCACTAATTTCAAACTCAGACATGATAGCAACTTTGAAGCAAACTAGAGAGGGAAGATGCAATCTGGTGACAAGATAAGCAAGCAAAGGTAAATATTTTTGTATTTTTTATGAGACAAACTCAATATGCTAGAAAATAAAAAGAGGAATAAGTGAATGAAAAAGTGTGTGGGGTTAGTTGGTAGTTGATGATGATATTCACTCGCAACGTGCCAGAAATCCTTACTGAGACATGTGATCTACGTTGGGTTTCCATAGAAAGAAACAGGTTATCGCAGCACAATATGGGTAAGTATTTCCCATAGTTATGAAACAAGTTTTTATAGAACCAATAGGAATATCAACCACAACCAATCTTCAATGGCTGCACACAAAAGAACAAACAACTTGTACCCAACGTGGGCCAGACGGTTGTCAATCCTCTTGTTCTTGTCATTTGCAAGCGAGCGAGGTGTGTAGATAATTGTAGATAGCGAGATACAATAAAAAGAAGTAAATGCAAGCAAGGTATTGAAGGTATTTTATATATGTTGTGAATATACCCGGGGGCCATAGTTTTGAATAATGGCATCTCTCATCAAAAATACCATAGGTGAGAAAAATATATTGTTGGGCAATTGACAGAATAGCGGATAGTTATGTGATATTCACAACAATGATCATGTCACGGGTCTTGGATGCACCGGCAGAAGTTGCACTACAGGAATCAGCTTCTTTGTCGTCTGCCAAAGCAGACGGCAAAGGGGTGTGCCACTGTCAGCAAAGGCCTTTGTCGTGAGCCTCGTGTCGGCAAAACTTCTACAACTACTATCGTCGGTAAAGGCCCTTGTTTGCCGTCTGCCTGGATAAAGCGGACAACAAAGGAGTTCGCCGTCATCCAGTGGTGCAAGCAGCCGACAAAGGTGTTTAGGCGACAGCTGACAAGCAACTAGTCCGTTAGGTGGCTAACGGAGTATTTGTCGTCTGCCTTCTTTAAGGTCTGTTTCGTCTACCTTCTTTAAGCTCTTTCTCGTCTGCTTCTTTAAAAACAGCGCCATTTGCCTTCTTTAAAACCTTTGTCGTGTGCCTTCTTTAAAACCTTTCCCATCTGCCTTCTTTAAAACCTTTGTCGTCTTCCTTCTTTAAAACCTTTGCCCTCAACCTTCTTTAAAACCTTTGTCGTCTACTTTCCGGGGCAGCAGACGACAAAGTACCCATATGGGCCAGCCGCGTGTTGCCCCAGTTTACACAATTGTCTGCCACGTGGCCCCTTTGCCGTCTGCTAGCTAATGGCAATTACCTTTGCCATCAGCTGGCTGATGGCAAAGAGCCCATATTGTCACTGTTTTTTTTATTTTATGTTATTTCATGACACTTCTATATAGTTCGCAGCACATATATGATATATAGCTCACAACACATATATGATATACATATAAAGTTCATCAATGTCATTTGTTCACTAATCACACCACATAGATTGAAAGAACCAACATACAAAGTTTTACACTGTTCATCCATATATACATACATATAGTTCCACATTGTTCATCAACTCAAATGAAAATGAAAACTAAAGCACTCCATCAATGCCAGCTTCCATGTAGTAAATCTAATCTGCAAAATGGGAATAAGAAGTTAGAAAAATAAGAACAATATATGACATTTTGAGCTTATTACGTCATTTTTGAGGAAAATAAGCAAAGTATATGACCTTTTCGAGCTAACCAATGTTATTATGCCATTTTTGACCTAACTAAGCTAATTATGTCATTTTGGATGAAAATAACCTAACTATTTGACATTTATAATGTAACAAATCTTCTTATTCCATTTTTGACCTAATAAGCTAATTATGTCATTTCAGAGGAACACAAGCTAAGTATATAACATTTATGAGCTTACCAAGGTTCTTATGCCATTTTAAGATTATTATGTCATTTAGGAGGAAGATACGCTAAGTTATGAGCTAACCAACATTCTTGTGATGCTTTTACCTAACTAAGCTAATTATCTCATTTTGGAGCTAAGTTAGCTAAATATGTCATTTTGGAGCTAAATTAGCTAATTATGTAATTTTCAAGCTATATTAGCTAATTATGTCTTTGTTGGGTAAATTAAGGTAAGGAGAAGAAGAAAGAGGAGGAGAAAGAGGAGGAGAAGGAGAATAATAATAATAATAATAATAAGAAGAAGAAGAAGAAGGAGAAGAAGGAGGAGGAGGAGGAGCAGGAGAAGACGAAGAAGAAGAAGGAGAGGAAGAGGAAGAGGATGACTACAATACTTTTCTTATTTCGAGCTTATTATGTCATTTAGGAGGAAGATACACTAAGTTATGAGCTAACCAAGGTTTTTGTGATGTTTTTTACCTAACTAAGCTAATTATGTCAATTTGGAGCAAAAGTAGCTAATTATGTCATTTTGGAGCTAAATTACCTAATTATGTCATTTTGGAGGATAATTAGCTAAGTACGTCTTTATTGGGAAAATAAGCTAAGGAGAAGAAGAAAGAGGAGAAGCAGCAGCAGAAGAAGAAGGATAAGAAGGGGGAGGAGGAGGAGGAGGATAATAAGAAGGAGGAGAAGAAGAAGAAGGAGGAGGACAAGAAGAGAAAAAGGATGATTAAAATACTTTTCTTATTTTGAGCTTATTATTTCATTTAGGAGAAAGATACGCTAAGTTATGAGCTAACAAAGGTTCTTGTGATGTTTTTCACCTAACTAAGCTAATTATGTCATTTTGGAGCTAAAGTAGCTAATTATGTCATTTTGGAGCTAAATTAGCTAATTATGTCATTTTGGAGGATAATTAGCTAAGTATGTATTTGTTGGCAAAATAACTAAGGAGAAGAAGAAATAGGAGATGGAGAAGAAGAAGAAGAAGCAGAAGGAGGAGGAGGAGGAGGAGGAGGAGGAGGAGAAGGAGAAGGAGAAGGAGGAGGAGAAGAAGAAGAAGAAGAGGAAGAGGATGATTATAATAATTTTCTTATTTTGAGCTTATTATGTCATTTAGGAGTAAGATATACTAAGTTATGAGCTAACCAAGGTTCTTGTGATGTTTTTTACCTAACTAAGCTAATTATCTCATTTTGGAGCTAAAGTAGCTAATTATGTCATTTTGGAGCTAAATTAGCTAATTTTGTCTTTCTTGAACCTAAATTAGCTAATTACGCCATTTTGGATCTAACTTAGCTAATTATGTCATAAATGAACTAGAGAAAACTTACCGTGTTGGTCATCTAGGAGAAGCATGAGGGTTGCTCGTGCTGGTTGCGTTTGGAGATGGTTGCCATGGAGAAGGGTCGTGCGATGCCTCTTTGGAGTTATTCTGTAGAAAAGATATTTTGCAATGTCTCGTTAGCGTGATGACACTCAAATGTTAATACTAGTTTATAATTACCATTGAAATGAAACTCACCGTGCCAACCGCAGAAAAGACGGGCATTAGCGGAGGGGGCTGATGGGTCTTCTTGCACATAGACTGCACATTTGGTTTTGAAGAGTCGATCGTATTAGTTAGTAATGAAACAGACATTACACGCGTGATTTGGCTAATGTGAAAAAGGAACTTACCACAAGAAGCTCGTACATGGCCACGTGACCCGCCTCATTCTGTGCCCTCTCCTCCTCTAACAACCAAGCTGTGGTCCGGTCCCTCTCCTCAAGAGTGGCCTGAAGAGCAGCCTAGTTTGCCACTCTCTCTTTCTAAAGAGCAGCCGGCAACACCATTCCTCGTTACCACTGTAATGATCGATGGCCACACACAATGAAATGGATTAAAGTTTTCTGAGTCCATACAGATAACCTCGATGGAGAGATCGACTGGCCGTGGACAAGGCGTTATCTCACGACAGGAGCTCGATTGGCATGCCTTGATCTCCGGGAGAGTGAGTGGGCAACGTATTATCCATATCCAATGGCTATCGAGCCATGGGGCCTCCCGCCAATAGATATCATCACCATCTTTGGATCCAACGGTTCCTGGCTCGGGCTATAGTCCTCTCCTTTCCTAGCCTTCCCCACGTCCCTGTATTTCACGAGCTTGTGGTGGGAGGAGATGCTGGTGAATTTCTCTGGATGATCCAGGTCAGACTCACAGAATTCCTTGGCCTTCTTGTAGGAGGCAGTATGGGCCATGCCATAAAGGTCGTACAACTCTGTCACCTTCGTCTTATTGTGATGCGCCTAAAATAGAGGAACAAAGTATTGGGAAAGGGCTCAAGCTAGCATGAAGATATAATTGCATGAATAAGGAAGAAAACCACATAAGAGTTCCGTCCGAACTGAATTAAGTTGGCGTTGCCTTGATGCTGTGGCACACCAACCATCTAGGCACGTCGATCCTTCCCATTGTCGTGGACGGCTCGCCAGTTGCGTGTGCACCACTCATCCACCGACGCCTCCCAACAATCCATCCTATCTGCACACCATCTCGGGGGGGCACCTATAAGTTAGTAAAAAGAATTTTGAGCGCTACGATTACGAATCAAATCAAGAAAACTATGTACAAGGCCTTAAGAATAAGTAATTAGCTTCACGTACTGCTCCTTCTTCATATACTTTCCACGGCACTCCTTTTGCTTCTTAACACCACGCATGGCGTAGTAGTATCAAATAGCCTTTGGCCGAGCCTCGTGGCGCAAGTTCTATAATAGCCGCGTGCACTCGGCCTCGAGAACATTGGCCGCCGCCTCGTCATATCCCTCCTCACAATTGTAGAAGGTCTACAATCAAACGAGACAACACCGATTAGTACAATAATTAGCTATATTGTTAATTTTAGATTGTGTAAAAGGAGACTTTACCTAGAAGGTGTTGATCACCATCTCGTCCCTCGTGTGGAACAAGACACCATCTATAATATCCTCCGGCAGGGCCTGCGCAGCCTGGTAGTGCTCCCAGGTAAATCCTAGTGTACGAACCTGACCCTCACCGGACAACGTGAAAACCCCTGGGAAATTTGTCCAGCAAAGCACACCAAGGACGGTGTTCGGCTTGTGGACTCCAAGGGGGTGTATCAAACCCCGGCACTATGACAAGGTCAAGGCATTACATATTTGAAGTAACTTGAAGGCAAAGGGTAAAAAAAGAGTAAATGCACTTGCCTATCCCCTTCAGGCTTAATCACTGGCCTCTGCTCGCAGGGTCGCCAGTACGAACGGGAGACATGTACTACCGCGCTTGTACACGGTGACCCCGTCCACCACGTCGCCCTCAGTATCCGTCGACTCATCCCCGCCACCAACGGAATGGCCACCCAGCCCTTCAGTCCGATCCGGCCAGGGACCCCATCCAGACGTCTCCACGTTATCTGAAGCCTCTCTGGCGGGAGTCTGCTAGGACGTAGCCTCGGGAACCGTAGTCTCACGGGCCGAATGCCCATTTATCCAAGGCTCCCGGACCGGAGGGTCATGGGCCGAATGCCGGTCGACCCGAGGCTCCTGGACCGGAGTCCCCGTAGCATCCACTGCAAACAGGTCCACCATAGTAGTCCTATGCTCGGGCGAATGAGCTGGTGGTGGTGGCGAAGACGGCGCAGCAGTCCGCCTACCTCTCGCACGGCCATGTCAAGTACCTTTCCCCTTCTTCCCACGCTGCCGATGAATAAGCACCCACGGGTGGTCTTGTCAGACTGTCCACCAAGGCTCTATGGAGAGATACGGGTGGAATGGAAGTACCACCCACCGAGCGACCTGAACCCGCCGAGCGATCTGGACCCGTGCCCACAGTTTTTAAACACCTGCCATGATAAAGACGAATAGAAATTAGTAGAACATAAAAAAATGAATACTTGACATGAGTAATAATATGTACATCTATAATTTAAGTTGGGGTGCATAAAAAATAATAATAGTCTGGATCAATAAATGCATCATCATCATCACTATCATGTGTGTCATCATGAATGACGTGCTCATCGGGTTCAACGACATGAACTTGTGGAAGGCCTTTGTGTAATCGGTCAAGCATCGACAGGTCATCTGCAGGAGTAACCTCTTCTAGTTCCGTCTCTACTAGTTCTAGCTCAGGGGTGAAGTCGGATTCACTTTCCCTGTCTACTTCCATGTGCTGGGGTGAAGCACGGCGGTTCTTGAAACATTTCTTGGAAAGACGTGTTTCTTGGAAGAATTCTCCATCATATGTGTCTAGGTTAATGTGAGGTTCATAATCCTCTTCATCTGGGGAGGTGGTCTAACACGTGGCGGCACTTCATAAACAACATACCAACCATTCAGATTCTTATCAGTTTGGCATACCCATGGTAGATAGAAAACTTGGGTCACCTGTTGAGCCGTAATATAGACATCGGGAACATCTAAATGTGTGCTTGGATTGATTTTGACTAGCCCTATATGTTCTTGAGTCCTTCTACTCTCCTTCGAATAGAACCAATAACATTTGAAGACTATGACGTTCGGTGGGTTTTCACCATATAATTGAAGTTCATAAATTGCTCCAACTCTTCCATAATACTCGATACCACCTTCGCCGATAGCAGAGACACAACAATTTGTAGATTTTTGGTCCGGCATAGATAGCTCTTTGCCAAAGGTATGAAAGTGATACTGAAAGGACGTGGATGTCGCCTAGATGGGGGGGTGAATAGGCGCTTTAAAATAATTACGGTTTAGGCTTGAACAAATGCGGAATAAAACTAACGTTTAATTTGTCAAGCACAAAACCTAAAACAACTACGCTCACCTATGTGCACCAACAACTTATGCTAAGCAAGATAAACAACTAAGTGATAGCAAGATATATGACAAGAAACAATATGGCTATCACAAGGTAAAGCGCGTAAGTAAAGGGTTCGGGTAAGAGATAACCTAGGCACGCGGAGATGATGATGTATCCCGAAGTTCACACCCTTGCGGATGCTAATCTCCGTTTGGAGCGGTGTGGAGGCACAATGCTCCCCAAGATGCCACTATGGCCACCGTAATCTCCTCACGCCCTCGCACAATGCAAGATGTTGTGATTCCACAAAGGGACCCTTGAGGGCGGTCACCAAACTCATACAAACAAGGTTGGGGCAATCTCCACAACTTAATTGCAGGCTCCCAACAACACCAGGAAGCTTCACCACAATGTGATATGGCTTCGAGGTGACCACAAATGCTCGGGGCAATCTCCACTACTTAATTGGAGACCCCGACGCTTGCCCGAAGCTTTACACCACAATGATTGAGCTCTAGGGGTACCAAGTACCCAAGGGTAATAAGCTTCTCAACTTCTCACTTCCACGTATCACCGTGGAGAACTCAAACCGATGCAACTAATGCAATGGCAAGAACACATGAAGTGGTCAAGTACCTCACACTCAAATCCCTCCACAACAACAAAAGTTGTGGAGAAATATGAGAGGAAGAACAAGGAGCTCACAAAGAACTCCAAGATCAAGATCCAAGGGGTTCCCCTCACATAGAGGACAAAGTGATTGATGGACATGTGGATCTAGATCTCCTCGCTTTTTCCCTCAAGAACTAGCAAGAATCATTCGAGGGATTGAGAGTTAGCAAGCTCTAAGAAGGTAAACAATGGGGAAGAACACGAGCTGAACAGATGGATTTTGTCCAATGGGGAAGAAGACCCACTTTATATAGTGGGGGATAGAATCCAACCGTTACCCCCACTCACAGCCTGAGTGGAGCGGTACTACCGCTGCCAGGAGTGGTACTACCACATGGTAGTAAAAAATTACTACCGTGACTACCACCGCTGAGGATATAGATGCGAAGAAAGTCCGAGGGAGCGGTACTACTGCCCTAGAGCGGTAGTAACAAACTACTACCGCTCCAGGAGCGGTACTACCGCTTGCACCAGGAGCGGTACTACCGCTGGATACAGAAACTGCCATAACTTCCGCATACGAACTCGTATCGAGCAAACTCAAGCTTGTTGAATTCAGGCCAACAAGAGCTATCCAACAGAAAAATCTTAAGAACATATAGTTATGAAAATGTGAATGATATAGAGATGTGATACCTTTGTGAATGAAGAACTGGCAAAAAACTTCCAACATCGAAAACATCATAGAAGATGCATATGGACTCCGTTTTCGATGAACTCAAGCTTGTCATGAAGATGACCATAAGCTCTATACTCGCAAAGAGAAACACCAAACAAGAACCAAGAAATATTATGCAAGGATGCAAATAGTTTGAGCTCTCAACAAATGATACTATCAAGCTACTCACTTGAGAGCCTATCCTAAAATAGAAAACCTATCAAGGGAAAACATGTACCTTGCACCTAGTCCTCTTGAGCTAGATGATGATGATCCTTGATTCCTAAAGATGGACCACCTTTCTTGATTGCAATGGTTTGATGAAGACCAGTTGATTTCTCCCCCATGCTAACTATGGGTGAGCCACTCTTCAGCACATCTTCACAAGTCCATTGGCACCAAAATGGACGGCAAGCTTCAAGCATGATATCTTCGTGATGCTCCACTTGAATTTGCACACCACAATCTTGATGACGATCACCACTTGATGTCATCCTTCATTGGTTGAATGATATCTTCATATTGACGCAAACCCATGGAGACACACCTAACCCCACACAGAACTCTCACAAAGAACATGGGTTAGTACACAAAAGCGTTATGGACAATGCTTACCATACCATGGGATCACTTGATCCCTCTCGGTACATCATGTACACTTTTTGTGTTGATCATCTTGATTTACTCTTTTCTTAGTCTTGATCAACCTTGTGTCTTTATGACCAATCTTTGGATAATACCTTGAATACCACCTTGGTCATCATATGAACTCCTTGAAACCAACAGATGGACTTCAAGAAGTGCCTATGGACAAATCCTTCGAATATAACTTAAGGCAACAATTAGTCCATAGGGATTGTCATCAATTACCAAAACCACATATGGAGAAATATGCTCTAACATATACCCGTTGATGTTGTATTTCTCAAATGAACAATCCTTATAGTCAAAACCATTAGCCGCTTGTCTCAATTTGGCGTTCATAGACTCTGAATTAGCCTACAAGTTTAATACGAAACGATTGTTGCATTAGCTGCAAGTTAGACCAAGGAATGAAATGGTCCATTATTGATAATTACTGTTTGTTTTAACCAAGAGATGAAACTGGGATAGCCCCCTCCATGCTTTGCCAGAAGCTCATACTCTTCGACGGAATCATTTTGGATCACCGCTCCATCCGAGAATTTGGTGACGTATCGATTGTATCAAATATCCAGGAATAAGAGCAGTTCAAAGGAATTAGAAGTTACTGAAAAATGTGTCGAGAACTTACTCGATGTACGGCTGCACTTATGTTAGATTGTCGAAGATATACAATGAAATGTTCCTCCATTCTAGTTGTGTGAGGATGATGGAGCATAGCCAGACTATATGATTTTGTAGGGATAACTTTATTTGGCCTTATTATTTTGAAAGTTCATGATTACTTTGCTAGTTTGCTTGAAGTATTACTGTTTTCATGTCAATAGCAAACTTTTGTTTTGAATCTTACGGATCTGAACATTCATGTCACATGAAAGAAGTTGCAAAGGACAACTATGCTAGGTAGCATTCCACATCAAAAAATTATTCTTTATCACTTCCCAACTCGAGGACGAGCACGAGTTAAGCTTGGGGATGCTTGATACGTCTCCAACGCATCTATAATTTTTGATGGTTTCATGCTATTATCTTGTCAAACTTTGGATGTTTTGCATGCCTTTTATATATTTTTTGGGACTAACTTATTAACTCAGTGCCAAGTGCCAGTTGCTGTTTTTTCCATGTTTTTGACCCCTTTCAGAGGAGATTTTGAAACGGATTCCAAACGGAAGAAAATCACTGAAAAGATTTTTTTTGGAACGGAAGAAGATCGGGGAACTTGGGAGCCAAGGCAGGGAGCCCCACGGGCCCCACAAGCCCCCACCCCACGGCCAGGGGGGCGCCATCCAGGCTTGTGGGCCCCCTGTAGGTCCCCTAACCTAGGTCTTTCGCCTATATAATCCCATAAATTCCAGAAAAAATCAGAAGATCATCGCAATCGCTTTTCCCCCGCTGCAAGCTTCTGTCTCCGCAAGATCCCATCTCGGGCACGTCCTGGTGCCCTGCCGGAGGGGGGATTCGGACACGGCGGGCTTCTTCATCAACACCATGACCTCTCTGATGATGCGTGGGTAGTTCACCATAGACCTACTAGTCCATAGCTAGTAGCTAGATGGCTTCTTCTCTCTCTTGGATCTTCAATACAAAGTTCTCCATGATCTTCATGGAGATATATCCGATGTAATCTTCTTTTGCGATGTGTTTGTCGAGATCCATGAATTGTGGATATATGATCAAATTATCTATGAATCTTATTTGAGTATCTTCTGATCTCTCTTATGCATGATTTCATATCCTTGTAATTCTCTTCGAGTTGTGGGTTTTGTTTGGCCAACTAGATCTATGATTCTTGCAATGGGAGAAGTGCTTGGTTTTGGGTTCATACCGTGCGGTGACCTGACCCAGTGACAGAAGGGGTAGCGAGGCAGGCATCATGTTGTTGCCATCAAGGGTAAAAAAGATGGGGTTTTCATCATTGGTTTCAGATTATCCCTCTACATCATGTCATCTTGCTTAAAGCGTTACTCTGTTCGTCATGAACTCAATACACTAGATGCATGCTGGATAGCGGTCGATGTGTGGAGTAATACTAGTAGATGCAGAAAGTATCGGTCTACTTGTCTCGGACGTGATTCCTATATGCATGATCATTGCCTTAGATATCGTCATGACTTTGCGCGTTTCTATCAATTGCTCGACAGTAATTTTTGACCCACCGTGATACTTGCTATTTTGAGAGAAGCCTCTAGTGAACACTATGGCCCCCAGGGTCTACTCCAGACCATATTTTCAGCCTTACACTTTTTACTTCGTTGCACTTTCCGCCTTCAAATCTCACTTTGCAAACAATCTTGAAGGGATTGACAACCCCTTTGAAGCGTTGGGCGCAAGCTTGTTTGTGATTGCGTAGGTACTTTGGACTTGACGAGACCCTCCTTCTGGATCGATACCTTGGTTCTCAAACTGAGGGAAATACTTATTGCTCCTGTGCTGCATCACCCTTTCCTCTTCAAGGGAAGAACCAACGCAAGCCCAGCCTCTGTCAACGTGTGAACTTCTGGCGCTGTTGTCTGTGGGATAGCAGTCATGTTCTGGTGTTGAGAAACAAAATATTTTGGATTCTCAATCAGAAAATATAGTCGCCGAAGTTGACACTCCTGAAGAACATATTCCAGATGCTTCGATCGATCCGACAACCGTTGTTGAAATGACCCCAATGGATGAGCCAGTTTTAATGGACGAACCTGTAAAACTACAAGTCCCTTAACTGCTCCTCTTGCTAATCCGATGAGTCCGGATTGAGATCCTAGCCCGATGACTCATTTGGATGATCCCAATCCTCGTGCTCATGAGAGTGCTCCAGAGGTTGTTTTGGTTAAGGAACAATTTTGAGCACCCGTTGCTTCCACCACTCTTTCCAAGATTGTGGCTAAGGAAGAGATAGTGAATCTTGACAAAGAGGTAAGCCAGTTGGAGCTTCCAAATATATCTTTGTTGGGTGTTGAAGAGGTCCACCGACAATACTTGACCAGGTTATGTGAAAACCGGGATACTGAAGCCGATATGGTTCGCGCTCTGAAAGAACAATATGAGGTAACGACTCCTGCTTACCTATTTCCAATACCAATTCTAGTCTCTCTTTTGTACATATCGCTTGTAACACCCAAGGGCTGACTCATCTTTTTGAGATGAGTTGGGTCTTAAATATTTTGAAGATGAATTCAATGTGTAGCCCCTAAGGGTCGACTCATCTTCTTGAGATGAGCTGGGTCTTTAAATATTTGGAAGATCAATTCGACCTGTAGCCCCCAAGGACCGTCTTATATTCTTGAGATGAGTCGGGTATATTATATGTTACTTAAAGAACTGACATGCATTAGCCCCCGAGTGCCAAGTGTATTGCTTGCAATCTTCTTGGGACTTGCTTATATTCTTCGTTTTTTTATCTTATCCTGCTTCCGGCTTATCGTCACCCTCCTATTGCTTTATAATAAGCCGTCCTCAGGGTGTTTTTATAATCCTGATTTCTAATAAACTTCGTATCTCTGTTAGAGGCTCGTTGGAGATGCCGAATCCATGGCTACAGACCTGCAAAGGCATCTTAAGGAAGAAACAAGGCTTAGAGCTAAGGCTGAATCCATTGCGGCTCTTTTTCAAAGGTCCGTTTGTCAGGCGCATGATCATCTTGAGCAAGCCATGAAGAACTTTGAAAAAGAGCAAATTGCTCTTTTAACCTGTGTTGAGAAACCCGAAGGGAAACTTGGCCCTTTGAAAGAAAATCATGCCACTTTGGTGAAGCAACTCAAAGATATGCTCACTGCCATCTTTGGTAAGCTTTTTGTGATGTTTATCTCCTTACGTTTCTTCAACTTTGACATATAAGGGCTACTCGAAGTCTATACTTGTACTACATGCCGAACAGATCAATCCTTGGTGCAACTGCCCTTGATGAAGTTAAAAACGTTTTTTTCCTATCTGGAAAAGCTATACACCGGGTCTGTTTATTCTATCATGGCTGCAAAGAATTGAAAGTATCTACCATGAACTGTCAAATACATGCTAAAACAACTCTCCACCATGCCGCAATAGGTCGTGGAGACCCGAAAGTCAGCACCTCATGGCGGGGCAAACTTGGCTCTCGCACGTGCCAAAGCATATCTACCAGATCTTGATTTGGTGGCTATGAAGGATGAGTTTCCGGAGTATAAATTGAATGGCTCTGAATTTTCCTAATAAGACTTTGCTCGAGTAATGAAGGATACTTGGCCGCTAGCGACTCTTCTTGTAGAGCAGGTCGACACGTCTCAATATCATGCATCTTATACTGCTGATAATGAACGCGTTCCATTGCCAAAAGCTTAGCCCTTTGAGCTAATCCCACCTCATTACAAGAAAAAGACTGCTCCTGATGTTGGTGCTTGTACTTCAACTGGAACAAATTCAAACTTTGAGTCGTTGAGGTCAATCTAGTTGATTCAGCAAGGCCAGCAAGACATCAATGATGAAGATGAGCCAGAAGAATCAGATACTGAATTAGTCGGAGAAGAAAACTGAGGGCGAGTCAAAGTGCCTCGCCTGGTAGAACAACTGGTCCCATGCATTCCAATAATAAAACATCTTTGAACTTTTATCAACTCTTGATGCGAGTTTGTAATAGGGTTAGTAAAAACTTTGCAATTGTTTTGATCGTGCCATCGAGCACGTTTATCTTTGTTTTTTTAGCTTGTTGCAGAAGAACTTGTGATGATATTCCTTTATCCTGGTTTTCCATGATGAACCGGCTAATATGGCTTGTTCCTAAATTTTTTTTAATGCTTTGCAAAGAATCAGGTATTTTTAATAAGCCGGCTCAATGAGACATGGTAAAGAGGTAGGACCTTTTAAGCCGACAACGAGCTTGATCCGCATAGCCAGCCGCCCTTTTTTTAAAATTTCTCACTACATTGTTGTAGAGAGAGGATAAATTTTTGAACCGATCATAATATGCTTATAATCGCCATAACCCAACTATTCATGATAACCTTTAGA
Organism: Hordeum vulgare subsp. vulgare; assembly: GCF_904849725.1. Taxonomy (NCBI): domain Eukaryota; kingdom Viridiplantae; phylum Streptophyta; class Magnoliopsida; order Poales; family Poaceae; genus Hordeum; species Hordeum vulgare. The sequence continues at coordinate 250,449,102 of NC_058522.1, read as the reverse complement.
TAGTATTCCTTCCTGAAAAAAGTTGACACAAAAATCACACAGGAGATTAATATGATTCATAGGCCGACTAAGTGAGACGCGGTAAAAAGGAGAATTGCTTTCAAGGCTCAATTCTTGCTTCAGTGAAGCGGGTATGATAACCCATGGTTTATCCTTGCTTTCAGTATGCCGATATACATGACAAACCAATGTTTTAACCTTGCTAATTTAGGGTCTGCAATGGATTGAATAGTCAAGAGTACATGGAGTCACATCAAACATACGGGCAAGTTTAACCATTTTGTGGCATCTTTGTCAATCAAGAGGGTGAGAAAGCTAAACTCGATGAGTTGGAAGCCCCCAAGTGACCTATGAGCAATAAAAAACCCAGCATAGGATTGTAGAAGACAAAGCTATTACTACTAAACATCCTAGGGACCAGTAGCCCCCAGATAAGCCGGCTTAATTCCATTGATCATGATAATTTATTTGGACTTGTAGCCCCAGACAACATATTTAAATAATAGAGACTCATGCTCATGTCATGGATAAAAGATGAGCTTTATTCGATTCAAAATATCATAGAAGTATGTATAAAATTTGGGGGTCAATACAAAGATAACGAGCCGGTGGATCTTCATATGATAGGGCCAAATTTTTTGCCGGGTTGACTTACTCGACTGAGGGCTTACTTGAGAGGCTCTTTACCAGCATTGTCTGTGAGAGATTTTAACTTTTCGATGGCGCAAGAAGACTTAGCATAAGCCACGTCTCCTTCCTCCCATTCCTGTGCTATTTTTCTCCTGCCTCCTACTGTTATGGTGTCTTTCAGACCTGCCATCTTGAGTTTGAGGTAGATATAACAAGGAGGAGCCATGAAACGAGCGTAAGCCGACCTTCCAAAGAGAGCGTGATAAGGGCTTCTTATCTTCACCACCTCAAACATTAAGGGTTCACATCTCGAATTATGCTCACATCAAATAGCAACGTGAAGCTTAATCCGCCCTACCGGATACGCCGACTTCCCAGGAATGATGCCATGAAAAAACGTGGATGAAGTTGTTGATGAACGTTGCATGGGAAACAAAGTTTTTCCTACGCACAAGAAAGACCTATCATGGTAATGATCATCTACGAGAGGGGAGATCGGATCCACATACCCTTGTAGATCGCTAAGCGGGAAGCGTTAAGCAACGCGGTTGATGTAGTCGAACGTCTTCACGATCCGAATCGCAAGCGTACCACGAACTCCGTCCCGATCTAATACCAAATGGATGGTACTTCCACGTTCACCACACGTACAGCTCAATGACGATCTCCGACTTCTTGATCCAGCAAGAGAGATGAAGAGGTAGCTGAATTCTCCGGCAGCACGATGGCGTGGCAGTGATAGTTTATTGGGCTGGCCTCACCAGCCCACCAAGGGCTGGTGCGCCACCCATAGGCCTATTAAGTCCTCTCCCGGGTGAGTGGCCCCACCTGGTAAAACCCTGGAACCCATTCGTCACTCCCGATAGTTTACCAGTAATGCCCGAAATCTTTCCGGAAGCCAAATGCAACATTCCTATATATCAATCTTCGTTTCCGGACCATTTCAGAAACCCTCGTGACGTCCGGGATCTCATCCGGGACTCCGAAAAACATTCGGTTACCAACATCAATAATTCAACTATACTGAAACGTCACCGATGCCTAAGTGTGCAGACCCTGCGGGTTCGAGAACTATGTGAACATGACCGAGACACTCTCTGGTCAATATCCAATAGAGGGACCTGGATGCCCATATTGGATCCTACATATTCTACGAAGATCTTATCGGTTGAACCTCTATGTCAAGGATTCAGTTAATCTGGAATAATGTTCCCTTTCTCCTTCCGTATGTTACTTGCCCGAGATTCGATCGTTGGTATCTCTGTACCTATTTCAATCTCGTTACCGGCAAGTCTCTTTACTCGTTCCGTAATACAAGATCATGTGGTTAAATCTTTAGGCACATTGCTTGCAAGGCTTGTTTGGTATGTTGTATTACCGAGTGGGCCCCGAGATACCTCTCCGTCATACGGAGTGACAAATCCTAGTCTTTATCCGTGCTAACTCAACGAACACCTTTAGAGATACGTGTAGAGCACCTTTATAGTCACCAAGTAACGTTGCGATGTTTGATACACACAAGGCATTCGTCCGGTGTCTATGATTTACATGATCTCATAGTCATAGGAACGTATACTTGAAAGTAGAAAACAATAGCAACAAACTAACACGATCACACGCTACATTTATAGTTTGGGTCTTGTCCATCACATCATTCCCCTAATGATGTGATCCCGTTATCAACTGACAACACTTGTCTATGTCTAGGAAACCTTAACCATCTTTGATCAACGAGCTACTCAAGTACATGCTCAATAGGGAAATTATTTTGTCTATATTTCCATACATGCATTTGTGTTTCCATTCAGTACAATTATAGCATGGATAATAAATGATTATCTTGAAATAGGAAATATAATAATAACTATTTTATTATTGCCTCTAGGGCATATTTCCTACAGTCTCCCACTTGCACTAGAGTAAATAATCTAGCTTCACATCTCTATGTGATTTACAATGTAATGACTCTAACACCCATACAGTTATGGTGTTGATCATGTTTTGCTCGTGGAAGAGGCTTAGTCAGCGGATCTACAACATTCAGATCCGTGTGCACTTTGCAAATGTTTATGTACTCCTCCTTGATGTAATCGCAGATGGCATTGAAGCATCGCTTTATGTGTCTGGTCCTCTTGTGAAACCTTGGTTCCTTGGCTAGAGGAATGGCACCAGTGTTGTCACGGAATAGATCAATTGGATCTAGAGCACTTCGCACTACTCCAAGATCTGACATGAACTGCTTCATCTAGACACCCTCCCTAGTCACCTATGAGGCAACTATGTACTCTGCTTCGCATGTAGAATCATCTATGACGCTTTTCTTGGAACTGCACCAGCTTACCGCACCCCATTAAGAATAAATACGTATCCGGTTTGTGACTTAGAGTCATCCGGATCAATGTTGAAGCTTGCATCGATGTAACCCTTTACGACGAGCTCTTCTTCACCTCTATAAACGAGAAACATTTCCTTAGTCCTTTTCAAGCACTTCAGAATATTCTTCACCGCTGTCTAGTGCTCCACTCCTGGATTACTTTGAAACCTGCCCGCCATACTTATGGAAGCATGACATCCGGTCTTGTGCACAACATTGCATACATGATAGACCCTATGGCTGAAGCACAGGGGACAACACTCATTGTTTCTCTATCTTTTGTAGTTACTGCGCATTGGGTGTTACTCAAATTTATACCTTGTAACACAAGCAAGAACCCGTTCTTCGATTGTTACATTTTGAACTTCTTTGAAATCTTATCAAGGTATGTGCTTTGTGAAAGTCCTATCAGGCGCCTTGATCTATCTCTATAGATCTTAATGCCCAATATGTAATCAGCTTCTCCGAGGTCCTTCATTGAAGAACTTTTATTCAAGTGATCCTTTACGTTTTCCAAAAGTTCTACATTGTTTCCATTCAGCAATATGTCATCCACATATAACACTAGAAACACTATAGAGCTCTGATGTCCCACAAGCGTATGGGATCGCAGCAGTTTTCGAGGGTAAAGTATTCAACCCAAATTTATTGATTCACTCACAAGGGGAAGCTAAAGGATATTCTCAAGTATTAGCAGCTGAGTTGTCAATTCAACCACACCTGAAAGATTAGTGTCTGCAAGCAAAGTATCAGTAGCAAGGTAGTATGATAGCAACGACACCAGAAAAAGCTTTGGCAATTCCCGGCAACGGCGCCAGAAAAAGCCTTGTTGATGGGATGTTAACGCCAACAAAGTATTCCAACAAGTAACAGCGGAGTAGCAAGGAACAGTAGTAGCAGCAGCAAAGTAACAAGTAGCAGCAGTAGCAACAGCAGCAAAGTGATAGCAGCAAAGTGGCCCAATCCCTCTTGTAGCAAGGGACAAGCCTAGGCAAAGTAACGTAGCGAGGACCAGTAGTAAAAGACTCCTAGGGAGTGGATCGGTGATGGATGAGTATTATGGATGTGATTCATCATGTAACAGCTATAACACGGAGGGATATGTGGCTAGCTCCCGTTCATCAATCTAATGTAGGCATGTATTCTGTATGTAGTCATACGTGCTTAGGGAAAAGAACTTGCATGACATCTATTGTCCATCCCTTCCGTGGCAGCGGGGTCCTAATGGAAACTACGGGATACTAAGGTTATCCTTTTACTAAAGAACCGGACCAATGCATTAACACGCGGTGAATACATGAACTCCTCATACTATGGTAATCTCCGGGAGTGGTTCCGGCTATTGTCACTCCGGGGTTGCCGGGTCATAACACATAGTAGGTGACTACAACTTGCAAGATAGGATCTAAAACACACATATATTGGCGACAACATAATAGGTTCAGATCTGAAATCATGGCACTCGGGCCCTAGTGACAAGCATTAAACATAGCCAAGTAGTAGCAACATCAATCTAGAACATAGTGGATACTAGGGATCAATCCCCGTCAAGAACTAACTCGATTACATGATAGATCTCATCCAACTCATCCATCCACCAAGCCTACGATGAGATTACTCACGAATGATGAAGAGCATCATGGAATTGTCGATGAAGAAAGGTTGATGATGACGATGGCGACGATTTCCCCTCTCCGGAGCCCGAAACGGACTCCACATCTGCCCTCCAGATGAAGAACATGATGTGGCGGCGCCTCCGTATCGCAAAACACGATGAAACCTTCTCTCTGATTTTTTTTCTAGGCGAAACGGAAGATATAGGACTGAGATTGGGGGCGGTGGTGCCACGTGGGCCCCACAAGCCTGCATGGCGCGGCCTAGGGGGTGGCCGCACCGTGTGGGCTTGTGGCCCACTGGCACACCCCCTCACGTGGATCTTTGCGCATGTATTTTTCTTTTATTCCAAAAAAAATCTCCGTAAATTTTCAGGACGTTCCGAGAACTTTCATTTCTGCACAAAAACAACACCATGGCAATTCTGCTGAAAACAGCGTCAGTCCGGGTTAGTTCCATTGAAATCATGGAAATTAGAGTCCAAAACAAGGGCAAAAGAGTTCGGAAAAGTAGATACGACAGAGATGTATCAACTCCCCAAGCTTAAAGCCTTGCTTGTCCTCAAGCAACTCAGTTGACAAACTGAGAGAGACAAAAGAAAAACTTTGACGAACTCTGTTTGATCTTGTTGTTGCAACTATATCTAACTCATAACCAGAATTTCGGCAACATCACAAGCAAACCACATAAGCAAATGACATCTAGGTCTCACGGTAAACTCATATCAATGGCATAATTAACTAGCAAGCAAATAATAATAAGCCTCAAGTGTCAACACTTCAATCAAAACAACATGAAGCAGTATGAATAGATGGTATCTCGCTAGCTCTTTCTGACACCGCAAAACATAAAAGCAGAGCACCTTCAAAGACCAAGGGCCGACTAAACATTGTAATTCATGGCAATGAAGATCCAGTCATAGTCATACTCAACACAGTTAAAATCAAAACATAAAAATGACAGAGGTGCTCTCTAATTGGTGCTTTTATAAGAGGAGGATGACTCAATAGGAACAAAAATAGGCAGGCCTTCATAGAGGGAAGCATTGGTTTGCAGAGGTGCCAGAGCTCAAGCTTTGAAAACAAAGATAATAATTTTGGGTGGCATGCTTTCATTGTCAATGCAATGACTAAGAGTTCTCAATATCTTCCACGCTACACATGCTATAGGCGGTTCCCAAAGAGAAAAGTAAAGTTTTGACTCCACCACCACCAATCAGTCACACTCCACGGCTAGCCGAATCCTCGGGTACCGTCCAAACCAATATCAATCCTCGGGGTGTTTTGTTTGCAATTATCTTTTTGATTTGAGCATGGAACTGGGAATTCCAATTACCGGCCCCTTTCTCGTGAATGATAGTGAATAAACACATATCGAGGATAACACACCTAGTATGGACCATACCAATAGCCCCCTGTCACCACATGAGCGGTTCGGGCATGCAAACCATATTATTTCTGGAAGATTTAGAGAGTGGCACATGCAAATTTACTTGGGACGACACGTAGATACCGCACATAGGTAGGTATGGTGGACTCATATGGCACAACTTTGGGTTTATGGAGGTGGATGCACAAGCAGTATTCCCGCTTAGTACAAGTGAAGGCTAGCAAAAGACTGGGAAGTGACCAACTAGAGAGTGACAACGGTCATCAAAATGCATTGAGAGTAACTAGCATTGAGTGCAAGCATGAGTAGGACATAAATCACCATGAACATGAACATCATAGAGGCTATGTTGATTTTGCTTCAACTGCATGCGTGAACATGCGCCAAGTCAAGCCACTTGAAAGATTCAAAGGAGGATACCATCCTATCATACTACATCATAGTCAACTCAACATTCATGTTGGCAACCAAGACAAACCATTATAAGCTCCTAGATAAATAAGCATGGCATAAGGAACTATGATCTCTAAGTCGTCATTGCAAACATGTTTCTCTCACAACAAAGTTGAATCAGGCATGATGAGCTAGTCATATTTACAAAAACAAAATAGATCGAGTTCATACCAGCTTTTCCAGGCTCAGTCACTTCATCAGATATCGTCATTATTGCCTTTCACTTGCACGACCGAATGATGTGAACAACAATAAGCGTGCTCGTGCATTGGACTAAAGATGGAATCTGCAGGCAAACACAAAGGAGAAGACAAAGTAATATGGCTCTATGAAAGCTAAACAGGTATGCATGCAAGAGCCACTAAACATTGTAACCAATATCTTCTACCTTGACCCAAAGAAAAAGAAAACTATCTACACGGGAAATCTCCCAACAAGTAAAAAAAGAAAAGAAAATATTTTTGGGTTTTTCTCAAACTAGATAGACACACGAAAAGAAAACAAGAAAAAGAAAATAAACTAGCATGGATGAGACAGTGGCAAAGTGTGAACACCGGCTAACAAAGTGAAAGCATAAGCAAGAATGTAAAGTCGGTGAGAACACGTACTCCCCCAAGCATAGGTTTTGGCCTAACTTGGTCTACTCCCAAGGAGGGAAATAGCCAGCTCCTGGGTACTTCGGAGTGGACTGAAGATGCCACTGCTATGTGAGCTCCTCCGGCTCCCACTGATAAACTGGCATCGGGTACTCGACTGGCGACTCGGGCACGGGCACCTATGGTTGGGCTAAGCCCCAATATGCATAGATGTCCGAGGGCATAATAGTGTACGTGCCTGCATGAAGATTGAACAAACAAGGAGTAGGCAAAGTAATTGTCTCACGAGTACCCTGACTAAATATCAGGTTATAAATCATCCTACCACCTATATCTCTATCAAGAAACTCATGGCGAACCATGCTATCATAATATAGATATCTCTCAGGAAGAAGCATCTCTTCTTCCTCCTCCAGTCTAATAGGTATCTCAAAGTGTCTAGCAAGACGAGTAGCGTAGATACCTCCATGGACAACACCTTTAGAACGGTTAAGGTTCAACCGTTGAGCTACTATAGCGCCCAAGCTATAAGTTTCATCGTTATAAAGGGATTCGCGCAATATCGCAAGATCTGGGGAACTAAGTGACCCAGCTTTCCCACGACCAATCAAACATTTTCCCACAAATAGTGAGAAGTACCGAAGCACGGGAAAATGAATGCTAGCAGCTCTAGCGCAAGACACTCCTCTCTCCTCTCCTACAACAATTGTACCGATAAAAGCTTCCAAGTCCCGTGGACGAGGTTCATGAATATCCCCAACATAAGGTAATTTGCAAACATTGCAAAAATCCTGGAGTTACATGCGCTGGGGGACATCATAAAGTTTAAACTCAACCATAGGAGGATTCTTCCTCGGATAGAAGTTAAAGCTTTGTACGAAGATATTAGTGAGGAGGAGGTATTGCGAACACTTATCTTCATCGAAGGCAGTAAGGCATGCGTTCTCCACCAAGTGATAAAAGTCCTCATAAATTCCAGCGGCGCGTAAGAACGCGTCGCTTGGCCATTCGCACGCGCGAACTTCTGTGACTCGAGGGACCGGATACTTGGCCTTCTTATCACTCCCATCATCCTTGGGGTCACGACTTGACGAGCCTCTTAAGAACCTCCTCATCTTTTCCCTTTTCTATCTCTGAAAATTTCTGAAATTTTTAGTGATTCTAAGCAAAAGTGAATAAGGCTCAACGAAACTCGTAGCAACTACTCCAACAAGTGCCTAGACACCATATTACGCATCAAAACTACTTGGGACAAGCTAGAATCAACATGCAAAGCTCAACAACATGGTCACCAAGGCAGCAAAAATACGCGGAGTATAAGGCACTAGAGCAAAAACTAATTAGACCAATGAAGGAGTCACTTACCAAGGTGTAATTTCCCCAAAACAGTTCGGAGAACGGTGATTTGAGCAAAGCGATCGAAAATCCCAGCAAGAGGAGCAAGAACACGGGTTTGAGCTGCGAGACGATTTTTTCTGGAGGTAGGAGAAGTGGATGGGAGCAAGAATGAGTGGAGGGGGTGCCTGTGGGCCCCACAAGCCTGGGTGGCACGGCCAGGGGGTGCCCGCGCCCCTAGGGCTTGTGGCCCACTGGTGTGGCCCCGAGACAGATTCTTTGTCCCAGTATTTTTCAAAAAATCCAGAAAAAATCATACTTGATTTTCACAGCGTTCGGAGAACTTTTATTTTCGGGGTATATTTTCACCGGAAGCTAAAACAGAAAACAGGGAAAACTAAACTAAACCTATCATTTTTCTTCTAAGCAACCGAAGGTGAAAGCTTGGAACAGAGGTTTGTGACTCCTTGATTCATCCATCTCATGGTCATTGCTAACGGTAGTCCTCGGCAACGACACTAGAAGAATGTTGTTGACGAGTCCCTGACTTGATGCCTTCGCGACAACAGAGCCAGAACACCTCCCACTTGCTCAACAATTAACAATTGTCTTGCAATGGCCCACAAGCGCGTGGGTTCGCGGCAGTTTTTGAGGGTAGAGTAGTCGACCCAAATTTCATGGTACGCCAGTCACGAGGTGAGAGAATACTCTCGAGCATTAGCAGCTGAATGTGTCGGATTCAACCACACCTGAAAGATTAGTATCTGCAAGCAAAGTATCAGCAACAAAGTAGGATGATAACAACGGTGTTAGAAACGATCTGTTGACGGCAGACTATTCCTAACTGTTGTATCAATGGCGCCAGAAGTTGCCCGTTGACGGAAATAGTCTTTTCCCGTCAACGCCGAGCAAACAAGTATTGTAGTAGGCAGCAGCAGTGTAACGAGTAATAACAGTGGCAAGGAACATCAGTAGTGACAGCAGTAGCAAGTAGCAACAGTAGTAACAGCAGTAGCAACACAACAAGACAAGTAACAGCAGCAGAGCAAAACAAGTAACAACAGCAGTGGGACAAACTCATAGGCAATGGGTCGGTGATTCGTTTGGATGATATTCATCATGCAACAGTTATAACATGGAGAGATATGTGGCTAGCTCCCATTCGTCAATGTGATGTAGGCATGCATTCCGTGTGTAGTCATACATGCTTAGGGAAAAGAACTTGCATGACATCTATTGTCCATCCCTCCCGTGCCAGCGGGGTACAAAAGGATACTACGGGATATTAAGGTTCTCCTTTTAACAAATAACCGGAACAACGCATTAGCACTTGGTGAACACATGAACTCCTCAAACTATAGTCATCATCGGGAGTGGTTCCGGTTATTGTCACTCCGGGGTTGCCGGGTCATAACACATAGTAGGTAACTACAACTTGCAAGATCGGATCTAAAACACACATATATTGGTGACAACATAATAATTTCAGATCTGAAATCATGGCAGTCGGGACCTAGTGACAAGCATTAAGCATGGCAAAGTAGTAGCAACATCAATCTCAGAACATAGTGGATACTAGGGATCAATCCCCGTCAAAACTAACTCGATTACATGATAGATCGCATCCTACTCATCACCGCCCAGCGAGCCTATGAATAGATTACTCATGAACGATGAAGAGCTTCATGGAATTGGAGAGGGAAGAAGGTTGATGACGACGATGGCGACGATTTCCCCTCTCCGGAGCCCAAAACGGACTCGAGATCTGTCCTCCAGATGAAGAACAGGATGTGGCGGCGCCCCCGTATCACAAACGCGATGAAATCTTCTCTTCTGATTTTTTTGGGCGAAAGTGAATTTATAGAGCTGAGTTTGGGGCCGGCATAGGCACGTGGGCCCCACAAGCTTGGTTGCCACGGCTAGGGGGGTGGCCGCAGCAACAGTGCTTGTGGCCCACTGGCCCATCCCCTCCCGTGGATCTTTGCGCAGGTATTTTTCATATTTTCCAGAAAAATTCTCCGTAAATTTTCAGGACGTTCCGAGAACTTTCATTTCTGCACAAAAACAACACCATGGCAATTCTGCTGAAAACAGCGTTAGTCCGGGTTAGTTCCATTCAAATCATGCAAATTAGAGTCCAAAACAAGGGCAAAAGAGTTTGGAAAAGTAGATACGATGGAGAGTATCAACTCCCCCAAGCTTAAAACCTTGCTTGTCCTCAAGCAACTCAGTTGACAAACTGAAAGAGAAATAAAAACTTTGACAAACTCTGTTTGATCTTGTTGTTGCAACTATGTCTAACTCATAACCAGAATTTCAGCAAGATCACAAGTTAACCACATCAGGAAGTGACACAAAGGTCTCACGGTAAACTAATATCAATGGCATAATCAGCTAGCGAGCAAATAATAATGAGTTTCAGATACCAACAATTCAATCAAAACAAGCATGAAGCAATACGAATAGGTGGTATCTCGCTAGCTCTTTCTGAGACTGCAAAACATAAATGCACAACACTTTCAAAGATCAAGGGCTGACTAAACATTGTAATTCATAGCAACGAAGATCTAGTCATAGTCATACTCAATATCAATCAAAAGCAAAGCATAAAAATGACAGAGGTGCTCTCTAATTGGTGCTTATATAAGAACTCAACAAGAAAATAAATAGACAGGCCCTTCGCGGGAAACTTTGATTTGCAGAGGTGCGAGAGCTCAAGCTTTGAAAACAGAGATAATAATTTTGGGTGGCATGCTTTCATTCTCAACGCAATGACCAAGATTTCTCAATATCTTCCACGCTACTCATGCTATAGGATGTTCCCAAACAGAAAAGTAAAGTTTTAACTCCCCCACCACCAATCAATCACACTCCACGGCTAGCCGAATCCTCGGGTACCGTCCATACTAACATCAATCCGGCGAGAGTCTTGTTTTATAGTTATGTTTTCGATTTAAGCGTGGAACTGGGAATTCCAATTACCGGCCCCTTTCTCGTGAATGACAGTGAATAAACACATGTCGAGGATAACACGCCTAACATGGAAGATACCAATAGCCCCTGTCACCACATGAGCGGTTCGGGCATGCAAAACAGAATATTTCTTGAAGGTTTAGAGAATGGCACATGCAAATTTACTTGGAACGGCAGGTAAATACCGCAAATAGGTAGGTATGGTGGACCCTCATGGAAAAACTTTTGGGTTTATGGAAGTGGATGCACAAGCAGTATTCCGCTTAGTACAAGTGAAGGCTAGCAAAAGACTGGAAAGCGACAAACTAGAGAGCGACAACAGTCGTCAGGATGCAATGAGTTTGACTAACATGGAGTGCAAGCATGAACAGGATATAAATCACCATGAACATGAACATCATAGAGGCTATGTTGATTTTGTTTTAACTACATGCATGAACATGCGCCAAGTCAAGCCACTTGAATCATTCAAAGGAGAATACCATCCTATCGTACTACATCATAGTCATCTCAAAATCTATGTTGGAATTCAAGACAAACCATTATAAGCTCCTAGCTAAATAAGCATGGCATCAGAAACTATGATCTCTAAGTTGTCATTGCAAACATGGTTCTCTCACAACAAAGCTGAATCTGGGATGACAAGTTAGTCATATTTACAAAAACAAAATAGATAGAGTTCATACCAGCTTTTCCAGTCTAAGTCACTTCATCATATATCATCACTATTGCCTTTCACTTGCATGGTCGAATGATGTGAACAATAATAAGCGTGCTCGTGCATTGGACTAAGCTGAATCTGCAGGCAAACACAAAGGAGAAGACAAAGTAATATGGCTCTTTGAAAGCTAAACAAGTATGCATACAAGAGCCACTAAACATTGTAACCAATATTTTCTACCTTGACCCAAAGAAAAAAAAAACTATTTACACGGGAAAGCTCCCAAAAAGCAAAAGAAGAAAGGCAAATCTTTTTGGGTTTTCTCAAAAGGACAAAAAAAGAAAACAAGAAAACGAAAATAAACTAGCATGGATAATACAGTGGCAAAGTGTGAACACCGACGAACAAAGTGAAAGCATAAGCATGAATGTAAGGTCGGTGAGAACACGTACTTCCCCAAGCTTAGGCTTTTGGCCTAGCTTGGTCTACTCCCAAGGACGGTCCTGGCGAAATCCAAAATCATAATCGGGGTTATATGGGAGCGCTGCAGCCACTACCTGAATAGCTGCCTCACGAACACGAGCAGCCGTCGCCTCCCTCTCATACTCCTCTGCCTCCCCTATGGTTATGTAGTATCTCCATTTTACCTGAAAGTCAAAGAAAGAAGGAGCAGGAAGGGTAATATGGAAGACACGCTGCCGGTTAAATATCAATCGGTATAGGAGGGATTCATCATCCCTCTCAAGAAACTGGTAGCATGTCAAAGCGACGCGGTCAAGGAAAGCTGTATGGAGCGGGGGATCTCCTGCGCGGATGGGTACTCCAAGAAAATTTGCTATGCGAGTGGCATAAATACCGACAAAGAAATCTCCCTCAATAGCGTTCTTATTCAGCCTCCTTGCTATAATAGCTCCCTTGTTGAAGCTTTTGTCACCCGTAACCGCGCTCTTAAGGATACTAAGGTCGGATGCGCATAGGTGACAATGTTCAACCTTACCGTTAATGCACCTACCTATGAAGGGAGAAAAGTAGTGAAGGCATGGAAATGAATGCTTCCTATGGTAGCTTGCGTGAGGTCTCTAGTTTCTCTAACAGATATACTAGAGAAAAAAAAATCTCCAACCGAAGATTTAGCAGGATCTTTAAGATTACGGGTATTTTGCAAATCCTATTGAAATCCTCCAAATCCATGGCATAGGATTTATCATACAAATCAAACAGTATGGATGAGTCATGGCGAACTGAGAATTTAAATCTACGCACGGAAGAGGCAGTGAGCATAGCATACTGTTCACATTTATCTGAGAGGAATTCTTCTAACCCGGCATTGCGGACAAGTGTATCGAACTCATCCTTGAAGCCTGCTTCGATCATGAACTCATCAGAAGGCCATTCACATGGTTGTACCGGTGCGTCCCTTAGTTGATAAGGATCGGGCTCCCAAAAAGAAAGACGGGGACCCTTCTTACTTGAGGAACCACCATGAAACTTCCTCCTGAACATAATTTCTCTTTGCTGAAATTTTGAAGTTCAAGAAAAAAGTGAATAAAGACCAACCACACCTTGTAGCAACTACTCCTACTAGTGCCTAGAGACCGTATCACATGCTACAACTACTTGGGACCAGCTAAAATCAACATTTCAAGCTCAAGAACAGGGTCACCAAGGTAGCAAGAATACACGAAGGATAAAGCACTAGAGCAAAAACTAATTGGACCAATGGAGGAGTCACTTACCAAGGAGTAATTTCCCCAAAACGATTCGGAGAATGATGCTTTGAGCAAGGAGATCGAAAATCACAGCCAAATGAGCAAGAACACGGGTTTGAGCTGCGAAACAATTTTTTTCTCGAGGAAGAGGAAGAGGAAGAGGATGGGAGCTGGAATGAGTGGAGGGGCCCCTGTGGGCCCCATAAGCTTGCTTGCCGCGACCAGGGGGGTGGCCGCGGTGACAGGGCTTGTGGCCCACTGGGATGGCCCCCAGGCCAGCTCTTAGTCCTAATATTTTTCAAATATTCCAGAAAAAATCATACTAGATTTTGAGGACCATCGGAGAACTTTTAGTTTTGGGGTATTTTTCTCCGGGATGCTAAGACAGAAAACAGGAAAAACTAAACTAAATCTATCATTTTTCTTCTAAGCAAAAGTAAGTGAAAGCTTAAAACAGAGGTATCTGACTCTTTGATTCATCCATTGCATGGTCATCGAAAGAAATCCGTCAATGGGGTTGATCAAATCCTCATGACAAAACTTTCTCGAATCGCAAGAGAGAACGGAGAAATTTCTAATAGCCACTAAGTCACCTCAATGGGGATATGAATCTCCCCAACAAGCAAATCATACTTCATCTTGACACGAGGAATAGGGCATTCAAAGCTCCCAATAAGAATCGATGAAGTTTTTTGATAGCATTGATGCAATGTACTTGATATCGTTTCTTCAGAAAGTGCACGATATGCTCATTACCGTTGACATGGAAAGTGACATTGCCTTTATTGCAATCTATAACAGCCCCTGTAGTGTTTAAAAAGGGTCTTCCAAGGATGACAGCCATGGCATCGTCCTTGGGAATATCCAAGATAACAAAGTCTGTTAAGATAGTGGTGTTGGCAACCACAACAGGCACATCCTCGCAAATTCCAACAGGGAAAGAAGTTGATTTGTCGGCCATTTGCAGAGAGGTTTCAGTGGGTGTCAACTTATCCAGTTCAAGTCTACGATAAAGAGAGAGAGGCATAACACTAACTCCGTCTCCAAGGTCACATAAGGCAGTTCTTACGTAGTTTCCTTTAATGGAGCAAGGTATAGTGGGCACTCCGGGATCACCAAGTTTCTTAGGAGTTCCACCTTTGAAAGTGTAATTGGCAAGCATGGTGGAGATCTCAAGATCTGGTATCGTCCGTTTATTGGTCACGTTATCTTTCATGTACTTGGCATATGGAGACATTTTGAGCATATCAACTAACCGCATCTGCAGAAAGACGGGTCTTATCATTTCAATAAAGCGCTCAAAATCCTCATCATCCTTTTTCTTGGATGGCTTAGGAGGAAAGGGCATAGGTCTGTGAACCCATGGCTCCCTTTCTTTACCATGCTTCCTAGCAGTGAAGTCATTCTTATCGTATCTCTTAGGTTGTGGGTTATCAGGATTAACCGTAGGTTCAGTCTCCACATCCTTATCACTGCTAGGTTGAGCATCATTATGAACATCGCTGCCCATATTATCACCAGGTTCATGTTCATCACCAGATTGTGTTTCTGCATCAGACGCAGAAATATCATTTGGTTCTTCAGGTGTGACAGTATTTGGTGAACCAACATGCAAGTTTCTATCATCCTTCTTCTTCTCCTTAGGATGACCGGGTGCATCTCCATTAATTCCTTGATAATATTGATCAATTCTCTTAGGATGACCCTCAGGATACAAAGGTTCCTGAGTCATTTTGCCTCCTCTAGTAATGACTCTGACAGAGTTGTCATTTTATTCATTGAGCAAGTCATTCTGAGCTTTAAGTACTTGTTCTACCTGAGTAGTAATCATAGAGACATGTTTACTTAGAAGCTTCAGATCATTGACATTTCTGTCTACACAAGAAGTTAAATGACTAAGCATACGAGTACTTTGTTCCAAATGTCTGCTAACATAATCATTGAAACTTTGTTGTTTGGCAACAAAGTTGTCAAATTCATCAAAGCATAGGCTAGCAGGTTTATCAAAAGGAATATCACTCTCATCAAACCTACGCAGAGAATTTACTTCTACGACTTGTATCGGGTTATCGAGACCATGGATCTCTTCGATAGGTGTTAGATTTTTGACATCTTCAGATCTAATGCCTTTCTCTTGCATAGATTTCTTGGCTTCTTGCATATCTTTGGGACTCAGGAATATAATACCTCTTTTCTTCGGAGTTGGATTAGGAGGTGGTTCGGGAATAGTCCAAGTATTATTGTTGATCAAGATGTTATTCTGTAGAGTCTCAGCTTGTTCTATAGTCCATTCCCTAAAAACACAACTGACACAACTATCTAGGTGGTCTCTAGAAGCATCGGTAAGTCCATTATAGAAGATATCAAGTATCTCGTTCTTCTTAAGTGGGTGATCAGGCAAAGCATTCTGTAGCTGGACGAGCCTCCCCAAGCTTGTGGGATACTCTCTTCTTTGAGTTGAGCAAAGTTATATATCTCCTTCAAGGCAGCTTGCTTCTTATGGGCAGGGAAATATTTCTCACAGAAGTAATAGACCATATCTTGGGGACTACTCACACATCCAGGAGCAAGAGAAGTGAACCAGGCTTTAGCGTCATCCTTTAGAGAGAAAGGAAAGAGCTTAAGGATATAGTAGTGGCAGATCTTCTCCTCACTAGTGAAAAGGGTGGCTATATCGTGTAGTTTGGTAAGATGGGCTACGACCGTCTCAGACTCATAATCGTGGAAAGGATCAGATTCGACGGGAGAGATTATCTCAGGGTCTACAGAGAATTCATAATCCTTATCGGTGATAAAGATAGGTGAAGTGGCAAACTTCGGTTCGTATTTCATCCAAGCTTTCAGAGATTTTTCCTTCCACTTGAGAAGTAATTTCTTAGCGTCATAGGCATCCTTACACGCAAGAAAAATCCTCAGCTATCTCTCCCTCCATAACGTAACCCTCAGGTATATCAGGCAATTCATATCTAGGAGAGCTAGATCTAACAGGAGCAAAAGTAGGTTCTATCTCAATAGTATCGGCAGTTTCAAAAGCATCACGAGCATTGGCAGTAACACTAGAAATATGAGCATCAAGGAATACCCCTAGTGGCACATCAGGCAAAGCAGTATCTCTAGCAGTATCAAGCATAGCTTCATCAAGCATAGTAACACCTCTAGCATCATCAGGCAAAGCAGTATCATGCATAGCATCTCTAGCAGTATCAGGCATAACATCTCTAGCAGTATCAGGCATAGGATCTCTAGCAGTATTAGGCATATCATCAAGCATAGTAGCATCATAAGCATCATCAAGCACAAGCGACATATCAAGATTTCTAGCAGGAGGTGATGTCGCAAACTTACTCATAACTGAAGGTGAATCAAGTGCAGAGCTAGATGGCAGTTCCTTACCTCCCCTCGTAGTTGAGGGCAAGACTTTGGTTTTTGGATCTTTCAGATTCTTCATCGTGATCAGCAGATATAAATCCCAAGCGACTCAGAGAATATAGCAATACCTCCCCGGCAACGGCGCCAGAAAAATGCTACTAACGGCAGTCCCCGGCAACAACACTAGAAGAATGTTGTTGACGAGTCCGTGACTTGATGCCTTCGCGACAACAAAGCCAGAACTACTCCTAGTTGCTCAACAATTAACAATTATCTTGCAATGGCCCACCAGCACGTGGGTTCGCGGCAATTTTCGAGGGTAGAGTATTCGACCCAAATTTGTTGGTACGCCAGTAAGGAGGTGAGAGAATACTCTCGAGTATTAGCAGATGAATGTGTCGGATTCAAGCACACCTAAAAGATTAGTATCTGCAAGCAAAGTATCAGCAGCAAAGTAGGATGATAACAACGGTGTCAGAAATGATCTGTTGACGGCAGACTATTCCTAAATGTTGTATCAATGGCGCCAGAAGTTGCCCGTTGACGGAAATAGTCTTTTCCTGTCAACACCGAGCGAACAAGTATTGTAGCAGGTAGCAGCAGTGTAACGAGTAACAGCAATGGCAAGGAACAACAATAGTGACAGTAGTAGCAAGTAGCAACAGTAGTAACAGCAGTAGCAGCAGAGCAAGACAAGTAACAATAGCAGAGCAAAACAAGTAACAACAACATTGGGACAAACTCGTAGGCAATGGGTCGGTGATTCGTTTGGATGATATTCATCATGCAACAGTTATAACACGGAGAGATATGTGGCTAGCTCCCGTTCGTCAATGTGATGTAGGCATGCATTCCATGTGTAGTCATACGTGCTTAGGGAAAAGAACATGCATGACATCTATTGTCCATCCCTCCCGTGGCAGCGGGGTCCAAAAGGATACTACGGGATATTAAGGTTCTCCTTTTAATAAAGAACCGGAACAACGCATTAGCACTTGGTGAACACATGAACTCCTCAAACTATGGTCATCACCGGGAGTGGTTCCGCTGATTGTCACTCCGGGGTTGCCGGGTCATAACACATAGTAGGTAACTACAACTTGCAAGATCAGATCTAAAACACACATATATTGGTGACAACATAATAATTTCAGATCTGAAATCATGGCACTCGGGCCCTAGTGACAAGCATTAAGCATGGCAAAGTAGTAGCAACATCAATCTCAGAACATAGTGGATACTAGGGATCAATCCCCGTCAAAACTAACTCGATTACATGATAGATCGCATCCTACTCATCACCGCCCAGCGAGCCTACGAATAGATTACTCACGAACGGTGAAGAGCTTCATGTAGTAGGAGAGGGAAGAAGGTTGATGATGACGATGGCGACGATTTCCCCTCTCCGGAGCCCAAAACAGATTCCAGATCTGTCCTCCAGATGAAGAACATGATGTGGCGGCGCCTCCGTATCGCAAACGCGACGAAATCTTATCTTCTGATTTTTTTCGGGGCGAAAGTGAATTTATAGAGCTGAGTTTGTGGGCGGCAGAGCCACGTGGGCCCCACAAGCTTGGTTGCCGCCGCCAGGGGGGTGGCCGTGGCAACAGGGCTTGTGGCCCACTGGCCCATCCCCTCCAGTGGATCTTTGCGCAGGTATTTTTCGTATTTTCCAGAAAAATTCTCCGTAAATTTTCAGGACGTTCCGAGAACTTTCATTTCTGCACCAAAACAACGCCATGGCAATTCTACTGAAAACAGCGTCAGTCCGGGTTAGTTCCATTCAAATCATGCAAATTATAGTCCAAAACATGGGCAAAAGAGTTTGGAAAAGTAGATACGATGGAGACGTATGAGTCATCGAAAGAAATCCGTCAATGGGGTTGATCAAATCCCCTTGACAAAACTTTCTCGAATCACAAAAGAGAACGGAGAATTTTTCGAATAGTCACTAGGTCACCTCAATGGGGATGTGTATCTCCCCAACGAGCAAATCATACTTCATCTTGACACGAGGAATAGGGCATTCAAAGCTCCCGATAAGAATCGATGAAGTGTTTTCGATAGCATTGATGCAATGTACTCGATATTGTTTCTTTGGAAAGTGCACCGTATGCTCATTACCGTTGACATGGAAAGTGACATTACCTTTGTTGCAATCTATAACAACCCCTACAGTGTTTAAAAAGGGTCTTCCGAGGATGACAGCCATGGCATCGTCCTCGGGAATATCGAAGATAACAAAGTCTGTTAAGATAGTGGTGTTGGCAACCACAATAGGCACATCCTCGCAAATGCCGATAGGGAAAGCAGTTGATTGGTCGGCCATTGGCAGAGAGATTTCAGTAGGTGTCAACTTATACATCTCAAGTCTACGATAAAGAGAGATAGGCATAACACTAACACCGGGTCCAAGGTCGCATAACGCAGTTCTAACGTAGTTGCCTTTAATGGAGCAAGGTATAGTTTGCACATCGGGATCACCTAGTTTCTTAGGAGTTCCACCCTTGAAAGTGTAATTGGCAAGCATGGCGGAGATCTCAAGCTCAGGTATCCTCCTCTTATTAGTAACAATATCTTTCGTGTACTTAGCATATGGAGACATTTCGAGCATATCAGTCAAACGCATCAGCAGAAAGACATGCCTGATCATTTCAACGAATCGCTCAAAATCCTCATCATCCTTTTTCTTGGATGGTTTGGGAGGAAAGGGCATAGGTTTCCGAACCCACGGTTCCCTTTCTTTACCGTGCTTCCTAGCAACAAAGTCATTCTTATCGTATCTCTGATTCTTAGGCTGTGGGTTATCAAGATCAGGTTCAATCTCCACATCCTTTTCATTGCTAGGTTGAGCATCATCATGAGCATCACTATTGATATTATCATTAGGCTCATGTTCATCACCATATTGTGTCTCGGCATCAGAGATAGAGGCATCATTTGGACTCTCAGGGGTAGCAGCAACAGGGTTGCTAGCGTGCAGGTTCCTATCATCTCTCTTCTTCTTTCTAGGATGACTAGGTGCATCAGTGCTAACTCCTTGAGAATTTTGTTCTCTTCAGATGACCCTCGGGATACAATGGTTCCTGGGTCATTCTACCGCCTCTAGTGATGACTCTGACAGAATTGTCATTCAACTCGTTGAGCAAGTCATTCTGAGCTTTAAGTACTTGTTCTACGTGAGTAGTAACCATAGTTTACTCAAGATCTTAAGATCATTGACGTTTCTGTCCACACAAGCACTTAAATGACTAAGCGCACGAGCATTCTTTTCCAGTTGTCTGCTAACATAATCACTGAAACTCTGTTGTTTGGCAATGAAGTTATCAAATTCATCCAAGCATAAGCTAGCAGGTTTATCAAAAGGAATATCACTCTCATCAAACCTACGCAGAGAATTTACTTCTACTACCTCTATCGGGTTATCGAGACCATGGATCTCTTTGATAGATGGTAGATTTTTGACATCTTAAGATTTAATGCCTTTATCTCACATAGATTTCTTGGCTTCTTGCATATCTTCAGGACTGAGGAATAGAATACCTCTTTTCTTCGGAGTTGGCTTAGGAGGTGGTTCGGGAATAGCCCAAGCATTCTCATTGCACAAGATGTTATTCAACAGAATCTCAGCTTGTTCTATGGTTCTTTCCCTAAAAACACTACCGACACAACTATCTAGATGGTCTTTGGAAGCATCGGTAAGTCCATTATAGAAGATATCAAGTATCTCATTCTTCTCAAGAGGGTGATCAGGCAAAGCATTCTGTAGCTGGATAAGCCTCCCCCAAGCTTGCGGGAGACTCTCTTCTTCAGCTTGAGCAAAGTTGTATATTTCCTGCAAGGCAGCTTGCTTCTTATGGGCAGGGAAATATTTCTGAGAGAAGTAGTAGACCATATCCTAGGGGCTACGCACACAACCAGGAGCAAGAGAAGTGAACCAGGTCTTAGCATCATGCTTTAGCGAGAAAGGAAACAGCTTGAGCATATAGTAGTGGCGGATCTTTTCCTCACTAGTGAATAGGGTGGCTATATCGTGCAATTTGGTAAGATGGGCTACAACCGTTTTAGATTCATAACCGTGAAAAGGATCTGATTTGACCAAAGTGATTAACTCAGGGTCGACAGAGAATTCATAATCCTTATTGGTCACAAAGATAGGCGAAGTGGCAAACTTCGGGTCATATTTCATCCTAGCGTTTAGAGATTTTTCTTTCCACTTGCGTAGAAGTTTCTCAACATCATAGCTATCCTTACACGCAAGAAAATCCTCAGCTATCTCTCCCTCCATAACATAGCACGTATCAGGCATAACAGGCATAGTAGCAGGTTCTACTTCAATAGTATCAACAGTAGTATCATCACATCTAGCAGCAACTCTAGCAATATGTGCATCAAGGGCACCAAGTGGCAAAGCAGTATCTGGCATAGCATGCATAGTATCTAGCATAGCATCATCAGGCATAGTATCTAGCATAGCATCATCATAGGCATCATGGGCAGCAGAAGTAGCATCATCAAGCACAGGTGACATACCAAGAATTCTAGCAGGAGGCGAAGTCGCAAACTTACTCTGAACTGAAGGTGAATCAAGTAAAGAGCTAGACGGTAGTTCCTTACCTCTCCTAGTAGTGGAACCTAGGATTTTAGTTCTTGGATCTTTCGGATTCCTCATAGTGATCTGCAGACGTCAATCCCAAGTGACTCAGAGAATATAGCTGTGCTTCCCCGACAACGGCGCCAGAAAAAGCCTTGATGTCCCACAAGCGTATGTGATCGCAACAGTTTTCGAGTGTAGAGTATTCAACCCAAATTTATTGATTCGCTCACAAGGGGAAGCTAAAGGATATTCTCAAGCATTAGCAGCTGAGTTGTCAATTCAAGCACACCTGAAAGATTAGTGTCTGCAAGCAAAGTATCAGTAGCAAGGTAGTATGATAGCAACGACACCAGAAAAAGCTTTGGCAATTACCGACAACGGCACCAGAAAAAGCCTTGTTGACGGGATGTTAACGCCACCAAAGTATTGCAACAAGTAACAACGGAGTAGCAAGGAACAGTAATAGCAGCAGCAAAGTAACAAGTAACAGTAGTAGCAACAGCAGCAAAGTGACAGCAGCAAAGTGGCCCAATCCCTCTTGTAGCAACGGACAAGCCTAGGCAAAGTAACGTAGCGAGGACCAGTAGTAAAAGACTCGTAGGCAGTGGATCGGTGATGGATGAGAATTACGGATGTGATTCATCATGTAACAGCTATAACACGGAGAGATATGTGACTAGCTCCCGTTCATCAATCTAATGTAGGCATGTATTTCGTATGTAGTCATACGTGCTTAGGGAAAAGAACTTGCATGACACCTATTGTCTATCCCTCCCGTGGCAGCGGGGTCCTAATGGAAACTACGGGATATTAAGGTTCTCCTTTTAATAAAGAACTGGACCAACGCATTAACACACGGTGAATACATGAACTCCTCATACTATGGTCATCTCCGGGAGTGGTTCCGGCTATTGTCACTCCGGGGTTGCCGGGTCATAACACATAGTAGGTGACTACAACTTGCAAGATAGGATCTCAAACACACATATATTGGCGACAACATAATAGGTTCAAATCTGAAATCATGACACTCGGGCCCTAGTGACAAGCATTAAGCATAGCCAAGTAGTAGCAACATCAATCTAGAACATAGTGGATACTAGGGATCAATCCCCGTGAAGAACTAACTTGATTACATGATAGATCTCATCGAACTCATCACCGTCCAGCAAGCCTACAATGAGATTACTCACGAATGATGAAGAGCATCATGGAATTGTCGATGGAGAAAGGTTGATGATGACAATGGCGACGATTTCCCCTCTCCGAAGCCCGAAACGGACTCCAGATCTGCCCTCTAGATGAAGAATAGGATGTGGCGACGCCTCCGTATCGCAAAACGCGATGAAACCTTCTCTCTGATTTTTTTCCAGGCGAAATGGAAGATATAGGACTCAGATTGGGGGCAGTAGTGCCACGTGGGCCCCACAAGCCTGCATGGCGCGGCCTAGGGGGGTGGCCGCGCTGTGTGGGCTTGTGGCCCACTTGCACACGCCCTCACGTGGATCTTTGCGCAGGTATTTTTCTTTTATTCCAGAAAAAATCTCCATAAATTTTCAGGATGTTCCGAGAACTTTCATTTCTGCACAAAATCAACACCATGGCAATTCTGCTGAAAACAGCGTTAGTCCGGGTTAGTTCCATTCAAATCATGCAAATTAGAGTCCAAAACGAGGGTAGAAGAGTTCGGAAAAGTAGATACGACGGAGACGTATCAAGCTCCCACTCACTTTCTTC
Organism: Hordeum vulgare subsp. vulgare; assembly: GCF_904849725.1. Taxonomy (NCBI): domain Eukaryota; kingdom Viridiplantae; phylum Streptophyta; class Magnoliopsida; order Poales; family Poaceae; genus Hordeum; species Hordeum vulgare. The sequence goes on along the minus strand of NC_058522.1, from coordinate 250,425,665 downwards.
TAAATACAAGCTTCTCCAAAAACTTGTATAAACCCGAACGCCTTGATCACCTCATTAGAGCATTGATTCCAATTCCGAGATGCTTGCACCAGTCCATAAATGGATTGCTGGAGCATGCACACTTTGTCAGCATTCTGTGGATCGACGAAACCTTCCGGTTGTATCATATACAACTCTTCCTTAAGAAACCCGTTAAGTAACCTTGTTTTGACATCCATGTTCCAAATTTCATAATCGAAAAATGCCGCTATTGCTAAGATGATTCTGACAGACTTAAGCATCGCTACGAGTGAGAAAGTCTCATCGTAGTCAACTCCTTGAACGTGTGAAAAACCCTTTGCCACAAGTCAAGCTTTATAGACTGTCACATTATCGTCGTCGTCCGTCTACTTCTTAAAGATTGTCGGGAAAACGACACCTATGGGAAACTCCATGGATCCCTTGATCGTTCAGCGGAGGGAGAGTGGTGGTGCCAAGAGCGGAACTAGCAATCAGCACCGACAAGGTCATTTACCCAGGTTCGGGCCGCTTGGCTCCTAAAACCCTACTCCTACTTTGTTTGTATTGGGTGCTTACTATAGGGTTATTTGCTACAATAATTTGGTGGTGACCAAAGAGTCTAAACCCAAAAGGTCCAACCCCTAGAACTGAGATCTGGACCACCTTTTATAGGCAAAGGGGTCACCAAAGTGTGCTCACGAGCTGCATAGTGAACAGAGTTCACCGCTTTATCTATCTACCGCAGTGTTAGGGGCAGTAAATGCCTTGTCAAGCCCCCTAACCTGCATCAAGGTGGCATTGACACGTACCCAAGTGTATTGACACCTCGTCTTTGTGGTGGCGCATGAGGGATGCGCTCGAGCGGTGGCAGTCGGCGGCACTGTGACAGGAGGGACACCTGGCGGGCGAAGGGAGCCCGCCGGCCTCGCGTCCTTGTCGGTGGCCTAACACGTCTTTCGGCAAGGAGGGCTTGCCATGCCTTGGGTGTCTTCCCGAGAAGGAGGGCTTGTCGGTGCTTTGCGGGTCTTCCCAGCAAGGAGGGCTTGCGGGGGCCTTGTAGCCTGGGCTGGTTCTTCACACCTTCTGTGGGGTGTGGCCTTGGCAAGCCTGGGGTATCTTCCCATAGGTCCTTCTTCGTGTATTGCCGCCAAGTGTGCTGATGGTGCCCGTGCACAAGTCTGGGGCACAGGAGACCCGAGTCTCTAGTGCACCGACAGGAGCCCCCGGGCCTGGGCCACACACGCATGCGAGCGTAGTTGGGCAAGGCCCAAAGTTGTGCACTGGCTTCTGTGATAAGGTACTTGGCAGCTTGGAGCCGTTGCAAATGGCATTTCCCCACGTTGCGCATCGAGCGCACGAGGTGGAGAGGTGTGCGCAGAGTGGTCGTCCCACCTCCCAAAGCATTACTGCCACGCGTGAGGCATGCACAATAACGGTCAGGCAAGTGGTGATCGTGGCCTTAAAGGTTGCAGACGTGGCACCCCCCCCCCCCACATGCATTGGTGCAGCAGGGAGGCTCCCTGTTCGCCCGTGATCAGAGGTGATTGGGCGAGAGGAGCGGCGGTTTCTAGGGGCAGGAGACCTAGCCCCCGCGCGTCGCCCCTATAAATTAGGGGGTATGCGAGGGGGTTTTGCTCATCCATACAACTCCTGAAACACTCAGCATCCCCAACTTGTTTATGCAGTATCTCCCTTAGCTTCAGGTGGCGCTCGCCCCTAACCATGGGTAGGGGACGAGGGCGGCGAGAGGATCTCGTTCGGATCATGACACAACTTCAGGGGCCGCAGCTGCGGAGGGTGTCCTGAGCGCCCGAGGTGGCAGAGGGGCGAGGGGTCGCGGTCGCAATGGAGGCCATGGCCGGGGAAGGTGGGATGCTACTCCAGCACCCCGTCTTCTCCCCCAGCGCTATCTTCTTCTTCGTGGTGGAGCTGCACGGCGTTCCTCGAGGCCATCTGCACCTCCCGTGCCCTTTTGCCACGGCGATGGAGGCCGCCAAGCCTCCCGTCTTGTGGCTGCGGGCGTATGGCTGTTCCCACGACACAATGCAGGTGCATGTGGAGTACCCGAAACGCTGCTCCATGTTGCTTAGGCGGGGCTGGAAAGCCTTCGCCCGCGCCCACAGTCTCGAGGATGGGCATGTCCTCCGCTTCAAGCTGGCGGAGGACGATATGCCAGCCATCAAGTTTTATGGGCTCTCAGGTGTGCGTCTTGGCTATTGTGAAGAGAGATCGAGCGGTTCCAAATGTCCCTCCTCGATCGATAATGACGAGGAGGACAACGGTGGCGGTGGCGCTCTTGGCAGGTCAGGATCTCGGGGTGTCAAGTTGGAGCACGACACCCCGAGCTCTAACTAAAGACCGGCCGTGCCGCCCGAGCCAGCTCACGCCTCTCCCTCGCCCGACGGGGTTACCTTGCTGGAGCCGGCATCGATGCCTCGTCTGTGAGGAGGTGCGATCACGGGCTCCGGCTTCTTCATCCCTTCCGATCGCTCAGTCCTCCGGCCCCGTTCTCCTCTGTGCAGTGTTGGTCCAGGAGGAGCAAGCCTGGGTTGCGCCCGGGGGCCGTCCCGCTTTTTGTCTTCTTGAATTTCTATCCGGCAAGCATGTCCCACACCAAAAGACAGTATCATAGGTTAGAGTAGTGAAAATCATCCATGTAATATGTGTGAGTTCGCCTCAAACAGATGAATGAAATGTTGTTTTCCCTCTTTTCTGATCCCCCTCTTTGTATGATACACCCCTTGCATTTTCCGGAAGCTTGCCGGCATGACTGGTCCTGCCGCTAGTACTTTGAGGAATGGATCCTTAGCAGTTCACCGGAGGGGTCATTACTGGCAAGACTCCTTGCCGCACTCAGTGCAACCGTTAGATCGTCGAGCGCGGCTCGAGGTGAAATAAGGCGATGCGTAGCCGCTTGGTGTGTTGAACAAGTTCGAAACAATGTGAAGGTGCTCTGTGGCCGTTTAGGTCGTTGAATGAGTTCGAAATAGAGCCTAGGTGCACTAATTTTGACAAGGTTCCATCTGCGCGTAGGTTTCTCAAATGATGATTGGGATTTCTAGAAAGGAAACAACCTATGTACTCAAAAATTTCATCTAGAATTTCTATCACTTATCTGTTGTGCTGCGGCACTTCTTCCCACGATGTCTGGATCATTTGCCAGGGCCGCCGGTCCCCGGCAAGAAGGATGTTACACCTTCCCAGCAACCTCCCCACCGGCAAGGTTCTTGCTGATAGTATTTGACTAGCGTATAGATAAGGGGTTGCCGGAGTATAACTCCTTTTTCTATTTTACCAGGCCGTGCAGGTGGAGCTCTCGAGCACATCTTTGGCGACGATGCGACGCTTCCGGGGGAGAAAACGATTCCGCTGGAGTGCGTGTTGGGGCTTCGGGACCTGTTGGCGCATTCTCGATGACTATGCATCACTCCGCAGAGGTGCGTCCGCCGGAGGCCTCACCGAAGCCCCCACGCACACCCTCGACAGCAACACACTATCCTGCAGCGGCACATCAGCCTGATGTCGTCGAACTTGGTGTCTCCGCCTCCTTGGCCTGCGCTTGTGGAGCGCCACGCTCGCGTAGGCGTTAGGAGGCCATAACGAAGTGGAGCGACCACCGCAGCGTCCCGCTCTGGGGAACCGCGGCGGTGCGCTCAACTTCCCAAGATCTAGTGCGGAGCTTGCTCCAATCCGCGGAAAAGCTCTCAGCAGCTCCCCCTACGTGGTGCGCCAAAGATGTCAGGAAAATGACACCTATGGGAAACTCCAAGGATCGCTTGATCGTTCGATGGAGGGAGAGTGGTGGCGCCAAGAGCGAAACTAGCAATCAGCACCGGCAAGGTCGTTTACCCAGGTTCGGGCCCCTTCGTGCGTAAAACCCTACTCCTGCTTTGTTTGTATTGGGTGCTTACTATAGGGTTATTTGCTACAGTAATTAGCTGGTGATCAAAGAGTCTAAATCCAAAAGGTTGAACCCCTAGAACTGAGCTTTGGGCCTCCTTTTATAGGCAAAGTGGTCACCAACAGTGTGCTCACGAGCTGCATAGTGAACAGGGTTCTCCGCTTTATCTATCTACCACAGTGTTAGGGGCAGTAAATGCCTTGTGAGGCCCCGTGACCTGCATCAAGGTGGCATTGACACGTACCCAAGTGTATTGACACCTGGTCTTTGTGCTGGCGCATGAGGGATGCGCTGGAGCGGTGGCAGTCGGCGGCACTGTGACAGGAGGGACACCTGGCGGACGAAGGGAGCCTGCCGGCCTCGCGTCCTTGTCGGTGGCCTAACACGTCTTCCCGGCAAGGAGGGCTTGCCGAGCCTTGGGTGTCTTACCGGCAAGGAGGGCTTGTCGGAGCTTTGCGGGTCTTCCCGGCAAGGAGGGCCTGCCGGGGCCTTGTTGTAGCCTCGGCTGGTTCTTCACACCTTCGGTGGGGTGTGGCCTTGGCGAGCATGGGGTATCTTCCCGTAGGTCCTTCTTCGTGTATTGCCGCCAAGTGTGCTGCCGGTGCCCAGGCACAAGTCTGGGGCACAGGAGACCCCAGTCCCTAGTGCACCGACAAAGATCCATTTGTTCCGAATGGCCTTTCAGCCTTCAAGCAACACTTCCAAAGTCCATACTTTATTTTCATATTGAGATCCTATCTCGGACTTCATGGCCTCTAACCATTTGTTGGAATCTGGGCCCACCATTGCTTCTCCATAACTTGTAGGCTCATTGTTGTCTAACAACAAAATCGATAAGACAGGATTCCCGTACCACTCTATAGCAATACGTTCCCTTCTCGACCTACGAGGTGCGATAGCAACTGGATTTGAAGTTTCATGATCATCTTCATTAGCTTCCTCTTCAACTTGTGTAGCTTTGACAGAAAGTTCTTTTTTGTCAAGTGCCACCATCTGGTTGAAGCAAAGGTTCTACAACCTCATCAAGTTCTATCTTCCTTCCACTCAAATCTTTCGAGAGAAACTCTTTCTCAAGAAAAGCTCCATTTTTAGCGACAAACACTTTACCCTCAGATCTGAGATAGAAGGTATACCCAACTGTCTCTTTTGGCTAACCTATGAAGATGCACTTTTCCGCTTTCGGTTTCAGCTTTTCACGCTGAAGTTTTATGACATAAGCATCACATCCACAAACTTTAAGAAACGACAACTTTGGCTTGTTTCCATACCACTGTTCATATTGTGTCGTCTCAACGGATTTTGATGGTGCCCTATTCAAAGTCAATGCAGCTGTCTCCAATGCATAGGCCCAAAACGATAGCGGAAAATCGGTAACAGACATCATAGAACGCACCATATCTAATAAAGTACGATTATGACATTCGGACACACCATTGCGGTGTGGTGTTCCATGGGGTGTCAACTATGAAACAATTCCACATTGTCTTAAGTGAGCACCAAACTCGTAACTCAGATACTCACCTCCTCGACCAGATCGTAGGAATTTGATCTTCTTGTTACGATGATTTCAACTTAAGTCTGAAATTTCTTGAACTTTTCAAACGTTTCAGACTTGTGCTTCATCAAGTAAATATAACCATACCTACTCCAATCATCAGTGAAGGTGAGAAAATAACGATATCCACCGCACGCCTCTATGCTCATCGGTCCGCACACATCAGTATGTTTGATCTCCAACAAGTCACTTGCACGCTCCATTGTTCCGGAGAACGGAGTCTTAGTCATCTTGCCCATCAGACATGGTTTGCATGTGTTAAGTGATTCAAAATCGAGTGACTCCAAAAGTCCATCAACATGGAGTTTCTTAATGCGTTTTACACCAATATGACCTAAGCGGCAGTGCCATAAGAAAGTGGTGCTATCATTACTAACTCTACATCTTTTGGTCCAAATGTTATGAACACGAGTGTCATCATTATCGAGATTCAATATGAACAAACCGCTCACATTGAGTGCATGACCATGAAAGATATTACTCATATAAATAGAACAACCATTATTATTTGACTTAAATGAGTAACCGTCTGTCTATCTCGCAATAAACAAGATCCAGATATAATGTTCATGCTCAACGTATGCACTAAATAACAATTATTTAAGTTCATCACTAATCCCGATGGTAACTGAAGTGAGATCATGCCGACGACGATCGCATCAACCTTGGAACCATTTCCCACGGGCATCATCACTTCATCCTTCGCCAGCCTTCGTTTATTCCGCATTTCCTGTTTCGAGTTGCAAATGTGAGCAACAAAACCGGTATCAAATACCCACGCACTACTACAAGAGTTGGTGAGGTACATATCAATAACATTTATATCAAATATACCTTGTTTGGCGTTGGCCGCCTTCTTATTAGCCAGATACTTGGGACATTATCGCTTCGAGTAACCAGTTCCCTTGCAATAATAACACTTAGTTTCCGGCTTAGGTCCAGCCTAGGGTTTCTTCGTCGAAGGAGCAACATATTTGCCACTCTTCTTGGAGTTACCCTTCTTTCCTTTGTTGTTTTTCTTGAAACTGGTGGTCTTATTGACCATCAACACTTGATGCTCTTTCTGGATTTCTGACTCTATGACTTTCAGCATCGCAAACATCTCGACAAGTGACTTATTCATCCCTTACATGTTATAGTTCAACACGAAGCTCCTAAAGCTAGGTGGCAGTGACTGAAGAACTTCGTTAGTCTGTTGTGTTTCGAGGGCATGTTTGTACATTCTAGGCTCGTCTAGTTTAACCCGAGTTTTCCGTGTGTGCAACTGTTTTGCACCCGTTGTATGTGAACGTTGAGTCTATCACACCCGATCATCACGTGGTGTCTCGAAATGAGGAACTGTCGCAACGGTGCATAGTCGGGGAGAAAAAAAGTTATCTTTAAATTTTAGTGAGGGATCACCTTATAATGCTAACATCGTTCTAAGAAAAATAAGGTGCAAAAAAGGATGAACATCACATGCAAATCATAAGTGACATGATATGGCCATAAACTTGTGCTTCTTGATCTGCATCTCCAAAGCACTGGCATGTTCTCCATTGTCACCAGCACCACACCATGATCTCTATCATCATGATCTCCATCATCATGCTGCCATCGAGGTTGTCGCGCTAACTATGTTGTTAGTACTAAAGCTACTACTAGCGATAAAGCAAAGCATCACCAAGCGCAAAAATAATTAAGGACAACCCTATGGCTCCTGCCGGTTGCCGTAGCATCGACGTACAAGTCAATATTTAACTATTACAACATGATCACCTCATACATCCAATATATCATATCATGTCTTTGGCCATATCACATCACACGCACACCCTGAAAAAACAAGATGGACGTCCTCTAATTTGTTGTTGCAAATTTTACGTGGCTGCTGTGGGTATCTAGTATGATCGCGTCTTACTTACGTATAGCCACAACGGTTATATGCAAATTGCTATTTAACCTTCTCCAAGGACCGCCTCGGTCAAATCCGATTCAAGTAAAGTTAAAGAAACAGACACTCGCCAGTCATCTTTATGCAACAAATTGCATGTAAGTTGATGAAACCGGTCTCTCCTAAGCATACAAGTAATGTTGGTCCGGGCCGCTTCAATCCAATAATACCGCTGAATCAAGAAAAGAGTAAGGAGCACAACAAATTGAATATCAACACCCACAAACTCTTTTGTGTTCTACTTGAGATATCATCTACGCATGAACCTAGCTCATGATGCCACTTTTGTGGAATGTTGCATGGGAAACAAAAAATGTTCCTATGCACATGAATGACCTATCATGGTGATGATCATTTATGAGAGGGAAGAACGGATCCACATACCCTTGTAGATCACTAAGCAAGAAGCGTTAAGAAACACGGTTGCTGTAGTCGAACGCCTTCGCGATCCAAAATGCAAGCATCCAAAAAACTCCGTCCCGATCTAGTACCGAATGGACGACACCTCTATGCTCAGCACACGTACAACTTGATGACGATCTCGGCCTTCTTGATCCAGCAAGAGTGACAAAGAGGTAGCTGAATTCTCCTGCAGCACGACGGCGAGGCGGTGATGGTGGTGGAGCTACTCCAGTAGGGCTTTGTCGTGTCGTACCGACCTAGCTACACGGTGTCATGACGTGGCTTGGGGTGCAAAAATCCCCTCAAACCTCCTCTATATATAGGAGGAACAAGAGGGAGGGTTGTCTTGGCTCCTACTCCATGGAGGAGCTTCGGCCGAGCCAAGAGGGAGGACTCTTCCTCCAATTAGGTCTGGTGGAGGATTCCTTCCCCACTTGTCCACCTCCTTTCTTTTTCCCCTTTTCCTTCTATTTTTGCTTTGGACGAAATAGATTATTGGGTTGGCCTAATGAGCCCACCAAGAGCTGGTGCGCCACCCATAGGATCATTCCGGAAACCCTCGTGACGTTCGGGATCTCATCCGGGACTCCAAACAACATATGGTTACCAACATCAATAATTCAACTATACCGAAACGTCACTGAACCTTAAGTGTGCAGACCCTGTGGGTTCGAGAACTATGTAGACATAACCAAGACACTCTCCGGTCAATATCCAATAGCAGGACCTGGATGCCCATATTGGATCCTACATATTCTACGAAGATCTTATCGGTTGAACCTCTATGTCAAGGACAGTTAATCCCGTATAATGTCCCCTTTGTCCTTCGGTATGTTACTTGCCCGAGATTCGATCGTCGGTATCTCTACACCTATTTCAACCTCGTTACCAGCAAGTCTCTTTACTTGTTCCGTAATACAAGATCTCGTGGTTAACTCTTTAGCCACATTGCTTGCAAGGCTTGTTTGTGATGTTGTATTACTGAGTGGGTCCTGAGATAGCTCTCTGTCATACGGAGTGAAAACTCTCAGTCTTGATCCATCCTAACTCAATGGACACCCTTGGATATACCTATAGAGCACCTTTATAGTCACCTAGTAACGTTGTGACGTTTGATACACATAAGGAATTCCTCCCGTGTTAGTGAGTTACATGATCTCATGGTCATAGGAACGTATACTTGACATGCAGAAAATAATAGCAACAAAATGACACAATCACATGCTATGTTTATAGTTTGGGTCTTGTCCCATCACATCATTCCCCTAATGATGTGATCCCATTATCAACTGACAACACTTGTCTATGGCTAGGAAACCTTAACCATCTTTGATCAACGAGCTAGTCAACTAGAGGCTCACTAGGGACATTGTTTTGTCTATATATCCACACATGCATTTGTGTTTCCATTCAATACAATTATAGAATGGATAATAAATGATTATCTTGAAAGAGGAAATACAATAATAACTATTTTATTATTGCCTCTAGGGCATATCTCCAACAGAAGTTTGCAAACTATTGTCACGCAGGTTCATTCACCGGAAAGTGTCATAATATAGAATGTTGATGCTACTCCCTACATCCATAAGAACCTCTTTGAGTGTATAACTAATGTCTACGCACGCTTCTATTCTTGTAGGCTATGTTGGGCCTCCAAGCGCAGAGGTTTGTAGGACAACAACAATTTCCCTCAAGTGGATGACCTAAGGTTTATCGAACTCAGGGAAGTAGAGGTTGAAGATGGTCTCTCTCAAGAAACACCGCAATTAAGAAACGAGAAGTCTCCTGTGTCCCCAACACACCTAATACAATGGTAAATTGTATAGGTGCACTAGTTCGGCGAAGAGATGGTAAAATATGGGTGATAGGTGTGGCAAAGCAAGGGAATATAAATCTCAAATAAAAATGGCAGCAAGGTAGCAAGTGACGAAAGTGATCATAAATGGTGTAACAATGGTGAGAAATAGGGCCTAGGCTTCATACTTTCACTAGTGGAAACTCCCAACAATATTAACACAGTCCAATCACATGATATTTCCACTAAAACATGCAATGTAGACGTACTTGGAGGTCATTCCTTTGTGATCAAGAGAGGACGAGAATTATGTAGGGCTACAAAAGCACACCTCGGAGTTCGTAGTTCTCTTCTACGGATTTCCCAATGTCACCGCGGCCATCCAAATAGAGTAGCACAATCACCAATACATATATCAAGGATAGTCAAAGACAAGCACCAAGAGACTCTCAATCTTCAATCAATTCACAAAAGTGAAAATCAGTCATGAAAATATTCTTTAATCCATGTCCAATAGACCGCTGTCACCATGGTCTAGGGGATTATACTAGATAAGATCAAGTGAGTACATCAATCCAATACATAGAAGAAGGGGAAACATCATGGGATCATCCTAGATTAACATAGCCCATGATCACAATCAAGATCACATCATGAGAGAGAGAATTAACCACATAGCTACTATAGAAGACCTCAGCCCCGAGGAGGAACTACTCCCCCTTCATGGAGGGAGGAAGAAACGTCGATGGAGAAGAATCTAGGGGCACTTCCCCATCCCGACAGGGTGCCAGAACAGGAATTCTGGTCCCCCGAAACTTGTTGGTGATGGGGGTGGAGATTGGAATTGGTTCTGGAGAAAAGGGTTCCAGAATCAGGATTTCCTCCACGGGGGTAAAAATAGGAGCCAAAGTAGGGCACCAGAGGAGGTGGGGCCCACCCAGGCAGCCTCCTGGCGTGACTAGGGGTAGGCCGCACCAACACGTCGCCTGGACGGCCCCTGGCCCCCTCTGGCCCATCTTCGGTGATGTGGAAGCTTACATTATGCTGATTTCTTATATATTTTTCCTGGAATTTTTTGGGCGTCGGAAAATTGGGTAAAAGCCCCTGCAAAATAGACATCAGCTGACAAAAACTAGCACTGGGTGCACTGAGTTAGTAGGTTAGTCCAAATATAATAAAATGATATAAAAGTGTAGCAAAACATATAACATTGTCTCCCAAAAGATTATGGAACAAGCAGAAATTATAGATGCGTTTGGGACGTATCAACATCCCCAAGCGTAATTTCTGCTCATCCTCGAGTAGATAAATGATAACACAATAATTTCTGTGGTGACATGCTAACACACATATAAGAACTTCAAAGTAAAGCAAGTAAGAAAAGCAATTCAAGTCAAGACAATAACAAGCAATAGTTTATATCTAGTATTGAGATTAGCAAAGTAAGAACGTAAAGGTGCAAGAGCTCTCGCTGTCCGTGACTCGAATGTCTCCAAATGGTGTTTGCGTGCAAGAAGTGGGAGATGGGTTGAGATCATAAAATATTTTTTAATTGAGAACTCAATGTACTAAACTTTTACACTTGCTCTCCTTCGAAATCTTATTTTGACTCAGCCCCAGACCACTAGTGAGGCACAAGTCAAAATGATCCTCTCCCTTTCGAATTTGAGCACTCATGCAATGTATGAGTGTAAGCAAGGTATGTTGGCACTTAGGATGGCAAAGGGAATAATGATGGGGAAGTAAGACAAATAGGGTGTGGAAGGCTCACATCAATGAAGACAACCATAGGCGAGAGAAAGCCAAATGATAGATATGATGTGAGGAGTAGGGATTGCCATGTAACGGATGCACATATGAGCTAAGGTAATCTCTCCAATGGAACTAGTGGGGGTGCATCCAACTTGTTTGCTCATGAATACCTAGAGCTCTTTTGAGGAGGCTCATCATTGGAATATGCAAACCAAGTTCTATAGTGTAATGGTCCCCACATAGTTATGCATGAATGATAATCTGTATGTAGTACCAATATAGTAATGGAGTACGAGTGTGGATCTTTCAAAAGGAATAGTAGTATTTCCCCCTCCTAACTTGTACATCCCAACCCCGTCTAATGTACATATAATCTATTTATGGAATAAAAGAAAAGTTGTGGGGTGTTTCCCTACAGTAGCTTGTCAAAAGAAAGTTATAGTAGTGTTGCCCCCTTCTCTCTTGTTTTTCTTGTTTTTTTCCTTTTTCTTTCTCTCTCTTTTTTTGTGGCCTCTTTGGCTCTTTCTTTTTATCTCTCATTTTTCCTCTTTGGGATCTTTTGTTTTGTCCACTTTGGGATGTTTTCCTCACTTAAGGGCAACACTCTATGTTTTACATGAATAGAAATAAAAATCATCACACTTTATAAGAACTACTCAACATAAAGACAAGTCAAAAACTATCATGATGTATGCAAATGTATGCCTCTGCAAGTGTAGCAGGATATGCAATGATACTAGCGCGTCATGTAGCAGCAATAAGGGCAAGGCCCAACTAGCACGCGACTCTATGTTCAAGCAAAAGCATGTATGACATGAAGATCAAGTCGTGAGATGGTGGATGTAGCATGGCAAGGTATCTCAGAAAGGCTATGGCAATGCCTTAATAGGTAGGTATGGTGGCTGTTTTGAGGAAAGATATAATCAGGCTTATGTATGACAGAGCCTATCATGTCATGGGTTTGGATGCACCAGCGGAGTTTGCACTAACTCTCAAAGTGATAAAGGGCAATGCACGGTATTGAAGAGGCTAGCAAAATATGGATGGTGGAAGTTGCAAAAATCGAATACTCAAATTAGTCCGAAGAACTCATACACTTATTATCGGTAACTCTCTATCTAGTTAGGAAATTCACAAAGATAGAAGTACCCCAAGGAGGCGTGTTCAGGTGTTTGGTTATCCTTGCGCATCCTCGACTCATGGTAACGTGAGGGTACTCTATATATTCCAACCCCTCCAGAGGTTAGCGATCAATTTAGTAGCTAGAGTTCTCAACTAATTTTTAGTTTTCGAAAAACACATGGATTTCCCAAAATACGACACCTGTCACTGATAGGCTCAAGCCTTGGCACCAATAGTCCAAACATTACTCAAATCAATACCTCAAAACTATTGCAAGTTACTACTATACTTAAATAGCAACCTCAGTTACCTACTCATGCAAGACACACAACTCAGTGCAACGAGCCAACTCTCTAAACAAGATAAGCATGATAACTCAAGAGAGTTCCAAAAGAAACCTAAATAAAAGCTCTTAAAAATATAAGCATGAAAACTAAGAGCTAAGCATGATAGTAGCTACGAAAAGATGAAGAACACACAAAAAAGATAAGCATGAAAACCTATGTTGTGTTCTAGAGTGGAATGGAGCGTGTTTCTATCCCAAACAAGGTAGGCTAGGTTTTGACTTGTTACGAACAGCAAGCAAAATTAAAACAAATTAAAAGAAAGAGCGGGACTCTCCAAGCATAGCACATAACATATGAAGTGATAAAAATATAGCATGGAGATGGACGAACTGATGATTGTTGATAGAGAAGGGCATGCACGGGGGCATACCCAGGCTTAGACGCTTGAGTCTCCTTAAATATTTCTTGGGGTGCATGGGGGCATCCCCAAGCTTGAGCGCTTGACACTCCTATATCTTCTTTCATCATCTCCCATCGCATACTTGAAAACTCCCTTCATACGAAACTCATCATAAGCTGATTAGAGTGGTTAGTACCCTTAATAAAATAATTCATTACCTGCTGTAAATAAAGACTTTCATGAAAAGCTACTGCTTCTCATGATTGCCAAAAGGTTTTTGCAAATCAAAAGTAAGCTTACGATTTGCAAAACAATGACAACGCAAAAGAAGGCAGAATTTGTGAAAAACAGAACATCAGGTAGTAAATAATTTTTCGGGGTACTTCTGCAACTCGAATCAAAAAACTCAGAACAGATGCCAGAAAGGCAATTATATAGAGCATGCTGTCAAAACAATACAAATCAAAAAGATGATCTGGTGAATTTTGGTGAATTTTTCCGTCAGGCAGGCAGAATCGTTTTCTCGACAGCATGTCACAACTTTTGAACCTTCTTGCAATCGGAGGCCATAACTTGGCACAAAGCTTAAAAATAAAGATACAATGATATTGCTACAGTGTTAACAAGCATCAAGACCATTAAAACTCAAAGTAAAGATAACAAGGGTTGTCTCCCTAGAGCTCTTTCTTTATAGCCATAAAGATAGGCTTAAGATTTTAATGATGCTCTCATAGGAATAAGAGTTGTAGAACAAAAGAGAGCATCAAGAAGCAAATACCAAACACATTTAAGTCTAACACTCCTCCTATGCATAGGAATATTGCAATAGAATGATTCATTGAAGCACAAAGCAATTAGCATAGGAAGGCAAAACAAGTGCAGCTTCAAAACCTTCAAGAGAAAGAGAGGGAACTTTATATTATTGAAATATCTATTAGCATATGTTCCCTTCTCATAATAGTTTTCACTGGGATCATAAATAAAATCAATAATATAAGTATCACATAAAGCATTTTTACCATGATCCACATGCAAAAAGGTACTCTTACTCTCCACATAAGCATAATCTTTATCATTGGTAATAGTGGGAGTAGGACTATCAAAAACAACATGAACACTATAGATTAATTGTGTATTGGGGAGATGGTGTTCAGCAAGAGAGTAATTCCCTCCATGATTATGACAAGTTTCATATGGATAATTTCTCGTTATGTCATAGGTATCTTTACAATCACTATAGATAGGAGTTATAACATCATCATGGTAGAGAAGAGCATCATTATTGCTAGCAACTATATTTGTAAACTTGTTGTCTTTATTCTTATATCAAAAGAATTATCAATTATCACATCACTAATGGGTAAATGACTTGCAATCCTATCATCCCCAAGCTTAGAGCTTTCCACATCATCATTTTCAAAGTTGGTATTGTCATGATCTTCCCAATCACAAAAAGTAACATGCAAATCATAAGTAGCATTTTCATCATCTTCCCAATCACAATAAGTAACATGCAAATCATAATCAAAATCATCTTCAATAGTACCTACGGACTTATCATCAAGATAATAATGAATGCAACCGAGCTCACCATCCTCCATAAATTTATGTCTGTTAGGATAAGAGTTGATGCGAGGAATATGCTTAGGCCAGGTTGATACCATTCTTCTTCCTTCTGGTTCCTCTTCCTCCTCTTATTTTTCTTCTTCTTCACCTAAGAGGGAGTGGTTGGAGAGGAAGCTTCTCCAAATATTCTGGTTTATCATTATAAACAATAGGGGAAACTTGGGATAAACTCTCCTTTTTATTAGTGGAAACATAAAAGACATTTTTATGCTTTGGTAAAGTTCCCTCCTTTCTAATCTTACTTATGTTATCATTTTCATGGAAATTAACAACACAATAGAGATGGCATTTTTGCAAAGTGTTATTTATTCCTAAGGCATCATCATCTAGCCAAGAAGTTTTTTCTGATAACTCTTCACACATCCAAAATAACATAAGTTCATCATAAAGATCACAAGTGATCATGTTATCACATAACTGGTTAACAGTTATGTTCTGAAAGTTCATGCATTGAAATTTAAAGTGACCCTCTATACCACAAACTGCACAAGTAAAAGGATAAAGGTCACACAGTTCTCTAGCAATTTCATTTTAATCTCGAACCCAAGTGATTGTTCTTTCATGCTTATGTTTCTTACAATACTTCTCTTATTCAATCATAGGCCTTTCACAAGGTCTATGCACTCCACAAAAATTAACATGCTTATATAAAACTACATTTTGAGGAATTGGATCATGCATGTTTCAATTATCATTAACAATTTCATTTTCTTTGCAAACCTCTTTAAAAGGTTCATGATGCTTGATCCGATTCTCCTTAGGCATATTAAGATGTGAAGCAAAAGATTTGAGGAAATCAACAAGGAGGTGAGAATCAAGCCCAAACTTAGCACTAAACTTATTAAAACTTGCAGTTTCAACAAAGGCCTTAATTTAATCATACTCATAATTTATACCTAACTCTTTACCTTTGTCGATTTCCCAATCTTCAGTATTGCATTGAATTCTTTCAAGGAGTTCCCATTTAGCATCAATCTTTTTGTTTGTGAATGAACCCATAGAGGAAGCATCGAGCAAGTCTTTATCCTGTCGAGAGAGTCTCGCATGGAAATTAGTAATAATCATATCTTTGGGGAGCCCATGGTTAGGACACTTTAGCATTAAAGTTTTCAGTCTCCTCCAAGCTTGAGCTATGCTCTCTCCGTCATGAGGATAGAAATTATAAACATAACTCCTATTCTCATGGACTTCATGAAGAGGATAAAACTTGGAGTAAAAGAGAGACTGTATCTCCTCCCAATCCCGTAGGTGAGAATCATCTAGTGGCCTATAGCATTCCAATGCTTTTCATTTCAGTGACAAGGCAAATAATTTCCTCATGACTCCATCTCTTGTCAAACCTGAAATCTTAAACAACTCACAAAGTTATGTAAGTTTCAACTAATGAAAACTAGGATTGACTGTTCCATATCCTGCATAGCAATCCTTCCTAATTATTTCAATTATCCCAAGTGGTATTTCAATTATCCCAAGTGGTATTTCGAATGGTGTGGTAAGCGTGTTGGGGAACGTCGCATGGGAAACAAAAAATTTCCTACGCGCATGAAGACCTATCCTGGTGATGTCCATATACGAAAGGAGATTTGGATCTACGTACCCTTGTAGATTACATAGCAGGAAGCATTAAGAAACGCGGTTGATGTAGTGGAACGTCCTCACGTCCCTCAATACTCCCCGCGAACCGTCCCATGAACCATCCCGCGATCCATCCCACGATCTGCTCCGATCTAGTGCCGAACGGATGGCACCTCCGCGTTCAGCACAGGTACAACTCGACGATGATCTTGGCCTTCTTGATCCAGCAAGCAAGACGAAGAACTAGATGAGTTCTCCGGCAGCGTGATGGTGCTCCGGTGGTGGTGAGGGATATACTCGTGCAGGGATCTGCCCGAACTCCGTAGAAATACGATCTAGAGGTAAAACTCTGGTGTCTAGATCTGAGTTGCACCTGGCAGAGTTGTCTCATATCAGCCCTAAATCACCAGTATATATAGGAGGGAGGGGGAGGGACTTTCCTTGAGGGCCAAGCCCCCAAGGTGCACCGGCCAAGAGGAGGAGTAGGACTCCTACTCCAATCCTAATCAAAATAGGATTGGAAAGTGGAGTCCTTCTCTTCCTTCCCACCTTTTTTGCTTTGGTTTTCACTCTATGGCGCATAGGCCTTACTGGGCTGTCCCACCAGCCCACTAAGGGCTGGTGCGCCACCCATAAGTCCTTTGGCTTCCCCCTGGAGGGTTTGCCCCCTCCCGGTGAACTTCCGGAACCCATTCGTCACTCTCGGTACATTCCGAGTAATGCCCGAAAACTTTCCGTAACCAAATGAAGTCATCCTATATATCAATCTTCGTCTCCGGACGATTCCAGAAACCCTCATGACGTCCGTGATCTCATCCGGGACTCCGAACAACATTCAGTAACCACGCATATAACTCAAGATACTAAAACATCGCCGAACCTTAAGTATGCAGACCCTGCGGGTTCGAGAATTATGTAGACATGCCTCGAGGTACTCCTCGGTCAATATCGAATAGCGGGACATGGATGCTTATATTGGATCTTACATATTCTCCGACGATCTTATCGGTTAAACCTCAGTGTCAAGGATTCATATAATCACGTATGTCATTCCCTTTGTCCTTCGGTATGTTACTTGTCCAAGATTCGATCATCGGTATCCGCATACCTATTTCAATCTCGTTACCAGCAAGTCTATTTACTCATTCCGTAATACAAGATCCCGTGACTTACACTCAGTCAAATTGCTTGCAAGGCTTGTGTGTGATGTTGTATTACCGAGTTACGTTGTGACGTTTGAGCCACACTAACCCAACGGACACCTTCGGAGATACCTGTAGAGCACCTTTATAGTCACCCAGTTACGTTGTGACGTTTGATACACACAAGGCATTCCTCCGGTGCCAGTGAGTTATATGATCTCATGGTCATAGGAACAAATACTTGACACGCAGAAAACTATAGCAATAAAATGACACGATCAATATGCTACGATCATTGTTTGGGCCTAGTCCATCACATGATTCTCCTAATGATGTGATCCAGTTGTCAAGCAACAACACTTTGCACATAGCCAGAAAACCTTGACTATCCTTGATCAACTGGCTAGTAAACTAGAGGCTTACTAGGGACATTGTTGTGTCTATGTATCCACACATGTATCTATGTTTTCATTCAATACAATTATAGCATGGATAATAAACGATTATCTTTAAACAGGAAATATAATAATAAGTATTTATCATTACCTCTAGGGCATATTTCCAACAGTCTCCCACTTGCACTAGAGTCAATAATCTAGTTCTCACATCGCCATGCGATCTACATTGTAATAAATCGAACACCCATACAGTTCTGGTGTTGATTATGTTTTTCCCGTGGAAGAGGTTTAGTCAGCGGGTCTGCTACATTCAGATCCGTGTGCACTTTGCAAATATTCACGTCCTCTCCTTTGACGTAGTCGCGGATGAGGTTGAAGCGTCGTTTGATGTGTCTGGTCTTCTTGTGAAACCTTGGTTCATTTGCTAAGGCAATGGCACCAGTGTTGTCGCATAACAGAGTCAATGGATCTAGTGCACTTGGCACAACTCCAAGATCTGTCATGAACTGCTTCATCCAGACACCCTCCTTTGCGGCCTCCAAGGCAGCGATGTACTCTGCTTCACATGTAGAATCTGCTACGACGCTCTTCTTGGAACTGAACCAGCTTGCCACACCCCTCATTAAGAATAAATATTATCTCGTTTGTGACTTAGAGTCATCCGGATCGGTGTCAAAACTTGCGTCGACGTAACCTTTTACGACGAGCTCTTTCTCACCTCCATACACGAGAAACATTTCCTTAGTCCTTTTCAGGTACTTCAGAATATTCTTGACTGCCATCCAGTGATCCACTCGTGGATTACTTTGAAACCTGCCTGCCATTCTTATGGCCAAGCTGACGTCTCGTCTACTCCAAAACATTGCATACATGATAGAACCTACGGCTGAAGCGTAGGGGACGAAACTCATTTGTTCTCTATCTTCCGGAGATGTAGGGCACTGAGTCTTACTCAATTTTATACCTTGTAATACTGGCAAGAACCCTTTCTTGGACTGATCCATTTTGAACTTCTTCAAAACTTTATCAAGGTATGTGCTTTGTAAAAGTCCTATCACGCGTTTTGATCTACCCCTATTGATCTTAATGCCTAGAATGTAAGCAACTTCTCCTACGTCCTTCATAGAGAAACTTTTATTCAAGTAATCCTTTATGCTCTCCAAAATCTCCATGTTGTTTCCAATCAGCAATATGTCATCCACATATAATATTAGAAATGCCACAGAGCTCGCACTCACTTTCTTGTAAATAAAAGATTCAACAACCACTTGTATAAACCCAAATGCTTTGATCAAAGCGCTTATTCCAACTCCGAGATGCTTGCACCAGTCCATAAATGGATCGCTGGAGTTTGCATACTTTGTTAGCATTCTTTGGATCGACAAAACCTTCGGGTTGCATCATATACAACTCTTCCTTAAGAAAAGCGTTAAGGAACGCCGTTTTGACATCCATATGCCAGATTTCATAATCGTAAAAGGCAGCTATTGCTAACATCATTCGGACAGACTTAAGCATCGCTACCGGTGAGAAAGTCTCATCATAGTAAATTCCTTGAGCTTGTGAAAAACCCTTTGCCACAAGTCGAGCTTTATAAACGGTCACAATACCGTATGCGTCTTCTTCTTATATATCCATTTGTTCTGAATAGCCTTGCGGCCTTCAGGTAGTACTTCTAAAGTCCACACTTTGTTCTCGTACATGGATCCTATCCCGGACTTCATGACCTCCAGCCATTTGTTGGAATCCGGGCCCACCATTGCTTCTTCATAATTCGCAAGTTCATTGTTGTCCAACAACATAATCGTTAAGATAGGATTACCGTACCACTCAGGAGTAGTATGTGATCTTGCCGACCTGCGAGGTCTGACAGTAACTTGATCCGAAGTTTCATGATCATCATCATCAACATTTTCTTCAACCGGCGCCGCAGCAACACGGGTTTCCCCTTGCCCTGCGCCACCATCAAGAGGAATTAGAGGTTCGACAACCTCAACAAGTTCTATCTTCCTCCCACTCAATTCTTTCGAGAGAAACTCCTTCTCAAGAAAAGCTCCGTTTTTAGCAACAAACACTTTGCCCTCGGATTTGAGATAGAAGGTATACCGAACTGTCTCTTTTGGGTAACCTATGAATGCACACTTTTTCGCTTTGGGTTCCAGCTTTTCGGGCTGAAGCTTTTTGACATAAGCATCACATCCCCAAACTTTAAGAAACGACAACTTTGGTCTTTTGCCATACCACAGTTTGTATGGTGTTGTCTCAACAGATTTTGATGGTGCCCTATTTAAAGTGAATGCAGCTGTCTCTAATGCATAACCCCAAAACGATAACGACAAATTCGTAAGAGACATCATAGATCGCACCATCTCTAATAAAGTACGATTACGACGTTCGGACACACCATTTCGCTGTGGTGTTCCAGGCGGTGTTAATTGTGAAACAATTCCACATTGTCTTAAGTGAGCACCAAACTTGAAACTCAAATATTCACCCCCACGATCAAACTGTAGGAACTAGATCTTCTTGTTACGATGATTTTGAACTTCACTCTGAAATTGCTTGAACTTTTCAAACGTCTCAGACTTGTGCTTCATCAAGTAGACATAACCATATCTACACAAACTGTCAGTGAAGGTGAGAAAATAACGATATCCG
This sequence comes from Hordeum vulgare subsp. vulgare, assembly GCF_904849725.1. Taxonomy (NCBI): domain Eukaryota; kingdom Viridiplantae; phylum Streptophyta; class Magnoliopsida; order Poales; family Poaceae; genus Hordeum; species Hordeum vulgare. The sequence goes on along the minus strand of NC_058522.1, from coordinate 250,405,116 downwards.
CCGCGTGCCTCCACACTCATCGGACCACATACATCGGTATGTATGATTTCCAACAAGTCACTGATACGTCCATTTTGCATCATGCTTTTATGTTGATATTTATCACTTCTTGGGCCGTTATTTCACTTCACGGTACAATACTTATGCATTTTCTCTCTTATTTTGCAAGGCTTACATGAAGAGGGAGAATGTCGGCAACTGGAATTCTGGCCTTAAATTGGAGCAAGTTTGAGATACCTTTTCTGCGCAACTCCAAATGTCGTAAAAATCAACGAGGATTTTTTTCGGGAATTATAAAAAATACTGGACCGAAGAACTGCCAGAGTGGCGTCATCAGGTGGCCACAAGCCTCCTAGGCGTGGCCACCCCCTGGCCGCGCTTAGGGGGCTTGTGGGCACCCAGCTGGCCCTCTGGCCCCCCTCTTCGGCTATATGAAGGGTTTCGCCCGAAAAAAAAACAGGAGGAGGCTTTTTCGAGGATTCGTCGCTGCCACGAGGCGGAACTTGAGAAGAACCAATCTAGAGCTCCGGCAGGACGATCCTGCCGGGAAAACATCCCTCCCGGAGGGGGAAATCGTCGCCATCATCATCACCAACACTCCTCTCATCGGAGGGGACTCATCACCATCAACATCTTCATCAGCACCATCTCGTCTCCAAACCCTAGTTCATCTCTTGTAACCAATGTCCGTCTCGCGACTCCGATTGGTACTTGTATGGTTGCTAGTAGTGTTAATTACTCTTCGTAGTTGATGCTAGTTGGATTACTTGGTGTAAGAGTTTATGTTCAGACCCTTGATCCTACTCATTACCTCTCTGGTCATGAATATGATTATGCTTTGTGAGTAGTTACTTTTGTTCCTGAGGACATGGGATAAGTCATGTTATTAGTAGTCATGTGAATTTGGTATTCGTTCGGTAATTTGATGTGTTGTATGTTGTTTTTCCTCTTGTGGTGTTATGTGAACGTCGACTACATAACACTTCACAATTATTTGGGCCTAGAGGAAGGCATTGGGAAGTAGTAAGTAGATGATGGGTTGCTAGAGTGACAGAAGCTTAAACCCTAGTTTATGCGTTGCTTCGTAAGGGGCTGATTTGGATCCACTAGTTTAATGCTATGGTTAGACTTTGTCTTAATTCTTCTGTCGTAGTTGCGGATTCTTGCGAGAGGGGTTAATCATAAGTGGGATGCTTGTCCAATTAAGGGCAGTACCCAAGCGCCGGTCCACCCACATATAAACTATCAAAGTAACGAACGCGAATCATATGAACATGATGAAAACTAGCATGACAGAAATTCCCGTGTGTCCTCGGGAGCGTTTTTCCTCCTATAAGACTTTGTCCAGGCTTGTCCCTTGCTACAAAAGGGATTGGGCCACTTTACTGCACCGTTGCTACTTTTATTACTTGTTTCTTGCTAAAAATCATCTCACCACAAAATCACTTGTTACCGATAATTTCAGTGCTTGCAGATTTTACCTTGCTGAGAACCACTATTTTGCACCCGTTGTATGTGAACGTTGAGTATATCACACCCGATCATCACGTGGTGTCTCGAAACGATGAACTGTAGCAACGGTGCATAGTCGGGGAGAACACAATTTCGTCTTGAAATTTTAGTGAGAGATCACCTCATAATGTTACCGTCGTTCTAAGCAAAATAAGGTGAATAAAAGGATTAACATTACATGCAATTCATAAGTGACAAGATATAGCCATCATCATGTGCTTCTTGATCTCCATCACCAAAGCACCAACACGATATTCTTGTCACCGGCGCCACACCATTATCTCCATCATCATGATCTCCATCAACGTGTCGCAATCGGGGTTGCCGTGCTACTTATGTTATTACTACTAAAGCTACGTCCTAGCAATATAGTAAACGCATCTGCAAACACAAACGTTAGTCTAAAGACAACCCTATGGCTCCTGCCGGTTGCCGTACCATCGACGTGCAAGTCGATATTAACTATTACAACATGATCATCTCATACATCCAATATATCACAACACGTCATTGGCCATATCATATCACAAGCATACCCTGAAAAAACAAGTTAGACGTCCTCTAATTGTTGTTGCATGTTTTACGTGGCTGCTATGGGTATCTAGTAGATCGCATCTTACTTACGCAAAAACCAGAACGGAGATGTGCAAATTTCTATTTAACCTCTCCAAGGACCGCCTCGGTCAAAACCAACTCAACTAAAGTTGAAGAAACTGACACCCGCCAGTCATCTTTACGCATCGAAGTTGCATGTCAAGCGATGAAACCAGTCTTTCATAAGCGTACGAATAATGTCGATCCGGGCCGCTTCAATCCAACAATACCGCCGAATCGAGAAAAGACTAAGGAGGGCAGCAAATCGAACATCACTGTCCAAATAACCCTTTGTGTTCTACTCGAGGTTACATCTACGCATGAACCTAGTTCATGATGCCACTGTTGGGAACGTCGCATGGGAAACAAAAAAATTCCTATGCACACGAAGACCTATCATGGTGATGTCCATCTACGAGAGGAGATTTGGATCTACGTACCCTTGTAGATCGCACAACAGGAAGCATTAAGAAACACGGTTGATGTAGTGGAACGTCCTCATGTCCCTCAATCCGCCCCGCGAACCGTCCCACGAACCGTCCCGCGATCTGTCCCACGATCCGCTCCGATCTAGTGCCGAACGGACGGCACCTCCGCGTTCAGCACACATACAGCTCGACGATGATCTCGGCCTTCTTGATCCAACAAGCAAGATGGAGAAGTAGATGAGTTCTCCGGCAGCGTGACGGCGCTCCGGTGGTGGTGAAGGATCTACTCCTGCAGGGCTCCGCCCGAGCTCCGCAGAAATACGATTTAGAGGTAAAACTATGTTGTCTAGATCTGAGTTGCACGTGGCAAAGTTGTCTCAAATCAGCCCTAAATCACGAGTATATATAGTAGGGAGGGGGAGGGACTTGCCTTGAGGTCCAAGCCCCCAAGGTGCACCGGCAAAGAGGAGGAGTAGGACTCCTACCCCAATCCTACTCAAAATAGGATTGCAAAGTGGAGTCCTTCTCTTCCTTCCCACCTTTCCTTTTTTTCTTTCTTTGGTTTTCTCTCTATGGCGCATAGGCCTTATTGGGCTGTGATACGTCTCCAGCGTATCTATAATTTTTTATGGTTTGATGCTATTATCTTGTCAAACCTTGGATGTTTTGTGTGCTTTTTATATCTTTATTGAGACTAACTTATTAACTTAGTGCCAAGTGCCAGTTCCTGTTTTTTTTCATGTTTTGGACCCCTTTCAGAGGAGGATTTTAAACGGAGTCCAAACGGAACGAAACTGCCAAAAAGATTTTTTCTGAAACAGAAAAAGATTGGGAAGCCTGAGCATCAGGGCAGGGGGCCACCAGGGACCCCACAAGCCCCCTAACCGCGACCAGGGGGGCTCGCGCCTCCCAAGCTTGTGGGCTCCCTGGTCCTCCTCTGCCCTAGGTCTTTCGCCTATAAATTCCCTAAAATCCGAGAAAAAATGAGGAGATCATCGAAAGTACTTTTCCGCCGCCCTAAGCTTCTGTTTTGGATTCCATCTGGGGCATGTTCTGGTGCCCTGCCGAAGGGGGGATTCAGATACGGAGAGCTTCTTCATCAACACCATGACCTCTCCGATGATTCGTGATCCATAGCTAGTAATCTTCTTCTCTCTCTTGGATCTTCAATACAAAGTTCTCCATGATCTTCATGAAGGTCTATGCGATGTAATCTTCTTTTGCGGTGTGTTTCTCGAGATCCGATGAATTGTGGATTTATGATCAGATTATCTATTAATCTTATTTTAGTTTCTTCTGGTCTCTCTTATGCATGATTTCATATCCTTGTAATTCTCTTCGAGTTGTGGGTTTTGTTTGGCCAACTAGATCTATGATTCTTGCAATGGGAGGAGTGCTTGGTTTTGGGTTCATACCATGCGGTGACCTCACCCAGTGACAGAAGGGGTTGCGATGCACGCATCATGTTGTTGCCATCAAGGGTAAAAGATGGGGTTTTCATCATTGGTTTGAGTTTATCCCTCTACATCATGTCATCTTGCTTAAGGCGTTACTTTGTTCGTCATGAACTCAACACACTAGATGCATGATGGATAGCGGTCTATGTGTGGAGTAATAGTAGTAGATGCAGAAAGTATCGGTCTACTTGTCTTGGACGTGATGCCTATATGTATGATCATTGCCTTAGATATCGTCATGACTTTGCGCGGTTCTATCAATTGCTCGACAGTAATTTGTTCACCCACCGTAATATTTGCTATTTTGAGAGAAGCCTCTAGTGAACACTATGGCCCCCGGGTCTACTCCACACCATATTTTCAGCCTTACACTTTTCTTCGTTGCACTTTCCGCCTTCAGATCTCACTTTGCAATCAATGTTGAAGGGATTGACAACCCCTTTATAGCGTTGGGTGCAAGCTCTTTGTGTTTGTGCATGAACTCTGGACTTGGCGAGATTCTCCTACTGGATTGATACCTTGGTTCCCAAACTGAGGGAAATACTTACTGCTCCTGTGCTGCATCACCCTTTCCTCTTCAAGGGAAAACCAACGCTAGCTCAAGAGACGACAAAAGGTTTCTGTCGACGTGGCAGAAGGATTTCTGGCGCCGTTGCCGGGGAGGATCAAGTCAAGAACTCATCCAAGTAAGTGTTGCAAACTCATTTCTTGCATTTACTTTTTTGCCTCTTGTTTTCCTCTCCCCCAATTCTGAAAAACAAAAATTTACAAAAAAATCTTTGCCTTTTTTGTTCGCCTTTTCGTTCGCCTTTTTTCTCGCTTGCTCTTTGTTCGCTTGTGTGCTTGCTTTCTTACCGACGTCACCATGACTGAAAACACCAAACTTTGTGACTTCTTGAATACTAATAATAATGATTTTATTAGTACTCCGATTGCTCCCGCCACTAGTGCGGAGTCATACGAAATCAATGCCGCTTTGCTGAATCTTGTTATGAAAGAGCAATTTTCCGGCCTTCCTAGGGAAGATGACGCATCCCATCTTAATTCCTTCGTAGAGCTTTGCGATATGCAAAAGAAGAAAGATGTGGATAATTATGTGATTAAGTTGAAGCTTTTTTCTTTCTCGTTGCGAGATCGAGCAAAAACTTGGTTTTCGTCTTTGCCTAAAAATAGTATCGATTCTTGGGATAAGTGCAAAGATGCTTATATATCCAAGTATTTTCTGCCGGCTCAGATTATCTCTCTCCGTAATGATATCATGAATTTTAAGCAACTTGATCATGAACATGTTGCACAATCTTGGGAGAGAATGAAATTGATGATTAGAACTTGTCCCGCTCATGGCTTGAGTCTTTGGATGATTATACAAATCTTCTACGCTGGCTTGAATTTTTATTCTAGAAATATCTTGGACTCCGCCTCAGGTGGAAAGTTCATGGAAATCACGTTAGGGGAAGCCAAAAAACTCCTAGACAACATCATGATGAACTACTCTCAGTGGCACACTGAAAGTCACCTACTAGTAAGAAGGTACACGCTATAGAAGAAATTAACTCGTTGAGTGCTAAGATGGATGAGTTAATGAATTTGGTTGCTAGTAGAAGTGCTCCTTTAGATCCTACTGATATGCCCTTGTCTTCTTTCATTGAGATTAGAAATGCTAGCTTGGACGTTAATTTCGTTGGTAGGAATAATTTTGGCAACAACAATGCTTTTAGAGGAAACTATGTTCCTAGGCCTTTTCCTAGTAACTCCTCTAATAACTTTGGCAACTCCTACAACAATACTCATGGAAATTACAATATATTACCCTCTGATCTAGAGAGTAATATCAAAGAGTTTATCAACTCGCAAAAAAAATTCAATGCGTCCATAGAGGAAAAACTACTCAAAATTGACGATTTGGCAAAGATCGTTGATAGAATGTCTAGTGATATTGATGCTTTGAAAGTTAGATTTTCTCCTCCCAAGATCAATATGGATGAAACTTTGAAAGCTATGCGTGTTTCCATGATTGAGAGCAAAGAAAGAACCGCCCAAATTCGTGCTAGACATGAATGGCTTAAAAAGGCGTGTTCTCGCAATAAGAATCACGAAGATCTTAAACTTCTTGGTGTGACTCCCATTGAATCTTTGTTTTCTTGTGTCAAAGCTAATGATTATGGGGCTGGATATGAATCCACTTTGGTTGAAAAACGCCCCAATGATTCGGAGTCCATCTATCTTGATGCTAAAAGCATTGAAAGTGGAGTAGAAGATATTAAAACTTTGAGTAGTAATGAAATTACTACTTTGGATTTCAAGGAATTAAATTATGATAGTTACTCCTTGATTGAATGCATTTCCTTGATGCAATCCATGCTAAACTCTCCACACGCTTATAGCAAAAACAAGGCCTTTACCAATCATATCGTCGAAGCCATGATAAAATCTCTTGAAGAGAAACTTGAATTGGAAGTATCTATCCCTAGAAAGCTTCATGATGAGTGGTAACCTACTATCAAAATCAAAATAAAAAACTATGAATGCAATGCTTTGTGTGATTTGGGTGCTAGTGTTTCGGCGATTCCAAAGTCTTTATGTGATGTTCTAGGTTTTAATGAGATTGAAGAGTGTTCTCTTAATTTGCATCTTGCAGATTCTACTGTCAAGAAACCCATGGGAAGGATCAATGATGTTCTTATTATTGCAAATAGGAACTATGTACCCGTGGATTTCATTGTGCTTGACATTGATTGCAATCCTACATGCCCTATTATTCTTGGTAGACCTTTCCTAAGGACTATTGGTGCCATCATCGATATGAAGGAAGGGAATATTAGATTTCAATTTCCTTTAAAGAAGGGCATGGAGAACTTTCCTATAAATAAAATAAGATTGCCTTATGAATCCACGATGAGTGCTACTTATGGTTTGAGCACCAAAAACGACGATACGTGATTCTATCGCCTTATGCCTAGCTAAGGGCGTTAAACAATAGCGCTTGTTGGGAGGCAACCCAATGAATTTATTTATTTTTCTTTGTATTTTGTTGCGTCCACACCATTATAATTCTATTATGATTGTGTTTTTTTGTGTTTCTTTTTGTGTTTGAGCCAAGCAAAACCTTTATGACTAGTCTTGTTAATGGTTGTTTGATCCTGCTGGAAAAAGACAAACTTTTTGCTCACGAGATGATTTTTCATTTTTATTGAGAAAGAGATTTTGAGTTGATTATTTTTTCTGATGGTTTATATGTCGTTTTCCCAGGCAGTCGCAATGTTTCAGAATTTTTGATGTACTAGAAGTATACTAAGTATACAGATTGTTACAGACTGGTCTGTTTTTGACAGATTATGTTTTTGTTGAGTTAGTTGCTTGTTTTGATGAAACTATGGATAGTACCGGGGGCTACTAGCCATGGAAAAGTGACAATACGGTATCCCAACACCAATATAAATAAAAAATCAAGTTTTCTAAAGTAGCTAAAGTGGTGGTAGTTTGTTTTCTTGTGCTAATGTTATCACGAGTTTCTGTTTAAGTTTTGTGTTGTGAAGTTTTCAAGTTTTGGGTGATGTTCTCATGGACAAAGAGATAAGGAGTGGAAAGAGATCAAGCTTGGGGATGCCCAAGGCATCCCAAGCCAAAATCAAGGACACCAAAAAGCCTATGCTTGGGGATGCCCCGGGAAGGCATCCCCTCTTTCGTCTTCAATCCATCGGTAACATTACTTTGAGCTATATTTTTATTAACCACATGATATGTGTTTTGATTGGAGCGTCTTATATCGCAGGAGTCTTATCTTTTTGTTGTGTCACAATCATCCTTGCTGCACACCTTTAGAGAGAGACATGCACTCATCATGATTTTCCTAGAATGCTCATAGTGCTTCACTTATATCTTTTGAGCTTGATAATTTTGCTCTTTGTGCTTCACTTAGATCTTTTAGGGTACGACAGTGCGTGACTTGGTAGTTGGCTAATGCTATGAAAGTAGTCCCAAAGATAGGTACCCAAAGAGGATACAAAAACCTCCATCTTCATGTGCATTGAGTAGAAAGAGAAGTCTTGATTCCTCTCAATTAGTTTTGAGACGTGGATTTGGTAATATTAAGAGCTATGTTAGTAGGGTGTTGTGAATCTAGAAATACTTGTGTTGAAGTTAGTGATTCCCGTAGCATGCATGTATGGTGAACTGCTATGTTAGGAAGTCGGACCATAATTGATGTACTGATTGTCATCCTTTGTGTTGAGGTCGGGATCGCGCGATGGTTAACACCTACCAACCCTTCTCCTAGGAGTATGCGTTTAGCACTTTGTTTCGATTACTAATAAAAACTTACGCAATAAGTATGTGAGTTCTTCATTACTAATGTGAGTCCATGGTATAGATGCACTTTCACCTTCCACCATTGCTAACCTCTCTAGCGCCGCGCAATTTTCGCCGGTACATAAACCCACCATATGCCTTCCTCAAAACAGCCACCATATCTACCTACTATGGTATTTTCATAGCTATTCCGAGATATATTGCCATGCAACTCCTACCGTTCCGTCTCATGACTTGTGCCGTCACTCTCATATTGCCATTGCATGATCGTAAGATAGCTAGCGAGATGTTTCAATGTCATACGCCAAGCTAGATCGTTGCACATCCCGGTACACTGCCGGAGGCATTTCCTATAGATTCATTTCTAAGCTTTGACTTGTGAGTAAATAAAAGTGTGATGATCATCATTATTAGAGCATTGTCCCATGTGAGGAAATAAAAAAAGAGGCCAAAGAGCCCAAATAAAAAAAAGAGGCCCAAGTGCCCAAAAATATATATATATAAAAAAAAAGAAGAGAGAAAAAGAGAGAAGGGACAATGCTACTATATTTTTCCACACTTGTGCTTCATAATAGCACCATGTTCTACATGTTTGAGAGCCTCTCGTTTCGTCACTACCATATGCTAGTGGGAATCTTCATTATATTACTTGGCTTGTATATTCCAATGATGGGCTTCCTCAAATTGCCCTAGGTCTTCGTGAGCAAGCAAGTTGGACGCACACCCACTAGTTCTCCTTTTGAGCTTTCACATACTTATAGCTCTAGTGCATCCCTTGTATGGCAATCCCTAATCATTCACATTGATATCTATTAATGGGCATCTCCATAGCCCTTTGATACGCCGAGTCAATGTGACCATCTCCTCCTTTTTGTCTCACAACCACAACCACACTCTATTCCACCTAAAGTGCTATATCCATGGCTCACGCTCATGTATTACGTGATAGTTATAAAAAGTTTGAGAAAGTAAGAGTGCGAAAACAATTATTTGGCCAATACCGGGGTTGTGCATGATTTACATTAGTTGTGTGAGGATGATGGAGCATAGCCAGACTATATGATTTTGTAGGGATAACTTTCCTTGACCTTGTTATTTTGAAAGTTCATGATTACCTTGCTAGTTTGCTTGAAGTGTTATTGTGTTCATGTCAATAGAAAACTATTGTTTTGAATCTTGCGGATCTGAACATTCATGTCACACGAAAGAAGTTGCAAAGGACAACTATGCTAGGTAGAATTCCACATCAAAAATTCAATCTTTATCACTTCCCTACTCGAGGACGAGCAGGAGTTAAGCTCGGGGATGCTTGATACGTCTCCAACGTATCTATAATTTTTGATTGTTTCATGCTATTATCTTGTCAAACCTTGGATGTTTTGTATGCCTTTTATATTTTTTTTTGAGACTAACTTAGTAACTCACTGCCAAGTGCCAGTTCCTATTTTTTCCATGTTTTTGACCCCTTTCAGAGGAGGATTTTAAACGGAGTCCAAACGGAACGAAACTGCCAAAAAGATTTTTTCCGAAACAGAAAAAGATCGGGAAGCGTGAGAATCAGGGCAGGGGCCAACCACGGACCCTACAAGCCCCCTAGCCGCGGCCAGGCGGACCCGCGCCTCCCAGGCTTGTGGGCTCCCTGGGCGTCTGATACGTCTCCGTCGTATCTACTTTTCCGAACTCTTTTGCCCTTGTTTTGGACTCTAATTTGCATGATTTGAATGGAACTAACCCGGACTGACGTTGTTTTCAGCAGAATTGCCATGGTGTTGTTTTTGTACAGAAATAAAAGTTCTCAGAATGTCCTGAAAAGTTACGGAGAATTTTTCTGGAATAAAAGAAAAATACCTGCGCAAAGATCCACCGGAGGGGGCGTGCCAGTGGGCCACAAGCCCATAGGCCGCGGCCACCCCCTAGGCCGCGTGGTGAGGGCTTGTGGGGCCCACGTGGCACCACCGCCCCCAAACTCAGCTCTATATCTTCCGTCTTGCCCGGAAAAAAATCAGAGAGAAGGTTTCATCGCGTCTTACGATACGGAGGCGCCGCCACCTCCTGTTCTTCATCTGGAGGGCAGATCTGGAGTCCGTTCCGGGCTCCGGAAAGGGGAGATCGTCGCATCGTCATCATCAACCTTCCTCCATCGAGAATTCCATGATGCTCTTCACCGTTCGTGAGTAATCTCATCGTAGGCTTGCTGGACAGTGATGAGTTGGATGAGATCTATCATGTAATCGAGTTAGTTTTGACGGGGATTGATCCCTAGTATCCACTATGTTCTAGATTGATGTTGCTACTACTTGGCTATGCTTAATGCTTGTCACTAGGGCCCGAGTGCCATGATTTCAGATCTGAACCTATTATGTTGTCGCCAATATATGTGTGTTTTAGATCCTATCCAGCAAGTTGTAGTCACCTACTATGTGTTATGACCCGGCAACCCCGGAGTGACAATAGCCGGAACCACTCCCGGAGATGACCATAGTATGAGGAGTTCATGTATTCACCGCGTGTTAATGCGTTGGTCTGGTTCTTTATTAAAAGGAGAACCTTAATATCCCGTAGTTTCCATTAGGACTCCGCTGCCACGGGAGGGATGGACAATAGATTTCATGCAAGTTCTTTTCCCTAAGCACGTATGACTACATACAGAATACATGCCTACATTAGATTGACGAACGGGAGCTAGTTACATATCTCTCCGTGTTATAGCTGTTACATGATGTATCACATCCGTCATACTCATCCATCAGCGATCCACTGCCTATGAGTCTTTTAATACTGGTCCTTGCTATGTTACTTTGTCTAGGCTTGTCCCTTGCTACAAAAGGGATTGGGACACTTTGCTACTACTGTTGCTACTGCTGTTACTCTGCTACTGCTGTTCCTTGCTACTTCGCTGTTACTTGTTGCAAGATCCTTTTTCGTCACCGTTGTCGGGGAAGAATAGTTCACCGTCCACGTGCAACTAACTGGCGCCATTGATACAACAGTTAGGAATTGTCTGCCGTCAACAGATCAGTTTCTGGCACCGTTGCTATCATACTACTTTGTTACTGATACTTTGCTTGCAGACACTAATCTTTCAGGTGTTGTTGAATCTGATAAACTCAGCTGCTAATACTTGAGAATATTCTTTAGCTTCCCCTTGTGAGCGAATCAACAAATTTGGGTCGAATACTCTATCCTCGAAAACTGTTGCGATCCCCTACACTTGTGGGTTATCAAGACCTTTCTCTGGCGCCATTGCCGGGGAAGCACAACTATATTCTCTGAGTCACTTGGGATTGATGTCTGCTGGTCACTATGAGGAATCTGAAAGATCGAAGAACTCAAACCTTGCCTTCCACTACGAGGAGTGGTAAGGAATTGCCATCGAGCTCTGCACTTGATTCACCTTCAGTTTTAAGTAAGTTTGCGACTTCGCCTCCTGCTAGAAATCTTGATATGTCGCCTGTGCTTGATGATGCTACTTCTGCTGTCCATGATGCTATGCTTGATACTATGCCTGATGATGCTATGCTTGATACTATGCCTGATGATGCTATGCTTGATACTATGTCTGCTATGCCTGATACTGCTTTGCCACTAGGTGCATTCCTTGATGCACAAATTGCTAGAGTTGCTGCTAGACGTGATGATACTTCTGAAACTGATGATACTATTGTAGAACCTGCTACTATGCCTGAATTGCCTGTTATGCCTGATACGCGCTACGTTATGGAGGGAGAGATAGCTGAGGACTTTCTTGCGTGTAAGGATAGCTATGATGTTGAGAAATTACTACGCAAGTGGAAAGAAAAATCTCTGAATGCTAGGATGAAATATGACCCGAAGTTTGCCACTTCGCCTATCTTTGTGACCGATAAGGATTATGAATTCTCTGTCGACCCTGAGTTAATCACTCTAGTCGAATCTAATCCTTTTCACAGTTATGAGTCTGAAACGGTTGTAGCCCATCTTACCAAACTACACGATATAGCCACCCTATTCACTAGTGAGGAAAAGATCTGCCACTACTATATCCTCAAGTTGTTTCCTTTCTCGCTAAAGGATGATGCTAAGACTTGGTTCACTTCTCTTGCTCCTGGTTGTGTGCGTAACCCCCAGGATATGGTCTACTACTTCTCTGGAAAATATTTCCCTTCCCATAAGATGCAAGCTGCCTTGCAGGAAATATACAACTTTGCTCAAGCTGAAGAAGAGAGTCTCCCACAAGCTTGGGGGAGGCTCATCTGGATATTGAATGCTTTGCCTGATCACCCTCTTGAGAAGATTGAAATACTTGATATCTTCTATAATGGACTTACCGATGCTTCCAAAGACCACCTAGATAGTTGTGTTGGTAGTGTTTTTAGGGAACGAACTCTAGAACAAGCTGAGATTCTGTTGAATAACATCTTGTGCAATGAGAATGCTTGGACTATTCCCGAACCACCTCCTAAGCCAACTCCGAAAAAGAGGTATTCTATTCCTCAGTCCTGAAGATATGCAAGAAGCCAAGAAATCTATGTAAGAGAAAGTCATTAATCTAAAGATGTCAAAAATCTACCACCTATCGAAGAGATCCATGGTCTCGATAACCCGATACATGTAGTAGAAGTGAATTCTCTACGTAGGTTTGATGAGAGTGATATTCATTTTGATAAACCTACTAGCTTATGCATGGATGAATTTGATAACTTTGTTGCCAAAAAACAAAGTTTCAATGATTATGTTAGCAGACAATTGGAGCAGAATGCTCGTATGCTTAGTCATTTAAGTGCTTGTGTGGACAGAAATGTCAATGATCTTAAGCTTCTGAGTAAGCATGCCTCTGTGGTTACTACTCAAGTAGAACAAGTACTTAAAGCTCAAAATGACTTGCTCAATGAGTTGAATGACAATTCTGTTAGAGTCGTTACTAGAGGCGGTAGAATGACCCAGGAACCTTTGTATCCTAAGGGTCATCCGAAGAGAATTGAACAAGATGCTCAAGGAGTTAGCACTGATGCACCTAGTCATCCTAGAAAGAAGAAGAAAGATGATAGGAACTTGCACGCTAGCAACCCTGTTGCTGCTACACATGAGAATCCAAACGATGCCTCTCTCTCTGATGCTGAAACACAATCTGGTGATGAACATGAGCCTAATGATAATATCAATAGTGATGTTCATGGAGATGCTCAACCTAGCAATGAAAAGGATGTGGAGATTGAACATGTTGATCTTGATAACCCACAGCCTAAGACTAAGAGATACGATAAGAATGACTTCGCTGCTAGGTAGCATGGTAAAGAAAGGGAACCATGGGTTCAGAAACCTATGCCCTTTCCTCCCAAACTATCCAAGAAAAAGGATGATGAGGATTTTGAGCGATTCGTTGAAATGATCAGACCTGTCTTTCTGCAAATGCGTTTGACAGATATGCTCAAAATGTCTCCGTATGCTAAGTACATGAAAGATATTGTGACTAATAACAGGAGGATACGTGAGGTTGAGATTTCCACCATGCTTGCTAATTATACCTTCAAGGGTGGAACTCCTAAGAAACTATGTGATCCCGGTGTGCCCACTATACCTTGCTCCATTAAAGGCAACTACGTTAGAACTGCATTATGCAATCTTGGAGCCGGTGTTAGTTTTATGTCTCTCTCTATTTATCGTACACTTGAACTGGATAAGTTGACACCCACTGAAATCTCTCTGCAAATTGCCGACAAATCAACTGCTTTCCCTATCGGCATTTGCGAGGATGTGCCTATTGTGGTTGCTAATGTCACTATCTTAACAGACTTTGTTATCTTGGATATTCCCAAGGACGATGCCATTGCTGTCATCCTCGGAAGACCCTTTTTAAACACTTCAGGGGCTGTTATAGATTGCAACAAAGGCAACGTCACTTTCCATGTCAACGATAATGAGCATACGGTGCACTTTCCAAAGAAACAATATCGAGTACATTGCATCAATGCTATCAAAAAAACTTCATCGATTCTTCTTGGGAGCTTTGAATGCCCTATTCCTCGTGTCAAGATGAAGTATGATTTGCTTGTTGGGGAGATACACATCCCCATTGAGGTGACCTAGTGACTTTTCAAAAATTCTTCGTTCTCTTTTGCGATTCGAAAAGGTTTGTCAAAGAGACTTGATCAACCTCACTGACGGATTTCTTTCGTTGACCGTGAGATGGATGAATCAAGGAGTCACAAACCTCTATTTTAAGCTTTCACCTTCGGTTGCTTAGAAGAAAAATGATAGATTTAGCTTAGTTTTCCATGTTTTCTGTTTTAGCATCCGGTAGAAAAGTACCCCGAAAATAAAAGTTCTCCGAACGTCCTGAAAATCAAGTATGATTTTTTCTGGAATTTTTGAAAACTTCTGAGACAAAGAGCTTGTCTGGGGGCCACACCAGTGGGCCACAAGCCCTAGGGGCGCGGGCACCCCCTGGTCGCGCCACCCAGGCTTTTGGGGCCCACAGGCACCCCCTCCACTCATTCTTGATCTCATCAGGTTCTCCTACCTCCAGAAAAAATCGTTTCGCAGCTCAAACCCGTGTTCTTGCTCCTCTTGCTGGGACTTTCGATCTCTTTGCTCAAAGCACCATTCTCCGAACTGTTTTGGGGAAATTACTCCTTGGTAAGTGACTCCTCCATTGGTCCAATTAGTTTTTGCTCTAGTGCCTTATACTCCGCGTATTTTTGTTGCCTTGGTGACCATGTTCTTGAGCTTTGCATGCTAATTTTAGCTGGTCCCGAGTAGTTTTGGTGCGTAATATGACCTATAGGCACTTGTGGGAGTAGTTGCTACGAGTTTAGTTGAACCTTGTTCACCCTTCCTTTGGGTAACTGAAAATTTCAGAAAAGGAAGATGTTCAGGAGAAACTTTCATGGTGGTTCCTCAAGCAAGAGAGGTCCCCGTCTTCCGATTCGGGAGCCTGATCCTTACCAACCAAGGGACGCGCAGGTACAACCATGTGAATGGCCTTCTGATGAGTTTATGATTGAGACAGGTTTCAAAGATGAGTTTGATGCACTTGTTCACAACGTCGGACTCGAAGAATTCATCTCCGATAAATGTGAACAGTATGTTGCTCTCACTGCCTCTTTTGTTCGTAGATTCCAATTTTCAGCTGGTCGTGAGCCATCGGTACTGTTTGATCTCTATGATAAATCGTATACCATGGACTTAGAGGATTTCAGTAGAATTTGCAAGATACCTATTTGGGGTAGCCTCAATGATCCTCCTAAATCTTCGGTTAGAGATTTTTTCTCTGGTATTACTGTTGGAGAAACTAGAGACATTACGCAAGCTACCATGGGGAGCATTCATTTTCCTGCCTTGCATTACTTTGCCCTCTTCATATGCAGATGCATTAATGGCAAGATTAAGCATTGTCACCTCTGTGCACCCGACCTTAGTATCCTTAAGAGCGCAGTCATGGGTGACAAAAGCTTCAACATGGGAGCTATAATAGCAAGCAGGCTGAATAAGAATGCTAATGAAGGGGATTTCTTTGGTGGGATCTATGCCACTCGCATAGCAAATTTTCTTGGAGTACCCATCCGCGAAGGAGATCCCCCGCTCCATACAGCTTTCCTATTCCGCGTCGCTTTGACACACTACCAGTTCCTTGAGAGGGATGATGAATCCCTCCTATACCGCTTGATATTTAACCGGCAGCGTGTTTTCCATATTACCCTTCCTGCTCCTGCCTTCTTTGACTTTCAGGTAAAACGGAGATATTACATAATCAGAGGAGAGGCAGAGGAGTATGAGAGCGAGGCAAAGGCTGCTTGTCTCTGTGAGGCAGCTATTCAGGCAGTAGCTGCAACGCTCCCGTATAACCCCCATTATGATTTTGGGTTTCGCCAGGACCATCCTTGGGAGTAGACCTAGTTAGGACAAAAGCCTAAGCTTGGGGGAGTACGTGTTCTCACCGACTTTACATTCTTGCTTATGCTTTCACTTTGTTTGTCGGTGTTCACACTTTGCCACTGTATCATCCATGCTAGTTTTTTTTTCTCGTTTTCTTTTCGTGTCTAGTTTGACAAGAACCCAAAAAGATTTTCTTTTCTTCTTTTGCTTGTTGGGAGCTTTCTCGTGTAGATAGTTTTCTTTTTCTTTGGGTCAAGGTAGAAGATATTGGTTACAATGTTTAGTGGCTCTTGCATGCATACGTGTTTAGCTTTCAAAGAGCCATATTACTTTGTCTTCTCCTTTGTGTTTGTCTGTAGATTCCATCTTTAGTCCAATGCACGAGCACTCTTATTATTGTTCACATCGTTTGGTCGTGCAAGTGAAAGGCAATAACGACGATATATGATGAAGTGACTGAGCCTGGAAAAGCTGGTATGAACTCGATCTATTTTGTTTTTGTAAATATGACTAGCTCATCATGCCTGATTCAACTTTGTTGTGAGAGAAACATGTTTGCAATGACAACTTAGAGATCATAGTTGCTTATGCCATGCTTACTTAGCTAGGAGCTTATAATGGTTTGTCTTGGTTGCCCACATGAATGTTGAGATGACTATGATGTAGTATGATAGGATGGTATCATCCTTTGAATTTTTCAAGTGGCTTGACTTGGCGCATGTTCACGCATGTAGTTGAAACAAAATCAACATAGCCTCTATGATGTTCATGTTCATGGTGATTTATGTCCTACTCATACTTGCACTCAATGTTAGTTAATCTCAATGCATTTTGATGACTGTTGTCGCTCTCTAGTTGGTCGCTTCCCAGTCTTTTGCTAGCCTTCACTTGTACTAAGCGGGAATACTTCTTGTGCATCCACCTCCATAAACCCAAAGTTGTTCCATATGAGTCCACCATACCTACCTATGTGCGGTATCTACCTGCCGTTCCAAGTAAATTTGCATGTGCCACTCTTTAAGTCTTCAAGAAATAATCTGTTTTGCATGCCCGAACCGCTCATGTGGTGACAGGGGGCTATTGGTATCTTCCATGCTAGGCGTGTTATCCTCGATATGTGTTTATTCACTATCCTTCAATGGAAAGGGGCCGGTAATTGGAATTCCCAGTTCCATGCTCAAATCGAAAAGATAATTGCAAACAAAACTCCCCCAGGATTGATGTTGGTATGGACGGTACCTGAGGATTCGGCTAGACGTGGAGTGTGATTGATTGGTGGTGGGGGAGTCAAAACTTTACTTTTGTGTTTGGGAACCGCCTATAGCATGTGTAGCGTGGAAGATGTTGAGAACTCTTAGTCATTGCATTGACAATGAAAGCATGCCACCCAAGATTATTATCTCTGTTTTCAAAGCTTGAGCTCTAGCACCTGTGCATATCAATGCTTCCCTCTGCGAAGGGCTTGTCTATTTATGTTCCTCTTGAGTCATCCTCCTCTTACAAAAGCACCAATTAGAGAGCACCTCTGTCATTTTTACGGTTTGCTTTTAACTTTGTTGAGCATGAGTGTGACTGGATCTTCATTGCCTTGAATTACAATGTTTAGTCAGCCCTTGGTCTTTGAAGGTGCTCTGCATTTATGTTTTGCGGTTTCAGAAAGAGCTAGCGAGATACCATCTATTCGTACTGCTTTATGTTGTTTTGATTGAAGTGTTGACGTTTTAGACTTATTATTATTTGCTCGCTAGCTGATTATGCCATTGATATGAGTTTACCATGAGACCTAGATGTCATTTTCTTATGTGGTTTACTTGTGATCTTGCTGAAATTCTGGTTAGTTAGACATAGTTGCAACAACAAGATCAAACAGAGTTCGTCAAAGTTTTTCTTTTGTCTCTTTCAGTTTGTCAACTGAATTGCTTGAGGACAAGCAAGGCTTTAAGCTTGGGGGAGTTGATACGTCTCCGTCGTATCTACTTTTCTGAACTCTTTTGCCCTTGTTTTGGACTCTAATTTGCATGATTTGAATGGAACTAACCCGAACTAACGTTGTTTTCAGCAGAATTGCCATAGTGTTGTTTTTGTGCAGAAATAAAAGTTCTCGGAATGTCCTGAAAATTTACGGAGAATTTTTGTGGAATAAAAGAAAAATACCTGCGCAAAGATCCACCGGAGGGGGCGTGCCAGTGGGCCACAAGCCCACAGGCCGCGGCCACAAGCCCACAGGCCGCGGCCACCCCCCTAGGTCGCGCCGTGAGAGCTTGTGGGGCCCACATGGCACCACCGCCCCCAAAATCAGCTCCATATCTTCCGTCTTGCCCGGAAAAAAACAGAGAGATGGTTTCATCGTGTTTTACGATACGGAGGCGCCGACACCTCCTGTTCTTCATCTGGAGGGCAGATCTGGAGTCCATTCCGGGCTCTGGAGAGGGGAGATCGTCTCCATCGTCATCATCAAACTTCATCCATCGACAATTCCATGATGCTCTTCACCGTTCGTGAGTAATCTCATCATAGGCTTGTTGGACGGTGATGAGTTGGATGAGATCTATCATGTAATCGAGTTAGTTTTGACGGGGATTGATCCCTAGTATCCACTATGTTCTAGATTGATGTTGCTACTACTTGGCTATGCTTAATGCTTGTCACTAGGGCCCGAGTGCCATGATTTCAGATCTGAACCTATTATGTTGTCGCCAATATATGTGTGTTTTAGATCCTATCTTGCAAGTTGTACTCACCTACTATGTGTTATGACCCGGCAACCCTGGAGTGACAATAGCCGGAACCACTCCCGGAGATGACCATAGTATGAGGAGTTCATGTATTCACTGCGTGTTAATGCGTTGGTCTGGTTCTTTATTAAAAGGAGAACCTTAATATCCCGCAGTTTCCATTAGGACTCCGCTGCACGGGAGGGATGGACAATAGATGTCATGCAAGTTCTTTTCCCTAAGCACGTATGACTACATACAGAATACATGCCTACATTAGATTGACGAACGGGAGCTAGTTACATATCTCTCCGTGTTATAGCTGTTACATGATGAATCACATCCGTCATACTCATCCATCACCGATTTACTGCCTACGAGTCTTTTACTATTGGTCCTTGCTATGTTACTTTCTCTAGGCTTGTCCCTTGCTACAAAAGGGATTGGGCCACTTTGCTACTACTGTTGCTACTGCTGTTACTCTGCTACTGCTGTTCC
This sequence comes from Hordeum vulgare subsp. vulgare, assembly GCF_904849725.1. Lineage (NCBI taxonomy): Eukaryota > Viridiplantae > Streptophyta > Magnoliopsida > Poales > Poaceae > Hordeum > Hordeum vulgare. The sequence continues at coordinate 250,385,751 of NC_058522.1, read as the reverse complement.
TTGCTACTTCACTGTTACTTGTTGCCAGATCCTTTTTCATCACCGTTGCCGGGTAAGAATAGTTCCCCGTCCACGTGCAACTAACTGGCGCCATTGATACAAAAGTTAGGAATAGTCTGCCGTCAACAGATTTGTTTCTCGCATCGTTGCTATCATACTACTTTGCTACTGATACTTTTCTTGCAGACACTAATCTTTCAGGTGTGGTTGAATTTGATAAACTTAGCTGCTAATACTTGAGAATATTCTTTAGCTTCCCCGTGTGAGCGAATTAACAAATTTGGGTCAAATACTCTACCCTTGTAAACTGTTGCGATCCCCTACACTTGTGGGTTATCAGCCTCCTCTGCCCAGAGCCACAGGTGAAGGAGGAGCTCGCCGGCCATGGCACTGGTCCAGTACTCTGGTGGGACAGGAACGACGATGTCGTCGTCGGTTCCTCTGCTCACGGGGGAGAACTATACCACCTGGGCTATCAAGGTGGAGGCTGATCTCGATGCTGCTGGGCTCTGGGAGGCGGTTGTGCCACCGGAGGAAGCGGCGTCGGCGGTGATCGTGAAGAAAGACAAGCTGGCACGAGCTTACCTACTGCATGCGCTCTCCGACGACTTGCTACTGCAGGTGGCTGCAAAGAAGACCGTGGCGGAGATCTGGAGCAGCCTCAAGTCGAGGTTCGTCGGAACTGAGCGCGTGCGGGCGGCGCGGCTGGCTACGCTCCGAGGAGATTTTGAGCGGCTGCGCATGGACACCGACGAGTCTGTGGACACGTTTGCAGGGAAGATCGGCGGGATAGCGGCACGCTACGTGGGGCTCGGATCGACCCTGGATGATGTCGCGATGGTCAAGAAGTTGCTCGACGACGTGCCGGACCACCTGTACGCGGCGGTGGCACGGATCGAGCAGTTCTGTGATGTGTCGACGATGCTCTTCGAGGATGCACTGGGCGGCTTAAGGCGTTCGACGAAAGGCTGCGGCGGCGTGGACATGACGGCGGCGACCGTGGCGGCGACCAGTTGATGCTGACCATGGCACAGTGGCGTGCACGGGAGCGCCGACGAGGTGGTGCACGGGATGACGACGACGACGGCAGGAGCGAGGCGTCAGGTGCCCGAGGGAATCGACGCGGGCGTTGCTATCACTGCAATGAACGCGGCCACTTCAAAAGGGAGTGTGCGAGGCGGAAGAAAGCGGCGGCGCAGGAGCAAGCTCTGCTGGGGGAGATCAGCGACGACGAACCCAGGCTCCTCTGAGCCGCATCTTAGGGGGAGAATGTAAGATGTAATAAGCTGTGGCGGCGCGCAGCACAGGTCCGGTGCGTGTATGGGCGCGCACCAGAGGTGTGTGGCGCGTCAGGACCGCGGGGTAGGCATGCGTGCGTGCATGCGTTGGGTGGCATGGTAGCCAGGCGAGCGAGGGACACGGTGATCACGCGATGGTTTGTTGAGGGCTCAGCGCGGAGAGCGTGCGGGAGCGCTTCGTGCGCGAGCACTGAGCGGGCCGAACTGGGTGGCGTGGTGGGCAAGCTGCGATTGAGTCGTGGGCTGCTGTCACCCACGTATAAGGATCACCGTGGGGATCGTTGTAACGGTGTGGGGTGTGTGTTTGAGTTCGTGCTCAATAGACAGGCGTTCGGGCGCCGGAAAAGAACCACCTCGCCGAGTCCCTGATCGTCTTCCTCCTCTCCTCTTTCTTGTTGGTTCGAGCCACTGCATTAGGGGGAACAGATCTGACATCAAGAGGGGCAGGGAGGAGCACAGGCGGGCGCACCAGCTAATTGTGGGAAAGCTCGGGTGTTGCCCTCCTCGCGTTCGCTCCTTGTCTCTGGTGATCGCCGGAGGGAGCCGGTTCCATTTTTGCTATAACATTTCGCCTATAATTCCCTAAAATTCCAGAAAAAATCAGGAGATCATCGAAAGTACTTTTCCGCCGCCGCAAGCTTCTGTCTCCGCAAGATCCCATCTGGGGCACACTCTAGTGCCTTGTCGGAGGGGGGATTCGGATACAGAGGGCTTCTTCATCAACACCATGACCTCTCCGATGATGCGTGAGTAGTTCACCATAGACCTACGGGTCCATATCTAGTAGCTAGATGGCTTCTTCTCTCTCTTGGATCTTCAATACAAAGTTCTCCATGATCTTCATGGAGATCTATCCGATGTAATCTTCTTTAGCGGTGTGTTTGTCGAGATGCGATGAATTGTGGATTTATGATCGGATTATCTATGAATCGTATTTGAGTTTCTTCTGATCTCTCTTATGCATGATTTAATATACTTGTAATTCTCTTCGAGTTGTAGGTTTTGTTTGGACAACTAGATCTTTGATTCTTGCAATGGGAGAAGTGCTTGGTATTGGGTTCATACCGTGCAGTGACCTCACCCAGTGACAGAAGGGGTAGCGAGGCATGCATCGTGTTGTTGCCATCAAGGGAAAAAGATGGGTTTTCATCATTGGTTTGAGTTTATCCCTCTACATCGAGTCATCTTGCTTAAGGCGTTACTCTGTTTGTCATGAACTCAATACACTAGATGCTTGCTGGATAGCGGTCGATGTGTGGAGTACTAGTAGTAGATGCAGAAAGAATCGGTCTACTTGTCTCGGACGTGATGCCTATATGTATGATCATTGCCTTAGATATCGTGATGACTTTGCGCGGTTCTATCAATTGCTCGACAGTAATTTGTTCACCCACCGTAATATTTGCTATTTTGATAGAAGCCTCTAGTGAATACTATGGCCCCCGGGTCTACTCCACACCATATTTTCAGCCTTAAACTTGTTCTTTGTTGCACTTTCCGCCTTCAGATCTCACTTTACAATCAATCTTGAAGGGATTGACTACCCCTTTATAGCGTTGGGTGCAAGCTCTTTGTGTTTGTGCAGGTACTCTGGACTTGACGAGATTCTCCTACTGGATTGACACCTTGGTTCTCAAACTGAGGGAAATACTTATTGCTCCTCTGCTGCATCACCCTTTCCTCTTCAAGGGGAAACCAACGCAATCTCAAGAAACGACAGAAGGTTTCTGTCGACGTAGCAGGCTGTCCCACCAGCCCACTAAGGGCTGGTGCACTACCCATAAGTCCTTTGGGCTTCCCTCGGGAGGGTTGCCCCGCTCCTGGTGAACTTCCGGAACCCATTCGTCACTCCCGGTACATTCCCGGTAATGCCCGAAAACTTTTCGGTAACCAAATGAAGTCATCCTATATATTAATCTTCGTCTCCGGACCATTCCGGAAACCCTCGTGACGTCCGTGATCTCATCCAAGACTCCGAACAACATTCGGTAACCACGCATATAACTCAACTATACTAAAACATCGCCGAACCTTAAGTGTAAAGACCCTCCGGGTTCGAGAACTATGTAGACATGCCCCGAGGTACTCCTCGGTCAATATCCTATAGCGGGACCTGGATGCCCATATTGGATCGTACATATTCTCCGAAGATCTTATCGGTTGAACCTCAGTGTCAAGGATTCATATAATCCCGTATGTCATTCCCTTTGTCCTTCGGTATGTTACTTGCTCGAGATTCGATCGTTGGTATCCGAATACCTATTTCAATCTCGTTACCAGCAAGTCTCTTTACTCATTCCGTAATACAAGATCCCGTGACTTACACTTAGTCACATTGCTTGCAAGGCTTGTGTGTGATGTTGTATTACGGAGTGGGCCCCGAGATACCTCTCCGTCACACGGAGTGACAAATCCCAGTCTTGATCCATACTAACTCAACGGACACCTTCGGAGATACCTATAGAGCACCTTTATAGTCACCCAGTTACGTTGTGACGTTTGATACACACAAGGCATTCCTCCGGTGCCAGTGAGTTATATGATCTCATGGTCATAGGAACAAATACTTGACACGCAGAAAACTATAGCAATAAAACGAAACTATCAATATGCTACGTTCATAGTTTGGGTCTAGTCCATTACATGATTCTCCTAATGATGTGATCCAGTTATCAAGCAACAACACTTTGCACATAGCCAGAAAACCTTGACTATCCTTGATCAACTGGCTAGCCAACTAGAGGCTTAATTACTTGGTACATTGTTGTGTCTATGTATCCACACATGTATCTATGTTTTCATTCAATACAATTATAGCATGGATAATAAACAATTATCTTTAAACATGAAATATAATAATAACTATTTATCATTGCCTCTAGGGCATATTTCCAACAAAGAGGCCTTCGTCAAGCAGCGAACTTGGAGTAAAGTTTTCCATAAGCCTAACTAGTGAAAATAAAAATAAGAAACGAAAAGATTTAATTGCAAGATCTAAATATATACCCTCAAGCACTCAGCTCCCCGGCAACGGCGCGAGAAATAGCTTGATGTCTACGCACGATTCTATTCTTGTAGACTATGTTGGGCCTGCAAGCGCACAGGTTTGTAGGACAACAACAATTTCCCTCAAGTGGATGACCTAAGGTTTATCGAACTAAGGGAAGTAGAGGTTGAAGATGGTCTCTCTCAAGCAACACTACAATTAATAACCGAGAAGTCTCTTGTGTCCCCAACACACCTAATACAATGGTAAATTGTATAGGTGCACTAGTTCGGCGAAGGGATGGTAATATGGGTGATAGGTGTGGCAACGCAAGGTAATATAAATCTGAAATAAAAATGGCAGCAAGGTAGCAAGTGACAAAAGTGAGCATAAACGGTGTAACAATGGTGAGAAATAGGGCCTAGGCTTCATACTTTCACTAGTAGAAACTCCCAACAACATTAACATAGTCTAATCACATGATATTTCCACTAAAACATGCAATGGAGACGTACTTGGAGGTTATTCCTTTGTGATCAAGAGAGGACGAGAATTATGTAGGGATACAAAAGCACACCTCATAGTTCGTAGTTCTCTTCTATAGATTTACCAATGTCACTGCGGCCATCCAAAAAGAGTACCACAATCACCATAACATATCTCAAGGATAGTCAAAGACAAGCACCAAGAGACTCTCAATCTTCAATCAATTCACAAAAGAGGAAATCACTCATGAAAATATTCTTCTAATCCATGTCCAATAGTCCGCTGTCACCATGGTCTTGGGGATTATACTAGATAAGATCAAGTGAGTACATCAATCCAATACATAGAAGAAGGGGAAGCACCATGGGATCATCCTAGATTAACATAGCCCATGATCACAATCAAGATCACATCATGAGAGAGAGAGAGAGAGAATTAACCACATAGATACTGTAGAAGACCTCATCCCCGAGAAGGAACTACTCCCCTTCATGGATGGAGGAATCAACGTCGATGGAGATGAATCCGGGGGCACTTCCCCATCCCGGCAGGGTGCTGAAACAGGAATTCTAGTCCCCCGAAACTTGTTGGCGATGGCGGCGGAGATCGGGATTGCTTCTAGAGAAAAGGGTTCCGGAATCAGGATTTCCTCCACCGGGGTAAATATAGGAGCCAAAGTAGGGCACCAAATGATGTGGGCCCCACCCAGGCGGCCGCCCCAAAATGTCTCCTGGACGGCCCCTGGCCCCCCTCTGGACCATCTTCGGTGATCTGGAAGCTTCCGTTATGCTGATTTTTTATATATTTCTCCTGGAATTTTTCAGGCTTTGGAAAATTGGGTAAAAGCCCGTGCAAAATAGACATGAGCAGACAGAAACTGGCACTGGGTGCACTGAGTTAGTAGGTTAGTCCAAATATGTGTAAAATGATATAAAAGTGTAGAAAAACATATAACATTGTCACCCAAAAGATCATGGAACAAGCAGAAATTATAGATACGTTTGGGATGTATCACGCCTATGCCAATTGAAGTGGAAACTGATGATAGTGATCATTAAGCTTTGGATCAAGTTACTACAAACCTCGTTGGTCGACAAGGTCGCGTACTGCTACAGAGTGGTACGGTAACCCTGTCTTGGAGGTCATCTTGTTGAACAACAATGAACCTACGAGCTAAGGAGAAGCGATGATGGGCCCGAATTACGGCAAATGGCTGGAGGCAATGAAAATTGAGAGAGGATCCGTGTATAAAAACAAAGTGTAGACTTTGGAAGAACTACTTGATGGTCGTAAGACTATTAAGTACAGATGGATATTTAAAAGGAAGACAAACGATGATGGTGAAAAGTCACCATTAAGAAAAAATCAACATGCCGCAAAGATGTTTCCGACAAGTTCAAAGGGTTGACTATGATGAGACTTTCTCACTCGTAGCGATGCTAAAAGTTTGTTGGAATTATGTTAGCAGTTGTTGCATTATTTATGAAATATTGCACATAGATGTCAAAACATTGTTTCCTCGACGGTTTCCTTGAGGAAAGGTTGTATGTGACACAACAGAAGGTTTTGTCGATCCTAAGGATGCTAACAAGTATGCAAGCTCCAGCGATCCTTCTATGGACTGGTGCAATCATCTCAGAGTTGGTATATACGCTTTGATGAGATGATCAAAGCTTTTCGGTTTATACAAAGTTTATCAGAAACTTGTATTTCCAAAGAAGTGAGTGGGAGCACTATAGAATTTCTGATAAGTATATGTGGTTGACATATTGTTGATCGAAAGTAATGTAGAATTTCTGGAAAGCATAAAGGGTTGTTTGAAAGGAGTTTTTCAAAGGAAAACCTGGATAGAGCTACTTGAACATTGAGCGTCAAGATGTATAGAGATAGATCAAAACGCTAAATAGAACTTTCAATGAAATGCATGCCTTGACAAGTTTTTGAAGGAGTTCAAAATAGATCAACAAAGAAGGAGTTCTTGGCTGTGTTGTAAGGTGTGAATTTGAGTAATAGTCAAAGCCCGACCACGGCAGAAGAAAGAGAAAGGACGAAGTTCGTCCCCTATGCCTTAGTCGTAGGCTCTAAAGTATTCCATGATGTGTACAACACCTGATGTGTGCCTTGCCATGAGTCTGTCAACGGGTACAAAGAGTGATCCAGGATTGAAACACTGAATAGTGGTCAAAGTTGTCCTTAGTAACTAGTGGACTAAGGAATTTTTATCTATTATGGAGGTGATTAAAGAGTTCGTCATAAAGGGTTACGTCGATGCATGCTTTGACACTAATCCAAATAACTCTGAGTAGTAAACCGGATTCGTATAGTGGAGCTGTCATTTGGAAGAGTTCCAAATGGCACATAGTAGCAACATCTATAGGATGACATAGACATTTGTAAAGCACACACATTTCAAGTCCGTTGACTAAAAACCTCTCTCACAAGCAAGACATGATCGAACCCCAGAACTGTATGGGTGTTAGATTCATTACAGTCACACAGTGATATGAACTAGATTAATGACTCTAGTGCGAGTTGGAGACTGTTGGAAATATGCCCTAGAGGCAATAATAAATTGGTTATTATTATATTTCCTTGTTCATGATAATATTTTATTACCCATGCTAGAATTGTATTGATTTGAAACTCAAATACATGTATGGATACATATACAACACACTGTCCCTAGTGAGCCTCTAGTTGACTAGCTCGTTGATCAAAGATGGTCAAGGTTTTCCGGCCATAGGCAAGTGTTCTCACTTGATAAAGGGATCACATCATTAGGAGAATTATGTGAGGACAAGATCCAAACTATAGACATAGCATATGATCGTGCCAGTTTATTGCTACTATTTTTCTGCATGTCAATGTATCTGTTCCTATGACCATGAGATCATGCAACTCTCGGACACCGGAGGAATACATTGTGTGTATCAAACGTCGCAACGTTACTGGTTGACTATAAAGGTGCTCTACAGGTATCTCCAAAGGTGTCTGTTGGGTTGGCATGGATCAAGACTGGGATTTGTCACTCCGTGTGACAGATAGGTATCTTGGGGCCCACTCGGTAATACAACATCACAACAAGCCTTGCAAGCAATGTGACTAAGGAGTTAGTTACGGGATCTTGTATTATGGAACGAGTAAAGATACTTGTCGATAACAAGATTGAACTAGGTATTGAGATACTGACGATCGAATTTCGGGCAAGTAACATACCGAAGGACAAAGGGAACAACATAGAGGATTAACTGAATCCTTGACATAGAGGTTCAACCGACAGAGATCTTCGTAGAATATGTAGGAGCCAATATGGACATCGAGGTCCCGCTATTGGTTATTGACCGTAGAATGTCTCAGGTCATGTTTTCATAGTTCTCGAACCCGCAGGGTCTGCACACTTAAGGTTCGGTGACGTTTCGGTATAGTTGAGTTATAGGTGTTTGTAACCGAAAGTTGTTCAGAGTCCCGGATGAGATCCCGGACGTCACGAGGAGCTCCGGAATTGTCCGAAGGTATATATATATATATATATATATATATATATATATATATATATATATATATATATATATATAAGAAGTCCTGTTTTGGTCAGCGGAAAAGTTTCGGGCTCATCGGTAGTGTACTCGGAGTGCCGGGAGGGTACCGGGGACCATCGGGAGGGGTGTCATGCCCCGAGGGGCCTTATGGGCTGTGGGAGGATACAAAGCAACCCCTAGTGGGCTGACATAAGCTCCCACTAAGTCCCATGAGGTTTGAGAGCAAAAAACCCAAAGGTGGAAAGGGTTTCCAAGTGGAAAGGAGGAATCCTACTCCTACTAGGATTGGAGTAGGACTCGTCCACCTCCAATTTTGGCCAAAGCTTGAGGGTTTGATGCTGCCTCCTCCCCTCCCTCCCTCCTATATATAGTAGAGGTATTGTGGGTTTTTGAGACACACAATTTCAGCCATGTGCTACCCTCTCCTCAAGTTTGTAGTTCTTCCTCTAGATCGGATTTCTGCGATGCTTAGGCGAAGCCCTGCAGGAATAGATCACCACCAACACCGGCACACCATCACGCTGTCGGAGAAATCATCTACTTCCCCGTATCTCTTGCTAGATCGGGAAGGTGGGGGTCGTCATCGAGCTGTACGTGTGTGAAGGCGGAGGTGCCGTCCGTTTGGCACTAGATCGGGATGGATCGTGATGGGACGGGCTGCGATTTGAATAGCGAAGATGTTCCACTACATCAACCGCGTTATATATGCTTCCGCTTAGCAATCTACAAGGGTATGTAGATTCACTCTCCCCTTTCGTAGATGATCATCACCATGGATAGGTATTGTGTGTGTGTAGGAAATTTTTTGTTTCCCATGCTATGTTCCCCAACACTCTTTGTAACCGTTGGTGGTGAAAATGTGGCATTGACCATCATTCAAGTACTTAGGAATGCTCTGAAATCTAGATTGATTGCTATTTTGCCGATTGCCTTGATCAAAATGTTGCCTATTACCAGTGTTCCCTTGATGGTGATAGTCTGAACTCGAGCCGCCTCGCTCATTAAACCCTGATCCTGGGAAGCCTCCAGATGACCAGCCTTGTGAACCGAGTTGACCGTACTGACCCGGATGTCCACCATTAGCCCCCTGGTGGCCCTGGAAATCTAGATTCCTAAATCCCTGCATGATATAGCAATTCTCCCATGAGTGATTAGATGGCTTGTCCTGAGTACTATGCTCTGGGCAGGGTGCCTTGAGTGCTTCCTCATAATTGCGCGGCTTATTCCCGTTATAAGGTCCTCCAGAATGGCACTAATTCTTGAACAGAATGTTGGTATTGGCCACAAACTCTGATCCGCCCTCACGTTGCTTCTATTTATTATTTTGGTTTCCCTAGTTTCCACTTGGCTAGTTACCCTTACCTCCTTCGTATGATCCGGGATCCTTCGTGCCATCCAACTCGGCGTATATTGTTGGAACATCCATCAAATCGCTCATATATTGAGTATTCCGCTTTAGCCGCTTTAGACGACCCAATTTGAAAACTAGTAGGTGGAAGTGACAATTTTTCTCCATGGTTAGAATGGCTTGTCAGGCTGTAACACTATCCGATGAGTGGATGATTTCCGCAACCCGGCGAGTCCAATGATGGGCCGACTCGCCCGTGCGCTGAACATAATGTTGGAAATCCACAATTGTCATCACACGTTTGCATGTTCCTTGGAAATTTTTGATGAATCGTTCCTTCAGCTCTGCCCAAGTGCTAATTGAATTGGGTGGAAGGTTTTTCAACCAAGGTCGAGCCGGTCCTTCTAACATGATTGTCAGATACTTCGCACATACCGCGTCACTGACGTCGAGCATATCCATGGCTAGCTCGTAACTTCCAATCCGTGCTACCGGCTCGAGATCTGCTGTGTAAATTGGCACCATGCGAGGTCCATTGAAATCCTTAGGCATGGGATCGCTGTGAAGAGACGGGGATAAGCAAGGAATGTTGTTCGCTCTCGTGATATTTCTAGCTCCCTATGTTGCCGACTGAGGTTTCGCCGCATGCGGTTGAGCTGCCCTCCTTGCGGTTGTTTCCGCCTCCATCTGTTGAGTGGCTCTTGCTGCGTCAACTAAATCTTGCGCATTTTGTAATCCTGGACGGGTTGGGGAAAATAGGGGCTGCTATCACTGCCCCTTACTAGAAACAGCCGAGTCACTCTTCATGACGGCTGATATAGGGAGTAGAGTGCATCCGATCCTGACTATATGAGAATTGCACTTGCTCGGCCACTGTTGTCTTCAGCATCTCAATGGCATTTCTAGCTTCAATCGCAATCGGGGTGTTTCCATGTATTGGGCGCGCCTCCAAGTTGCACGTTGCAGCCAACATATTGTAATCTGAGTTGGAAAAATGACCCTGCGGTGTGTGAAAATGTTGTGGTGACGACTGAGCCGGAGGAGGTTGGGCCGATGGTGGTTGAGCCAAATCTACCTTTCCACGCGGTGGATTTTGCGCAACGCTAGGTGCTCCAGGTGTGTGTGGACCGGCGAACAAGGGAGTCGGTGTTAAGTTTTGTGGAAACCGGGACAGACGCCTCATGTGGTGAACTACCTCATGAGCATTCTATCGAAGCCCTAGCTTCTAGGCGTTTGTTCTCAAACGATTGGACTCGTCTTGTATTCGAATGTGCAACTATGCCATCCGGGTGTTCTCGGTGTCTATCTCCCACTAGACCTTGACCATCTCCGTGCGGAGTTTTTCTAGTTCCACGTTACACTCCTCCTGGTTTTCCACAGTGACAGGACCGTCAAGAAGTTTGGCCACCTCAGCCACCAGATCCCTCATAGCCTGAGTCGGTGTTTTGCCCGACCATCGAGTGTCGTTGGTGGCTCCTTCTGTAGATGGACCCGGAGCCGGCGCGGCTCCAGCTATATAGACCCTGATATGATGAGGCAGCTCATGAGGCTCCTTGGAAGGGTCAGCGACTTCTACTTCTAGCAGGTCCCCAGTGTTGCAAATATGACCTAGAGGCAACAATAAAATAGTAATTATTATATTTCTTTGTTCAAGATAATCGTTTATTATCCATGCTAGAATTGTATTGATTGGAAACTAAAATACATGTGTGGATACATAGACAACACACTGTCCCTGGTAAGCCTGTGATGGACTAGCTTGTCAATCAAAGATGGTCAAGGTTTCGTGACCATAGACCTGAGTTGTCATTTGATAATGGGATCACATCATTAGAATAATGATGTGATGGACAAGACCCAAAAGATAAATGTATCATATGACCGTGTCAATTTACTGCTACTGTTTTCTGCATGTCAAAGTATCTGTTCCTATGACCATGAGATCATGCACCTCTCGGACACCGGAGGAATACCTTGTGTGTATCAAATGTCAACATAACTGGGTGACTATAAAGATGCTCTACAGGTATCTGCGAGGGTGTCTGTTGGGTTGGCATGGACCGAGACTGGGATTTGTCCAATACTACTTGTCCAATAATAGTTGGGAGACCTTTTCTACGAATTATGGCTGCATTAATTGATATGACAGAGAGCAATATACATAAGTTCCACTTGAAAAAAGGGATGGAACACTTCCCAAGAAAGAGAATCAAACCAACTTATGAATCTACCATAAGGTCCACTTATGGGTGGAGTGTCAACGATGACAACACTTGAATCGTATGCATTATGCCTAGCTAGGAGCGTAAAACAATAGCGCTAGTTGGGAGGCAACCCAATAGTTATCTTAATTTTTGTTTTATAAAATTATTGTTCCCTATATAATAATTATGTTTTTGTGTTTAAATTAGTGTTTGTGCCAAGTAAAACCTTTGGGATGACTTGGATAATAGTAGAATTGGTGCAGTGCCAAAATAGAAACTTTAGCATCGAGTGCACAATTTCTCTGATTTTACTGGAACGTCTTTTAAACTTAAATTTTTACACAATATTGCTATCAAAATTCCACAGGTCTACCTATTGTTTCAGAATTTTTGGGTTTACAAAAGTATGGTAATTAACTATATCATTAAAGACTTTTGTGTTTTAGATAGATTCTGTTTTGGTATGCATAGTTTGCTTTTTTTGATGATGCTATGGATTATATCAGGGGGTATAATTCGTGGAGAAGTTAGAATATAGCACCTTAGGCAATAATAAAGTATGAACCAATTTATCACAGTACCTAAAATATTCGATATATCTATTATACTAATGGATCTCACGAAGTTTCTTTTTCAGTTTTGTGTGCTGAAGTTTTCAAGCTTTGGGTGTTATCGCGATGGACGAAGCAATAAGGAGCAGCAAGAGCCTAAGCGTGGGTATGCCCAAGGCACCACAATGTAATATTCCAAGTAATACTAATACGTCTCCAACGTATCTACTTTTGCAAACACTTTTGCTCTCGTTTTGACTTCTAATTTGCATGATTTGAATGAAACTAACCCGGACTAACGCTGTTTTCAACAGAACTACCTTGGTGTTATTTTTGTGCAAAAATAAAAGTTCTCAAAATTGGCCAAAGCTTTCTGTGAATTATTTCTGGGATTTATGATGAATTTTGGAGCAAAGACCTGCCGGAGGAAGGTTGCTAGGGGGCCACAAGCCAATAGGGCGGCCCCAAGGCAGCGCCTTGATGGCTTGTCGGGCCCACGTGGCTCCTCCGGCGATAATTCTAGTCCTATAAAATCACATCTTCGGAGAAAAAATTAGGATATAAGTTTTCATCGTGCTTTACAAGATGGAGCCACCACCACCTCTCGTTCTTCCTCCGCAGGGCTGATCTGGAGTCCGTTTGAGGCTGTAGAGACGGGGATTCATCGCCGTCGTCATCACCAACCCTTCTCCATCAACACCGCCATGATTCCCACCATCAGGAGTGAGTAATTCCTTTGTAGTCTTGCTCGACGGTGGTGGGATTGGATGATTTGGACCATGCAATCGAGTTAAGTTTGGTAGGGCTTGATCCCTAGTATCCAATATGTTCTGAGATTGATGTTACTATAACTTCAATATGCTTAATGCTTGTCACTAGAGCCCGAGTGCCAATATAAGAATGATTTGGACACTATCTTGCAAGTTGTAGGTACCTCTTACGTGTCTTGATCCACATACCCCAAGGTGACAATAATTGGGATTCTTCCTGGTGATCGTCGTAGTTTGAGGAGTTCATGTATTCACCACATGTTAATGCTTTGTTCCGGTTCTCTATTAAAAGGAGGCCTTAATATCCCTTAGTTTACAGTAGGACCACGCTACCACAGGAGGGTAGGAGAAAAGATGCTATGCAAGTACTTATCGCAAGCACGTATGACTATATACGTAATACATGCCTCTTAGGAAACGTTGCATGGGAAACAAAAAATTTCCTAAACACACGAATACCTATCCATGGTGATGATCATCTACGAGAGGGGAGAGTGAATCTACATACCCTTGTAGACCGCTAAGCGGAAGCATATATAATGCGATTGATGTCCTCGTACATCTTCGCAATCCAAATCGCAACCCGTCCCGTGATCTCATCATGACCCGTCCCTCGGTCCCATCCAGATCTAGTGCTGAATGGACTGCACCTCCGCGTTCAGCACACGTATAGCTCGATGATGATCACCACCTTTTTGATCCGGCAAAAGGGGCGGAGAGGTAGATGATTTCTCCAACACGACGACTGATACGTCCATTTTGCATCATGTTTTCATGTTGATATTTATCGCTTCTTGGGCTGTTATTTCACTTCACGGTACAATACTTATGCCTCTTCTCTCTTATTTTGCAAGGTTTACATGAAGAGGGAGAATGCCGGCAGCTGGAATTCTGGCCTAAAAAAGGAGCAACGTTGAGATACCTATTCTGCGCAACTCCAAACACCGTAAAAATCAACGAGGATTTTTTTCCAGATTTATAAAGACTATTGGGCCGAAGAAGCGCCAGAGGGGCGCCAGGAGGTGGCCACAAGCCTGCTTGGCGCGGCCACCCCCTGGCCGCGCCAAGGGTACTTGTGGCAACCTGCTAGCCCACCGGCCCCCCCTCTTCTGCTATATGAAGGGTTTCGTCCAGAAAGAAAATCAGAGAGGATCTTTTTCGTGGATTCGCCGCCGCCACGAGGCGGAACTTGAGCAGAACCAATCTAGAGCTCCGACAGGATGATCCTGCCGGGGAAACTTCCCTCCCGTAGGGGGAAATCGTCGTCATCGTCATCACCATCACTCCTCTCATCGGAGGGGACTCGTCACCATCAACATCTTCATCAGCACCATCTCATCTCCAAACCCTAGTTCATCTCTTGTAACCAATCTCCGTCTCGTGACCCCGATTGTTAGTTGTAAGGTTGCTAGTAGTGTTAATTACTCTTTGTAGTTGATGCTAGTTGGATTACTTGGTGGAAGAGTTTATGTTCAGATCCTTGATGCTACTCATTACCTCTCTGGTCATGAATATGATTATGCTTTGTGAGTAGTTACTTTTGTTCCTGAGGACATGGGATAAGTCATGCTAATAGTAGTCATGTGAATTTGGTATTCGTTAGGTAATTGATGTGTTGTATGTTGTCTTTCCTCTAGTGGTGTTATGTGAACGTCGACTACATAACACTTCACCATTATTTGGGCCTAGAGGAAGGCATTGGGAAGTAGTAAGTAGATGATGGGTTGCTAGAGTGACAGAAGCTTAAACCCTAGTTTATGCGTTGCTTCGTAAGGGGCTGATTTGGATCCACTAGTTTAATGCTATGGTTAGACTTTGTCTTAATTCTTCTTTCGTAGTTGCGGATCCTTGCGAGAGGGGTTAATCATAAGTGGGATGCTTGTCCAAGTAATGGCAGTACCCAAGCGCTGGTCCACCAAAATATCAAACTATCAAAGTAACGAACGCGAATCATATGAACATGATGAAAACTAGCATGCCAGAAATTCCCGTGTGTCCTCGGGAGCGTTTTTCCTCCTATAAGACTTTGTCCAGGCTTGTCCCTTGCTACAAAAGGGATTGGGCCACTTTGCTGCACTGTTGCTACTTTTGTTACTTGTTGCTTGCTACGAATCATCTCACCATACAATCACTTGTTACCGACAAATTTAGTGCCTGCAGATTCCTTGCTGAAAACCACTTGTCAAATCCTTCTACTCCTCGTTGGGTTCGACACGCTTACTTATCGAAAGGACTATGATTGATACCCTATACTTTTGGGTCATCAAGACTCTTTTATGGCGCCGTTGCCGGGGAGTGAAGCGCCTTTGCTAAGTGGAACTTGGTAAGAAAACATTCATATAGTGTGCTGAAATTTATTGTCACTTGTCACTATGCATACTAATCCTTTGAGGGGCTTGTTCGGGGTATATTCACCTCGAACGGAAGCACAAAGAGTTGCTCCCCAACCTGCTGCACCTACTGAAAATATTTGCTTTGAATTTCCTTCGGGTATGCTTGAGAAACTGCTGGCTAATCCTTTTACACGAGATGGAACATCACATCCAGACTTGCATCTAATCTATGTAGATGAAGTTTGTGGTTTATTTAAGCTTGCAGGTTTGCCCGAGGATGAGGTCAAGAAGAAGGACTTTCCTTTATCTTTGAAGGATAAGGCGTTGACATGGTATAGGCTATGTGATGATATTGGATCATGGGACTACAATCGGTTGAAATTGGAATTTCATCAAAAGTTTTATCCTATGCATTTAGTACATCGTGATCGGAATTATATTTATAATTTTTTGGGCTCGTGACAGAGAAAGCATTACTCAAGCTTGGGGGAGGCTTAAATCAATGCTATATTCATGCCCCAATCATGAGCTCTCGAGAGAAATTATCATTCAGAACTTCTATGCTCTGCTTTCTCATGATGATCGCACCATGCTTGACACTTCTTGTACTGGTTCTTTTATGAAGAGAGATATTGACTTCAAATGGAATTTATTGGAGAGAATTAAACACAACTTTGAAGATTGGGAGCTTGAAGAAGGTAAGGAGTCAGGTATGAATTTCACATTTGATTGTGTTAAATCCTTTGTTGAGACAAATACATTTTGTGACTTTACCGCTAAGTATGGACTTGACTCTGAGATAGTAGCTTCATTGTGTGAATCCTTTGCTGCTCATATTGATCTCCCTAAAGAGAAGTGGTTTAAATATCCTCCTCCTTTATAAGTCAATGTAGTTAAACCCACTCCAGTTGAAGAGAAAGTCCTTGCCTATAATGATCCTGTGGTTCCCAGTGCTTACATTGAGAAACCACCTTTCCCTGTTAGGATAAAGGATCATTCTAAAGCTTCAACTGTGATACGTAGAGGCTATATTAGAACACCTACACCCCCTGAGCAAATTAGAGTTGAACCTAGCATTGCTATCATCAAAGATCTTCTGTACGACGATGTTGAGGGACATAATATTCACTTTTGTGAAGATGCTGCTAGAATTGCTAAACCTCACGTTAGAGACAAACATAGGCCTGTTGTTGGCACGCCTGTGGTTTCTGTTAAGAAAGGAGATCATTGTTATCATGGTTTATGTGACGTGGGTGCTAGTGTTAGTGCAATACCTCAATCCTTATACGATGAAATCGAAGACGAGATTGCACCTATTGAGATAGAGCCTATTGATGTCACTATTCAGCTTGCCAATAGAGATACTATCTGCCCTGTGGGAATTGTTAGGGATGTTATAGTCTTGTGTGGTAAAACGAAGTATCTTGCTGATTTCCTTGTTCTTGCTACCGCACAAGATAGCTTTTGTCCCATCATATTTGGCAGACCCTTCCTCAATACCGTCAATGCTCATATTGACTGTGAGAAGCAAACTGTCACTTTTGGCTTTGAAGGTGTGTCACATGAGTTCAATATCTCCAAGTTTGGTAGACAACCTCATGAAAAGGAGTTGCCTAGTAAGGATGAAACTATTTCCTTAGCTTCTATTGTCGTGCCTCCTACTGATCCTTAGAGCAATACTTGCTTGAGCATGAAAATGATATGCATATGGATGAAAGGGATGAGATAGATAGAGTTGTCTCAGAACAATATCCTATCCTTAAGAATAACCTGCCTGTTGAACTGCTTGGGGATCCACCCCCACCAAAGGGTGATCCTGTGTTCCAGCTAAAACAGTTGCCTGATACTCTTAAGTATGCTTATCTTGATGAAAAATAGATATATCCTGTTATTATTAGTGCTAGCCTCTCAAAGCATGAAGAAATGAAGTTGCTAAAAAATCTGAGTAAGCACCGTGCTGCTATTGGATATACTCTTGATGATCTTAAGGGCATTAGTCCTACTCTATGCCAGCACAAGATAAAAACCGATCCTGATTTCAAACCAGTTGCTGATCATCAAAGGAGATTGAATCCTAAGATGAAAGAAGTAATAAGAAAAGAAATACTAAAGCTCCTGGAAGCGGGTATTATCTATCCTGTTGCTCATAGCGATTGGGCGAGTCCGGTGCACTGTGTCCCTAAGAAGGGAGGCATTACCGTTGTCCCAAATTATAAGGATGAATTGATCCCATAGAGGATTAGTAATGGTTATAGGATGGTGATCGATTTTAGGAAATTGAATAAAGCCACTAGGAAAGATCATTATACCCTTTGCCTTTTATCGACCAAATGCTAGAAAGGCTGTCTAAACACATACGCTTTTGCTTTCTGGACGGTTATTCTGGTTTCTCCCAAATACCAGTTGCACAATCTGATCAGGAGAAAACCACTTTGACCTGCCCTTTCGGTACCTTTCCTTATCGATGTATGCCTTTTGGCTTATGTAATGCACCTGCCACCTTTCAAAGATGTATGATGGCTATATTCTCTGACTTTTAGGAAAAGATTGTTGAGGTTTTAATGGATGACTTCTCCGTTTATGGGTCTTCTTTTGATGATTGCCTCAGCAACCTTGATCGAGTCTTACAGAGATGTAAAGACACAAATCTTGTCTTGAATTGGGAGAAGTGCCACTTTATGGTTAATGAAGGCATCGTCTTAGGACATAAAATTTCCGAAAGAGGTATTGAAGTTGATAAAGCTAAGGTTGATGCAATCGAGAAAATGCCATATCCCACAGATATCAAAGGTATAAGAAGTTTCCTTGGTCATGTTGGTTTCCATAGAATGTTCATTAAAGACTTCTCTAAGATTTCTAGGCCTCTTACCAATCTCTTGCAAAAGGATATTCCTTTTATTTTTGACGATGATTGTGAGGAAGCCTTCGAAATACTTAAGAGGGCTTTGATAACTGCACCTATTTGTTCAACCACCTGACTGGAACCTACCTTTTGAAATCATGTGTGATGCTAGCGATTATGCTGTTGGTGCTGTTCTCGGGCAAAGAATCGATAAGAAGTTGAATGTTATTCACTACGCTAGTAAAACTCTAGACAGTGCCCAAAGAAACTATGCTACTATGGAAAAGGAATTTTTAGGAGTCGTGTTTGCATGTGAAAAGTCCAGGTCTTATATAGTTGCCTCCAAAGTCACTATTCACACTCATCATGCTCCTATTAAGTACCTTATGGAGAAGAAAGACACTAAACCTAGACTTATCAAATGGGTTCTCTTGCTACAAGAATTTGATTTGCACGTTGTCGACAGAAAGGGTGCTGATAACCCCGTAGCAGATAACTTGTCTAGGTTGGAGAACGTTCTTGATGACCCACAACCTATTGATGATAGCTTTCCCGATGAGCAATTGAATGTCATCAGTGCTTCACGTAGTGCACCGTGGTATGCTGATTATGCAAACTATATCGTTGGAAAATATATACCACCTAGTTTCACGTACCAGCAAAAGAAGAAAATCTTCTTTGACTTGAGACACTACTTTTCGGATGATCCTCACCTTTATAAGGAAGGAGTAGATGGTGTTATTATATGTTGTGTACCTGAACATGGACAGGGACAGATCCTACAGAAGTGTCACTCCGAGGCCTACGGAGGACACCATGCGGGAGATAGAACTGCACAGAAGGTATTGCAATCAGGTTTCTATTGGCCCACTCTCTTCAAGGATGCCCGTAAGTTTGTCTTGTCTTGTGATGAATGTCAAAGAATACGTAATATTAGCAAACGTCAGGAAATGCCTATGAACTATTCACTTGTCATTGAACCATTTGATGTGTGAGGCTTTGATTATATGGGACCTTTTCCGAAATCCAAAGGGTATACTCATATCCTAGTTGTTGTTTGATTACGTCACTAAGTGGGTAGAAGCTATCCCCACTAGTAGTGCTGATCACAACACCTCTATCAGGATGCTGAAAGAAGTTATCTTCCCTATATTTGGAGTCCCTAGATATCTAATGACCGACGGTGGTTCCCACTTCATTCATGGTGCTTTCCGTAAAACGCTTGCTAAGTACGATGTAAACCATAGAATTGCGTCTCCCTATCACCCTCAGTCCAGTGGTCAAGTAGAGCTAAGCAATAGAGAAATTAAACTAATTCTGCAAAAGACTGTCAACAGGTCTAGAAAGAATTGGTCTAAGAAGCTCGATGATGCACTGTGGGCTTATAGAACTGCCTATAAGAATCCCATGGGCAAGTCTCCGTACAAAATGGTGTACGATAAAGCATGTCATTTACCTCTTGAGCTAAAGCATAAAGCTTATTGGGCAATCAAAGAGCTCAACTTTGATTTCAAACTTGCCGGTGAGAGGAGGTTATTTGATATTAGCTCGCTTGATGAATGGAGAACTCAGGCATATGAGAATGCCAAGTTGTTCAAAGAAAAGGTTAAGAGGTGGCATGATAAGAGGATACAAAAGCGTGAGTTCAATGTAGGTGATTATGTCTTGCTATATAACTCTCGTTTAAGATTCTTTGCAGGCAAGCTTCTCTCTAAATGGGAAGGTACCTATGTTGTTGAGGAAGTATATCGTTCCGGTGCTATCAAGATCAACAATACGGAAGGTAATTGTCCGAGAGTTGTAAATGGGCAGAGAATCAAGCATTATATCTCAGGTACTCCCATAAATGCTGAAAGCAATATTATCAATACCATAACTCCGGAAGAATACCTAAGGGATATTTATCAGCCTGTTTCAGACTCCAAAAACGAAGAGGTATGTGATTCGGTAAGAAAAGAGAGTCCAAAACTTTTCCAGTAGGAAATTTTCTCCGTTTTGGAATATTTGAAAAAATACAAAAATTGGAAGTAGTCCGGAAAGTGCGCGAGGAGGCGACAAGCCTGCCCGACGCGAGCCCACCCCCTGGCCGTGCCGGGAGGGCTTGTGGCCAGCTCGTGCGCCTCCCGGACTCCGTTTTCGTGCAGGGTACTCCTTCTGGTCTGGAAAAAATCATTATATATACTCCCGTTTGGTCTGACCCCTGCATCACGCAGATTTCCTCTGTTTTTCGTTTCGAGCCTGTTTCTGTTGCAGATCTAGATCGCTATGACTTCCCCAAAAGCTCCGAAGGACAAGATCTTCGAGAAGGTCATCAATCCCTACCTCACGGGAGTGCTGCAACACCCTCAATCTATCAAGATGCGTGAGGGTATGTTGCACATCCGTGATGTTGAGGGGCCCAAGAAGACCGGAAGCAAGGAGACGAGGCTCGAAGCAATGGAGCAACAAGTCTTCAAGTGCCAAGGGATGGTGGAGCGTGGACTCAACGCCAAACACATGATGATCACGGAGTTCACCAACAAGCACAGGATTGATGCCAATGACATTGGGAAGCACCTCTCCAGGTTCTATGACAGGATTGATCAACTCCAGGCCCAGATCTATAACCTGCAGAACCAAAACTGTGAGTATGAGTATAGATTTAAATCAATACGGTTGGCTGCAAATTTGAGGATCCCGGAGACTCGTTCATCTTTCCATGATGGAGCACCTATGCCTTGGAAGACGGAGGATCAAACCCATGTTGCAACAACTCCACCACCATCACTACCAAAGGAAGACAACTGAGCATTGATATGGGTAATCCCCTTGGCTTGTGCCAAGCTTGGGGGAGTTGCCCCAGTATCGTATCACCATCACATCTTTTGCCTTTACCTTTGTTCTAGTTTTCGTTTTCAGTTTTATCTTTCTCTAGTAGAATAAAAAAGTCTTAGTGTCTTAGTCTTGAGTTTTGCTTTGTGTCACCCCCGATGTATTCGAGCTCGTGAGCCATATAATAAAGAGTGTCTTAGTTGAAGGGCTTTGCCTCTTGCCATGATCAAAAGAGTGAGAATAGAACAAAAGCATGAAAGATCATGTAATGATCTTATGGGAAGTGATTGCTTCACATATAAAAAGAATGAGGATTGAAACTTGTTGAGGGTACGCAAACGTAGACCTTGGTCATGGTTGCAATTAATAGGAAGTGATAAAGAAGGATAGGTTCACATATAAATATATCATCTCTGACACCATCTATGATTGTGAACACTCACTAAACTATTGCATGCCTAGAAGTAGATGTTGGACAAGGAATACAACATAATGAATTGTGTTTGATTGGCTCCGAACAATGTTATATGATTAGAGATCCCTTAGCATGTGACGATTGCTTCCACCTCACATCAGCCAAACCTCCCGCACTAAGTAGAGATACTACTTGTGCATCCATAAACCATCAACCCAGTTTTGCCATGTGAGTCCACCATAACTATCTATGGATTGAATAAGATCCCTCAAGTAAGTTGTCATCGGTGCAAGCAATAAAAATTTCTCTCTAATATGTATGATCTATTAGTGTGTGGAAAATAAGCTTTGTACAAACCTGTGATGAGGAAGACATAAAAGCGACAAACTGCATAATAAAGTTCTTTATCACAGGAGGCAATATAAAGTGACGTTCCTCCGCACTAAGAGGACAACTTGGAAGTAAGGGGATCAATCGTAGTCCTATATTGCGGAGGAACGTCACTTAGTGCGGAGGTGCGGAGGAACGTCACTTAGTCACAGTTCTTTATCCCTTACTTCCAAGTTGTCCTCTTAGTGCGGACGAACGTCACTTTATATTGCCCCCTGTGATAAAGAACTTTATTATGCAGTCTGTCGCTTTTATGTCTTCCTCATCACAGGTTCGTACAAAGCTTATTTTCCACACACTAATAGATCATACATATTAGAGAGCAATTTTTATTGCTTGCACCAATGACAACTTACTTGAGGGATCTTATTCAATCCATAGGTAGGTATGGTGGACACTCATGGCAAAACTTGGTTGATGGTTTATGGATGCACAAGTAGTATCTCTACTTAGTGCAGGAGGTTTGGCTAATATGAGGTGGAAGCAATCGTCACATGCTAAGGGATCTCTAATCATATAACATTGTTTAGAGCCAAGCAAACACAATTCATTATGTTGTCTTCCTTGTCCAACATCTACTTCTAGGCATGTAATAGTTTAGTGAGTGTTCACAATCATAGATGGTGTCAGAGATGATATATTTATATGTGAACCTCTCCTTCTTTATCACTTCCTATTAATTGCAACCATGACTAAGGTCTACGTTTTCCTACCCTCAAGAAGTTTCAATCCTCATTCTTTTTATATGTGAAGCCATCACTTCCCGTAAGATCATTAGATGATCTTTCACGCTTTTGTTCTATTCTCACTCTTTTGATCATGGCAAGAGGCAAAGCCCTTCAACTAAGACACTCTTTATTATATGGCTCATGAGCTCGAATACATCGGGGGTGACACAAAGCAAAACTCAAAACTAAAACACTAAGACTTTTAAACTACTAGAGAAAAAGAAAACTGAAAAGGAAAACTAAAACAAAGGTAAAGGCAAAAGACGTGATGGTGATACGATACCGGGGCAACTCCCCCAAGATTGGCACAAGCCAAGGGGATTTCCCGTACCAATGCTCAGTTGTCTTCCTTTGGTGGTGGTGGAGGAGTTGTTGAAGCGGTCTTGAGCTTGTTTAATTTCCACTTGAGCATGAAATTATGCTCCCTCAGATCATCATTTTCCTCTTCAAGCTTCAACACGCTTTGAAATAATTCCTGCTTACTCTCCTGCAAGAAACGAGAAGGGATAAACAAGGTTTTAGGCTTCTTCCTTAAGTCACGGAGGCTCGACTTTTTGAACTCCACATGAGTCCGTCCAGGTTGAGGTAGAGGAGCCTCCTCTTCATCGCAACTCGTTTGTTCCTTCCCTTGGGATCATAGTCTTCTTCCTCATCAGTGGTTCGGCCATATGGTTCCAAGTCCCCATAGACCTTGTGGTTAGTAAGGTAATCAGCCACATAGCTCTCCCCCTCTGAATCTTGAGAAGACATCTTGACCTAGATCTGCGGCAGAAAACATGCTCGAAACGAAAATTAGAAGAAATCTGCGTGATGCAGGGGTCAGACCAAACGGGAGAATATATAATGATTTTTTCCAGACCAGAAGGAGTCCCTTGCACGAAAACGGAGTCCGGGAGGCGCACGAGGTGGCCACAAGCCCTCACGGCGCGGCCAGGGGTGGGCCCGCGCCGTGCAGGCTTGTCGCCTCCTCGCGCACTTTCCAGACTACTTCCAATTTTTGTATTTTTTCAAATATTCCAAAACGGAGAAAATTTCCTATTGGAAAAGTTTTGGACTCTGTTTTCTTACCGAATCACATACCTCTTTGTTTTCGGAGTCTGAAACAGGCTGATAAATGTCCCTTAGGTATTCTTCCGGAGTTATGGTATTGATGATATTGCTTTCAACATTTATGGGAGTACCTGAGATATAATGCTTGATTCTCTGCCCATTTACCACTCTCGGACAATTGATAGCACCTGAATGATATACTTCCTCAACAACATAGGGACCTTCCCATTTAGAGAGAAGCTTGCCTGCAAAGAATCTTAACCAAGAGTTATATAGCAAGACATAATCACCTACATTGAACTCACGCTTTTGTATCCTCTTATCATGCCACCTCTTAACTTTCTCTTTGAACGGCTTGGCATTCTCATATGCATGAGTTCTCCACTCATCAAGCGAACTAATATCAAATAACCTCTTCTCACCGACAAGTTTGAAATCAAAGTTGAGCTCTTTGATTGCCCAATAATCTTTATGCTCTAGCTCAAGAGGTAAGTGACATGCTTTCCCATACACCATTTTGTACGGAGACATGCCCATGGGATTCTTATAGGCAGTTCTATAAGCCCATAGTGCATCATCGAGCTTTTTAGACCAATTCTTTCTAGACCTGTTGACAGTCTTTTGCAGAATTAGTTTAATCTCCCTATTCATTAGCTCTACTTTACCATTGGACTGAGGGTGATAGGGAGACACAATTCTATGGTTGACATCGTACTTAGCAAGCGTTTTACGGAAAGCACCATGAATCAAGTGTGAACCACCGTCGGTCATTAGATATCTAGGGACTCCAAATCTAGGGAAGATAACTTCTTTTAGCATCTTGATATAGGTGTTGTGATCAGCACTACTAGTGGGGATAGCTTCTACCCACTTAGTGACGTAATCAACAACAACTAAGATATGCGTATACCCGTTGATTTTGGAAACGGTCCCATATAATCAAAGCCCCAGACATCAAATGGTTCAATGACAAGTGAATAGTTCATAGGCATTTCCTGACGTTTGCTAATAGTACCTATTCTTTGACATTCATCACAAGACAAGACAAACTTACGGGCATCCTTGAAAAGAGTGGGCCAATAGAAACCTGATTGCAATACCTTGTGTGTAGTTCTATCTCCCGCATGGTGTCCTCCGTAGGCCTCGGAGTGACACTTCTGTAGGATCTGTCCCTGTTCATGTTCAGGTACACAACGTCTAATAACACCATCTACTCCTTCCTTATAAAGGTGAGGATCATCCCAAAAGTAGTGTCTCAAGTCAAAGAAGAATTTCTTCTTTTGCTGGTACGTGAAACTAGGTGGTATGTATTTAGCAACAATATAGTTTGCATAATCGACATACCACGGTGCACTACGTGAAGCATTGATGACATTCAGTTGCTCATCGGGAAAGCTATCATCAATAGGTTGTGGGTCATCGAGAACGTTCTCCAACCTAGACAAGTTATCTGCTACTTGGTTATCAGCACCCTTTCTGCCAACAACGTGCAAATCAAATTCTTGTAGCAAGAGAACCCATCTGAAAAGTCTAGGTTTAGCATCCTTCTTCTCCATGAGGTACTTAATAGCAGCATATCAGTGTGAATAGTAACTTTGGAATCAACTATGTAAGACCTGAACTTTACACATGCAAACACGACTCCTAAAAATTCCTTCTCCGTAGTAGCATAGTTTCTCTAGGCACTGTCTAGAGTTTTACTAGCATAGTGAATAACATTCAAATTCTTATCAACTCTTTGCCCTAGGATAGCACCAACAGCATAATCGCTAGCGTCACACATGATCTCAAAAGGCAAGTTCCAATCAGGTGGTTGAACAATAGGTGCAGTTATCAAAGCCCTCTTAAGTATTTCGAAGGCTTCCTCACAATCATGGTCAAAAACAAAAGTAATATCCTTTTCCAAGAGATTGGTAAGAGGCCTAGAAATCTTAGAGAAGTCTTTGATGAACCTTTATAGAAACCAGCATGACCAAGGAAACTTCTTATACCTTTGATATCTGTGGGGTATGGCATTTTCTCGATTGCATCAACCTTAGCCTTATCGACTTCAATACCTCTTTCGGAAATTTTATGTCCTAAGATGATGCCTTCATTAACCATAAAGTGGCACTAATCCCAATTCAAGACAAGGTTGGTGTCTTTACATCTCTGCAAGACTCGATCAAGGTTGCTGAGGCAATCATCAAAGGAAGACTCGTAAACGGAGAAGTCATCCATGAAAACCT
This sequence comes from Hordeum vulgare subsp. vulgare, assembly GCF_904849725.1. Taxonomy (NCBI): domain Eukaryota; kingdom Viridiplantae; phylum Streptophyta; class Magnoliopsida; order Poales; family Poaceae; genus Hordeum; species Hordeum vulgare. Next base: position 250,359,772 of record NC_058522.1, on the reverse strand, counting down.
CGACAATCTTTTCACAAAAGTCAGAGAATATAGCCATCATACATCTTTGAAAGGTGGCAGGTGCATTACATAAGCCAAAAGGCATACGTCTATAAGCAAAGGTACTGAAACGGCAGGTGAAAGTGGTTTTCTCCTGATCAGATTGTGCAACTGGTATTTGGGAGAAACCAGAATAACCGTCTAGAAAGCAAAAGTGTGTGTGTTTGGATAGTCTTTCTAGCATTTGGCCGATAAAAGGCATAGGGTAATGATCTTTCCAAGTGGCCTTATTCAACTTCCTAAAATCAATCACCATCCTATAGCCAGTAATAATCCTCTGTGGGATCAACACATCTTTATCATTAGGGACAACGGTAATGCCTCCCTTCTTAGGAACACATTGCACCGGACTCACCCAATCGCTATGAGCAAGAGGATAGATAATACCCGCTTCCAGGAGCTTTAGTATTTCTTTTCTTACTACTTCTTTCATCTTAGGATTCAATCTCCTTTGATGATCAGCAACTGGTTTGAAATCAGGATCAGTTTTGATCTTGTGCTGGCATAGAGTGGGACTAATGCCCTTAAGATCATCAAGAGTATATCCAATAGCAGCACCGTACTTCCTTAGAGTTTTTAGTAACTTCTTTTCTTCATGCTCTGAGAGGCTAGCACTAATAATGACAGGATATATCTCCTTTTCATCAAGATAGGCATACTTAAGAGTATCAAGCAACTGTTTAAGCTCGAACACAAGATCACCCTTTGGTGGAGGTGGATCCCCAAGCAGTGCAACATGCAAGTTATTCTTAAGGATAGGATATTGTTCTAAGACAACTCTATCTATTTCATCCCTTTCATCCATATGCATATCATTTTCATACTCAAGCAAGTATTGCTAAGGCAATAGTTTCATCCTTACTAGGCAACTCCTTTTCATGAGGTTGTCTACCAAACTTGGAGAAATTGAACTCATGTGACACACCTTCAAAGCCAACAGTAACAGTTTGCCTCTCACAATCAATGTGAGCATTGACGATATTGAGAAAAGGTCTGCCAAATATGATGCGACAAAAGCTATCTTGAGTGGTAGCAAGAACAAGGAAATCAGCAAGATACTTCGTTTTACCACACAAGACTTCAACATCCCTAACAATTCCCATATGGCAGATAGTATCTCTATTGGCAAGTTGAATAGTGACATCAATAGGCTCTATCTCAACAGGTGCAATCTCATCTTTGATTTTATCGTATAAGGATCGAGGTATTGCACTAACACTAGCACCCACGTCACACAAACCATGGTAACAATGATCACCTATCTTAACAGAAACCACAGACATGCCAAAAACAGGCCAATGTTTGTTTCTAACGTGAGGTTTAGCAATTCTAGCAGCATCTTCACAGAAGTGAATATTATGTCCCTCAACTTCTTCAGACAGAAGATCTTTGATGATAGCAACGCTAGGTTCAACTCTAATTTTCTCAGGGGGTGAAGGTGTTCTAATATAGCCTCTACGTATCACAGTTGAAGCTTTGGAATGATCCTTTATCCTAACAGGGAAAGGTGGTTTCTCAATGTAAGCACTGGGAACAACAGGATCATTATAGGCAATGACTTTCTCTTCAACTGGAGTGGGTTTAATTACATTGACTTCTAACGGAGGATGGTATTTAAACCACTTCTCTTTGGGGAGATCAATATGAGCAGCAAAGGATTCACACAATGAAGCTACTATCTCACAGTCAAGTCCATAATTAGCGCTAAAGTCACAAAAAGTATTTGTCTCAACAAAGGATTTAACGCAATCAAACGTGAAATTCATACCTGACTCCTTACCTTCTTCAAGCTCCCAATCTTCAGAGTTGCGTTTAATTCTCTCCAATAAATTCCATTTGAAGTCAATATCTCTCTTCATAAAAGAACCAGTACAAGAAGTGTCAAGCATGGTGCGATCATCATGAGAAAGCCGAGCATAGAAGTTCTGAATGATAATTTCTCTCGAGAGCTCATGATTGGGGCATGAATATAGCATTGATTTAAGCCTCCCCCAAGCTTGAGCGATGCTTTATCTGTCACGAGGACAAAAATAATAAATATAATTTCGATCACGATGTACTAAATGCATAGGATAAAACTTTTGATGAAATTCCAATTTCAACCGATTGTAGTCCCATGATCCAGTTTCATCACATAACCTATACCATGTCAACGCCTTATCCTTCAAAGATAAAGGAAAGACCTTCTTCTTGACCTCATCCTCGGGCACACCTGCAAGCTTAAATAAACCACAAACTTCATCTACATAGATCAGATGCAAGTCTGGATGTGATGTTCCATCTCCTGTAAAAGGATTAGCCAGCAATTTCTCAAGCATACCCGAAGGAAATTAAAAGCAAATATTTTCATTAGGTGCAGCAGGTTGAGGAGAAACTCTTTGTGCTTCCGTTCGAGGTGAATATACCCCAAACAAGCCCCTCAAAGGATTAGTATCCATAGTGACAAGTGACAACAAATTTCAGCACACTATATGAATGTTTCCTTACAAAGTTCGACTTACCAAAGGCGCTTCAATCCCCGGCAACGGCGCCAGAAAAGAGTCTTGATGACCCACAAGTATAGGTGATCAATCGTAGTCCTTTCGATAAGTAAGAGTGTCGAACCCAATGAGGAGTAGAAGGATTTGACAAGTGGTTTTCAGCAAGGAAATATCTAAAAGCACTGAAATTGTCGGTAACAAGTGATTGTGTGGTGAGATGATTTGTAGCAAGCAACAAGTAACAAAAGTAGCAACGGTGCAGCAAAGTGGCTCAATCCCTTTTGTAGCAAGGGACAAACCTGGACAAAGTCTTATAGGAGGAAAAACACTCTCGAGGACACACGGGAATTTATGTCATGCTAGTTTCACCATGTTCATATGATTCACGTTCGTTACTTTGATAGTTTGATATGTGGGTGGATCGGCGCTTGGGTATTGCCCTTACTTGGACAAGCATCCCACTTATGATTAACCCCTCTGGCAAGCATCCGCAACTACGAAAGAAGAATTAAGACAAAGTCTAACCATAGCATTAAACTAGTGGATCCAAATCAACCCCTTACGAAGCAACACATAAACTAGGGTTTAAGCTTATGTCACTCTGGCAACCCATCATCTACTTACTACTTCCCAATGCCTTCCTCTAGGCCCAAATAATGGTGAAGTGTTATGTAGTCGATGTTCACATAACACCACTAGAGGAAAAACAACATACAACATATCAAATTACCGAACGAATACCAAATTCACATGACTACTATTAGCATGACTTATCCCATGTCCTCAGGAACAAAAGTAACTACTCACAAAGCATAATCATATTCATGACCAGAGAGGTAATGAGTAGCATCAAGGATCTGAAGATAAACTCTTCCACCAAATAATCCAACTAGCATCAACTACAAAGAGTAATCAACACTACTAGCAACCTTACAAGTACCAATCGGAGTCGCGAGACGGAGATTGGTTACAAGTGATGAACTAGGGTTTGGAGATGAGATGGTGCTGATGAAGATGTTGATGGTGACGAGTCCCCTCCGATGAGAGGAGTGTTGGTGATGACGATGGCGATGATTTCCCCCTCCGGGAGGGAAGTTTCCCCGGCAGGATCGTCCTGCCGGAGCTCTAGATTGGTTCTGCTCAAGTTCCGCCTCGGGGCGGCGGCAAAACCACGAAAAGCTCCTCCTTCATTTTTTCCTGGACGAAACCCTCCACATAGCAAAAGAGGGGAGCAAGTGGGCCAGTGGGCTGCCCACAAGCCGTCATGGCGCGGCCTGGGGGGGGGTGGCCCCACCTTGCAGGCTTGTGGGCACCCCTTGTTCCCCTCTGGCACTTCTTTGGCCCAATATTTTTGATAAATTGGGAAAAAATTCCTTGTTGATTTTTACGGCGTTTGGAGTTGCGCAGAATAGGTATCTCAAACTTGCTCCACTTTTAGGCCAGAATTCCAGTTGCCGGTATTCTCCCTCGTCATGTAAACATTGCAAAATAAGAGAGAAAAGGCATAAGAATTGTACCGTGAACTGAAATAACAGCCCAAGAAGCGATAAATATCAACATGAAAACATGATGCAAAAAGGACGTATCAATGAGGAAGCCTCAAACCCTCAAGGTTTGCCCGAAATTGGAGGTGGAGGAGTCCTACTCCAATCCTACTCCAAGTAGGACTCCTCCCACTTGGAATATTCCTCCTCGCCCTTTTGGGATTTTTCCCTCGTTGCTCCTTGGCCGATATAGGCCATCTTGGGATGGACGCACCAGCTCACTAAGGGCTGGTGCACCACCTTTAGGCCTATTAGGTTCTCTACCGGGTGGGTGGCACCTCCCGGCAAAACCCCGGAACCGATTCGTCACTCCCGGTACTTTATCGATAATGCGCGAAAACTTTCCAGAAGCCAAATGCAACTTTCCTATATATCAATCTTTACCTTTGTGCCATTTCGGATCTGCTCGTGACGTCTAGGATCTCATCCAGGACTCCAAACAACTTCGGTTACCAAACACACATAACTCAATAATACAGAAACATCACCGAACCTTAAGTATGCAGACCTTGCGGGTTCGAGAACTATGTAGACATGACGTGAGACACTCTCCTATCAATAACCAATAGCGAGACCTGGATGCCCATATTGGCTCCTACATATTCTACGAATGTCTTTATTGGTTGAACCTCTATGTCAAGGATTCAGTTAATCCCGTATGCTCTTCCCTTTGTCCTTCAGTATGTTACTTGCTCGAGATTCAATCGTCGGTATCTCTATACCTAGTTCTATCTCATTACTGGCAAGTCTCTTTACTCGTTCCGTATTACAAGATACCGTGACTAGCTCCTTAGTCACATTTCTTGCAAGACTTATTGTGATGTTGTATTACCGAGTGGGCCCCGAGATACCTCTCCGTCATACGGAGTGACAAATCCCAGTCTCGATTCATGCCAACCCAACATACACCTTCAGAGATACCTGTAGAGCACCTTTATAGTCACCCAGTTACATTGCGACATTTGATACACACAAGGTATTCCTCTAGTGTCCGGGAGTTGCATGATCTCATGGTCATAGGAACAGATACATTGACATGCAAAAAACTGCAGCAATAAACTAACACGATCATCTGCTACGTTCATAGTTTGGGTCTTGTCCATCACATCATTCTCCAAATGATGTGATCTCGTTATCAAGTGACAACACTTGTCTATGGCCAGGAAACCTTGACCATCTTTGATCAACGAGCTAATCAACTAGAGGCTCACTAGGGACATTGTGTTGTCTATGTATCCACACATGTATTTGAGTTTCCAGTCAGTACAATTCTAGCATGGATAATAAACAATTATCATGAACAAGGAAATATAATAATAACCAATTTATTATTACCTCTAGGGCATATTTCCAACAATGCCTACATTATATTGATGAATTGGAGCAAGTTCTGTGCTGCCCTAGTGTGTGACTGTTACATGATCAATGTCATCTAAATCATAATCTATCACAGATCCATGTGCCTATGCTTTACATTTACTAAATCTTGCTTAGTTACTGCTGTTGCTACTACTGTCACACCTGCTACTCAATTGCTACTTTTACCACTATTACAAAAATTGATTCTATCACTGTTACTGTTACTGTTACTACAAAAATTGATGTTATCACTGTTACTGTTACCACTATTACAAATCCTTGTTGAAGAGAGGTATCATAGGTGTGGTTGAATTGACAACTCAACTGTCGAGGCCAATAAATATTCTTTGGATCCCCTTGTGTCGAATCAATAAATTAGGGTGAAATACTACCCCTGAAGACTGTCGCTATCCCCTATACTTGTGGGTTATCACGACCTGTTTCTAGTGCCACTGCCATGAAGCATAGCTTTGTTTATTGTGTTGTCTTGAGGATATCCAATTGCCACTATGAGGAATCTGAAAGATAATTGAACTAAGATCATACCCTCTCGCATGAGAGGGGGTAAGGAACTGCCATCTAGCTCTGCTTTTGAGTCACATACAATTTTGAATCAGCTTGTTACACCACCACGTGTTGATCGTACTAATATGTCACATGAACTTGATCATGCTACTTATGAAATTAATCATGATACTATTGCTACACATGTTGAAACTGAAACTGTGCCACTGAGTGAATTACTTGATGCTCATATTTCTAGAGCTAGTCAACTTGAAAATGCTGAAACTCATGAAGACTTTGAATCACATGTTACACCTCATCCTCCTAATAGATATGAATTGCCTTATGTACCCGAAGGTTATGTCATGTATGGTGAGGTAGCTAGAGATTTTCTTGCTTGTGAAAATAGAGATGGTGTGAAGAGATTACTATGCAAAATAAAATAAAAATCTATGATGGAGAAAATGAAACATGAACTTAAATTTGCTACTTCTCCTATATTTGTCACTAATAAGGACTATGAATTTTCTATAGACTTGAACTAATTCCTATAGTAGAGTATTATCCTTTCCATGACTATGAAAATGAAACTGTGGGTTAAAACCCTATGGAACTAAATGATATTGTTGCCTTGTTTACCAATGATGAAAAGATATGCTACTATTATATCCTTAGGCTTTTTTCCTTTCTTGCTGAAAGGCGAGGCCAAGGAATGGTTCCTTTCTCTTACTCCTGGTTGTACGCATAGTCCCTAGGATATGCTTTATTAATTTACTGAAAAATATTTTCCTGCTCATAATAAACAAGCTGCATATTTAACATTGTGCAAATTAAAGAAGAGAATCCCCCTCAAGCTTTGGGGAGGCTTGTCTTGTTACTTAGAGGTTTGCATGATTGTCCTCTTGAGAAGAATGAAATTCTTGATATCTTTTATAATGGACTAATAGATGCTTCTAGGGATTTCCTAGATAGTTGTGCTCGTTGTGTTTTCAGGGAAAGAATCATTGTACAAGTAGAAGAGTTACTAAATAATATATTGCAAAACAGTGATTATTGGACACTCCCTAAACCACCACCGTAATCTGTTCAAAAGAACAAAGGTATTCTATTCCTCCCTCTGAAGATATGCAAGAAGCAAAAAGATCTATGAAAGAGAAAGGTATTAAAATAGAGGATGTCAAGAAATTACCATCGATTGAAGTAATACATGGACTTGATAACCCGACATAGGTAGTAGTGGTAAACTCTCTCTGTTCCTTTACTGAAAATGATATACTTTATGCTAAGAATCCTGATCAATGCATGGATGAATTTGATAATTACCTTGTTAACTAAGAGCACTTCAATAACTATATTAAGGCACTACTACAGGATGGTCCAAACGCGACACTACAATCAGAGATCCTTCAATGAAACTATGTGGGATGCATTAATATCAAAAGGTAATGTAAGAAAACCATCAAAAAAGATACAAACCATTTGTGATGGCGGAGACATGAAACACGATTCAGATTGTAGTTGCATGTGCGATGTGTGGCATACAGTTCACTCAAATGAACTGTTTGCAATGAGCATAATAGCAGAAACAATCAGACAGATGAAGGTGTGTGAGATATACAACATACAATTCACTCGTATGAACAGTTTGTGATTAGGCAACAGAACAAAAACAGTCAGCCAGATCAAGGTTTGTGCGATATACGACATATAGCTCACTCGGATGGACTGTTTGCGATTAGCCAACACAATAGAAATGGTTCAACTTAAACAAGATGTGTGTGATACGCGGAAAACATGTTAGTAATAAGAAATGTGTGGGAATACCGATAACAACTCAAATGTTTCCTATTAACAAGCATGTGTGTTGTGAGAAAATGATTGCCGGTATACAATTGTGAGCAATTGATGAAATCATCACCGACAGGTTCCATTGTTTAGTCTGTGTGCGATGTGATTTTCTCTATCCGCACAACATCTACGCTCTGTCTGCAGAACAAAAACATATATACTTATAAGAACAACATTGCATAACCAAATTAAGCATATAATTACATAAGTGACTACACACATAACATTTCCACACACCAAAGTAAGCAATTACATGCATACTAAACTAGGAGAAACGAGCATCTAATTGTCTAATTCTTGTTGTGATGACGCTTGCCATTGCTTTGCTTCCGGATGGATCTCTGGACATTTTGGGGAAGGAGGCACTTCCTCATGTAAACGATCCGCTTGTACATCTCTTAGCTCGTGTATGCCTCCTTGGTCGCATACACGACGTGAGCTTTGTCGAGGTTCTCCATCCAGGCCGAGTGTCAGGCATGCTTGTCCTTGTTGCATGAATCCTTCATGTCTCTATAGTAGTGGTCGATGATGGCCTTGGCGAGGTGAACCAGTGAGTCCTTCTCATGCTTATTAATGCCCTAGATCTTATATTGACCCTGGATTTCAATAAAATTCTGGCAGCTGATGCCCGAATCTTGAGCACCTTTACACCGTTGGTGATGTGCACCATAGCGAACACGTAGTGGGGGTTGTTGACAACCCTGGCGAAACGCTCGCAAGGCCTTGTGGCCTAGCAGTAGTGGTAGACGAGGATGTGATTGTGCACGCACATTTGCGCGACGACAACCTTGGGACGAGACCTGGAATGAGCGCGTGTGTACTCAAGGTTGAACCCGACCACCTTGTACTTCACCTCAGCAAGCAACATCTCCATGATATGGATGGAGTGCTCCACCAAGACCGGGTTGTTGGTGTACACCACCGAAAGCTCCGTGAACCTGCTACGGTGTCCACCATGGCATGCATGGTGAACTGCTGCCCTTCGTCGACAGCCGCTCGGAGCACCACTGGAGCCGCGCAGGATACCCTCTAAGAATTTATCATGGTGGGTGTGCTTATTGCGATACTGTGGCACGATCAAAAGGTTGAAGAGACACAAGGGTTAAATGGCCGCTGTAACATCTTGTCACCGTGTGGGCTCGAAGAGCCACCAAATGTATCATTGATGAGCAGATCCTATCGCCGCACAACTGGGAAGTTTACTGCACGCAACCACGCAAGATTCCCGCCCGACTAGATTGTCCATGCGTCAGCTAGAATAGGGGCAAATCATGGGCGTTTATTGGAAAAAAGCTTCGCAAAAACAAAGTGTGGTCAATGACTTCGATCATAAGTTTACCCATGAGTGATGAGGTCAAAGTTACACAGAAGGGTGATGATGGACACTCGAGTGCGATAATTAATTTTGTGCTCTACGGGGCACACATTTGAAGAAACCAACATTGTGCAATAATATCCAAGTTTGCAGTCTTGTTAGCTATAGAGATCGCTAGCGATGAGATCGATAGAGGAAACACATTCATGAATGGTTAATAAAATCCAAATCCATTACATATTAAGGTCAAAATAGTACTGCCAATATACGAGTCGCATATGATGCCATTTCAACGATTGTACCACAAAAGCCCGAAATATTACAGGGTTCAAATTCCACAGTTATATGGCTCAAACTGGTATTAGAAATGAAATTCAACTCATTCAGCTACAAACGCCTGCGCTGGTCAGCTAAACATGGATATAAGAGAGATTCAAACTAATATCACTACTTGGAGGTTAGTTTCGAAATCTCATCATTTCTGGAAAGGGTTCAACAACTGAAAATTCATGTAGGGGGTTAACACATTGACTTCCGATTACTCTGTCCTCTGAAGTTCCAATATGAAATTTAGCTTCTTTGGAGCCTTTTCCATTCTTCCGCAACCTCCGATGCTGATCAACAAACCATTCATTTTTGCAAAATAAATGTAGGGAAAACCTCATTACCTTCGGCACCCTTGCTCTAACAACAAAGAACTTGGCGAATATAATCTCCGATAAGGTCCCTCAGTAGGAGTTCAATGTAATTTCTAAGAGATGCAGATCTAGGCATTCGATGTGATTGTTATATTGTATCACATTATCCACCACTAGGTCTATTCTTATGTGAAAAATAAGAGAACGTATTAGTGCCTACATGCAATTTTGAACACTACTACATGCCATTTGGTTTGCAGGGTTGTAAAATGCACTAACTTGCCATCTTCCATCCGACATGATTAACGTGGGCATTTTATTACATTCTAAAAAATGTAGACTTCTTAATATGAGGTCGGAGTGGATGTAAAATTCCCTAAGAAAACTAGTACACATGAATCCAAAGGAGAAATGCTTATGGATTGTAACCATATGAATCAAGCAACCAATATCGGGAGAACTTGTATGTACTGAACTCCTCCTAATTTCCTTCAGAAATCATAGTACATTACCATTGTAAATTTGGTAAAAGGTGCCAAAAATTGAACTCCCTTATGGTTAACATTTAACAGGAAAGGAACATCACCTTGATATATAGCTTCTCTACGCACGGAAAGGATCTCAGGAAACCGACAACTTGTTCCAATTTTGGGCCGATATTCTGGTGCCAAGACCTTCACTTCACGTACATTCGTGGTCAAACTTGCCGAAATCATTTTCTAGATAACAGACAAACATACATCTTCAATGTTAGAAATAATGTTAATTTCAAGAAGGAGAGGTAGAAGGCGACTATCATACCTGAACGGGCGTGGATCCAATAATAAGTTCGGAGTATTTGACAGACGAGTAGCCCACCACTGTCAATTTTGGCGCAGAAATGACATTGTTTGTTGTTGGACATTGTTGATCAACTACAAGTAATCTCTCAAGTGAAGGCGTGTCCTCAATGACCATACCGTGGTACACCTTTTGTGATCTCTTGTTATAGCACCAGCAAGACACATAAATAGTCCGGAGAGTCATGGAGGTGATGTGGAAGCTACTCAACCCATTGATATCGTGAAGACGAAGGAACTCAAGTGCAGTACAGCAGCGGCGCTCGCGCTTCATGTCATCCTTTGGGATGCAGACATAGACGATCTCGAGGTGCTCCAGTCGTGGTAGAAAAAGAGCGGGAGTGTCATTAAGGGGGTGGGGTGGAAATTCATGAACTTGGCGAGGCGTAGAGTGGGCGCGAGGCAGAGCGCACTCATCGGCAGCCAGCGCATAAGTCCATCATTAAAACTGAGCTCCTCTAGATGATCCATGGTGGGGGATCGGAACCACTCATCAAGCTTGGCTCGGTCCTTGCTATTGGAATGGAACTTGACCGTGCTAAGGCCTCTGATTGGGTCATGGTGATTGCCGAGGATCTAGGACAACGCGTCCAAGCTTGTGCGATAGCCATGGTAGAGCTTGGGGGCGTCAATGAGGTCGAGAGGGGTGGAGTGCGATAGGGGGCGCCACTGTCAGGAAAGGACGGTTGTTCGTGCCCCATATTTGATTGGGAGGAGGGAGATGATCACTATCAACATATCATGTGGGAGGCTCCTGATGAAGTCTAGACCTATTGGAGTCGCTTGTCGTTCTTGCTCGACTCGCTTGTTGCCAGCCTCGTTCTCCACCTCCGGAGTCCCCTCGTCAGCGGCGGTTTCTGATATAAGTGGGAGTACAGGGAATATTTAGTTAAAACAGGGCAAAATAAAAGTGTATTGGTAATTACAAGTTAGTTGGTAGGAATAGAGTAAGAAAATGAAATAACAATTGGTTGCTTAAATACTACACAATTCCTTTGATATTGTTGGGTAGGTCAACATGCATATACTTGAAAATAACACTACCTTCAAACAAAGTTTGGATGGATGATATCATCGGGGAAGTTAGCATATATCTCATGACGAGGCTCTTCTATGTGAAGTGCAATTTTAGTGCCACCTTTCGGTACATAGAACTTGGAAATTTCTGTACAAAGGCCCGTGCCAAAATAGTACTGACCACTTTCATCAAGTATTACAGAAGCAACGATTGTAAATCCATGGTTTGTGTTCAGTATGACATCCCTGCAGTCTTGAGTTGTGTAAAGGGCAAGATTGTGTACTATAGATGTTGTTGCATAGCAAGGGATGTGATGCAGAAAATGGTAGGATTGTTAAATAATATGGTAACATGCAAATATGGGCGAAATTGAAAGAACAATACAACAGTTGAAATAAAAGGACAAAAATCTATAAATAAACAGATAGTGTAACCATGATGTCATGGAAATATGAGAGTAATCGAAAGAATAATACATCATTAATTTGCCAAATATAGGAAGAAGAGGAAAAAAAATCCCCTTTGACGTATATGTTTCATGTGGCACCTTTTACCCGAATGTAGCAATATTTAGTATACGTTCAGGAAAGTAGGCCATGCCAACTGATGCAGGATGAGATTGAACATATTGTCCGCATCGTGAAGTCATCTGGTACGGTGAGATGGAACTCAACGGATGTGTCCGTGCACTGTATACTCTATGAATGAAACGAACCCTCAAATTGACTCGAATAAAAATGAATTCAAGGTGGTTTCGGCTAGGTGATTAAAGGAGGCAGATGAACTGGGATAAGAAATGAGAGATTATCTAAGTAAATTAGTTACCTTGTTGTCCATGAGAAAAAAAACCTCACTACTGCGGATTCCCCAATCAGGCGGAGCTAGGTCGACGGCGAGCAGTGTCGAGAAATTCGATGGCGATTGGTGGCGACAAGCTAAAGTGGAGAAATGCGGTGGGGTTTGTCAACAACCTGGCGACAACGACAAGCGTTGAGCTAAGTGGTTGCCGTCGCGATAGGCTGTGCAATGTAGAGTAGTGGAGGAGCTTGTGGAGGTGTGAAACGGACCACAGGGGGTGGCGGGCGGGGGTGACAGTTTTTGTGACGTGGGGATGGTGAGGGTTTTCCTCTTTTCCTTTTTGAATTGGGCGGTGATGGTTTTCTGTCCTACAAATAATTTCGGAGGCAACGATCCTGTTTGGATACTCTAACTTAGCTAGAGGTTAGAGTTAGTTTCTAACTCGTGAATAACCTAAACTAACTCTAGCCAAAGGTGGTGTTTGCATGACAGGGTTAAATGCACTTTCCACCCGGATTTGATGTGGCAGGCTCTTGTGTGGCCAGCTCTTGTGTGGCTGGATCTTGTGTGGCCGGATTTGGCGTGGTTGGATAAGAGGGGAAAAGTATTCTTTTTCTAGGCCCCACCAGAACTAGCTCAAATTAGCACCTCTAGGGAGGGATAGTTTTTTTTGGTGGGTTTGATAGAACTAGCTCCAATCTAGCCCTCATGTTTGGATACTTTAAGGCTATTTGAGCCCCAAATAGCTCAAACTAACTCTAACCCATGGATCCAAAGAGGGCCAACGATTTTGCAAGAGCCAAGCCTGTGTGATTGACGTAACTGGGAAAGTGAAAGTCATTGCACACTTTTCCAATTTTAGAAAATAACTATGTTTCAGGGTGTGTGGTTCCACTTATCCTTCGTCGATTGAATCTGAATTTTTTATCCACGCTAAACATTCACCCCAATATGCATAAAATTCCATCAACTGAACTGATTGCCTCCATATCCCACATTTGGACATAAGTAACCATAGACTAAACATACTTAGGCATAGATAATAATTAAGCATACACAAGCATAGTTCAACCATATATAGTTCGATCGTCATTAAGCATACTCAAGCGTATTTATAATTGAAGACAGTACATAGCCATACAAATTTCAATCTCACATCTCATCTGCCGACACGATCATGAAGCTTCTCCAAGTACTCAGCGTACGCGGCGTGCGCCACCCTCCAAGAATATTTTTGCGTGAAGGATCCAACGGCTCGTCCTCTTGCATGCGGAGGAACACTTTCATACACGTCATGATGCATTTGGTTGCAAAATGGGCATCAAAAGCCCCCGTTCCAGGTCCTAATACACTTGTTATGAATTCCCGCATAAAGCTCCGCTCCCCAGGGATTTGCCTTTGTACCTCCTCTGGCCATCCTCATCCTCGCCGGCTCTTTTTAAGTACAATCATCTATGTACAAACCATTGTTGAAAAATGGCACGAAAATATATGTAGGTCATTCAAAATCAATTGTCAAGACCTCACTTGGAATTATTGGCATGAAAAATAACCCTAGTCGGATTACTAGCAAAAATCATTTGTACAGATGAAACAACTAACCACTTATCATCTATACCATTCAAACAATCAATACACTAGGATATACCTTTGACACACAAATGGGTATAGATGACTAACCGGTTGTCCTTCGTCATCGGCGTCATCGTCAGAGTGTTCGTTGGAGTCGTTGCTGGAGTCAATGTGGACCGTCGGCTCAGGCTGTGGAAGCACAACACCATCGACGACATCAAGGTATAGCGAGACCTCGTCGGAGGCGATGACAACCTCTGTCTCCATCTTCACGCCCTACTCCGGTGCCTCAACGAACCCGGCGTCTCCACTCCCTCCGATTGGGCGATTCGCAGCATACTCATACACTGACGGCGGTGAGGACTAAGAGAGGCGTCGAGGATGCAGGCGGAGAGAGAGGATTGTGTGTGTGGCGAGGATGGGGTTTTGGCCGGTCGGGTACGTCATTAATATGGATTAGTGGGAGAGAGGCGTGCGACGGTCAAACTGCTCGCTCGCCTCCCGGTAAGCCTATGCACCGGACTGCTCGCATGCCTACCGTTGTTGCATAGTGAGCACACCTCCCGTCAATTCACACACCTGCAGGCACGCCTCCCAGTCTGTCTGTGCGGTGGACTGCTCTCATGCGTCCCACCAACTCATGCCTGCTCGCACGACACATGAAACGCGTGACGGACAGTATATTTTTTTCTATTTTTGATGATTAATGTTACTACTTTATTGCTTAACCAAAGCATGGGACCTATCCATTCCTGGTATAACGCCCACAGTTCAAATACATAATCTGTTTGCGATATTGGTTCCCAAATATTAATAATCTCCCATTTCTATGTAAGAAGATAAAAATTACATTAAAACTTGTTTCAAATTTGACAAAAAATATTCAATACCAGTGCGTGTTGGTGTCCATATGACAACACGACAAGTTTCATGAATTTCAACTAAGTTGAGGATTTACTAAATTTTAAAAATCAAGATTCTCAATGTTTGAAATTTCTTGCACATGTACTAAACATGCACCCCGTGACACGCATGTGTTTTTCCAATCCATTTAGGTGCACTGTCATTTGTGCATGTAGCTCAAATTTGTTTTTTGCACATTATGCCCCTAGAAATCAATCAATGTACTAAAACGTCTTAATTATCTCTGTTTTTTTCAAAATAAAACGTCCCTCCTTTGGTCACATATGTTCACCGCGGAATTTTTGAACATGCCTCGTAATAGCGGTGGATGTGTGGTGTGTGTGCGCGCGTCTGGGGAGGTGGGGGGGGTCTCGCAGTACACTATGAGTCATGAGCCACTGTGTTGGATTGGTCATTTTGTGAGGCACGTGCCACATCAAAGTCGTGAATTTTGTTATTTAAAACATTATACAACCCTTTCATACATACATGTTTGGGCCACATGCAGTCGGTGGTTGTCCTACATGACACTCACTCGCGTGTGACACTTTTTGTGGGTCCGCGAGGTCGTCGTCCATCACTTTGACCAACGACAGATTGAGAGGTTAATTTGACTAACAAGGTTTATTCTTTTTTGTTTGTGTTAGGGTAGGAGTATATAGTACACGTCCAAGAGGTGGGATGTGACCAACATATATACTACGTACGCGTCTATAAACACACATCACTCAGTGTGGGGACTTTTTCGGTTTGCGAGGCACATGCCACATCAAAGTTGTGCATTGGCTATATTCAAACATCACACAACACCTCATTGGGCCACATGCATACAGGCGGTGGTTAGGACTCTCATGTGTGACGCTTCCATCTATGGGCCCGGGAGGTCGTCGTCCATGCATGCATCACTTTGACCTACACTGAGAGATTTTAATTAATTTGACCAGCAAGGATGATTATTTTTTTATTACGGTAGGAGCATATAGTACACATCAAAGAGGGGGAAGGGGACCAGCATATACTACGCTTCACGAACCTCACTTTGTGTGGGGACTTTACGGTTTTCGAGGCATGTGCCACATCAAAGTTGTGTGTTTTGAATATTCAAACATCATAACCACACATACACCTCCATACATATGTTTGGCCCACATGCAAAGTGATGACGGTGGTCCTCTGGCACCCACTCACGCAATTAGCAGTGATATCGATGATTTTCATCTATGGGTCCGCTTAGTCCATCACTACTTAATTTGATCGACAACGAGAGAGGTTAATTTGACTTAGGAGGGTATTATTTTCTGATTTATATTATGGTATGTATATAGTTCATGCCATGGGTTGATATGATATAGTTTGAGCACGTGCATATGTACGCATGAATCCCTCCCACTGGGTCGAAGTGGTTAGCGGGGGAGGGACAACATTATGACACGTCATGAACCGATCTCGCTCTGTGTGGGGATTGTACGATTTTCGATGCACGTGCCACATCATTGATGTGCATGGTATTCAAACATGCACGCATCACCTATATATAGGACGACCGTTTGGGGGCACCTAGGTGCCCAGGCTCCTTGCCTTTTCACCATTCGATTGCATTACGGATAAACCATCATAAATTACAGATTTGGAAATAATCACGCCATGCATGGTAACATTTTTGTGGGAAGAAAATGATGACATGCATGCTACCTTCCTTATTAAGAGACGTTAGTAATACAAATTAGAGAGAGAAAACTAGTAATTAGGGCCTCATTATTGTGTCTTGAACGTCCACGACGTTGAGTATATGTACATTTTTTTCATACGTGTGCATACACATTGGGTTGGTACATTCAATTTTTATTAATTATTTTAAATTAAGTTGGTATATTCTTTTCCAACCATTTTATGACTTTGGGTATCATATACCTATGGATGCCATATTTCACGTAGAAAGGTATATGTAGCCATACTTTATTTTATGTACGTTGATGAGATACCTACAATATTTTCATATCCTTTTTTACCTAGTCGGGTACATACGTGTGTATATTAGATACATTAGGTATAATACCCACTAATTGATATCACGGTTTAAGAAAATGTACACGTGATATCTTGGGTACATACATAAAAGATGTGACATTTATAGGTATATATACAAATAAAATTCACATCGAGGTATTTATATTTATATGTATGTTTTTATTAGGTATATCACCAATATGTACATATTCATTTGTATATTCACATCAAGGCATGTATATATTCACATAAAGGTATGAATATTTCATTTTGCACGACACCATCAAGTAGATATTAAAAGTATCATTTATATCTACATTTTCATTGGATATAACTTCGACATGTACATATTTCATTTGGTATAATACCACTAACTAGTATCACGGTCTACGTGGATATCTCGGGTACATGTACATATGTACGTACCCAAGTATGAATGTTCATACCATGTTTGTTTCTGAAAGCAATTATTGACCATTTAATATACTAGTACATGCAAATAAAACATGAAAAGTCATTATTTTATCAATTGAATGTCATGCACTAATGAATATGACTTGCCATAACCAGCCTAGGTGCCCCAAACAATTTACCTATATACATATATATATATATATATACATATATATATATATATATATATATATATATATATATGCATGACTATTCGTCACACTAGGTGAGGAATAATTATTCTTCACCCCCTTTATTTTCCCATCAATGCATCGTAATTTTATGTTTCATAATTTTTTTCTTATTTCATACATAAGAAGAGATCGTAAGAAAATTTACAGTCTTCATAAAAAATATTTATGTCACGTAAAATTACAAACATAAGAACATAGTGGAAAATATACATGAAATACGATTTTTCTAGACTTATGACCTATATTTTTAATTTTATTTACATCAAATTTTACGTAATGAATCAATATAAATCTAACTATTGGTATTCCAAATGTAGTTTATTTATGAAACAGTGGTAAGATCACCTGAGTGAAGAATAACTTATTCTGCATCCTAGGTGATGAATAAACTTTCTCTATATATATATATATAGGATCGCGCTATTCGTCACACTGGGTGAGGAATAGTTATTCCCCCCTCCTCTATTTTCACATTAATACATCGTAATTTTACGTACCTTAAATTTTAATCTTATCTTATACGTAAAAAGAGACCGTAAAAAATACATAGTAACCGTAAAAAATATTTTATGTCACGTAAAATTACAAACATAAAAACATAGTGTAAATTATAAATAAAATGCGATTTTTCTGGTCTTATGATCTATATATTTTTTTTCTTATGGCAAATTTTCCGTAGTTAATCAATATAAATGTATCTATTTGCATTTCAAATTTAATTTATTTATAAAATGGTCGTAAAATTACCTTGAGTGAGGAATAATTTATTCTGCACCCTGGGTGATGAATAGAGTTTATATATATATATATATATATATATATAGAAAGTCTATTAGTAACCTAGGGTGAAGAATAAGTAATTCTTCACCCTAGTGCAAACTCGCAACAAACATGATTTATTTTGCATTTGGTAATTTTACCTCACACATGTCGTAATTTTACCTCGTCAGACTCTTATAATCTTACCTTGTATCCATTGATTTCTCATTCGCCATGTTATAATCTTACCTCGTCTCACACATGCATGCCGTAATCTTACCTGATAGGCATGACACTTTTTTTCTTACGGTGAATGTTAAGAGCCCTTAACTACACATCGTAATATTACCTCACATGCATTTTGGTTCTTACGATGACTATTTAATGCGTGAGGAGGTGGGGTGAGGAATAAGAATTACTCACCAGGGTGATGAATATATACATAGGGTCGCGCTATTCGTCACCCTGGGTGAGGAATAGTTATTCTTCACCCCCCTCGATTTTAACATCAATGCATCGTAATTTTACGTTCCGTAAATTTTGTCTTATCTTATACGTAAATAGAAACCGTAAAAAAATATAATCAATGTAAAACATTTTATGTCACGTAAAATTACGACCATACAAAAATAGTGCAAAAAATACAATAAACTCAATTGTTTTTGGTCTTGTGACCTATATTTTTTTCTTTTGTCAAATTTTACGTAGTGATTCATTATAAATGTAAATATTTGTATTTCACATGTAATTTATTTGTAAATTGATCGTAAAATTATCTCAGGTGAAGAATAAACTATTCTGCACCCTAGATGATATATATATATATAGGACTCCTTTTATATACTCCTGGGTATATGTACTCCCACGTTCAATATACCTCACATACGAATGTGTTATACCCCTTTCTTATTTTTTATATACCTTATGAATTATTTTAAAATACCTTAATTTAAATAGTGTGAGAAAATATCAGTAGAATTATTAGTTTTTTGAATATACCATTTTTATTTACAAAAAAACAGTATATGTGTAAGTACTATAAAATATATATATTCAAATGAGATTTTTCACATAACTCACTTTGGGGTATCTAATATTCAATAATGAAGCATATTAAAAATGATATAGAGGTATAGTCGGTTCATTTATGTGGTATATTAAACGTGAGAGTATGTACACCCAGGTGTATGGGACCATTTTTCTATATATGTATCTAATTTTTCTATATATGTATCTAATTTTTCTATATATATATACCGGTCTATTCTGTTAACATTAGAAGAATATTTATTCTGATAACACTTTCCAACTGCACGCTCAACGGTAATGCACTGCATACCTATCAACCGAACACTTCAATGTCACGAGAAAAAACTGCACGCGTTTTCTCAACACCGTTTTGGTTCCAGTTTTTAAACCTTTTTCAGAACAAGGCGTATCATATACTGTTGTATTGGTACGGAAAATTTCCAACTTCGTCATGTTGAACACCTTTCGAGATTCCTCGTGGTTTGAGAGCAGTTTTAAAAATAGTGGGCGCATGACACGGTGGAGGGAGCATATTTTCGAGATTTTTTCTAAACCGCTCGTTGGAATGAAGCAAACGGTATAGCGTTGGAAAGATATTATTGATACTCATATTTTAATGTAGATTAGTCTCTCTAATTCCTTACGGTTTGATACTAATTTCAAAATTACTTAAAAATGGAATTATGTTTTTCAAATTTTCGATTTTTTGTTACGTTTTTCGCTGCAGTTTTTAAACTGTTCGTCGGAATGAGGTGTATCATACGGGGTTCAAAATCTTTGGAATAGGTACGACTCGCGATTTTAAAATAAATTTGAAAACGGTGTTGTTGCTTACGAGTAGCAGCAAGCGTATTTTCATAAATTTCTCCAAACTGCTCGTGGGAATGTTGCAAATGATACGGCATTGGAAAGATATCGATGAGGCGCAACTTTTTCTTGTAGAACCCTCTCTCTAATTCCTTACGGTTTCATAACAATTTTTCGTTTTACCGAAATGCGGACACTCTGCTTTTCGTGACACCAAAATCGACGCGTGAACCGCATGAGACAATCAAACGTACTGCTTCGGACTGAATACCACACTAAATCTAGTGGGCAGGTGCACTGCATGATTTTCTTTTGTCCGATGTGAATTTTTCAAGAAGAGGAAGTGAACCGTGCTTTCACCTTGTGTGTAAGTGAACCGCAAGACCATCGAGAAGGGAACCACATTACTTTTTTCAGAATGTCCGTAGCGTTTTTCTGCATTTACGAGATGAACATCACGAAACAACCGATCGCACTGCTACGGTGTGAAAACCATATTGCATTAGATGACCAAGTGAACTGCATGGTTTATTTTGTCCTTTCATATTTTATGAAAGGGAGTCAACCGTAGAGACGAGGGCAAGTTAACCGCATCGATTTACAAAGCGCACCGCCAAGTGTTTCCCAATGAACTGCATCTTTCTTTAAGAAATTATAAATTATGTCCATACAAATTTGCAAAAACATTTCTCCCAAAAGTAATATAGAAGTGAACTCATGTGTACAATTTATAATTACTAAACCGCAACACTACTAAAAGTGAACCGTGAGACTACCCAGCTGCACGTCATTTCTTGTATTCACAAACAGTTAGCCAAAATGAAACTTTGTTGTGTCTAAGAAACCTCTTTTGAAACAAAAATAAATTAGAGAACTGCTAATACATACACACATGCATCACACATCACATACAAGCATAAATGTTCCAACGACATAGCAAAATTTGTGGAGTACATCGAGCTACAATCATTTCTTGTATAGTACGTCGAGCTTCACGTCATCGCAGTTCGTACTCCATGTCGAGGGTGCCTGAGACCTCCTCGCGTGCTTGGGAGCGATCACGCGCTGGTCGGCGTGACTTTCCACCGCGTCTTGGCACGTATGTGACCATGTACTACTTGCCCGTGCCGCCTGAATCGCGTGAAATGAGATATGAGGTGCTCGTTCCTTGGACGCCGAACGTCTTTGAACAGTTTTGTTTCCACGCAGTGGACATCTTCGAGCTATCCGTGCAACAACAGGGAATTGTGCAGAAAAAAAAGTTCTCGGAATGACATGAAAATTTACGAAGAATTTTTCTGGAATTAATGAAAAATACATGCGCAAATATCCACCGGAGGGGGTGAGCCAGTGGGCCATAAGTCCACTGGCCGCGGTCACCCCCCCAGGCCACACGAACCAGGCTTGTGGAGCTCAGAGAGCTCCACCGCCTCCAAACTCAGCTTTATATATTCTGTTTTGCCCGGAAAAAAATTAGAGAGAAGGATTCATCGCGTTTTACGATACGGAGGCGCCGCCACCTCCTGTTCTTCATCTGGAGGGCAGATCTGGAGTCTGTTCTGGGCTCCGGAGAGTGTAAATCGTCGCCATCGTCATCATAAACCTTCCTCCATCGCCAATTCCATGATGTTCTTCACCGTTCGTGAGTAATCTCATCATAGGCTTGCTGGACGGTGATGAGTTGGATGAGATCTATCATGTAATCGAGTTAGTTTTGACTGGGATTGATCCCTAGTATCCACTATGTTCTGAGATTGATGTTGCTACTACTTGGCTATGCTTAATGCTTGTCACTAGGGCCCGAGTGCCATGATTTCAGATCTGAACCTATTATGTTGTCGCCAATATATGTGTGTTTTAGATCCTATCTTGCAAGTTGTAGTCACCTACTATGTGTTATGACCCGGCAACCCCGGAGTCACAATAGCTTGAATCACTCCCGGAGATGAACATAGTATGAGGAGTTCTTGTATTCACCAAGTGTTAATGTGTTGGTACGGTTCTTTATTAAAAGGAGAACCTTAATATCCCATAGTTTCCATTAGGACCCCGCTGTCACGGGAGGGATGGACAATAGATGACATGCAAGTTCTTTTCCCTAAGCACGTATGACTACATACGGAATACATGCCTACATTAGATTGACGAACGGGAGCTAGTTACATATCTCTCCGTGTTATAGATGTTACATGATGAATCACATCGGGCATACTCATCCATCACCGATCCACTGCCTACGAGTCTTTTACTACTGTTCCTTGCTACTGCTGTCGCTACTGCTGTTACTTGTTGCTGCTGTCACTACTGTTGTTCCCTGCTACTCTGTTGTCACTACTGTTGTTACTTGCTACTTTGCTGTTACCTGCTGCAACACTTTACTGGCGCCATTGATACAACAAGTCAGGAATAGTCTACCATCAACAGACCACTTTCTGGCACAGTTGCTATCATACTACTTTGCTATTGATACTCTGCTTGCAGACACTAATCTTTCAGGTGTGGTTGAATTGACAACTCAGCTGCTAATACTTGAGAATATTCTTTTGCTTCCCCTTGAGTCGAATCAATAAATTAGGGTTGAATACTCTACCCTCGAAAATTGTTGTGATCCCCTACACTTGTGGGTTATCAATAATCAAGATCAAGAGAGAGAGAGAGAGAGACCTTGCCATCTAGGTACTTGCTATGGACCCTTAGGTCTGCGGTGAACTACTCACACATCATCATGAGGGAAACAAGGTTTATGAAGAGGCCCTCCATGACCGATCCCCCTCCGACAGGGTGCCAAAACGGAGCTCCAGATGGCCTCTCATCAAAACAAAGACTTGTTGTAGCGTAAAAAGTGTTTTAGGAGTCCTTCTCGAGTTTTTAGGGTATCCGAGAATTTATAAGCCATAGAACAGAGTCGGGCGGGCCTCAAGGGGCCCACAAGCCAATAGGGCGCCCCCACGCCATGCTGGATTGGCTTGTGGGGCCCTCATGTGGCTCCGAGCCTTCCTTCGATGCTTGTTGGTCTTCTTTTGGTCTAGAAAAAATCTCCAAAAAGTTTTAGTTCAATTGGACTTCGTTTGGTATGGGAAATGTAAAAAGTGAAAAACATGCACAAAACAACAACTTGCACCGGGCACTTGGTCAATAGGTTAGTGCTCAAAAATAATATAAATTGGTAAATAAATACCCCAAAATTATTCTAGAATGATAATATATCGGCATGGAACAATAAAAAATTATAGATATGTTTGGGACGTATCAGGCATCCCCAAGCTTAATTTCTACCCTCCTCAAGTAGGTAAATGATATAAACAGAATTTTTGATGTGACATGCTATCCATAATGTAACCTTATGCATGTATTCTCACTGATAAACAATAAATTAACAAACATTAACACATAAATACTTATAGGTATAAGCAGCAAAATCATTAATCTTTCAAAGTATACGATCCCCAAAGATTGTTTTACCCCATTCATCTTATTATATTAGTAAGGCATGGCTCCATATTCGCCACATTAATACAAATGTCAAGCACCACAGTGTCCAAATCAGGCAATTGGGTCGTAATTTTTCAATATGCATCAACTTTTTATTCCGCAACACATGAGCGTGAACCAATGTACATAGCATATAGGTGGAATAGAATATGGTAGCAGGTTTCAAAGGGGTAACAAGTGGAGAAGATAGTCTCACATCAACTAGGCATACCAACGGGCTATGGAGATGCTCGTCGATAGATATCGATGCAAGGAGTAGGTATTGCCATGCAAATGATGCATTATAGCTATAAGTGTATGAAAGCTCCACTGAAGCTAAGTGGGGTGTGCATCCAAATTGCTTGATCATGAAGACCGTGGAAATTTGACGAAGCCCATCATCGGAATATACAAGCCAAGTTTATGAAAAAGTGAATCCCACTAGCATATGGATGATATAACACGAGACTCTCTATATGAAAAACAATGTGCCACTTTGAGGCACAAGTGTGTTAAAGGATAGTAGCAAAGTCCCTTCTCTCTTTTTCTCTCATTCATTTTTTTCCGTGTTCATTTTTTTCATTTTTTGTTATGGTGGGATCATTTGGCCTCCCCCATTTTCATCCATCACTCGGACAATTCTCTAATAAAGATGATCATCACACTTTTATTTGCTTACAACTCAATATGAAAACTGATAGGACGATATGATTTGTATGAATGCCTCTGGTAGTGTACGAGGATGTGCAAAGATCTAGCATGATATGTATAAAAAATATGATGAACGATGGCTTTGCCAGAAATACTATGTTAGCTTTATATGATCATGCAGAGCATTATGATGATGAACAAACTAGTCATATGAAGTGACGATGGCATTTACATGGCGATATGTCTCGGAATGGCTATGGAAATGCCATGATAGGTTGGTATGGTGGATGTTTTGAGGAGGATATAAAAAGCCTTATGTGCAACAGAGCGTGTCATGTTATAGGGTTTGGATGTGATGGGAAAAGTTGCAAGGGAAACATAAATTTTCCTACGCGCACCCAGGATCCATCTATGGAGATGTATAGCTATGAGAGGGGGATTGCATCTACATACCATTGTAGATCGCTAAGCGGAAGCGTATATAACGTGGTTCATGTAGTCATACTCTTCACGATCCAATCGTGATCCGATCTGATCAAATGCCGAATGGACAACACCTCCGTGTTAAGCACACCTACGGCTCGATGACGTCTCCTCCTTCTTGATCCAGCAAGAGAGGAAGGAGAAGTAGATGTGATCTCAATCAGCATGACAACATGGTGGAGATGATGGTGGAACAATCCCAACAGAGATTCGCTAAGCGCCTCCGGAACAACGAACGAGGAAGGACAAGAGAGCGGGGAGGCCGCACGGTGTGGGAATTGTTGTGTACAGCCCTCCCCCTCTCGTCTACTATATATAGGAGGCAAGGGGCTGGGTTAAGTCGCAACCCTTGACCCGTCCTCCAAGGAGGATCGGTGGCTATGGTGGAGTCCTCCCTCCACAATGAAGGGAGGAGCGACCCTCCTCCAAGGCACCTCCAGGGTGGCATGTCACTTTGGTACTTGACGGGGGGGGGGGGGGGGGGGGTAACCCAGGGGTAGGACAAATGCAAGGACTCCTCCAACCCCCTTTGAAAAACATACGCACGACAGCCGTCTTCTCATGGAGGTCGGCTGCGCTTGGATGGCTGCACGGTCAAGACGGCTCGGGCGAGGCGCCCCCTCTCTCTAACTGAACTGCGCCCCGCTAGCCGGTGGGTCAGCCCCAGTCACATCGCCTTGACAAACCATGTCAGGGGCATCATCACCAAAGGTACGATTACAACGTTGCAGGTACCGCTCACGTGACCAGGCGAGTCTACAGTGGAGGGGATGTGCCACTGATCATCGCCGACTACGACCAACCCAGACGGCACAGTGACGAGCACGCCCCCGTCGACTGAATTACCTGCCCCGACATGGGCAATAGTGCACCCGACCGTACGATGACCGAAGCCGGCTGTAATGCCCCAAGAGTGTAACTTGCCATATTTGGAACCTTCTGTATGTGGGTCCATCTTGTCATTGATATGAGAGTTATATGCTTGTGTCATTTCATGTGTTGTTACCTTGACTACCTTTGCATGCATGCATCCATTTCATTCCATGCTTTATTTGTGTTGTTGTTTTGTGAATCCATGGTGTGTGATAAGGTGAGATGACATGTGATGATGATATGAGAAATGATGTGGGTGTTGTTTGAAAGTAGGAAGCATCTAAGTTAGCTTGCAATAGGATTCAAAAACTTCTCCCTTCTCTATTTATCTTAAGCACTAGTTTCTCTTGCTCCATCCTTGATTCAAAAATGTCCATACTTCTAAGTGAATTGTGGTGGATGTGATGCTATGGTTTTAGTGATTTGAAACTTTGTTTGAGAGGTGCAAAATATTCACAAAACAGTGTGATTATTTCTGTTTTGTAAATATTTATATGCTCCAAAAATCCCTTTTATATTTTATTGAAATAGCACTTTAATCCTTATTGCCCAGGGTCACTTTGTTTTATTTTCCCTTAGTCCTCAGATTTTCCTAGGGGTTTATTTGCTCTGACTTTGTTTTATATTGCAAAGCTAGTAGATTTTCCTCCTTTCTCTATTTGGCGCCAGCATGGGCCTCTTTCTCTCCTGAGGCCCATATCTCTCTCTGTTTCCCGAGCAAGAGCCCACCGTGCGCTCCATCCCCTTCCTCCTGACGGTGTCGTGCCCGCGCTTGCTTTCCGTCAGAAGCATCAGAGAGAGAGCGAGCGAGTTGACGGTGCCGTACCATCCGCGACCCATATAGCCTCGGTGTGTGTGCCTATAGCCTAGGGTTCCGCGTCCCCCCTCCTACCGCGGCCACCTTCCCTCCATCTCCTTCTCCCTCCCCCAGGTAAGATCTGTAGAGGGTAGCAGAGGTAGAAGTAGCACGTCGCCGTCGTCCACAACGCATCCCTCGCCTCCGGCGCCGGCCAGCATGTCAGGGAGCTCGGGGAAGGCCTCCGCGTTCCATTCCCGTTGTCGTTGAGGTCGGGGCGCGACCACATCGATGGGCAGGAGCTCTTCTCCAGCGTGTTCCCAGTGTTCCCGTACCCCTGCGTCGGATCTGCTTCAGTCATCTTCAGGTCGTCGTCATCTCGTCTTCAGGGTCTCTCCTCGATCGGGACCCGTTCTTCCCTTTCTCTCGGTGAGCCCGCTCTCTTCCTGCCTTCCCCCTTTGTAGATGCGGCCAAGGGCTCATGGTCGTGCCTCTCTGATCGGAGATGAGCACGGTAGTGCATGTGTGTTCTTGTGTGGTGTGCTCGGGCTCGTCGTTCCTCAGGGGAACGACGTCCCACGCAGCAGGAGTAGTAGTGGTTTGATTCCCCGCAGGGTAGCAGTAGTAGTATGAGGATGCTCCGGTGAGCGTTGGTGCCGGCGTGTCTGTGCAGAGCAGAGCAGGGCGATCCATGTTGTGGTGTCTGTTACCTAGTTAGATACCTCTGTTAGGCCAAGATTCGTAGCGCATCGTAGTGGTAGCGACGTTTTGTGGCTTTAGGCGGGCGTGGGTTCGAGTCCCGCATCGCCCCCCTTTTTTGTTATATTTTCTCTCGGGCACAGTAGTGCAGGGAGGCAGCTTATGCTGTGCAAGCCCTCTGTTCTGTCTAGTAAGGTGAAGTAGCAGAGTGGTTTTCTTGTGTGTGTGTGATCAGGGGGTCTTGGATTCGATTTCCCCCCAAGCCCTTTTATTTTTTTGCATTTCCTTTGCTGTTTTTCCTTTTGCTTGCTAGATTATTGTTGTGGCATGCTAGGTTAGCATATATGGTATTTTTGCTTGCCTCCTACCAGCAGGTTGCTTAGTTAGTGGTGTTTCTGCATGTGTAGGACTTTGTGTGCATATGTATTGTGTGAGCTAGCTCATGTGTGTGTGTGTGTAATAGTATGTGTGTTTTGCACTAGGCTAATGATGCATGTGTTTGTGTTACTTATGCTCATGAGTGATGATCTTAAGCATTAGTCAGTGCAAGTGTGTGTATGTGAGTGTGTGTGGGTTCTCCCCCCCCCCACATACATTGTGTGTGTGTGTGTAGGAGTTCATGTGATGTTGTGTGTGCTTGTGTGTGTGTGTGTCTCACACATGCCCAAGGCATGGTGTGCCATGATAAGCACCTATGTGCAAGTTTGTATGTGTAGGTGTAGGAATGCATGATGTGAGTGTAAGTAGTGGTGTGTTCCAACTAGCATGTGTAGGTGCTTGATTTAGTGGTGCTTGAAGTAAGTGTGTGTGTGGTGATGTGCCAAGGCACATGAACATGAGGTCTACCCCTCATGTGCACCATTGGATATGTGAGTATGTGCAAATGCATGTGTAGGTAATGACTAGTGAGTAGCATGTGATATAGCACTATTCACCCCTTTGTGATTTCATGTTTATCTTCTTCTTAGCTTTGTGCCCAATTGTTCTATGCAAGTGCCTATGTATTATATATGCTTTTGGGGGTAGAATCATCCCAGGAATCCAATGGTGGGTTCAGATTCCACTTTGGAACACTTTCTGGGAATGTCATATTTCTGTTTTGTTCAATGTTTAGAGCTTGGTTCCATGTGATGTGATGAGCCCAAGAGGATGGTTCCTTGTTGTGGAAGTAGAGGGTGAACCCCTCTATCGCATGGTGTTGTTGTTTTATGCTTAGGAATTCACATGTGCAAGTTGTGCCTAGTCTAAGTAGGCATGCGACTGAAAATTCCAGTTTAGTCAAAATCTGTGATTTTCACTAAGTCTAAGAATCTGCTCATATTTTCTTCCCTTGTATTTGTGCTTGCAAAAGTTCATGTGTTGGGAATCAGCCCTGGCTATCAACTGGAAAGTTGTTGCTTTTGTGTTTGTCTAGCTCTCTATCAATTTTCATTCCATTTGGATTCCTGTAGATATTGTTTTGGGAGCTGTCAAAATGCTTCACAGCATAAACATCTTCTGAGAAACTGAGATTTTCACTAAGTCCCTGTAAACTGATATTTTTGTCCAAGTTAGCAGTTGTAGAACTTTCTGTGTGAAACTCCATTGCATTATCTTTTTGCTCATGCTTGTAGAGCTTTTGAATAGCTTCTGCCACATATCCTATTTGGCACATTTGGGTGGCTGTAGGTGCTTTGCATGTAGCTCTCAAACTGCTACGATGCTGTTTATGACAGAATGTATAGTTCTGATGTTTTAATGCTTGTGAGTGCATCGTTGGTGGTGTGGTGATATTCCTTGCACCACCCCATCCATACTTGTTTGTTTTGTGATATGGCAACCTGGGAATGCCAGAAGTATGCCATTGGGGTGTGTTGTGTTGGATTTGATCCGTACGACTCCGTTTCTTGTTTCGTTGATTCTGGTTGATCAGTAGCTCCGTTCGTAACGTTCTTTATATGTTTTTGCAGTGTTTTCGCGTGATGCTTCTGATCATGTCATCCTCATGCATGTCAAGATAGCTTAGAGTGCAGTTCTGTCCAGAAGTTTGTAGTTTCTTCTCATGCATGTGCTAGTGACTAGAATAGAGATGCATGTTCCTTCTCATCTCATGCATCATGTGCTTGTTGCATCTTGTTGTGCTGTTGTTCATTGGATGCTATTTTTATATTGGGTAGCACCGGGATTGGAGAGCGATTACGTGGATTCGGGAGAGTACGTGCAGGACGAACAAGAGCAGTTCCAAGCTGAAGACATCACAAGCAAGATGATATGACCTTGATTCCATCTCTAGTCTTGTTATGCTAGATTCACGTTTCCTTTGTCATATGCTCGCTGCCTACCACTGAAATAGTTGCCTCCTGATATTGCCATGAAACCCAAACACTTATCCCCTCCTAGCAAATATTGAATGGCTAAGTAGGCTTTGCTCAGCTTCTAATGTTAGCGTTGCTAGTTGCAGGTGCATTTGTCTCATGTGATAACATGAGTTTTGATATCATTATGTTAAATATGTTATTTAATTAATGCACCTATACACTTGGTAAATAACGGAAGGCCTAGCCTTTTGCCGGGTATTTTGTTCCGTTATTGCCGCTAGAGTTTCCGTCTACGGGTGTTTGATTCCATAACTGTTCGCTCCTAACACGTTCTGGGTTGTTATGGGGACCCCCTTGATAAATCGTGTAGTGTTAAGACTTGTCCGGTAGGGCCCAACATTGGTGCTAATTTGCTAATCACTTAATAATAATCTGCATAGGGAACAGCTACCCCGAGGAATTAATCAACAACCCGGGCCAGTGCTCCTCATGAGTGATGGTCCAACCTGGTTTGCCCGCGGGGCCACCACAAGGAAACTTGAGGTTTGGTTCTCGTAGCTAGTTCCATCCGTCGTGTCCTGAGACTGAGATACGTTACTCTTATCGGGGTCGTCGACACGACGGGAGGTCCTTCTAGTCTTGTCTTACCTTAGCGATATATCTTGCGTATAGGAATCCCGGTGAAGCTTTGGTTCTCCCGAGAGTTGAGGTTTTCCTCTAAGGAATCCGACGAGATCACGAGTTTTGTGATAGAGGATTACTTTGCGGCCCGAGACCGTTTGTGATGGACTAGTTGGAGCACCCCTGGAGGGTTTAATCTTTCGGAAAGCCGTGCCCGCGGTTATGTGGCAACTTGGAATATTTGTTAACATCCGGTTATAGATAACTTGAATCTAATCTAATAAAATTGCCAACTTTGTGCGTAACCGTGGCTGTCCCCTTCGAAGACCTCTCTTCGATCGGGAACACGGTGGGGTTATGATTGACGTAAGTAGGTGTTCAAGGTCACTTATTGATCAGCTACACTTCGCCTGCTAGCATAGACCACCATCTATATCTGTTCTACGTAAGTTAGCCACCATAAATGCTTAGGATGGTGCAACCTAAATACTGAACCTTCCTTACCTAATAACTTGACTAGTTCTGGCACCGAGGTCAAAGATTGCTGAGTCCCCGTGGCTCACAGATTACTTCAACACACCACCAGGTACAGGTACGCCCGACCTTGCTTGGCAGTACGATGAGGAGAACGACCACCTATACGTGAACTATCCAGAAGACTGAGGCATGGTCGTGATCGTGGGCAAGCTTGCAGGGTAGCATAGCCTTTTCTCATGTTATGCAGTCCGTCGCGGAACTACCTTGTCTGAATAAATGTGTGATGTAAACTCTGATATTATCTATGAGATGGCAGATGATTCCCTATTTGTCATTCTATTATTATGTATGTGCTATGTTATCGTGCTTGCGAAACGCTTAGATGCACTTCTTTCCATTTTGGGGCCTCGTTCCCTAAATCGTAAAGGACCTCATCTTAGTCGTTACACCGGCTACACAAGGCGACGCGCATAATGCGGCGCACGCCACTGTCTAACAAGCACGCATCAATGGTGACGCCCGACCGGTGGGCCTAGCACTAGGCGGGACCCAGTAGCTCGCGGGCCCCTACTTCCGACCAGACTTCTCGAGCCGGTGGGACCCTTGACCGGCTCCAGAGGTTGCTAGGCGGGTCCCAGCCAGTACCTTCTATTCCTATTGTAAGCCAGGAGGTTGGCCTATAAAACCCACTCGCACCCCTCCCATGCAGGGGTCGGCCCTTCGCACACAGACACATATACGAGGGGGGAAAGAGAGATCTCAGGTCCTTCTTCTTCCTCCAGCATACAGCTCCAGGAGCATATGTTGTCTCCAGCTGGATCATCAACCAACTCAAGAAGGACTAGGGGTGTTACCTCCCACGGAGGGCCCCGAACCTGAGTACTTTGTGTGTCTCGCACCGCTTGTTCCCAATCCCGTTTCCTGAGCCCGACTGCGACCTTTCGATCCCAACCATGTATGATTAGCCACCCCATGGCATCTGTGTGATAAAACAACGATAGTTGGTGCCCACCATGGGGCCGTCTGCAGTGCCAGCCCGAGTCATGCTCCAGGCAGGATCCTTCACCAACTCCGTCGGATGCACTATGTCCGGGCTGATCAACATGCCCGTGGAGCTTCCCCTAGCGGAAGCTTTCGTGGCATCGAGCCTCGGCTTCGCCTACTCCACAGGCTCCACCGCCGCTCCTCTCGAAGAGACGAGCCCTATCCTTGCCTCATCCAACGTCGACGCTCTCTGCAAGATCTTCAGCAAGCTGTGACTCGATGATGCGCCTGCGCTCGACGAGTACCGCAGCGACGTGTTGGAATTCTCCGACCCACAGTCGTTCACTGGAACGACC
Organism: Hordeum vulgare subsp. vulgare; assembly: GCF_904849725.1. Taxonomy (NCBI): domain Eukaryota; kingdom Viridiplantae; phylum Streptophyta; class Magnoliopsida; order Poales; family Poaceae; genus Hordeum; species Hordeum vulgare. The sequence continues at coordinate 250,327,958 of NC_058522.1, read as the reverse complement.
GCCTCGTGTGATGCCTGTGGCTTCCGCGTCCTCGTGGAGGTGATGGCCACCAACTCCTCCACGAGCTCGACTCACACCAGAGCCGAGGCGCACGTGAGTGCCGCCTCGGCTTGCCCTGGCCCCTCCGATTCTCTCCGCGCGACAGTGCAGGGGCTGAGCACCCCTATCGCACCAACGGCTAACCCAGTCACGGCCGCAGGCCAGCTAGAGGCGGCCCGCCAACAGCTACTCACGGAGGAAAACACTCTGGCGTTAGCCAAACGCCGGATGGAGGCAGCGCATCACAAGTACAACTCCGCGCACAGCCTCACCCCAGCTTGCGATGGACCCAGCCAGCGCGGTGCGGTTCGTAGCCGCGGACGCATTATCACCGACATCCTCGGCGGCAAGCTCCCTACCTACGACAATCCTGCGGCCAACATGAGGGCCGCCCAGGTGTCCTACGAGGAGCTGGCCACCTTGGAGGGCGAGGAGCATGCGCAGCAAGAAAAGCACATCCAAGATCTCCTCTCCGCTGCAAACTCACAACAAGCTCGCTTCGAGCCAGATTATTCCTACGGCGAGTCGCGTTCGCTCGGAGGCGAGGACCTACGGATGGCATTCGGTCACGAGCCAGCCCAGCATTCTTAATCCCCCCGCGGCTCCGGCAAACGCACTAACGGGAGCCGCGGCGGACGCACCCAGCGCAACGGCGAGCAGCCGACAGTCTCCGGGTGGCATTACGATGCCGTCGAGGGTGACGGCCAGTCAGCTCACGCCCACACCCCACCTCCGATGCGAGAGCAAGCACCCTCGCCGGTTCCTTCCATTCGATTCAAGTGTTGGAAATAAGCCCTAGTGGCAATAATATATTGGTTATTATTATATTTCCTTGTTCATGATAATTTTTTATTATCCATGCTAGAATTGTATTGACTAGAAACTCAAATACATGTGTGGATACATAGAGAACACACTGTCCCTAGTGAGCCTCTAGTTGACTAGCTCGTTGATAAAAGATGGTCAAGGTTTCCTGACCATAAGCAAGTGTTGTCACTTGATAACGGGATCACATCATTAGGAGAATGATGTGATGGACAAGAACCAAACTATGAACGTAGCATATGATCGTGTCAGTTTATTGCTATTTTTTTCTGCATGTCAATGTATCTGTTCCTATGTCCATGAGATCATGCAACTCCCGGACACAGGAGGAATACCTTGTATGTACCAAATGTCGCAACGTTACTGGGTGACTATAAAGGTGCTCTACAGGTATCTCCAAAGGTGTCTACTGGGTTGGCATGGATCAAGACTGGGATTTGTCACTCCGTGTGACGGAGAGGTATCTCGGGGCGCACTCGGTAATACAACATCACAACAAGCCTTGCAAGCAATGTGAGTAAGGAGTTAGTTATGGGATCTTGTATTACGGAACGAGTAAAGAGACTTGCCGGTAATGAGATTGAACTAGGTATGGAGATACCGACGATCGAATCTCGGGCAAGTAACATGCCGAAGGACAAAGGGAACAACATACAGGATTAGCTGAATCTTTGACATAGAGGTTCGATCGATAGAGATGTTCGTAGAATATGTAGGAGCCAATATGGACATCCAGGTCCCGCTATTGGTTATTGACCGGAGAATGTCTCAGGCCATGTTTGCATAGTTCTCGAACCCGCAGGGTTTGCACACTTAAGGTTCGGTGACATTTGGGTATAGTTGAGTTATAGGTGTTGGTAACCGAAAGTTGTTCGGAGTCCCGGATGAGATCCCGAACGTCAGGAGGAGCTCTCGAATAGTCCGGATGTAAAGATTGGTATATAGGAAGTCCTGTTTTGGTCACCGGAAAAGTTTCGGGCTCATCGATAGTGTACCGGGAGTGCCAGGAGGGTACCTGGGAGCATCGGGAGGGGTGTCACACCCCGAGGGGCCTTACGGGCTGTGGGAGGATACAAACCAGCCCCTAGTGGGCTCACATAAGCTCCCACTAAGGCCCATGAGGTTTGAGAGGCAAAAACCCAAAGGTGGGAAAGGTGGAAAGGGTTTCCAAGTGGAAAGGGGGAATCTTACTTCTACTAGGATTGGAGTAGGACTCCTCCGCCTCCAATTTCGGCCAAACCTTGAGGGTTTGAGGCTGCCTCCTCCCCTCCCTCCCTCCTATATATACTAGAGGTATTGAGGGTTTTTGAGACACACAATTTCAGCCACGTGCTAGCCTATCCTCTAGTTTGTGTTCTTCCTCTAGATCGGATTTCTGCGGTGCTTACGCGAAGCCCTGCAAGAATAGATCACCATCATCACCGGCGCGCCGTCACGCTGCCGGAGAACTCATCTACTTCCTCATCCCTCTTGCTGGATCGATAAGGCGGGGGTCGTCATCGAGCTGTACGTGTGCTGAACACGGAGGTGTCGTCCGTTCGACACTAGATCGGGATGGATCGTGATGGGATCGCGGGACGGATCGTGATGGGATCGCGGGATGGGCTGCGATTTGAATCACGAAGATGTTCCACTACATGAACCGTGTTATATACGTTTCCGCTTAGCGATCTACAAGGGTATGTAGATTCAGTCTCCCCTCTCGTAGATGATCATCACCATGGATAGGTATTACGTGTGCGTAGGAATTTTTTTGTTTCCCATGCTACGTTCCCCAACTGTGGCATCATGAGCTAGGTTCATGCGTAGATGATATCTTGAGTAGAACACAAAAGAGTTTGTCGGCGTCGATGTTTGATTTGCAACCCTCCTTTGTATTTTCTTGATTTGGCGGTATTGTTGGATTGAAGCGGCCCGGACCAAGCTTACTCGTACACTTACGAGAGACCGGTTTCATCGACTAACATGCAACTTGTTGCATAAAGATGACTGGCGGGTGTCTGTTTCTTAAACTTTAGTTGAATCGGATTTGACTGAGGCGGTCCTTGGAGAAGGTTAAATAGAAAATTGCATATCACCGTTGTGGCTCTGCGTAAGTAAGATGCGATCATACTAGATACTCGTAGCAGCCACCTAAAACATGCAACAACAAATTAGAGAATGACTAACTTGTTTTTGCAGGGTATGCATGTGATGTGATATGGCCAAAGACATGATATGATATATTGGATGTATGAGATGATCATGTTGTAATAGTTAAATATCGACTTGCACGTCGATGCTACGGCAACCGACAGGAGCCATAGGGTTGTCTTTAAACTAACGTTTCTGCTTGCAGATGCGTTTACTATATTGCTAGGTAGTAGCTTTAGTAGTAATAGCATAGATAGCATGACAACCTCGATGGCAGCACAATGATGGAGATCATGGTGTGGAGCCGGTGACAATGAATACCATGTCGGTGCTTTGGTGATGGAGATCAAGAAGCACAAGATCATGGCCATATCATGTCATTTATGATTTGCATGTGATGTTAATCCTTTTATGCACCTTATTTTGCTTAGAATGAGGTAGCATTATAAGGAGATCCCTCACTAAAATTTCAAGATAAAATTGTGTTCTCCCCGACTGTGCACCATTGTGACAGTTCATCATTTTGAGACACCACATGATGATCGGGTGTGATAGACTCAACGTTCACATACAACGGGTGCCAAACAGTTGCACACGCGGAACACTTGGGTTAAACTTATAGAGCCTAGCATGTACAGACATATCCTCGGAACACAAGATAACCCAAGGTCGAGCATGAATCATATAGTTGACATGATCAACATGGAGATGTTCACCACTAAAACTATACTCAAGTCACGTGATGATCGGACTTGAGTTAGTGGATTTGGATCATGTGCCACTCGAATGACTAGAGGGATGTCTATTTTGAGTGGGAGTTATTAGTAATATGATTAGCTAACCTCAATTATCATGAACATAGTCAAAAGGTCTTTGCAAATTGCGTTGTAGCTTGCGTTGTAGCTCTATTATTTTTGATATGTTCCTAGAGAAAATTTAGTTGAAAGATGATAGTAGCAATTATGCGGAATGGGTCCGTAAACTGAGGATTGTCCTTGTTGCTGCGTAGAAGGCTTATGTCCTTAATGCACCGCTCGATGTGCTGAACCTTGAGCGTCGTCTGTGGATTTTGCGAACATCTCACATACACGTTTTTTGATGACTACATGATAGTTCAGTGCGTAATGCTTAAAGGGCTTAGAATCGAGGCACCGAAGACGTTTTGAACGTCACGGAACATGCGAGATGTTCCAAGAGATGAAATTGGGAATTCATGCTCGTGCCCTTGTTGAGAGGTATGAGACCTCCCCCAAGATTCTTTGTCTACAAAGTAAGGGAGAAAAGCTCAATCGTTGAGCATGTGCTCAGATTGTCTGAGTGCTACAATCGCTTGAATCGAGTGGAAGTTAATCTTCCAGATGAGATATTGATGGTTCTCCAAAGTCACTGCCACCAAGCTACTAGAGCTTCGTGATGAACTATAACATATCAAGGATAGATATGTTTATCCTTAAGCTATTCACGATGTTTGACATCACGAAAGTAGAAATCAAATAGGAGCATCAATTGTTGATGGTTAGTAAAACCACTAGTTTCAAGAAAGGCAAGGGCAAGAAGGGATACTTCATGAAACGACAAACCAGTTGCTGCTCTAGTGAAGAAACCAAAGGTTGAACCCAAACCCGAGACTAAGTGCTTCTGTTACAAGGGGAACAGTCACTGAGGCGGAACTACCCTAGATACTTGGTAGATGAGAAGGCTGGCAAAGTCGACAAAAGTATATTGGATATACCTGATATTGATGTGTACCTTAATAGTACTCCTACTAGCACCAGGGTATTAGATACCGGTTCAGTTTCTAAGTGTTAGTAACACGAAATTATAGCTACGGATTAAATGGATACTAGCAAGGGTGAGGTGACGATGTGTGTTGGAAGTAATTCTAAGGTTGATGTGATCAAACATCGCACGCTCCCTCTACCATCGGTATTAGTGTTAAACATAAATAATTGTTATTTGGTGTTTGCGTTGAGCATGAACATGATTAGATCGTGTTTATTGCAATACGATTATTCATTTAAAGAGAATAATGGTTATTCTATTTGCTTGAATAAATACCTTCAATGGTTTATTGAATCTCGATTGTAGTGCTACACATGTTCATAATATTGATGCAAAAGATACAAAGTAGTAATGATAGTACCACTTACTTGTGGCACTTCCGCCTGAGTCATGTTGGTATAAAATGCATGAAGAAGCTCCATGATGATGGATCTTTGTACTCACTCGTTTTTGAAAAATTTGAGACATGCAATAAACACATGAAGAAACTCCATGCAGATGGATCGTTTGGACTCACCTTGATTTTGAATCACTTGAGAAATGCAAATCATACCACATGGGCAAGATGACTGAAGACCTCGTTTTCTAGTGAGATGGAACTAGAAAGTAACTTATTGGAAGTAATACATTTGTATGTATGCAGTCCAATGAGTGTTGAGGCACGTAGTGGATATCATTATGTTCTTACTTCATAGATTATTTGAGTAGATACTAGTGTATTTGCTTGCTGAAACACACGTCTGAATTATTGAAAGGTTCAAGTAGTTTTAGAGTGAAGTTGAAGATCGTAGTGACAAGAGGGTAACATGTCTACGATATGATCATAGAGATGAATATTTGAGTTGCGAGTTTGGTACACAATTAAGAAAAATGTGAAAATTGTTTCACATCTCATGCCACCTAGAAAACCATAGTGTGATGGTGTGTCCAAACGTCATAGCCGTGCCCTATTTGATATGGTGAATACTATGATGTCTCTTATTGAATTACGACTATCGTTTATGGGTTGTGCATTAGAGACAACCGCATTCACTTTAAATAGGGCACCACATATTTCCGTTGAGATGACACCGTATGAACTATGGTTTGGAGAAACCTAAGCTGTCGTTTCTTAAAAGTTTGGGGCTGCGATACTTATGTGGAAACGTTTCACCATGATAAGCTCGAACCCAAAGTGGATAAATGCATCTTCATAGGACACCCAAAACAGTTGGGTATACCTCCTATCTCAGATCCGGAAGCAAAGTGTTTGTTTCTAGAAATGGGTCCTTTCTCGAGGAAAAGTTTCTCTCGAAAGAACTCAGTGGGAGGGTGGTGGAACTTGATGAAAAGTTATTGAACCGTCACTTCAACTAGTGTGTAGTAGGGCGCATGAAGTCGTTCCTGTGGCGCCTACGCCAATTGAAGTGGAAACTGATGATAGTGATCATTAAGCTTCGGATCAAGTTACTACAAACCTCATAGGTCGACAAGGTCGCGTACTGCTACAGGGTGGTACGGTAACCCTGTCTTGGAGGTCATGTTGTTGAACAACAATGAACCTACGAGCTATGGAGAAGCGATGGTGGGCCCGGATTCCGGCAAATGGATGGAGGCCATGAAATCCGAGAGAGGATCCGTGTATAAAAACAAAGTGTAGACTTTCGAAGAACTACTTGATGGTCGTAAGACTATTAAGTACATATGGATCTTTAAAAGGAAGACAGACGATGATGGTGAAAATTCACCATTAAGAAAAACTCGACTTGTCGCAAAGATGTTTCCGACAAGTTCAAAGAGTTGACTATGGTGAGGCTTTCTCACTCGTAGCGATGCTAAAAGTCTGTTGGAGTTATGTTAGCAGTTGCTGCATTATATATGAAATATTGCACATAGGATCTCAAAACATTGTTTCCTCGACGGTTTCCTTGAGGAAAGGTTGTATGTGATACAACCAGAAGGTTTTTTCGATCCTAAGGATGCTAACAAGTATGCAAGCTCCAATGATCCTTCTATGGACTGGTGCAAGCATCTCGGAGTTGGAATATGCGCTTTGATGAGATGATCAAAGCTTTTGGGTTTATACAAGGTTTATGAGAAACTTGTATTTCCAAAGAAGTGAGTGGGAGCACTATAGAATTCCTGATAAGTATATGTGGTTGACATATTGTTGATCGGAAGTAATGTAGAATTTATCGAAAGCATAAAGGGTTTTTTGGAAGGAGTTTTTCAAAGGAAAACCTCGATAGAGCTACTTGAACATTAATCATCAAGATCTATAGAGATAGGTCAAAATGCTAAATAAAACTTTCAATGAAATGCATGCATTGACAAGATTTTGAAGGAGTTCAAAATAGATCAGCAAAGAAGGAGTTCTTGGTTGTGTTGTAAGGTGTGAATTTGAGTAAGACTCAAAGCCCGACCACGGCAGAAGAAAGAGAAAGGGCAAAGGTCATCCTCTATGCCTTAGCCGTAGGCTCTAAAGTATGCCATGATGTGTACCGCACGTGATGTGTGGCTTGCCATGAGTTTGTCAAGGGGTACAAAGAGTGATCCAGGATTGAATCACTAAACAACAGTCAAATTTATGTTTAGTAACTAGTGGACTAAGGAATTTTTCTCGATTGTGGAGGTGATTAAAGAGTTCATCGTAAAGAGTTACATCGAGGCAAGCTTTGACACTAATCCGAATAACTCTGAGTAGTAAACCGGATTCGTATAGTGGAGCAGTCATTTGGAATAGTTCCAAATGGCACGTAGTAGCAGCATCTATAGGATGACATAGAGATTTTGTAAAGCACACATGGATCTGAAAGGTTAAGATCCATTGACTAAAAACCTCTCTCACAAGCAAGACATGATCGAACCCCAGAATAGTATGGGTGTTAGATTCATTACAATCACACAATGATGTGAACTAGATTATTGACTCTAGTGCAAGTGGGAGACTATTGGAAATATGCCCTAGAGGCAATAATAAATTGGTTATTATTTATTTCCTTGTTCATGATAATCATTTATTATCCATGCTAGAATTTTATTGATTGGAAACTCAAATACATGTGTGGATACATAGACAACACACTATCCCTAGCGAGCCTCTAGTTGACTAGCTCGTTGATCAATGATGGTCAAGGTATCCTGACCATAGGCAAGTGTTGTCACTTTATAATGGGCTCACATCATTAGGAGAATGATGTGATGGATAAGACCCAAACTATGAATGTATCATATGATCGTGTCAGTTTATTGCTACTGTTTTTCTGCATGTCAATGTATCTGTTCCTACGACCATGAGATCATACAACTCCCGGACACCGAAGGAATAACTTGTGTGTATCAAACGTCGCAACGTTACTGGGTGACTATAAAGGTGCTCTACACGTATCTCCAAAGGTGTTTGTTGGGTTGGCATGGAACAAGACTGGGATTTGTCACTCCGTGTGACGGAGAGGTATCTCGGGGCCCACTCGGTAATACAACATCACAACAAGCCTTGCAAGCAATGTGACTAAGGAGTTAATTACGGGATCTTGTATTATGGAACAAGTAAAGAGACTTGCCGGTAACGAGATTGAACTAGGTATGGAAGTACCACGATCGAATCTCGGGCAAGTAACGCACCGAAGGACAAAGGGAACAACAAACGGGATTAACGGAATCCTTGACATAGAGGTTCAACCGACGGAGATCTTCGTAGAATACATTGGAGCCATCTAGGTCCCTCTATTGGTTATTGACCAGAGAATGTCTCACGTCATGTCTGCATAGTTCTCGAACCCGCAGGGTTTGCACACTTAAGGTTCGGTGAGGTTTCGGTATAGTGGAGTTATAGGTGTTGGTAACCGAAAGTTGTTCGGAGTCCCGGATGATATCCCGAATGTCATGAGGAGCTCTGGAATGGTCCGGAGGTAAAGATTGATATATAGGAAGTCCTGTTTTGGTCACCGGAAAAGTTTCGAGCTCATCGGTAGTGTACCGGGAGTGCCAGGAGGGTACCGGGGACCATCGGGAGGGGTGTCACCCCCCGAGGGGCCTTATGGGCTGTGGGATGATACAAACCAGCCCCTAGTGGGCTTACATAATCACCCACTAAGCCCCTACTGGTTTGAGAGGTAAAAACCGAAAGGTGGAAAAGGTGGAAAGGGTTTCCAAGTGGATAGGAAGAATCCTACTCCTAGTAGGATTGGAGTAGGACTCCTCCACCTTCAATTTCGGCCAAACCTTGAGGGTTTGAGGCTGACTCCTCCCCTCCCTCCTTCCTATATATACTAGAGGTATTGAGGGTTTTTGAGACACACAATTTCAGCCACGTGCTACCCTCTCTTCTAGTTTGTAGTTCTTCCTCTAGATCGGATTTCTACGGTGCTTAGGCGAAGCCCTGCACGAATAGATCACCACCATCACCTGCGCGCCGTCACACTGCCGGAGAACTCATCTACTTCCCCGTCTCTCCTGCTGGATCGAGAAGGCGGTGGTCGTCTTTGACCTGTACTTGTGCTGAACGCGGAGGTGTCGTCCGTTCGGCACTAGATCGGGATGGGATCGCGGGACGGGATGCGATTTGAATCGCGAAGATGTTCCACTACATCAACCGCGTTATATACGCTTCCGCTGATCGATCTACAAGGGTATGTTTATTCACTCTCCCCTTTCGTAGATGATCATCACCATGGATAGGTATTGCGTGTGCATAGGATTTTTTTTGTTTCCCATGCCACGTTCCCCAACACCGAGCTCATTCATCGGCTCGACCCGCGCGTCCCTCGAAGAAACAATGACGCCCGCATCCGGATTGACCATCTAGCTCAGTCTGCTCTCCTCGAGGAGGAGGGTCCGATTGGCCCGGCATGCTTTGGTCCCCGGGTCTGCGACGAGCTGTTTCCCACTGGCTTCACTCGTACATCGGTACGGCCAAGCCAGAAGATTGGCTGATCGACTATACCACCGAAGTCGGCATCAGGCGAGGCAACTAGCGCGTTGCAGTGCGCTACGTCCCACTCATACTGACCAACTCGACGCGCACCTAGCTTAACACCCTTCCGGGTGGTAGCATCAGCCAATGGGTGGATTTTGAAGAAGCCTTCGTACGCAACTTCACTAGCACCTACAAGCGTCCCGGTCGCCCCCGCGAGCTGGCCATGTGCGTCCAGGCGGAGAAAGAGCCTCTCCACAACTACCTCACCTGCTGGACCGAGCTGCGCAACTCCAGCGAAGGAGTGCACGAGGTTCAGGCCATCGAATACTTCATCGAGAGCTGCCGAGACGGCACCCTCCTCAAGCACAAGCTCATGTGCTCGGAGCCGGCCACTCTGGCCGAGTGATACGTCTCCGTCATATCTACTTTTCCGAACTCTTTTGCCCTTGTTTTGGACTCTAATTTGCATGATTTGAATGGAACTAACCCGGACTAACGTTGTTTTCAGCATAATTGCCATGGTGTTGTTTTTGCGCAGAAATAAAAAGTTCTCGGAATGACCTGAAAATTTACGGAGAAATTTTGTGGAATATATTAAAAATATTAGCGCAAGAATCAACAGAGGAAGTGGAGCATGGAGCCCACAAGCCCACCAGGCACGACCCCCCTGGTCGTGCCTGGCAGGCTTGTGGGGCCCACGTTGCTCCACCGCCTCCAATATCAGGCCTATTTAGTCCCTTTCGCCCGAAAAAAAAAATCAAGGAGAAGAGTTCATCGCGTTTTACGATACGGAGGCGCCGCCACCTCCTATTCTTCCTCTGGAGGGCAGATCTGGAGTTCATTCGGGGCTCCGGAGAGGGGAGATCGTCGCCATCGTCATCATCAACCTTCCTTCATTGCCAATTTCATGATGCTCTTCACCGTTCGTGAGTAATCTCATCGTCGGCTTGCTGGACGATGATGGGTTGGATGAGATCTATCATGTAATCGAGTTAGTTTCGACGAGGATTGATCCCTAGTATCCACTATGTTCTGAGATTGATGTTGCTACTACTTTGCCATGCTTAATGCTTGTCACTAGTGCCCGATTGCCATGATTTCAGATCTGAACCTATTATGTTGTCGCCAATATATGTGTGTTCTTGATCCTATCTTGCAAGTTGTAGTCACCTACTATGTGTTATGACCCGGAAACCCCGGAGTGACAATAGCCGGAACCACTCCCGGAGATGACCATAGTATGAGGAGTTCATATATTCACCAAGTGTTAATGCGTTGGTCCGGTTCTTTATTAAAAGGAGAACCTTAATATCCCGTAGTTTCCATTAGGACCCCGCTACCACGGGAGGGATGGACAATAGATGTCATGCAAGTTCTTCTCCCTAAGCATGTATGACTACATACGGAATACATGCCTACATTACATTGACGAACTGGAGCTAGTTACATATCTCTCCGTGTTATAACTGTTGCATGATGAATAGCATCCGGCATAATCATCTATCACCGATCCAATGCCTACGAGTCTTTTACTACTGGTCCTTTCTACGTTACTTTGCCGCTACTGCTGTCACTGTTGCTACTGTTACTCTGTTGCTACTGTTGTTACTTTGCTGCTACTGGTTATTGTTGCTACTGCTGCTATCATACTCCTTTGCTACTGATACTTTGCTGCAGGTACTAAATCTTTCAGGTGTGGTTGAATTGACAACTCAACTGCTAATACTTGAGAATATTCTTTGGATTCCCCTTGAGTTACATCAATAAATTTGGGTTGAATACTCTACCCTCGAAAACTGTTGCGATCCCCTATACTTGTGGGTTATGAAGACTATTTTCTGGCGCCGTTGCCGGGGAAGCACAGCTATATTCTCTGAGTCACTTGGGATTTACGTCTGCTGCCCTCAACTACAAGGGCAGGTAAGGAACTGTCATCTAGCTCTGTACTTGATTGACCTTCAGTTATGAGTAAGTTTGCGACCCCACCTCCTGCTAGAAATCTTGATATGCCGCCTGTGCTTGATGATGCTACTTCTGCCGGCCATGATGCTTATGATGATGCTATGCTTTATACTGCTTTGCCACTAGGTGCATTCCTTGATGCACAAATTGCTAGAGTTGCTGCTAGATGTGATGATACTTCTGAAACTGCTGATACTATTGAGGTAGAACCTGCTATTTTGCCTGCTAGAACTAGCTCTCCTAGATATGAATTGCCTGATATGCCTGAGTGTTATGTTATGGAGGGAGAGATAGCTGAGGATTTTCTTGCGTGTAGTGATATCTATGATGTTGAGAATTTACTGCGCAAGTGGAAAGAAAAATCTCTGAACGCTAGGATGAAATATGACCCGAACTTTGCTACTTCGCCTATCTTTGTGACCGATAAGGATTATGAATTCTCTATCGACCCTGAGTTAATGACTCTGGTCGAATCTGATCCTTTTCACGGTTATGAGTCTGAAACGGTCGTAGCACATCTTACCAAACTGCACGATATAGCCACCCTATTCACTAGTGAGGAAAAGATCCGCCAGTACTATATCCTCAAGCTGTTTCCTTTCTTGCTAAAGGATGATGCTAAGGCTTGTTTCACTTCTCTTGCTCCTGGATGTGTGCGTATCCCCCAGGATATGATCTACTACTTCTCTGAGAAATATTTCCCTGCCCATAAGAAGGAAGCTGCCTTGCAGGAAATTTACAACTTTGCTCAAGCTGAAGAAGAGAGTCCCCCACAAGCTTGGGGGAGCCTCGTCCACCTACTGAATGCTTTGCCTGATCACCCTCTTGAGAAGAATGAAATACTTGATATCTTCTATAATGGACTTACCGATGCTTCTAGAGACCACCTAGATAGTTGTGTCGGTTCTGTTTTTAGGGAATGAACCGTAGAACAAGCTGAGATCCTACTGAATAATATCTTGTGCAATGAGAATGCTTGGACTATTCCCGAACCACCTTCGAAGCCAACTCCGAAGAAAAGAGTTATTCTATTCCTCCGTCCTGAAGATACACAAGAAGCTAAGAAATCTATGAGAAGAAAGTCATTAAATCTAAAGATGTCAAAAATCTACCACCTATCGAAGAGATCCATGGTCTTGATAACCCGATACAAGTAGTAGAAGTAAATTCTCTGCATAGGTTTGATGAGAGTGATATTCCTTTTGATAAACCTGCTAGCTTATGCCTGGATGAGTTTGATAACTTTGTTGCCAAACAACAAAGTTTCAATAATTATGTTAGCAGACAATTGGAACAGAATGCTCGTATGCTTAGTCATTTAAGTTCTTGTGTGGACAGAAACGTCAATGATCTTAAGCTGTTGAGTAAACATGCCTCTATGGTTACTACTCAGGTAGAACAAGTACTTAAAGCTCAAAATGACTTGCTCAATGAGTTGAATGACAATTCTGTCAGAGTCATCACTAGAGGTGGTAGAATGACCCAGGAACCTTTGTATCCTGAGGGTCATCCTAAGAGGATTGAACAAGATTCCCAAGGAGTTAGCACTGATGCACCTAGTGATCCTAGAAACAACAAGAAAGATGATAGGAACTTGCACGCTAGCAACCCTGTTGCTGTTACACCTGAGAATCCAAACGATGTCTTTGCCTCTGATGCTAAAAGACAATCTGGTGATGAACATGAGCCTAATGATAATATCAATAGTGATGCTCATGAAGATGCTCAACCTAGCAACAATAAGGATGTGGAGATTGAACCTATTGATCTTGATAACCCACAGCCTAAGAATAGAAGATACGATAAGAATGACTTCGTTGCTTGGAAGCATGGTAAAGAAAGGGAACCATGGGTTCAGAAAACCATGCCCTTTCCTCCCAAACCATCCAAGAAAAAGGACGATGAGGATTTTGAGCGCTTTGTTGAAATGATTAGACCTGTCTTTCTGCAAATGCGTTTGACAGATATGCTCGAAATGTCTCCGTATGCTAAGTACATGAAGGATATTGTGACTAATAAGAGGAGGATACCTGAGGTTGAGATTTCCACCATGCTCGCTAATTATACCTTCAAGGGTGGAACTCCTAAGAAACTAGGTGATCCCGGAGTGCCCACTATACCTTGCTCCATTAAGAACAACTACGTTAGGACTGCATTATGTGACCTTGGAGCCGGTGTTAGTGTTATGCCTCTCTCTCTTTATCATAGACTTGAACTGGATAAGTTGACACCCACTCAAATCTCTCTGCAAATGGCCGACAAATCAACTGCTTTCACTATCGGCATTTGCGAGGATGTGCCTGTTGTGGTTGCCAACGCTACTATCTTAACGGACTTTGTTATTCTGGATATTCCCGAGGACGATGCCATGGCGGTCATCCTTGGAAGACCCTTTTTAAACACTGCAGGGCTGTTATTGATTGCAACAAAGGCAATGTCACTTTCCATGTCAATGGTAATGAGCATACGGTGCACTTTTCGAAGAAACAATATCGAGCGCATTCCATCAATGCTATCGAAAAAACTTCATCGATTCTTATTGGGAGCTTTGAATGCCCTATTCCTTGTGTCAAGATAAAGTATGATTTGCTTGTTGGGGATATTCACATCCCCATTGAGGTAACCTAGTGACTATTCGAAAATTCTCCGTTCTCTTTTTCGATTCGAAAAAGTTTGTCAAGGAGACTTGATCAACCTCATTGACGGATTTCTTTCGATGACCATGAGATGGATGAATCGAGGAGTCACAAACCTCTATTCCAAGCTTTCACCTTCGGTTGCTTAGAAGAAAAATGATAGGTTTAGTTTAGTTTTCCTTGTTTTCTGTTTTAGCGTCCCGTAGAAAAGTACCCCGAAAATAAAAGTTCTCCGAACGTCTTGAAAATCAAGTATGATTTTTTCTAGATTTTTTGAAAAATACTGAGACGAAGAGCTAGTCTGGGGGCTGCACCAGTGGGCCACAAGCCCTGGAGGCGCGGGCACCCCCTTGGCCGCGCCTACCAGGCTTGTGGGGCCCACGTGCACCCCCTCCACTCATTCTAGCCCCCATCTGCTTCTCCTACCTCCAGAGAAAATCGTTTCGCAGCTCAAAACCGTGTTCTTGCTCTTCTTGCTGGGATTTTCGATCTCCTTGCTCAAAGCACCATTCTCCGCACTGTTTTGGCGAAATTACTCCTTAGTAAGTGACTCCTCCATTGGTTCAATTAGTTTTTCCTCTAGTGCCTTATACTTTGTGTATTTTTGTTGCCTTGGTGACCCTGTTCTTGAGCTTTGCATGCTAATTTTAGCTGGTCCCAAGTGGTTTAGATGCGTAATATGGCCTCTAGGCACTTGAGGGAGTAGTTGCTACGAGTTTAGTTGAGCCTAGTTTTCTTTTTCTTTGGGTCAAGGTAGAAGACCATGGTTACAATGTTTAGTGGCTCTCGCATGCATATGTGTTTATCTGTCAAAGAGCCATATTACTTTGTCTTCTCCTTTGTGTTTGCTTGCAGATTCGAGCTTAGTCCAATGCACGAGCACTCTTATTATTGTTCACATCATTCAATCGTGCAAGTGAAAGGCAATAATGACGATATATGATGAAGTGACTGAGCCTGGAAAAGCTGGTATGAACTCGATCTATTTTTTTGTAAATATGACTAGCTCATCGTTCCTTATTCAGCTTTGTTGTGAGAGAAACATGTTTGCAATGACAACTTAGAGATCATAGTTTCTCATGCCATGCTTAATTAGCTAGGAGCTTATAATGGTTTGTCTTCGATGCCAACATGAATCTTGGGATGACTATGATGTAATATGATTGGATGGTATCCTCCTTTGAATGATTCAAGTGGCTTGACTTGGCGCATGTTCACGCATGTAGTTGAAACAAAATCAACATAGCCTCTATGATATTCATGTTCATGGTGATTTATGTCCTACTCATGCTTGCACTCAATGTTAGTTAATTTCAATGCATTTTGATGACTGTTGTCGCTCTCTAGTTGGTCGCTTCCCAGTCTTTTGCTAGCCTTCACTTGTACTAAGCGGGAATACTGCTTGTGCATCCACTTCCATAAACCCAAAGTTGTTCCATATGAGTCCACCATACCTACCTATATGCGGTATCTACCTGCCATTCCAAGTAAATTTGCAAGTGCCACTCTCTAAACCTTCAAGAAATAATTTGTTTTGCATGCTCGAACCGCTCATGTGGTGACAGGGGGCTATCAGTATCTTCCATGCTAGGCGTATTATCCTCGATATGTGTTTATTCACTATCATTCACGAGAAAGGGGCCGGTAATTGGAATGCCCAGTTCCATGCTCAAATCGAAAAGATAATTACAAACAAAACTCCCCCTGGATTGATGTTGGTATGGACGGCACCCGATGATTCGGCTAGTCGTGGAGTGTGATTGATCGGTGGTGGGGGAGTCAAAACTTTACTTTTCTGTTTGGGAACCGCTTATAGCATGTGTAGCGTGGAAGATGGTGAGAACTCTTGGTCATTGCGTTGACAATGAAAGCATGCCACCCAAAATTATTATCTCTATTTTCAAAGCATGAGCTGTGGCACCTGTGCAAATCAATGCTTCCCTCTGCGAAGGGCCTGTCTATTTATGTTCCTGTTGAGTCATCTCCCTCTTATAAAAGCACCAATTAGAGAGCACCTCCTGTCATTTTTATGCTTTGCTTTTAACTGTGATTGAGTATGACTGTGACTGGATCTTCTTTGCCTTGAATTATAATGTTTAGTCAGCCCTTGGTCTTTGAAGGTGCTCTGCATTTATGTTTTGCGGTCTCAGAAAGAGCTAGCGAGATACCATTTGTTCGTACTGCTTCATGATTGTTTTGATTGAAGTGTTGACATTTGAAACTTATTATTATTTGCTCTCTAGTTGATTATGCCATTGATATGAGTTTACCGTGAGACCTAGATGTCATTTGTTTATGTGGTTAGCTTGTGATCTTGCTGAAATTCTGGATATGAGTTAGACATAGTTGCAACAACAAGATCAAACAGAGTTCATAAAAGTTTTTCTTTTGTCTCTTTTAGTTTGTCAACTGAATTGCTTGAGGACAAGCAAGGTTTTAAGCTTGGGGGAGTTGATACGTCTCCGTCGTTTCTACTTTTCCGAACTTTTTTGCCCTTGTTTTGGACTCTAATTTACATGATTTGAATGGAACTAACCCGGACTAACGCTGTGTTCAATAGAATTGCCATGGTGTTGTTTTTGCGCAGAAATAAAAAAGTACTCGGAATGACCTGAAAATTTACGGAGAATTTTTGTGGAATATATTAAAAATACTGGAGCAAGAATCAGCGGAGGAAGTGGAGCGTGGAGCCCACAAGCCCACTAGGCGCGGCCCCCCTAGCCGCGCCTGGCAGGCTTGTGGGGCCCACGTTGCTCCACCGCCTCCAATCTTAGGTCTATTTAGTCCCTTTCATCCAGAAAAAAAATCAAGGAGAAGAGTTCATTGTGTTTTGCAATAGGGAGGCGCCGCCACCTTCTGTTCTTCCTCTCGAGGGCAGATCTGGAGTCCGTTCTGGGCTCCGGAGAGGGGAGATCGTCGCCATCGTCATCATCAACCTTCCTTCATCGCCAATTCCATGACACTCTTCACCGTTCGTGAGTAATCTCATGTTAGGCTTGCTGGACGGTGATGGGTTGGATGAGATCTATCATGTAATCGAGTTAGTTTTGACGGGGATTGATCCCTAGTATCCACTATGTCATGAGATTGATGTTGCTACTACTTTGCCATGCTTAATGCTTGTCACTACGCCCGAGTGCCACGATTTCAGATCTAAACCTATTATGTTGTCGCCAATATATGTGTGTTCTTGATCCTATCTTGCAAGTTGTAGTCACCTACTATGTGTTATGACCCGGCAACCCCGGAGTGACAATAGCCGGAACCACTCCCGGAGATGACCATAGTATGAGGAGTTCATATATTCACCAAGTGTTAATGCGTTGGTCCGGTTCTTTATTAAAAGGAGAACCTTAATATCCCGTAGTTTCCATTAGGACCCCGCTGCCACAGGAGGGATGGACAATAGATGTCATGCAAGTTATTTTCCCTAAGCACGTATGACTACATACAAAATACATGCCTACATTACATTGACGAACTGGAGCTAGTTACATATCTCTCCGTGTTATAATTGTTGCATAATGAATAGCATCCGACATAATCATCCATCACCGATCCAATGCCTATGAGTCTTTTACTACTGGTCCTTGCTACGTTACTTTGCTTGTACTGCTATCACTGCTGCTACTATTACTCTGTTGCTACTGCTATTACTTTGCTGCCACTGGTTACTGTTGCTACTGCTGCTATCATACTACTTTGCTACTAATACTTTGCTACAGATACTAAATCTTTCAGGTGTGGTTGAATTGACAACTCAACTGCTAATACTTGAGAATATTCTTTGGCTTCCCCTTGAGTCGAATCAATAAATTTGGGTTGAATACTCTACCCTCGAAAACTGTTGCGATCCCCTATACTTGTGGGTTATCACCGAGTCATGGCTAAGGTGGACAAGTACGCCACGGCCAACTGTGCGATGCGGATCAAGGTCACTTCAACCGGCATGGCCGCCGTGCCACCGGCTATGCCGCGGCCGGCTGCCAACACCCGGGGGGTAGCAGAACAACAAGCGGGAATTCAACCAACCGGATCCCCGGTAGGGGAGCAAGCAGGTTGCGAGCATGGAGGAAGAGTAGCTAGCTGCCGAGGCCGCCAGCTAGCGCAAGAAAAGTGGCAAGGGCGCCTAGCATCCCAAGCTCACCTTTGAGCAGATGCTCGACGCCCCCTACAAGATGCACACCAGGGTGAAGCCGGCTACACATACGCTCCGGTAGTACAGCTTCTCCCAACGGCTGGCCCGAGGCAAGGGCCTTCCGGCTTCTCCGCCTCCGGCTCGGCAAGCGCTGATTCCTCAAGTGCCGGATCCGGTTCTGCCACCCCCCAATGATGGCCGTCTCCACGACAAGTTCCCCAATTAGGATGGCGCCTATGTGATATTCATCAGCGAAGGTGACGACAAGCCCAGCCAGCGCCAGCGCCGGCATGAGGTCAATGCCATCATGCCCGCGGTCCCGCAGTACATGCACCAGTCAAAGAATCCGGTTACGTGGAGCCGGACTGACGATCCAGCTGTAATGCCAAACCCTGGAAGCTACACCCTCGTCCTCGACCCCACCATCGCTTCCAAGAGGCTCAACTACCGGTTCTCGCGGGTGCTGGTCGATGGCAACAGCAACATCAATATCCTCTACTGCGACATGCTGCTCAAGCTCGTGCTCAGGGAGAAAGACCTCGAGCTGACCCGGACGGTTTTCCACAGCATCGTGCTGGGGCAACCCTGCTCCCCTATCGGGAAGATTCAACTCGACGTCCTCTTTGGCGGCAAGGCTCACTTTCGTCGTGAGCCGGTGTGGTTGACGGTGGTGGATCTTCACAACCCCTATCACACGCTCCTGGGCAGGACGACGCTCGCCAAGTTCATGGCGATCCCGCACTATGCTTACCTAAAGATGAAGATGCCCAGTCCCAAAGGCATGATCACCATATCCGGCGACTACAAGAAGTAATTCGAGTGCACCCGCAATAGCAGCCGGCTGGCTGAGGCCCTGGTGATTGCGGAGGAAAAGTGTCATCTCGACCGGCTCCTGGCCCAGGCCATCGAACAGCCGACCGTGCCAACTCCCCCATTACAACCGGCCAGCGAGGCGACTTTCCAGCCATCCAAAGACACCAAGTAAGTGCCACTCGACCTGGCTAACCCGAAGCAGTGCGTCACCATTGGCACCACCCTTAGCAGCAAATAGGAAGGTGAGCTCGGCGACTTCCTCCGTGAGAATCAGGACATTTTTGCATGGTCCCCCAAGGACATGCCTGGTGTTCTGAGGATGTTTTCCGATCTCAAGCTTCATGTGCGATCGGATGCGAAGCCGTTCAAGCAACCCCTATGTCATTTCGTTGAAGCGAAGGGGCATACCATAGGATAAGAAATTGCCCGGCTGCTCGTCGCCGAATTCATCATGGAAGTTTTCCACCCGGAATGGCTAGCCAACGCAGTCCTGGTGCGGAAGAGAAACAAAACCTGGCGTATGTGTATCAACTACAGAAGCCTGAATAAGGCCTATCCAAAGGATCCATTTGCCCTGCCCCGGATCGATCAGGTGATCGACTGCATGGTCGGCTGCGACTTTGCTATTCTTCCTGGACAACTATTCCAGCTACCACCACATCATTTGAATACCTCCTTCACCACCCCATTCGGATCCTACTGCTACATCACCATGTCGTTCGGCCTGAAGAATGCATGCGCCACCTTCCAGCACTGCATGTAGAAGTGTCTCCCACCCCAAATCGGCAAGAACGTGCATATCTATGTCAACGACATCGTCGTCAAAACCAAGAAGGACTTTAGCCTCGTCGACAATCTCCGGGAGACATTCGCCAACTTGTGCAACTTTCGGATCTAGCTCAACCCGGAGAAAAGCATTTTCGGTGTGCCGGCTGGTCGGCTCCTCGGTTACTTAGTGTCCGCACGCGGCATCAAAGCCAACCCGGAGATGATCAGGGCCATCGAGCGCATGCACAAGTCGGCAGAGCTCCGCGATGTCTAGAAGTTCGCCGGCTGCCTGGCCTCACTCAGCCGGTTCGTCAGCCGGCTCGGTGAGAAGGCGATGCCACTCTACTAGCTCATGAAGAATACGACCAAGTTCGAGTGGACCGGCCAGGAGGACGAGACCTTTCGCGACCTCAAGCGCGTCCTCTCCAGCACGCCCGTATTGGTTGCGCCGACTGAGAAGGAGCCAATGCTCGCATACATCACGGCGACCACGCGAGTGGTCGGCGTCGTTCTGGTGGTAGAGTGGCCTGAGGAAGGCAAGACGCTACCGGTTCAGCGCCCCGTCTACTACCTGAGTAAAGTCATCTCTGCCTCCAAGCAGAACTACCCCTCACTACAAGAAGATGTGCTACGACATATACTTCGCCACGAAAAAGGTGAAGCAATACTTCCAGGAGCACACCATCACCGTGGTGAGCACGACTCCGCTTTCAGAGATCATGGGAAACCGGGACGCAACCGTCCAGATCGCTAAGTGGACCATCGCCATGTTCAACCATGTCATCCAGTATGAGCCTCGCACGAACATCAAGTCCCTGGTGGTGCCCGACTTCCTCGTCGACTCATTGGAGACCCAGTTCACGCCACCACCTCCAAACTCCACATATTGGCGCATGCACTTTGACGGCTCCAAGATGCGAACCGGCTTGGGAGCCGGCATTGTTCTGTCTTCCCTGAAAGGGGATCAGCTCAAATATGCCCTCCAAAATCCATGTCGCCCCGTCCAACAACATGCCCGAGTACGAGGCACTCGTTCACGACCTCCAGCTTGCCAAGGAAATTGACATCAACTGGATCCTCTGCTTCTGCGACTCAGACCTCATGGTGCAGCAGGTCTGTGGCGAATGTGATGCCTGGGACGCCAACATGGCCAGCTATCGCTTCCTCGTCCAATAGCTCACTGGCTCTTTCAAGGGATGTGAGTTCCATCATGTCCCCCAAGTGGACAATGAGGTAGTGGATGCACTCGCAACGATTGACTCCACCCGGCAGGCGCTCCCAGCCGACGTCTCCCTCGAGCAACTACGTAAGCCTTCAATCAAGCCGTCTTCGGAGTCGGCATCCATCTTCCTGTCGGCTGACCCATCCGACCCTGCCCCAAACTCGGAGGCTCCTCCGGCTGCGTCCATGGTGTTGGCTCTGGATGGGCTCGCGGCGGCTGACTCCAGATCCGTAGCCGTCATGGAGATGGAAGACGCATCCGGTTCCGCCATTATCCCCGGGGCTGACGGATCCGCCTCGGTCATACGTCTCCAACGTTCTATAATTTTTTATTGTTCCATGGTGATATATTATCATTCTAAGATACTTTTTGGGCATTTATATACCAATTTATAATATTTTTGAGCACTAACCTATCGATCCAGTGCCCAGTGCGCGTTCCTGTTTTCTGCGTGTTTTTTGCTTTGCAGGTTTACCCTACCAAACGAAGTCCAAATGCCACGAAACTTTAATATGATTTTTTCTGCACTATATGAAGACCTGCAAGCATCGGAAGTGGATGAGGGCCACGGGAGGGAGGCACAAGCCTACAGGGCGTGACCCATGGCTTGGCCATGCCCTGATGGCTTGTGCCCCCCTGGATGCCTCCCGGCGTCCCTCTCTGGCCTATATATTCGCAAATATTCCGAAAACCCTAAGAGCACTCCCGAAACACTCTTTCCGCCACCGCAAGTATCTGTTCCGATGGGAGGCCATCTAAACCTCCATTCCGGCGATCTGCCGGAGGGGAGATCAATCACGGAGGGCTTCTACATCAACGTTGCTGCCCTCACCATGATGTGTGAGTAGTTCAACACAGACCTACGGGTGTGTAGGCAGTACCTATATGGCAATCTCTCTCTCTCTCTTATGATCTTCAATACCATGTTCATCACATCTTTGCTTTGATCTATCCGATGTTATCACTATGTATGGTGTGTTTGTTGGGATCTGATGAATTGTGGGTTTGTGTTCAGATTATTCATAAAAAGTATTTGAGTCACCTCTAATTATTATGATTCCTAATTGCATGATCATCATAGCTTCGTAATGCTCTCCGTTCTATTGAGATAGTTTGGCCAACTAGATTAACATCTCTTCAATGGGAGTGGTGCGTTGTAGTAGGTTCAACCTGACGAATTTCTTTATCCCAGTGATAGAAGGGGACAAGATGCGTCTTTATGTTGCTGCTACTCAGGATAAAATGATGTGGTTTATTCATATTAATTGAGTTTACTTTGTCTACATCATGTCATTGGTCTCCAAGCATTACTCTCTTTTTACCTAATACGTAGAGAGACAAGCATAGAAGCGCTCTTGAAGTGGAGTAATTGTAATAGGTGCAGGCAGGAGTTGGCCTATTTACTTATGGACGTGATGCCTATATATACATGATCATTGCCGTGAAAATTGCATAATTATTCGCTGTTCAATGAATTGCCCAACAGTAATTTGTTTACCCACCATATGCCTTTGCCATGAGAGATGCCACTAGGGAACACTACGGCCCCCGGGTCTATTCACTTATATATTTACAAATGCTACTACTACACTTGCTGCCATTATTTGTGTTTTATTTGATTTTGCAATTTACAATCATTAAAAATTATCTACACACCTCCTTTGCTTTCAAATAATGAGATCAAGGGGATTGACAACCCTCTTGCCCGCATTGGGTGCAACTTGTTTGTTTCTTTGTGTGCAGTCGCTGAAGACGGTTGGGGGTTAGTATTCCTATTGCTTTGATAAACCTTGGTTTCATACTGAGGGAAATACGTACCCGCATTGTGCTTTGATAACCCGTTCCTCTTCATGGAAAACCCAACGCAGATCACAGTCATCAGGAAAGATTTCTGGCGCCGGTGCCGGGGAATACCATCACCAACTATCAAGTAGATTCTCACGAATTTTTATTCACTTGTTCTTCTTTTTATTTATTGTCATATTTAGCTTGTCTCATAAAAATTAAAAATACAAAAATATTTACCTTTGCTTGTTGCTAGTTTACTTCGTCGTTTGCTAGTTTACTTGTCTTGCTCGTTACTTTGCTTGCTCGATCACCATATCTCAAGATAGGTTCTACAATATCTCTTACTACCAAAGGATGGTCGAAATAGAAAATTCTATGAAAACTTTCATGACTTCACAATATGAGCATAATAAATTGTTTGATTCTGAAATTAAAGAACATTCAAGTTTGCGAAATGCTATTAGTAAACAACTTGATGAAATAAATAAGGAAGTATCTAATCTCCAATCACAAGTTGCTCACACTGAAGAATTACTAGAAAAAACAATCCAACAAGCAAACTACTCTAGTAAATATGATGGCTGCTAAATCGGAATATTTCCCCATTGCAAATTATGATGAAGATATTAAAATAATTGGCGTTTCTCCTATTGAATCTTTGTTTACTTCTCTGAATATAAATGATAAAGGGACTCGAGATAACTCAACTCTAGTTGAGGAGCGTCCTGTTTGCTTGGAAGGTGATAATTTGATGCTAAAATTGAAAAAAAGCGGGTTTGGAGATGTTAAAACTTTAGCTAGTGATGTGCCCACTATATTGGATTATAAAGACTTTAAATATGGTAAATGCTCCATAGTAGAATGCATTTCCTTGCTGCAATCCGTTATTAGCTCACTAATGCTTATTAACAAAACAAAGCTTTTACCGAACATATAGTCGAAGCTATGATGAAATCATATGATGATAAACTTGAACTTGGCGTTTATATTCCTAGAAAATTGCATGATAAGTGGGAACATACTATCAAAATAAATACAAATAAATATGAATGCAATGCTTTGTGTGATCTTGGTGCTAGTGTTTCAACCATACCAAAAACTTTATGTGATGTGCTTGGTCTCACTAATATTGAAGCGTGTTCCCTAAACTTGCATCTTGCGGATTCTACCATCAAGAAACCTTTAGGTACAATTAATGATGTGCTTAATATTGAAAATAAAAATTATGTGCCTGTAGATTTCATTGTGCTTGATGTTGATTGCAATCCTTCTTGTCCCATAATACTTGGAAGTCCATTCTTACGAACTATAGGTGCATTCATTGTCATGAAGGAGGGAAACATAAGGTTCCAATTCCCATTAAAGAAAGGGATGGAACACTTTCCTAGAAATAGAATTAAAACACCTTATTAATCATCCATGAGAGCCACTTATGGGTTGAGTTTCAAAGATGACAACACTTGAAACTATGCATTATGCCTAGCTAGAGGCATCAAACAATAGCGCTCGTTGGGAGGCAACCCAATAGTTATCTTAATTTTTGCTTTTTAGTTTCTGTTATTTTGTGTTGAAATTATTAATTACTCTGTAATGATTATGTTTTTATGTTTCAATTAGTGTTTGTTCTAAGTAAATCCTTTGGGATAACTTACTTGATGAGTATGATTGATGATGTGCAAAAACAAAAACTTCTGTCTCAAGTGCAGAATTTTTATTTCTCTGTTGGAGCATGCTAAATTCTTGAAATGTTTACACAGTATTTCCATACAAATTCTCCACGTTGTCCTAATTTTTCAGAAAATTTGGAGTTACAGAAGTATGGGATCTTTACAGATTGCTACAGACTGTTCTGTTTTAAACGTTGTCCTATGTTGTCACCTCCATATGCTTGTGGGAATTATCTTATCATAGTAAACTTGGATTGTATAATCCAATGACGGGCTTCCTCAAACGCCCTAGGTCTTCATGAGCAAGAAAGTTGGATACACACCCCACTTTGCTTCAGTTGAGCTTTCATACACTTGTAGCTCTAGTGCATCATTTGCATGGCAATCCCTACTCCTCGCACTGACATCTATCGATGGGCATCTCCATAGCTCGTTGCTACACCTAGTTTATGTGGGATTATCTTCTCCACTTTTTACCCCTTTGATATCTACCACCATATTCTATTCCACCTATATGCTATGTCCAATGTATCACGCTCATGTATTGCGTGAAGAATAAAATGTTGATGCATATTGAAAAAGTATGATCTAATTGCCTTACTTGAACATCGTGGTGCTTAACATTTGTATTTATGTGGTGAAGACGGAGTCATGCCTTGCTAATACAATAAAGATGAATAGGGGTAAACATTCTTTTTAGGATCGTATACTTTGAAAATCAATAATTATGTTTCTTATACTTAATAGATATTATTATGTTGCGGTTTTTTAATTCATCATTTCTCAATGATCATACATACAAGAGATTACATTATGGATAGCATGTCACATCAAAAATTATGTTTTTATCATTTACCTACTCGAGGACGAGTAGGAATTAAGCTTGGGGATGCTGATACGTCACCAACGTATCTAGAATTTTCGATTGTTCCATGCTGATATATTATCATTCTAGGATACTTTTTGGGAATTTATATACCAATTTATCCTACTTTTGAACACTAACCTATTGACCTAGTGCTGAGTGCCACCTCCTATTCTCTGTGTGTTATTTTCCTTTGGACGTTTACCCTACCAAACGAAGTCCAAATGCGACCAAGCTTTAATATGATTGTTTCTGGACTATATGAAGACGTGCAAGCATCGGAAGTGGACGAGAGGCCGCATGATGGAGGCATGAGCCAACAGGGAGGCCCTGATGGCTTGTGCCCCCTGGATGCCTCCGGACGTCCCTATCTGGCCTATAAATTCAAAATTATTCCAAAAACTCTAAGAGCATTCTCGAAACACTTTTTCTGCTGCCGCAAGTTGGTGTTTCGATGGGAGGCCTTCTAAACCTCCGTTCCGGCGATCTTCCGGAGGGGAGATCAATCACGGAGGGCCTCTACATCCATCTTGCTTCCCTCACCATGATGTGCGAGTAGTTCACCATAGACCTACGGGTTTGTAGGTAGTATCTAGATGGCAATCTCTCTCTCTCTCTTATGATCTTCAATACCATGTTCATCGCATGTTCGCTTTGATCTATCTGATGTAATCACTATGTATGGTGTGTTTTTTGGGATCTGACGAATTGTGGGTTTATCTTCAGATTATTCATGAAAAGTATTTGAGTCACCTCTAATTATTATGATTCTTAATTTTATGATCATCATAGCTTTGTAATGCTCTCTGATCTATTGAGATAGTTTGGCCAACTAGATTAATATTTCTTCAGTGGGAGTGGTGCGTTGTAGTAGGTTCAACCTGGCGAATTCTATATCCCAGTGACATAAGGGGACAAGATGCGTCTTTGTGTTGCTTCTACTAAGGATACAACGATGGGGTTTATTCATATTAATTGAGTTTACTTTGTCTACATCATGTCATTTTTCTCCAAGCATTACTCTGTTTTTACTTAATACGTAGAGAGGCAAGCATAGAAGCGCTCTTGAAGTGGAGTAATAGTAATAGGTGCAGGCAGCAGTTAGCCTATTTGCTTATGGACATGATGCCTATATACACATGATCATTGCCGTGAAAAATGCATAACTATTCGCTGTTCTATCAATTTGCCAACAGTAATTTATTTACCCATCATATGTCTTTGCCATGACAAATGCCACTAGGGAACACTATGGTCCCCGGGTCTATTCACTTATGTATTTACAAGTGCTACTACTAACTTGCTGCCGTTATTTATGTTTCATTTTATTTTGCAACTTTCAAAATCAACAATTATCTACACACCTCATTTGCTTTCAAATAACGAGATCAAGGGGATTGACAACCCTCTTGCCCGTGTTGGGTGCAAGTTGTTTGTTTCTTTGTTTGCAGTCATTGAAGACGGTTAAGGATTGGTATTCCTATTGGCTCGATAAACCTTGGTTTCATAACTGAGGAAAATACTTACCCGCATTGTGCTGGGATAATCCGTTCCTCTTCACGGAAAACCCAATGCACATCACAGTCATCACTCGGGGATGCTGATTGGAGACACGGGGGCTCCAGCTCCCCCGGCCCCTCAGCTCGATCCAGCTCCGGCCCCGATCTCAGCTCCAACTTGGTCCCAACCCATCCTTGCCTATCTCATAAGCGGTGAGCTCGCTCCAAACAAAGCCGAAGCCAGACAGGTCTAGCGCCTATCCACTCTCTATGCCATCGTCAACCGCGAGCTGGTTCGTTGCAGGGCGGCTGTCGTTTTTCAACGTTGTGTCGAATCGGAGAAGGGACATGAGATCCTCGAGGACATCCACCAGGCCGAGTGTGTGCACCACTCCGCCTTGAGAACCCTGGTGGCCAAGTCCTTTCGCCATTGTTTCTACTAGCCAACAACCTTGGAAGAGGCAAAACAGCTTGTCGATGAGTGCGAGGGCTGCCAACGCTTCATGATGCAGAGCCACTTGCCGGCTACGACCCTCTAGACCATTCCCCTCTTATGGACTTTCGCTGTTTGGGAGCTTGACATGGTGGGACCATTCATGACCGCTAGAGGCGGCATGACGCACCTCCTGGTAGCCTTGACAAGTTCACCAAGTGGATCGAGGCAAGACCCATCAAGAAGATGGAAGGTCCCACGGTCGTCCGATTTGTCAAGGACATCACCTTCTGCTACGGGGTACCCCATAGCATCATCACCGACAATAGCTCCAACTTCGCCAAGGGTGCTATGTCGCTTTTCTACTCCAAGGAAGGCATCCGGCTCGAGCTCACATCACTGGCCCATCTGCAGTCGAATGGCTAGGCGGAAAGAGAGAACGGCTTGATCCTAGCAGGTATCAAGCCGCGACTTGTGACGCCACTGGTCCGGTCGGCCGGCTGCTGGATTGAAGAGATGCCAGCCGTCGTGTGAAGTCTTCACACCACGCCCAACCGATCAACCTATTTCACTTTGTTCTTCCTTGTGTGCGGGTCCGAGGGTGTAATCCACACGAACATCGAATTCGACTAGCCTCGGGTCACCCTATATACGGACACGGATGCAAATGAAGCAAGAGAAGACGACATCGCCCGGATCAAGGAAGCACGCGAGATGGCTCTGAGCCAGATGGGCATCTACTAGCAAAATCTTCACCACTACCACAACAAGTGCATCCGACCCCTTTCCTTCCACGAAGGGGACCTGGTACTCAGGCAAATCCAAAGAACCGCAGGCCAGCACAAGTTGTCCTCCCCATGGGAAGGTCCCTTCATCATCAGCAAGGTGCTGCACAACCACGCATACTACCTGATAGATGCCGAGAAGCTGCAAAAGCACAAGAGAGACGCCTCCAGTGAGGAGTCGGAGCATCGATGGAATGCGACACTCCTTCGCTCGTTCTACTACTAAGAGAGAAAGAACAAGTGTATGTATGTATCTCCTACCCTTTTCGGCTTAATGAATGAAGTGGGTGCCCCAAGCCGACATTTTTGGCATACCTTTTCGATTCCCTCAATCGTGTTATTTCTTGAGCAAACACCCCGGTCCTCGACCCGGGGCTCGCTGGCTAGTCCAAGTCCTCTCTCCACTTCGTAGCCGGCTAAGTAGTGTGGGACAAGAAAAAACCTACCACCCTGCCTAGCTAGAGACCGGCTCCCGGCTGTCCGACTAGCTGGACTATGGGACGGAAAATTTTGCCGCACATCAATGCCGACTATGAAGGAGCAGCCAGCTCGGGCTAGTCGAACCCTCTGTGGTTATTTTTAGCCGGCCTCTGCAGCACTCACCCTAAGTTGAAATGTTCCCGCAGCTCCAAAGATCCACGACCAACCACACCAAAGGAAGAAGCACCGTCCCAGTCACAGACCGACTCTCGGCTGTCGGGCTGGCGGGGCGGAAGCCGGAGGAGGGCAAGGTCTTGGAAGAACGGAAGCCAAAGGAACAGAAAACGAAAGAGTAGTGGGCAAGCACAAACTTTTTAAAACAAAGCATGTATACATTTCAAGCAAGCATAAATGTCCCACGGCCACAAGTTCACTATGTTACACCAGTGGGTGGAATTGCACACTTAACAAAATGTGGGGAAAGAAGAAAGTCTATTTGGCAACGGATCCACCCTTGGCTCTGGCGTCTCGTGCGGCAGACGAGGCGGACGCCTCGTGGATGGCTCATAACACCCACAAATTTTAAATTTGGATTTCTGTGGTTTTAGTTGTTTTAAACTGGATTTCTAAGATTTTTGATGAAAGCAATTTTTGGAATCCTTTGAAAATACTTTCTTGAGATATTTTTGGACTATCTTCCACAACAACTCTGGTTTGAAAAAAGTTTTTATCTAATTTCTCTCTCTTTGAAATGTCTTAACTTGGAGGAGACCTTCTACTTCTTGTTTTATCAAATTCTATGAAATGAGTCCCCAAAGAATTTTGTTAACTTACCTTACTTCAAAAATTCCTTCCCCCTCCACCCAGACATCTATTAAAGATGGTTTCTCAAAGTTTTGGAAAGATCTAACCACCTTTCATATTTTATTTTAACTAAAACTATTTTCTCTAATTAGTTTTGACCCCTAGATTTTTACAACGGAACTCATAGATTCCTCTGGCCTCGGATTTCCAAATCCTTATCCTTGGTAAACCTTGGTATCCTCAACTCATTTCAACAAAAATATGATGGTTGCTAGTTTGAAATTTTAAAATTTGGTTTGACCCAAGTTTGACCAAAATTCTCTGAACTTGACTTAATTAATTTCAAAAAAATTGAAAATTTACGCACAACCTCTAGGACCAATGAGAGCCTATGTCATAAATTTTCAGCTTCAAATAAATGTTTCTCATGCAGTTTTCATTTGACCGAGCACCTGGTGTGCACTGTTGCTTATCAGTTTCAGAGTTTTACTGTTCCTCATTTCTGATTCAGGTTTTAGAGTTTTTGCACCATCAATCTCAACAGTTTGACAGGGGCATCTTGCCACTGTGTTTCTCCCTTATCCCCAACACCGCTCGTTCATTTGGCGCCTTGTGGGTGTTGGTGGCGAGCTGGCACGCAACCTGTAAACCCCTTTGCTACGGGAGAGCCGATCGCTGGGGCCATCACATCAACCCATCGAGAGCCAGCGCCGACCAGCACCGCCCTTTCCCCTAGAGCCTGCGCGTGGCCGTCCCCCCAACCAGCACGAGATGCACAGACCTCGGCGTGGCCTGAGCAGCACATAGCGCACTCCCTACAGCCGCCATGGCCGCCGACCACCATTTCGTCAAGCCAGGCCATCCCTACCTATTTCTCTCGAGCTAGTGCAAAAATGGAACCCATGAGAGTGCAGTAGACCACCCCGACACCTTAAGCCCCTGCTAATTGATGACCCACAAGTATAGGGGATCAATCGTAGTCCTTACGATAAGTAAGACTGTCGAACCCAACGAGGAGCAGAAGGATCTGATAAACGAATATCAGCAAGGTAATATATGCAAGCACTGAAAGTAGCGGTAACAAGTGATTGTCTAGCGAGGTGAAACATAGTAAGCAAAGAGTAACAAGTAACAAGTAGTAGCAATGGTGCAGGAAGTGGCCCAATCCCTTTTGCAGCAAGGGACAAGCCTGAACAAAGTCTTATAGGAGGAAAAACGCTCCCGAGGACACAAAGGAATTTCTGTCATGCTAGTTTCATCATGTTCATATGATTCGCGTTCGTTACTTTGATAGTTTGATATGTGGGTGGACCGGCGCTTGGGTACTGCCCTTACTTGGACAAGCATCCCACTTATGATTAACCTCTCTCGCAAGCATCCGCAACTACAAAAGAAGAATTAAGACAAAGTCTAACCATAGCATTAAACTAGTGGATCCAAATCAGCCCCTCACAAAGCAACGCATAGACTGGGGTTTAAGCTTCTGTCACTCCAGCAACCCACCATCTACTTACTACTTCCCAATGCCTTCCTCTAGGCCCAAATATGGTGAAGTGTTATGTAGTCGACGTTCACATAACACCACTAGAGGAAAACCAACATACAGGATATCAAAATACCGAACGAATATCAAATTCACATGACTATTATCAGCATGACTTATCCCATGTCCGCAGGAACAAAAGTAACTACTCACAAGACACAATCATAATCATGACCACAGGTGTAATGAATAGCATCAAGGATCTGAACATAAACTCTTCCACCAAGTAATCCAACTAGCATCAACTACAAAGAGTAATCAACACTACTAGCAACCTTACAAGTACCAATCGGAGTTGCGAGACGAATATTGGTTACAAGAGATGAACTAGGGATTGGAGAGGAGATGGTGCTGATGAAGATGTTGATGAAGATGCCAGCCCTCCAACGAGAGGAGTGTTGGTGATGACGATGGCGACGATTCCCCCCTTCGGGACGGAAATTTCCACGGCAGGATCGTCCTGCCGGAGCTCTAGATTGGATCTCCTCAAGTTCCGCCTCGTGGCGGCGGCGAAACCACGAAAAAGCTCCTGATTGATTTTTTTTCCACACGAGGACGCTTCATATAGCAAAAGAGGGGGGCTAGTGGACCTTCAGGTAGCCCACAAGCCTGCCCTGCGCCACCAGGGGGTGGTGGCGGTGGGCAAGCTTGTGGGGCCCTGGTGCCCCCCCTCCAGTAGTTCTTTCGCCCAGTATTTTTAATATATTCCAAAAATATCCACGTAAATTTTCAGGGCATTTGGAGATGTGCAGAATAGTGGACTAGGATTTGCTCCTTTTCCAGTCTAGAATTCCAGTTGCCTGAATTCCCCCTCTTCAAATAATCCCTGCAAAATAAGAGACAAAAGGCATAAATATGGTACCACAAGTAATATAACAGCCCAAAAAGCAATAAATACCAACATGAAAGCATGATGCAAAATGGACGTATCAACTCCCCCAAGCTTAGACCTCGCTTGTCCTCAAGCAAAAACCAAGTTCCATAAACATGTCCACATGTTGAGGGACGAAGGTGTCGAAAAACATAATACGGACATGAGGGCATCATGATCACACAAAGAACAACAATATATCATAAAGATTCTTATGGGAAAGTAACAATTCCTTCACAAAGCAAAGCATGAAGCAAAAACCTTACCGAGAAGTAACCAACAATAGTCCATAGTCATTGAAGCAATTGCAATTTATCACAACATCAGAAAGAGTCAAATAAGAGCTTGTATGGCAAACCCACATACTCAATCATATCTTTTGTTTTCCACAATTGTTACAACTCACGTGGTACTCAAGGTGTCAAAGTTTCAGCTGGACACAGAGGAAGATAGGGGCTTATAGTTTTGCCTCCCAACGGTTTCCCTCAAGGGTAAAGTCAACAATAATAAAGCATGAGTACTCAACTCCAAGTTGATATATGAATATAGATCTTTCCCAAGCATGTGACGGTAGCCAGGACAAAGGCAAAAAGGTAATTGGTGATGATCACCATGACTCTTACAAGGGTAAAAAGTAAAGGTACAAGATAGGCCCTCTCATGGCAAAACTGGGTTGGAGGTTTATGGATGCACAAGTAGTATCTCTACTTGGTGCGGGAGTTTTGGCTAATATGAGGTGGAAGCAATCGTCACATGCTAAGGGATCTCTAATCATATAACATTGTTTGGAACCAAGCAAACACAATTCATTATGTTGTCTTCCTTGTCCAACATCTACTCCTAGGCATGTAATAGTTTGGTGAGTGCTCACAATTGTAAAAAGTGTCTAAGATGATATATTTATATGTGAACCTGTCTTTCCTTATTACTTCTTATTAATTGCAACAATGACTAATGTCTATGTTGATTTATTCTCAACAAGTTTCAATAATCATACTTGTCATAAGTGAAGTTATCACTTTCCATAAGATCGTCTCATGATCTTTCATGCTATCATTCTTTTCATACTTTTGATCATGGCACAAAGCAAAGCCCTTGACTAAGACACTATTCATTATATAGCTCGTAAGCTCGAATACATCGGGGAGAGACAAAAGCAAAAGACTCAAACTAAAAACTAAAGACTTATTCCTCTAAAAGAAGAAATAAAAACTGAAAAGGAAAGAACTAAAACAAAGGTAAAAGCAAAAGATATAAAGGTGATACGATACCGGGGCAACTCCCCCAAGCTTGGCAGAAGCCAAGGTGATTGCCCATACCAATGCTTAGTTGTCTTCCTTTGGTGGTGATGGTGTTGTTGTTGATGTAGTTTGATCCTCCGTCTTCCAAGGCATAGGTGCTCCATCATGGCAGGATGAACGAGTAGCCGGAATCCTCAAATCTGCAGCCAACCTTATTGATTTAAATCTATACTCATACTCATAGTTTTGTTTCTGCAGGTCATAGGTCTGGCCCTGAAGTTGGTCAACCCTGTTGTAAAGCCTAGAGAGGTGTTTCCCAATATCAATGGCATCCATCTTGTGATTGCTAGTGAACTCCGTGATCATCGTGTGGTTGGCGTTGAGTCCACGCTCAACCATCCCTTGGCACTTGAAGACTTGTTGCTCCATTGCTTCGAGCCTCGTCTCCACGCTTCCGGTCTTATTAGGCCCCTCAACATCACGGATGTGCAACATCCCCTCGCTCATCTTGATACATTGAGGGTGTTTCAGCACTTCCGTGAGGTAGGGATTGATGACCTTCTCAAAGATCTTGTCCTTAGGAGCGTTTGGGGAAGTCATGATGATCTAGATCTGCGGCAGAAACAAGCTCGAAATGAAATAGAGGGAAACTACGCGACACAGAGATCAAAACCTTCAGGCGACTATATATTGATTTTTTCTGGGCCAGAAGGAGTCCTCCGCAAGAAAACGGTGTCCGGGAGGCACACGAGGTGCCCACAAGCTTGCCCACTGCCACCAGGGGGTGGTGGCGGAGTGGGCCCTTATGGCTTCCTCATTTGCTCTCCGGACTGATTTATATTTTTCTAATTTTCCAAAAATTCGAAAACTGAGGAAATTTCCTATTGGAAAAGTATCGGAGTCCAATTTCTTGCCGAAACAGATACATCTTCGTTTTCAAGGTCTGAAAGAGGTTGATAAATATCCCTTATGTACTCCTCTGGAGTGATGACATTGATGATATTGGTCTCAACATTTATGGGAGTACCAGAGATGTAATGCTTGAATCTTTACCCATTTACCACTCTAGGAAAATTTCCTTCCGTGTTATTGATTTTGATGGCACCGGAACGATATACTTCCTCGACAACATAGGGACCTTCCCATTTAGAGAGAAGCTTGCGTGCAAAGAATCTCAAACGAGAATTTTATAGCAAGACATAATCACCTACATTGAACTCTCGTTTCTGTATTCGTCTGTCGTGCCATCTCTTAACCTTTTCCTTGAACAACCTGGCATTCTCGTATGCCTGGGCTCTCCATTCATCTAACGAGCTGATATCAAACAACCGCTTCTCACCGGCAAGTTCGAAATCAAAGTTGAGCTCTTTGATTGCCCAATAAGCTTTGTGTTCCAGCTCAAGAGGTAAATGACAGGCCTTACCGTAGACCATTTTATACGGGACATGCCCATGGGATTCTTATAAGCAGTCCTATAAGCCCATAGTGCATCGCAAGTTTGCTAGACTAGTTCTTTCGAGATCTATTCACGGTCTTTTGAAGGATCAACTTGATCTCCCTATTACTCAACTCAACTTGACCACTAGACTGAGGATGATAAGGAGATACAACTCTATGGTTGACATCATACTTAGCTAGCATCTTACGGAAAACACCATGAATGAAGTGTGAACCGCCATCAGTCATCAAGTATCTAGGGACTCCAAATCTTGGGAATATGACTTCTTTAAGCATCTTAATAGAGGTGTGGTGATCAGCATTTTTAGTGGGGATAGCTTCTACCCACTTAGTAACGTAATCCACAACAACTAAGATGTGAGTGTACCCATTGGAACTCGGGAAGGGTCCCATATAATTAAAGCCCCAGACATCAAATGGTTCAATGACAAGTAAATAGTTCATAGGCATCTCTTGACGCTTACTGCTGTTCCCTATCCTTTGGCATTCGTCACAAGACAAGACAAACTTGCGAGCATCCTTGAAGAGAGTGGGCCAATAGAAACCTGATTGCAATACCTTATGGGCAGTTCTATCTCCAGCATGGTGTCCTCCGTAGGCTTCGGAATGACACTTTTGCAAGATGTGTCCATGTTCATGTTCAGGCACACAATGTCTAATAACACCATCTACTCCTTCCTTATAAAGGTTAGGATCATCCCAAAATTAGTGTCTTAAATCAAAGAAGAATTTGTTCTTTTGTTGATAGGTGAAACTGGGTGGTATGTATTTGGCTACCACTACTGAAATTCAGAAATTTGCCGTCTGCCAAGGCGGACGGCAAAGGGGGCAACCACGGACGACAAAGGCTTTGCCGTCTGCCCCCTCATGGCAAAGTAGACGGTAAAAAAAATCTGGTGAAGAGGCTCTTTGCCATCTGCTTTAACAAAGCGGACGGCAAAGAATCTTTGCCATGAGGGGGCGTACGGCAAAATAAGTGGGACAGCATATATTGCAACGTCCCCGTTAAGTGTTAACGGCAGGCCTCCTCTCTTTGCCGTCTGCCTCCACCCCTTTGCCATGTGGGGGCAGACGGCAAAGAGGGGAGAGAGAGGGGGCAGATTCTCTCTTTGCCGTCTGCCTCCCCCCTTTGCCATGTGGGGGCAGACAGCAAAGAGGGGAGAGAGGGGGACAGATTCTCTCTTTGCCGTCTGCCTCCCCCCCTTTGCCACGTGGGGGCACACGGCAAAGAGGGGAGAGAGGGGGACATATTCTCTCTTTGCCGTCTGCCTCCCCCCCTTTGCCATGTGTTGGCAGACGGCAAAGAGGGGAGAGAGAGGGGGCAGATTCCCTCTTTGTCGTCTGCCTCCCCCCCTTTGCCATGTGTTGGCAGACGGCAAAGAGGGGAGAGAGAGGGGGCAGATTCCCCCTTTGCCATGTGCCTCCACCCCTTTGCCATGTGTTGGCAGACGGCAAAGAGGGGAACCAGCCCCTTTTTTATTTATTTTTTGTTATATCCAACATTTTTAACAATAATCAGGATATATATATATATATTTGACATAAATAAATTTCTTTCCATACTCATAACCATATTAAAATAACTCTCATCCATAGTGCATACATATTATGGAAGTTACATCCGTACCAAACCATATATTACACCAGTTTCATCCACGTGCATACAAAGTTTCATATATTCATATACTACAATAGTTTCAATACAACCCATGGTACAAGAAATCATCTTCAAGCAATCCATCAACCAAGCTTCCCGTGAAGTGAAGGTAATCTGCAAAATGACAAATAAGAAAGTTAGAAAAATAATACTAGATGAAGTAGTGTATATATAGGTTATTTCGGAGAGAAATTAGCTAAGTATAGACCATTTAGGAGCTAACTAAGCTAATTATGTCATTAGGTGGAACCCTAGCTAACTATAGGAGAAGAGAAAGAGAAGAAAAAGTAAAAGAAGGAGGAGGAGGAGGAGAAGGAGAAGGAAGAGGAGAAGAAGAAGAAAAAGGAGGAGGAGGAGGAGGAGAAGGACAAGGAAGAGGAGAAGAAGAAGAAGGAGAAGAAGGAGAAGAAGAAGGAGAAGAAGAAGGAGAAGAAGCAATTACCCAAGTAGTGCTCCCAGGTCATCCCTACCTCTCGCTCCCGACCGGGCAACGTAACAAACCCTGGGAAGTTTTGACGGCAAAGAACACCGAGGACGCTGTTGGGCTTGCGGACATCCTTGGCAACAATCCAACCTCTACAGTATGACAAATTAAAGCCAAAACATTAGATATTTGAGAAAACGCGAAGGCAAAAGGTTAAATAAGAGTAAATTAACTTACTTGTCCCCATTTGGCCTAATCGAGCACCTCTGCTCGGGGGTCGCTGGCACGAGCGGGAGCCCCGAACTACCACGCTGGTAGACGGTATCCCCCTCACCCAGCTCCTCGTCGCTACCAGCATGGCCAGTTGGCTCTGGCCAGGGATCCCACTGGGTCTCTTGGGACGTACCCTCATCCCTGCTGTGCTCCGCAGTCGTCTGGAAGGAAGCCTCTGGGACACGAATCTCATGGGTCAAAGGCTCGTCGACCTGAGGCTCGTCGACCCGAGGCTCGTGAACCGGAGACCGTGTAGCCTCCACCTCAGACGAATCCACCCTAGAAGTCCTCCTGTGCTCAGGTGAATCAGCTTGGGGTGGTGGCGGAGACCGTGTAGCCCTACCTCTCCCGCGGCCACGTGTACCTTTAGTACAACATAAATACCAACATGAGTAATAAAATGTATATAAATACCAATATGCATACAACATGAGTACAACATAAATACCAACATGAATACAACGTGTACCGTTAGTGCCTCTCGGCTTCGCGGGTGGTCGACCTCCTCTCACGGGGGCCGCTCCTTGCATAGTAGAAAGCAACACTCTCCGAAGAGGCGAGGCAGGAATGGAAGTACCCATCCCATCACCCGCCGACGAAGAAGCAGCCGCGGCATGCTTTCGACCCTTTCCCACCATCTTTCAACACCTGTCATGACAAAGAGTAAATGAAATTAGTACAACATAAATACCAACATGACTAATAAAAATTGAATACCTAACTTGAACTCAAAATTTATATATAGTATAATAGTTGAATACCTGACATGAACTAATAACAATCGTCCTCGTCTATATATGCTTCGGGGTCAATAAATGCATCATGATCATCACTATCATCAATAAATGCATCATCATCATCACTATCTAGAAGAACATGTGGAAGGCCACCATTATGTAATCGGTCAAGAAGTGACAGGTCATCCGCAGCAGTAACCTCTTCTTCTTCCAGCTCTTCCTGTTCGGGCTCAGGGGTTAAGACGGATTCACTGTCGCTGTCTACTTCAATGTTCTGGGGTGAAGTAGAGCGGTTCTTGAAACGTTTCTTGGACATACGTGTTTCTTGGAAGAATTCTCCTTCATATGTGTCTGGGTTAATGTGAGGTTCGTAATCCTCTTCATTGAGGGTAGGTGGTCTAAAATGTGGTGGCACTTCATAAACGACATCCCAACCTTTGAGATTTGGATCAGTTTGGCAGGCCCACGGTAGATAGAAAACTTGTGTCGCCTGTTGAGCCGTAATATAGACATCGGGAACATCTAAGTGGGTGTTTTGGTTGATTTCGACTAGTCCTATATGTTCATGAGTCCTTCTAGTCTCCCTCGGCTCAAACCAATAACATTTGAAGACTACGACGGTCGGTGGGTTTTCACCATAGAATAGAAGTTCATAAATTGCTTCAACCCTTCCATAATACTCGGTGTCTCCTTCGCCGATAGCAGAGACAGAACAATTTGTAGTCTTTAGGTCGGGCATAGATAGCTCTTTGCCAAAGGTACGAAAGTGATACCCGTTGATGTTGTATTTGTCAAATGAACGGACCTTATAGTCAAAACCATTAGCCACTTGTCTCAACTCAGCGTCCATAGACTCTGCATCAGCCTACAAGTTTAATACGAAAGAATGGATGCATTAGCCGCAAATTAGACCAATAAATCAAATGGGCCCTTAATGGTAATTAATTACCCTTTGTTTGAACCAAGATATGAAACCAGGATAGTCGCCTCCATGCTTTGCGAGAAGCTCATACTCTTCGACGGAATCCTTTTCGATGACCGCTCCATCCGAGAATTCGGCGACGTATCGACTATATCAAATATCCGGGAATAAGAGTAGTTCAAAGCAATTAGAAGTTGCGGAACAATAAATTACCGAGAACTTACTCGATATACGGCCGCACTTCTGTTAGGTTGGTGAAGATATACAATGAAATGGTCCGCCATTCTTCGACATCCAACGATTTCCCTTTCGAAGCACCGGATGGTGCGAGCTTACCTTTGAATAGGCTGAGGTTGGATCGAACTTTTTCTCGATCGCCATTATTGTACCGAGGCTTCGAGTTATGCAAATGATGATTTTTGGCTTCGTAGTGTGCTGTCACGAAGTTTGCCGCCTCCTCAGTAATGAATGCCTCGGCCATCGATGCTTCAATTCTACATTTATTTTTACACTTAGCTCGAAGCGTCTTCTGCATCCTCTCAGTTGAGTAGCACCATCGATTTTGAACGGGCCCCCCCATTCTTGCCTCGGTCGGGAGATGCAAAATCAAATGTTGCATTGGATTAAAGAAGCCCGGTGGAAAGATCTTTTCTAATTTGCAGATCAACTCCGGCGCCAACTCTTCCATTTCATCTAGCACGCCAGGCGATAGTTCTTTCGCACAAAGAGAACGGAAGAAATAGCTCAGCTCTGCCAGTACTAGCCATTCATCCTCAGGGATAAAGCCACGCAACATCACCGACATTACCCGCTCAATCCATATGTGCCAATCATGACTCTTGAGCCCAAATATTTTCAATTTCTCAAGACTCGCTCCCCTCTTTAGATTCGCAGCATACCCATCGGGGAACATCAACCGCATTTAAGGGGGTAGGAGGAGAAGTCATTTGTGCTCACCAACAACGCAAGGGCGGAGCTCGTCCAACGCACGTGGAGGTCGTCGAACAACTGCACATTGAAATTCACCCGATCAACACAAATATGATGTTTTTATAATTAACATAACTATATGACCTAACTCATAACTATGTGGGTCAGTGTCATCGGGGGTCGAATGTCACTGGCGTCGGGGATTGGGGTCTTTTCGGTCAACAAGAGGCCGAAGAGGTGTCGGGGCTCGGGGGTTGGGGGTCAGTGGCGTCGGGGATCGGGGTAGGGGGTCGGGGGTCGAGGGTGAGTGTTGTCGGGGGTCGGGGGTCGGGGGTCGAGGGTCAGTGGCGTCGGGCGTCAGGGGTCGGGGGTCAGTGGCGTCGGGGGTCGGGGTCGGGGGTCGAGGGTGAGTGTTGTCGGGGGTCGGGGGTCGAGGGTCAGTGGCGTCGGGCGTCGGGGGTCGGGGGTCAGTGGCGTCGGGGGTCGGGGTAGGGGTCGGGGGTCGAGGGTGAGTGTTGTCGGGGGTCGAGGGTCGGGGGTCGAGGGTCAGTGGCGTCGGGCGTCGGGGATCGGGGGTCAGTGGCGTCGGGGGTCGGGGTTGGGGGTCGGGGGTCGAGGGTGAGTGTTGTCGGGGGTTGAGGGTCACTAGCGTCGGGGGTTGGGCTCTTTTCGGTCAACAAGAGGCCAAAGAGGTGTCCGGGCTTGGGAGTTGGGGGTCAATGGCGTCACGGTCGGGGTAGGGGGTCGGGGGTCGAGGGTTAGTGGCGTCGGGGGTCAGGGGTCAGTGGCGTCAGGGGTCGGGGGTTCGCTCTCCTCCAACTTCATCAGCTACCTGACCGGCCCGCTCGGGGAGAGCACGGTCGCCGCCTCCGCCGTCAACGCCTGGTCCGGCGCCGCGTCCATGTTTCAAAATTTCATTGTTTTGTCCGGTGGAAGCACACACACCACAACATAGTGCTTCCCACGTCGCTGTGCTCATGAATCAGCTGGACCGGGTCGATCTTTTTTTTGGGAGGGTACCGGGTCGATCTTCGAAGATAGAATAATGTGCTCAACCCTAAACCTTTTTCTTTTCTAATGACACCACTTTTTTCTTGAAACACGTCATCAGGGGCATGACAGTAATCCACATGCGAAATCACGTTTTAGCTCCCGTGCACCTGCGACACAATTCTCTAGGCCTTCTCATGGACAACAGCGGCATGTATGTGCCACATGCATCGGCTTTTCTCTTCCAGAAAAAAAATAAGGGGCGAGATGACATGCAAGCTCACGCATATAAAGGGTCGCAAAAGTCCAAAACGAGGAGCATGCATTGCATGTCAGAGCTAGGTAGAGTCGGCAACCAAGTTCTTGTCAAGTTAATTATTGCATGATTGGTTGTATTATTGTACTTGTCAAATTAAAAATATTTAGTTTCCAAATTATAAAGTGATTAGTTGCCACATACATAAATACTAATTGGCTGCTAGCTAAACGTATTAGTCACCAGATTATAAAGTGCTTAGTTGCCAAAAAAATTAAACATGTTAAGTTGCATTACATGTTCTCAGTACAGGATTGCCATGATTAAGCAAGTGTAATTGTCAGATTTAAGTGGATACGGTTGTCACATATTTACACATGGTTATCAGTTTAAATAGATGTAGTTCTCGGACTTAAGCGATCGTAGTTGTCAGATTTAAGCAACAAATCAGTGTAGTTACCTGGTGAACAAAGTTGTTGTTATCAAATTATTATCTCAGTAATAAAATGTTTTCAGATTAATTATCATAATTTTTTGTCAGCTACTAAACTTTTCTCGGCTAGGTTCCAATAGCGAGTACTGATTAGACAATGGAGAAGGCATCCGTACACTGCACAACAAGCCAACTGTAGTTATAAAAAGAAGCAAGCCACTGTAGCAGATGTTACTGTAGCCATGAGGTAATACGCGCTGGAGCCAGTAATGATGTTGTGGGCCCACAAAAAGAGAGATTTTTTTATCTAAAGCCACACTGCTGCGCTACAGCTGCATGTACCCATAAATATTTAAGATAATTGCACCGCCGCACGGGAAGGAAGCAATGCGCACGCCTCCACTTAGATTTTCCCCAAACTAATTACCACAAACTAATTACCATGAACCTAAAAATGACAAAAGAGAAAAAAACAAAAAAAACAGAAATAAATTTACCTATCTTGGAAGGGCGGTGCAGGGAGGAGGGGCGG
The DNA here is from genome assembly GCF_904849725.1 of Hordeum vulgare subsp. vulgare. Classification (NCBI taxonomy): domain Eukaryota; kingdom Viridiplantae; phylum Streptophyta; class Magnoliopsida; order Poales; family Poaceae; genus Hordeum; species Hordeum vulgare. The sequence continues at coordinate 250,286,215 of NC_058522.1, read as the reverse complement.
CGCAGGGAGGAGGCGCAGGGAGGAGGGGTGCCGCAGGGAGGAGGGGCGGTGCAGGAGGGGCGGTGTAGGAGGGGCGGCGCCGGGAGGGGCAGGCGACAGGGGAGTGGGCGGCGCACGGAGGAGGGGCGGCGCGGGGCAGGCGGCGGCGCGGGGCAGGGAGGAGGAGCGGCGCGGGGCAGGCGGCGGTGCGGGGCAGGCGGCGGCGCGGGGCAGGCGGCGGCAGGTGGCGGCGCGGGGAAGGCGGCGGCACGGTGCAGGCGGCGGCAGGCGGCGGCGCGGGGCAGGCGGCGGCGCGGTGCAGGCGGCGGCGCGGGGCAGGCGTCGGCGCGGGGCAGGCGGCGGCGCGGGGCAGCGCCGGCGCAGGACGTCGGTAGGCGGCGGGGGTTGGAGGGGGGCTACGTGGGAACAGTTGGAAGGGGGGCGGGGGTGCGCGTGGACGTGGCTAGGCTGCCGGACCTTTGCCGTCCGCCGCGCTCCTAGGCTGACGGCAAAGGTAGCCAAGGCCGACGGCAAAGGCCCCGGGGGGGGGGGGAGGGCACTGGGTGGGTGGTTGGGTTGGTGGGCGCCGACACCTTTGCCGTCCGCCGCGCTCCTAGGCTGACGGCAAAGGCAGCCAAGGCCGACGGCAAAGGTCCCCGGGGGGGGGGGGAGGGCACCGGGTGGGTGGTTGGGTTGGTGGGCGCCGACACCTTTGCCGTCCGCCGCCCTCCCAGGCGGACGGCAAAGGGCCCCAAGCCGATGGCAAAGGGAGGGGAGTGTGGGGTGACGTTTCGGCCGTTGTGTGGCGGGGCTTTGCCGTCCGCCTCCCTTTGCCGTCCGCTTAGGGCTTCTTTGCCGTCGGCCAGCGGACGGCAAAGAAGTGGCAGACGGCAAAATAATCTTTTTCCATCTGCCGACTCTTTGCCGTTAGCACTGTGGCAGCTGACGGCAAAGAGTACCTTTGCCATGTGTGAGCTGATGGCAAAGGCCAAGCAGACGGCAAATTTCTGGATTCCAGTAGTGTACGATATAGTTTGCATAATTGGCATACCACGGTGCACTAAGTGAAGTGCGGATTACATTTAATTGCTCATCAGGAAAGTTGTCATCAATAGGTAGTGGGTCATCAAGGACATTCTCTAGCCTAGACAAGTTATCTGCTACAGGGTTATCAGCACCCTTTCAGTCAACGACGTGCAAATCAAATTCCTATAGCAGGAGAACCCATCTGATCAGCCTAGGCTTAGCGTCCTTCTTCTGCATCAGGTACTTAATAGCAGCATGATCAGAGTGAATAGTGACTTTGGAATCAACTATGTAAGATCTGAACTTTTCACATGCAAACACGACTGCTAAAAATTCCTTCTCCGTAGTGGCATAGTTTCTTTGGGCACTGTCTAGAGTTTTACTAGCGTAGTGAATTACATTCAACTTCTTGTCAACTCTTTGTCCTAGAACAGCACCAACAACATAATCACTAGCATCACACATGATTTCAAAGGGCAAGTTCCAGTCAGGTGGTTGAACAATAGGTGCGGTTATCAAAGCCTTCTTATGTATTTCAAAGGCTTCCTCACAATCCTCATCAAAAACAAAAGGAACATCCTTCTGCAAGAGGTTGGTAAGAGGCCTAGAAATCTTAGAGAAGTCTTTAATGAACCTTCTATAGAAACCATCATGACCTAGGAAACTTCGTATACCTCTGATATCTGTGGGGCAAGGAATTTTCTCAATTGCATCAACCTTAGCCATATCAACTTCAATGCCTCTTTTAGAGATTTTGTGTCCTAAGAGGATACCTTCATTAACCATAAAGTGGCACTTCTCCCAATTCAAGACGAGGTTGGTTTCTTCGCATCTCTGTAAGACTTGATCAAGGTTGCTGAGGCAATCATCAAAGGAAGACCCATAAACGGAGAAGTCATCCATGAAAACCTCGACAATCTTTTCACAAAAGTCAGAGAATATAGCCATCATACATCTTTGGAAGGTGGCAGGTGCATTACATAACCTAAAAGGCATACGTCTATAGGCAAAGGTACCGAAAGGGCAGGTGAAAGTGGTTTTCTCTTGATCAGCTTGTGCAACAGGTATTTGCGAGAAACCTAAATAACCGTATAGAAAGCAGAAGTGAGTGTGTTTTGATAGCCTTTCTAGCATTTGGTCGATGAACGGCAAATGATAATGATCTTTCCTGGTTGCCTTGTTCAGTTTCCGGAAGTCTATCATCATTCTATAGCCGGTAATAATCCTTTGTGGGATTAATTCATCCTTATCATTAGGAACGACGGTGATACCTCCCTTCTTAGGTACGCAATGTACTAGACTTACCCAATCACTATGAGCAACAGGATAAATGATTCCTGCTTCTAGAAGATTTAATATTTCTTTTCTAACGACCACTTTCATCTTAGGATTTAATCTCCTTTGATGATCAGCAACTGGTTTAAAGTCAGGATCGGTTCTAATCTTGTGCTGACATAGAGTAGGACTAATACCCTTAAGATCATCAAGAGTATATCCAACAGCAACGCGCTGCTTCCTCAGCCTTTTTAGTAACTTCTTCTCTTTGCGCTCTGAGAGGAGAGCACTAATAATGACAGGATATATCTCCTTCTCATCAAGATAGCCATACTTAAGAGTATCAGGCAACTGTTTAAGCTCGAACACAGGATCACCCTTTGGTGGGGGAGGAACCCCAAGCATTTCAACAGGCAGACTATTCTTGAGAATAGGATGTTGTTCTAAGACAATTCTATCTATCTCATCTCTCTCCTCCATATGCATATCATTTTCATGCTCAAGCAGATATTTCTCTAAAGGATCCGTAGGAGGTACGACAATAGAGGCAAGAGCAATGATTTCATCTCTACCAGACGACTCTCTTTCATGGGTTTGTCTTCCAAACTTGTAGAAGTTAAATTCATGAGACACACCCTCGAAACTTACTGTGGCAGTCTGCTTAATGCAATCAATGTGAGCATTGACAGTGTTGAGAAAGGGTCTACCAAATATGATGGGACAAAAGCTATCTTGTGTAGTACCAAGGACGAGGAAATCAGTAGGATACTTCGTCTTACCACACAGGACTTCTACGTCTCTCACAATTCCCAGGGGACAGATAGTGTCTCTATTAGCTAGCGTAATAGTGACATCAATGGGTTCTTACTCAGCAGGTGCAATCTCATCTTTGATTTCATCATAGAGAGAACAGGGTATCGCACTAACACTAGCTCCCATATCACATAAACCATGGTAACAGTGATCTCCTATCTTAACAGAAACAACGGGCAGGCCAACTACAGGTTCGTGCTTGTCTTTCACGTGAGGTTTAGCAATTCTAGCGGAGTCCTCACAAAATTTGATAACATGCCCATCTATGTCTTCGGCTAAGAGATCTTTGATAATAGCAACACTAGGTTCAACTCTAATCTCCTCAGGGGGTGCAAGTGGTCTAATGTAACCCCTATGTATCACAGTTGGAGCTTTAGAGTAATCCTCTATCCTAGCAGGGTATGGTGGTTTCTCAGTGTAAGCACAAGGAACAACAGGATCACTAAAAGCTATGATTTTCTCCTCAACTAGATTGGTTTTGGCTATGTTGCTTTCTACAAGAGGATGATATTTAAACCACTTCTCTTTGGGAACATCAACATGAGCAGCAAAAGATTCACATAGAGAAGCTACTATCTCAGAGTCAAGTCCATACTTAGCGCTAAAATCTCTAGAAGTGTTTGTCTCAACAAAAGATTTAACGCAATCAAACTGGAAATTCATACCTGAGTCCATACCTTCCTCCAGGTCCCAATCTTCAAAGTTGCGTTTGATTCTCTCCAATAAATTCCACTTGTGATCAATATCCTTCTTCATAAAAGAACCGGCACAAGAAGTGTCAAGCATGGTATGATCTTCATGAGAAAGCCGAGCATAAAAGTTTTGAGTGATGATTTCTCTCGAGAGCTCGTGATTGGGGCATGAATATAGCATTGATTTAAGCCTCCCCCAAGCTTGAGCTATGCTTTCCCTGTCACGAGGCCAAAAGTTATAAATAAAGTTCCGATCATGATGTACTAAATGCATAGGATAGAACTTTTGATGAAATTCCAATTTCAACCAATTGTAGCCCCATGATCCAGCATCATCACATAGCCTATACCATGTCAACGCCTTATCCTTCGAAGATAAAGGAAAGACTTTCTTCTTTACCTCATCCTCGGGCAAACTTGCAAGCTTAAATAAACCACAAACTTCATCAACATAGATTAGATGAAAGTCTGGATGTGAAGATCCATCTCGTGTAAAAGGATTAGCCAGCAGTTTCTCAAGCATACCCAAAGGAATTTCATAAAAGATATTTTATTTAGGTACCTCAGGTTGAGGAGAAACTCCTCGTGCTTCCGTTCGTGGTGAAGATACCCCGAACAAACTCCTCAAAGGAAGAGTTTCCATAGTGACAAGTGACAATAAATTTCAGCACAGTATATAGATGTTTCCTTACCAATTTCCACTTACCAAAGGCGCTTCACTCCCTGGCAATGGCGCCAGAAAAGATTCTTGATGACCCACAAGTATAGGGGATCAATCATAGTCCTTTCGATAAGTAAGAGTGTCGAACCCAACGAGGAGCAGAAGGCTCTAATAAACGGATATCAGCAAGGTAATAACTGCAAGCGCTGAAAGTAGCGGTAAGATGTGATTGTGTAGCGAGGTTAAACGTAGCAAGCAAAGAGTAACAGGTAACAAGTAGTAGCAATGGTGCAGCAAGTGGCCCAATCCCTTTGGCAGCAAGGTACAAGCCTGAACAAAGTCTTATAGGAGGAAAAACGCTCCCGAGGACACACGAGAATTTCTGTCATGCTAGTTTCATCATGTTCATATGATTCACGTTCCTTACTTTGATAGTTTGATATATGGGTGTACCGGCGCTTGGGTACTGCCCTTACTTGGACAAGCATCCCACTTATGATTAACCTCTCTCGCAAGCATCCGCAACTACAAAAGAAGAATTAAGACAAAGTCTAACCATATCATTACACTAGTGGATCCAAATCAGCCCCTCACGAAGCAACGCATAGACTGGGGTTTAAGCTTCTGTCAGTCCAGCAACCCATCATCTACTTAATACTTCCCAATGCCTTCCTCTAGGCCCAAATATGGTGAAGTGTTATGTAGTCGACGTTCACATAACACCACTAGAGGAAAAACAACATACAACATATCAAAATACCGAACGAGTATCAAATTCACATGACTATTATCAGCATGACTTATCCCATGTCCTCAGGAACAAAATTAACTACTCACAAGACATAATCATAATCATGACCAGAGGTGTAATGAATAGCATCAAGGATCTGAACATAAACTCTTCCACCAAGTAATCCAACTAGCATCAACTACAAAGAGTAATCAACACTACTAGCAACCTTACAAGTACCAATCGGAGTTGCGAGATGAAGATTGGTTACAAGAGATGAACTAGGGATTGGAGAGGTGATGGTGTTGATGAAGATGCCTCCCCTCCGGCGAGAGCAGTGTTGGTGATGACGATGGCGACGATTCCCCCCCCCCCCGGGAGGGAAATTTCCCCGGCAGGATCGTCCTGCCGGAGCTCTAGATTGGATCTGCTCAAGTTCCTTCTCGTGGCGGCGGCGAAACCACGAAAAACTCCTGATTGATTTTTTTCCAGACCAGGATGCTTCATGTAGCAAAAGAGGGGGGCTAGTGGGCCTTCAGGCAGCCCACAAGCCTGCCCTGCGCCACCAGGGGTGGTGGTGGCGATGGGCAAGCTTGTGGGGCCCTGGTGGCCGCCCTCTGGTAGTTCTTTCGCCAAGTATTTGTAATATATTCCAGAAAAAATCCACGTAAATTTTCAGGGCATTTGGTGATGTGCAGAGTAGTGGACTAGGATTTGCTCCTTTTCTAGTCCAGAATTCCAGCTGCCTGAATTCTCCCTGTTCAAATAATCTTTGCAAAATAAGAGAGAAAAGGCATAAATATGGTACCACAAGTCATATAACAGCCCAAAAAGCAATAAATATCAACATGAAAGCATGATGCAAAATGGACGTATCACTAATCCCGCCATTCGCCGTAATCTGCACCAGAGCTAACTCCTTCACAGCAACTGCCTCGAGCCCCTATAAATAGGAGGCCTCCGAGAAGTTTGGCGACACATCTCCTCACCCCCTCCTCTCAGAGCTCCGCCCAAGCCCCAGAGAGCCTCGGGGAGGCCTTTTTCCCCGACTCCGGCCGTCCCGATCCGCTTCGGGCCCCGGCAAAATTCTAGCTGGTGAGTGAGTGGGAGCTCCTCAAAGTTGGCCAGTAGCCCCCTAGTGAACCCAACCCTCTACCCGCACCTCAATTTGGTGGCAGGGACGCTCCCCGGTGAGATTGTGTGACGCCCGATGCCGCCGTTCATCGGAGAAGGATACGCTGTTGACGTGGTGCTCTCCGACGACTAGCTCCACCTGCCACCGACGCGGAAGGACATGGTGAGCACTCAAGTGTCCTTGGCTTGCTTTGCGGTGCCGTAGATCGCCGCCGGCGACCACCGCGTGTCTCTGACGCCGGTGGGATTTCAAATCCGACGAGTGGGGAACCCTCGTCAGGATTATGTTATTTTTGAACCATTTTCCTAAAATTTCTTCTGCCAAATGCGCTTTCCCCTTAAGCCGGCGTATTATCTATCGGGTGCTTTGCTCTATTTCAAACTAGCCCCTGGATAGTTTCTGTTTTATCATAGAATTGTCCCTGATTTCATTTTTCTTATAACTCTTAAACCACAAAAGCTTTTAAAGTGATTTTTTTTGTAAAAAATATTCTCTGGATGTCTAGTTTATTTTCATATTTATTTAAATATGTTTGGATACCGTAGCTATACCCTTAGCACTTACGATAGTATATGGTGTATGACGTAGGTACCGACGAGGGAAACACCGACATCAACTTCACCGAGCTTGATCCCGACTATGTGGAACCATGCAAGCATGTTTGAACTTTTGATGTGATGTTTGCTGATTAACAAATTTAATTACCATCTACTGCATAAACTAACTTATTGCCTATTACTTACATACAAGTCGATATGTGGCTATGATGACTTATATGGTTGTGAGAGGCCGTGGATAACCTAGTCACGCGGGACGTGATACGAAATGGCCTGGTCTTGCCGGATAGATGAACATGGTGAGAATAAGTTGGATAACTCTAGTATCGACCTAGATCGAGTCTTGTCGGTGTGTCACCTTTATTATCGTGCTGCCACGGTTTTTCCGAAACGGAATGCGGTATAGTCGGTCATAGACCTATTATCAGTTGCACACCAAGTAGAGGGCCCGGGATGAAGGTATCATGGACCTGTACTAAATCCAGTCATCCGGTCAGGGGAGATGCGTGTTTCCGGTCTGGGACCGAGAGGGAGGGCACTCCCTTGTGGCGTGTGGTATAAGTTTGATCCCATGCTAGTCGAGGTCGAAGCCTCCCCGTCTTATGGTTTTTCCCTGACAGCGTAGTCCTGGTGACTATTGGAACCCATGGGCTATGGGTAAAAATGTGTGTGTGCTGGTTGTGAGTGTTTGCTCTACAATACCGTACGCGAGATTAGTCTTGGTGACTATTGGAACCCGTGGGCTATGGGTAAAGAGTACAGCCTCTGCAGAGTCAAAACTATTCGAGTAGTCATGTCCACGGTCAAGGACGGCTGGTTGACAGGTCAAGTGTCGGTCTTCGAGTCGGTCCCTGGAGCACAAGTTTGGTTTATAAATAATGGTTATGAACATTTGAGGGTAAGATGGAAGGAAATTTGACTAGTTGGATATATGGTCGCTCGGAATATCTTCAAGGTTGGTTGTACCACCCGGATAATCTTTTAAATTTATTTATGCCCTTTCTGTGGTGTTGCTAAGGTGGAAGACTGTGCCTTATTATTTATGCCCTCTTTGTGGTGTTTTTAAGATGCCCGATTGTGGCTTATTATTTATGCCCTCTGTGTGGTGTCGGTAAGATGCTCGACTACGGCTTGTTATATTATTATGCCGTGTATGCGGTGTCACTTAGAGGCCCGACAGTGGTTCTTTATTTTACCCAATGTTTTAAATAGCGGGCTATGGCAAATAGCGGCGAGCCTCTAAATCAGCTATAACGAAGCTATAGCGGGCTATAGCGGCATATTTATACATGATACCATTTAGTGGCACACTGCTGAAAACGCTATAGCGAGGCTATAGCGGGGCTATAGCGGGCTATTTAAAACTATGATTTTACCTGTTAAACTTTCGAGGCATCGCTTCAGACACCTGATCGGTGCATTTTATTTTCTGCTTGGATATTTTGGGAGGATTACCTTCCGACTTATCCACTCTAACTTAACTATTATTAATTCCTTTATCTTGATAACTATGATATTTAACCATGCATATATAAATTGTTGCATGCACCTCATCTTTTGTGCAAACTATTTGCGAGTACTTTTCGAAGTACTTAGTGGCTTGTTGATGTGGCCAGTTTTGGATGAAGGAGACCTCATGGATGAAGAGTTCAATAGCGAGTCCGACGCCTAGAGGAGAACTCACTAGCTTGCGATCATGGAGTCCGTCGCTATATTATTTCACCGCTTTCACCACCATGAATAAATCGTCAAGCTTCACTCTGACGCTTGGCACATAGTAGTACTTGTCATGTCACTTGACTCGAAAGTGACGTCCCCACTTTATTACGAGCAGTAGAGTCACCCCATGACCACTATAACATATCCATCCTTGTGAGACTATGGACATGTTGTAATAATTTGTAGAGCGACTTCCGCTCTACTATGTTTAATATTAAGTACTATTGGTTTCTGTATCAAGAGGAGTCTATGAGTGGGAAATATTTTATTTGTAAACCGGTCCTCGTAACCTTGGTATCAGAGCCAGGCTGAGTGTAGGAAACCATTAGGCGTTCGTTAATCGGATTAGCTGTGTTCTTTTAATTTTTCTGCATACTGTAGAATTTTTTTATGTTAGTCAACATATATTTATGTTATGACTATATGGAAATTCTTGTTTACTATGTAGATGGCTTACAATGGTTTTCCGTCTCACGTGTTCACCAACCAGCCGGCGGGATTTTTGTGACTCCTCTCAGTCATTGCGAGGCTCGCGATTGGACCGACACGTCATAGTGAGTACACGTTCTACCGCCACAAGATCAGCCACTCTGTGACTATGCATCCGGCCTTGGTGCATTTTATTGGTGGGTGAGTAGAGTCCCGCCGCCTTCGCTTCCTCTAGAGAGCCATGCCTACGGAGAGGCAGGCTATTTAGATGGCAGACAGGGAGGTGATTGCCCATCTTTGGGACACCGTCCCAGTGATGAAGACTCGTCCTTATCACTACCAGCCGTGCCACGTTCCGTACACCAGTCACTATGCTTTTGCCTGCCCCAGAGGAGAGGAAGATGAGGCTATTGGGATGCTCATGCAGAACCTCATGGCCTTGGAGTCAGCCTTCGACGACTTAGTGGATGACTTGGTGGCTGCTCGTATGGAGGCCCTTATTCGTCCCCACAGCAGGACTGAGCTTCTCCGTCCCGCACCACCCTGGTCATGCCCCTCTTCCTCAGCTTCATGCACTCCATTAGCCCAGCCAGCTCGTCGCCAGCTGCCTACTCTCGAGGAGTTCAATCATGTCATTGCTCCTGCCCCCATCAGAGCTGCCCCGCCTGCTAGTTCAGTTTGTGCTTTGCCATCTCGCGCAGTCCGCCTAGAGCCCGTGCAGGAGGAAGTGGAGTCCCCAGCACCTCGTTTGGGACTTACCCTGGGCCAACCAATCCTTGTCCCTTCCGACTCCACCTAAAGATGGTGCAACAGTATGTCAGTGCGTTTGCATGATACGTATGATATGTATGATTGTGTGCTCTTAGACTAGAGAGAAGTACTCGTATTGCCTCATGGTGGATCGGGAGAAGTGCACCAGCTTAAATAACATATCACGCATGCGAGAGTATGGCCTGAGTGATACATGTATAATTATGCGCGATGTAAGATATGTATCACGGTCCTTCTCCAAACAGGGCAGTTGTTTTATGAAAAATATTTGATGTTTCCCCTTGGCTGAGAATTTTTTTATTTTCCTCTTAAACCCAGATTTCTCATTTGGTTTTTGCAACATTAACCCAACCTTGAAAAATGAGCCATCCCTGGATACACTCCATGCCAAGACTGCAGGGAGAGAACCATTCTGCTGAGACAGGAAATGATTTCACTCAAGGACAGCCAAGCCAACACGAAAGTTACACAACATTTTCACAAGTTTGTCGCCTTTATGAGAAGAGCTAACAAAATCATCAAGAAATTATGAGCCAACTGATGAATATGGGAAATCAGCATGGACCACACCCGCAACACTCCAGACTGGCTGAGTTATAGAAGACCCGCCCTCCAACTTTCTCACACGCTGATAAGCCGATGACTAGCTACGTGACATAGAGAGAAAGCTTATTATTGCACAATGTTCCGACCATGAGAAGGTGCTCTACCCACCTAACTATCTAACTAGAACCGCAGCCTCATGGTGGGAAAATATCCTCCATGTGTATCCTGACGAGAACAACCTCACGTGGGCTGAATTCAAAGAAAGCTTTCGTGGGGCGTACATTCCCAATAGTGTCATGAAGATTAATAAAAGGGAGTTCGAGGACCTCAAGAAAAGGAGTTCCAATGTAATGGAGTACATGGAGCAATTTATTCAATTATCCCGTTATGCAAGTGAAGACTATAAAACGAAAGAAAAAAAAGGAGAAGTTCCTTGATGGACTCGCTCCGACATTGAAGTGTGAGCTAGTCGTTCACACCTTTCCAGATTTCAAAACACTTGTGGACAACGCCAATATGCTTGAGGCCGAAAGTCGCAGCCTGGATGACTTTCACAAGTGTCGTCATAATAACTCAGCAAAAACACGCAACACCAGGCACAAGACTGAGGACACCAAGAGTTTAACTCCTCGTTCTCCAACCTCAACAAATCACACCAACACCCACTTTCATGCAAGGAACAAGGATTTTGCTCCCGGAGAAGCTGGACACTACACCCAACAGTGTCCAAAGGCCGGAAATGGTACGACAAAGCCAAACAACTCCAGCAATAACTCAACACCAAAGCACAAGAACTTCAATCCCAACAACAACCACAGGAAGGGCCATGTGAATCATGTGGCCGAGACGATGTTATGAATGCGCCGGAGATAGTACTCGATAAGTTCCCTGTCAACATAATTCCTGCCACAGTTTTATTTGAATCTGGAGCATCCCATTTGTTCATTTCGGAAAAGTTTGCCTAGAAACATAACTTTTCAGTCCCCCCTCCCCCCGCTTGGAAAATTCGATGACCATCATGTTCCCGGGAGTACAGCGGGTTACACAAAATTATTGCAAGAACATTACCATTGGGATTAAGGGTTTGACATTTTGGGAAATCTCATCGTGATTGAGAGCAATAATCTGGATGTTATTTCAGGAATGGATTGGTTAAATGCCAACAAGGGGTTTAGGGCTTGGCCTCGCCGTGATGGCTTGTGGCCCCCCTGGATGCCTCCTGACAGCCCTCTCTAGCCTATAAATTCACAAATATTCTGAAAACCCTAAAGCACTCTCGAAACTCCTTTTCCGCCCCCGCAAGTCTCTGTTCTGATGGGAGGACATCCAAACTTCCATTCCGGCGATCTGCCGGAGGGGAGATCAATCATGGAGGGCCTCTACATCAACCTTACTTCCCTCAGCATGATGTGTCAGTAGTTCACCACACACCTACGGGTCCGTAGGTAGTATCTAGATGGAAATATCTCTCTCTTATTATCTTCAATACCATGTTCATCGCATCTTCGCTTTGATCTATCCGATGTAATCACTATGTATGGTGTGTTTGTTGGGATCCGATGAATTGTGGGTTTATCTTCAGCTTATTCATGAAAAGTATTTGAGTCACCTCTGATTATTATGATTATTAATTTCATGATCATCATAGCTTCGTAATGCTCTCCGATCTATTCATATAGTTTGGCCAGCTAGATTAATATTTCTTTACTGGGAGTGGTGCATTGTAGTAGGTTCAACCTGGCGAATTTCTATATCCCAGTGACACAAGGGGACAAGATGCATCTTTATGTTGCTGCTACTAAGGATAAAATTATGTGGTTTATTCATATTAATTGAGTTTACTTTGTCTACATCATGTTATTGTTCTCTGAGCATTACTCTGTTTTTACCTAATACGTAGAGAGACAAGCATAGAAGCACTCTTGAAGTGGAGTAATAGTAATAGGTGCAGGAAGGAGTCGGCCTATTTGCTTATGGACGTGATGCCTATATACACATGATCATTGCCGTGAAAAACGCATAATTATTCGCTGTTCTATCAATTGCCCAACAGTAATTGGTTTACCCACCATATGCCTTTGCCATGAGAGATGCCATTAGGGAACACTACGGCCCTCAGGTCTATTCACTTATATATTTACAAACACTACTATCGGTGCACTAAAGACTGGGGTCTCCAGTGCCCCGGACTAGTGCGCGGACACCGGCCGCCCCTCCAGAACGATAAGGCGCGTAGCTGGGGCTTAGGGCGGAAGCAAGACTCAGAAGCCACCAGGTGCAGATTGCAAGCGCCGACAAGCAATCGCTTTCTGGGAAGGATGAAGAGACCCCGACAGGAGCTCCCTGTCGGGGAGATAGACAATGCCACGGCGAGACCCTCCCGCCGAGGAAGGACTGAGCCCCGGCAAGCCACCCTTGCCAGGAAGATTGACAAGGCCTCGGCAAGCCATCACCTCCCTATCGAGTGGAACGAGAAGACCCCCGGCAAGGTAACCCTGTCGGGAAGAAAGAGAAGGCCCGAGGGGAGGCGGCGCCCTCGCGACCTGCGAACGCCTCCACCGACGAGCACGAGATCAACGATGCATGAGCGACGCGCCCGCCCGCACGCCAGCGCAACACCCCGGAGTTTCCATGTGTGGGTACGTGTCCAACCCCCCCTGATGAGGTCACGGAAGTGTGTCGAAGCATTTAATGCACCTCTGACAAGGCATTAACACCGTAACTGTCGGTTGGTGTTGTTTCACTCTTGAATCCACCATTCACCCACTGAGCCAATGTGGTGACCCCTTCATCTATAAAAGGAGGCCCGAGGATGAGTAGTAGGGACTTTTGGCTTTTTGACCAATCGAAAGGCTGTAAAAAGGAAAGATCTATAGTAACCCAAAACGAATAACTAAAAACATGCAGGAGTAGGGTTTTACGCACCACACGACCCCAACCTGGGTAAAAATATCTTGCCGGCCCCTGACTGTTGGTTCTGCTCTTGTCGTGACCCCTCTCCCTGCCAAACCTGCAAAAAGGGGACCGTTGAGGCCCCCATAGGTGTCGATCCTTCATCAACATCTTTGGCGCGCCAGGTAGGGGATCGCCGGAAGCAGGACGGCGTCAGCGCTACTCCGATCCGACGAGCCGCTCGTTGGCTCCACTGATCTCAGTTCCCCGTTGCATCTTCCATGAGTGGGATGAAGTAGTGGTTGCTCTGCCCGCGCAAGAGCACGTAGCGCCTCGATAGGTGTTATGCGAGCGCGGGTGGAAGGAACGGAAGCCCCAAGCTCCGCATCGCCCGACCGACACACCTCCTTGCAACACCGCGCTGCTGTCGAGGGCGTGACGGGGGGCTTCGGCCAAGACTCCGACGCTTACTCCGACCAACGCACATCTCTGGAGTGATGCATGGTCGTCGAGGACGCGTCCGAGGCCCCGAACCGCCCCTTCATGCGCCCTCCAGCTCGCATTTCTCCTTGGATCGTTGTGACGCCGGAAGGATGTGCTCGGGGGCTCCGCCAGCAAATTTCTTGCAGAAGAGACAAGAAAGTGATGTGCCCCAGCATGCCTCTTTCCTTCAGAGTGGCCAAAGGCCACCGGCGAAAACCTCGTCGTCTAGGAGGCTGCTGGAGGCGACATCAGCTTGTCGGGGGTACGGATACTCCTCCCCGGCAGCACCTTCACACGTTGCGGCTAGGCATGCTGCGACGCGCGAGATAAGTACAGAGGCAAACTTCTTGCCAGACTCTTGGTAGATTAGTTGTATCCTTTTGAAGCATCGACTTTTGTATGAGAATCCTGTGCACAGATTGACCTTGCTAGGATCAGTGCACTCCGACTCCGTTTCGAGCCTGTTCAATGACTTGAGCGGCCAGAGAGCGCCCTTATCTTGTTTCGAACTCATTCAATGTTTCAGACGGCTACGTAGCACCTTATTTTGCCTCGAGCCATGCTCGACGATATAGATGGTTGCACTAAGTGCAGCAAGGAGTCTTGCCGGTGACGACCTCCTCTGCCGAGTTTTCAGAGGATCCGCTCCTCTAAGTACTCGCGGAAGGATAAGTCAAGCCGGCAAGCATCCGGAAAGTGCAAAGGAACAATCATACAAAATGAGAGTCGAAAAATGGATGCATCTATTCATTCATTTGTCTTGATACATTCAATTCCACTTAGAAAGCATTGTTATCCTAACCTAAAGACTCTATCTTTTGACGAGGAACGACCTATGCGGAGGAGTGAAGTTCAAAAAGACAAAAAGCGAGTCAGCCCCCGGCGCAACCCAGGCTAGTCCCTCCCGGACCAGCATTGCACAGTGGAGAACAGCGCCGGAGGACAAGGCGACCGGAGGAGATGATGGGGTCGGAGCCAATGGTCGCGCCCCCTCAAAGACGAGACGTTGATGTGGGCTCCGGCAAGATGCCCCCGCTAGACGGGGGAAAGGCGTGAGCGGGCCTCGGCGGCAGGGCCAGCAGTCAGTCGGAGCTTGGGGAGTCGTACTCTGACTTTATCCCCCGAGATCCTGGCCTCTTGATACGTCTCCATCGTATCTACTTTTCCGAAATCTTTTGCCCTTGTTTTGGACTCTAATTTGCATGATTTGAATGGAACTAACCCGGACTAACGTTATTTTCAGTAGAATTGCCATCGTGTTGTTTTTGTGCAGAAATAAAAGTTCTCAGAATGTCCTGAAAATTTATGGAGAATATTTCTAGAACAAAAGAAAAATACCTGCGCAAAGATCCACCGGAGGAGGTGGACCAGTGAGCCACAAGCCCACAGGCCGCGACCACCCCCTAGGTCGTGCCGTGAGGGCTTGTGGGGCCCACGTGGCTCCACTGCCCCAAACTCAGCTCTATATCTTCCGTATTGCCTGGAAAAAAATCAGGGAGAAGGTTTCATCGTGTTTTACGATACGGAGGCGCTGCCACCTCCTGTTCTTCATGTGGAGGGCAGATCTGGAGTCCGTTTTGGGCTCTGGAGACGGGAAATCGTCGCCATCATCACCATCAACCTTCCTCCATCAATAATTCCATGATGCTCTTCACCGTTCGTGAGTAATCTCATCATAGGCTTGCTGGACGGTGATGAGTTGGATGAGATCTATCATGTAATCGAGTTAGTTTTGACGTGGATTGATCCCTAGTATCCACTATGTTCTAGATTGATGTTGTTACTACTTTGCCATGCTTAATGCTTGTCACTAGGGCCCGAGTGCCATGATTTCAGATCTGAACCTATTATGTTGTCGTCAATATATGCGTGTTTTAGATCCTATCTTGCAAGTTGTAGTCACCTACTATGTGTTATGACCCGGCAACCCCGGAGTGACAATAGCCGGAATCACTCCCGGAGATGACCATAGTATGAGGAGTTCATGTATTCACCGCGTGTTAATGCGTTGGTCCGGTTCTTTATTAAAAGGAGAACCTTAATATCCCGTAGTTTCCATTAGGACCCCGCTGCCACTAGAGGGATGGACAATGGATGTCATGCAAGTTCTTTTCCCTAAGCACGTATGACTACATACGGAATACAAGCCTACATTAGATTGACGAACGGGAGCTAGTTACTTATCTCTCTGTGTTATAGCTGTTACATGATGAATGACATCCGTTATACTCATCCATCACCGATCCACTGCCTACAAGTCTTTTACTAGTGGTCCTTGCTATGTTACTTTGTCTAGGATTGTCCCTTGCTACAAAAGGGATTGGGCCACTTTGCTACTACTGTTTCTACTGTTGTTACTCTGCTGCTGCTGCTACTGTTGTTCCTTGCTACTTCGCTGTTACTTGTTGCAAGATCCTTTTTCGTCACCGTTGGCGGGGAAGAATAGTTCCCCGTCCACATGCAACTTACTCGCGCCATTGATACAACAGTTAGGAATAGTCTGCCATCAACAGATCTGTTTCTCGCACCATTGCTATCATACTACTTTGCTACTGATACTTTGCTTGCAGACACAAATCTTTCAGGTGTGGTTGAATCTGATAAACTCTGCTGCTAATACTTGAGAATATTCTTTAGCTTCCCCTTGTGAGTGAATCAATAAATTTAGGTCGAATACTCTACCCTCGAAAACCGTTGCGATCCCCTACGCTTGTGGGTTATCAAGACCTTTTTCTAGCGCCATTGCCGGGGAAGCACAGCTATATTCTCTGAGTCCCTTGGGATTGATGTCTGCTGATCACTATGAGAAATCCGATAGATCCAAGAACTAAAGTCTTGCCTTCCACTACGAGGACAGGTAAGGAACTGCCATCTAGCTCTGCACTTGATTCACCTTCAGTTTTGAGTAAGTTTGCGACATCGCCTCCTGCTAGAAATCTTGATATGTCACCTGTGCTTGATGATGCTACTTCTGCTTCCCATGATGCTTATGTTGCTATGCTTGATACTATGCCTGATGATGCCATGCATGATACTATGCCTGATACTGCTTTTCCACTAGGTGCATTCCTTGATGCACAAATTGCTAGAGTTGCTGCTAGATGTGATGATACTTCTGAACCTGCTGATACTATTGAAGTAGAACCTGCTACTATGCTTGAATTGCCTGTTATGCCTGATACACGCTATGTTATGGAGGGAGAGATAGCTGAGGATTTTCTTGCATGTAAGGATAGCTATGATGTTGAGAAACTACTGCGCAAGTGGAAGGAAAAATCTCTGAACGCTAGGATGAAATACGACCCGAAGTTTGCTACTTCACCTATCTTTGTGACCGATAAGGATTATGAATTCTGTGTCGACCCTGAGTTAATCACTCTAGTCGAATCTGATCATTTTCATGGTTATGAGTCTGAAACGGTTGTAGCCCATCTTACCAAACTGCACGATATACCCACCCTATTCACTAGTGAGGAAAAGATCCGCCACTACTATATCCTCAAGATGTTTCCTTTCTTGCTAAAGGATGATGCTAAGACCTGGTTCACTTCTCTTGCTCCTGGTTGTGTGCGTAGCCCCCGGGATATGGTCTACTACTTCTCTGAAAAATATTTCCCTGTCCATAAGAAGCAAGCTGCCTTGCAGGAAATATACAACTTTGCTCAAGCTAAGGAAGAGAGTCTCCCACAAGCTTGGGGGAGGCTCATCCAGCTACTGAATGCTTTGCCTGATCACCCTCTTGAGAAGAATGAAATACTTGATATCTTCTATAATGGACTTACCGACGCTTCTAAAGACCACTTAGATAGTTGTGCCGGTTGTGTTTTTAGGGAACGAACTGTAGAACAAGTTGAGATTCTACTGAATAACATCTTGTGCAATGAGAATGCTTGGACTATTCCCGAACCACCTCCTAAGCCAACTCCGAAGAAAAGAGGTATTCTATTCCTCAGTCCTGAAGATATGCAAGAAGCTAAGAAATCTACTCAAGAGAAAGGCATTAAATCTAAAGATGTCAAAAATCTACCACCTATCGAAGAGATCCATGGTCTCGATAACCTGATATAGGTAGTAGAAGTAAATTCTCTGTGTAGGTTTGATGAGAGTGATATTCCTTTTGATAAACCTGCTAGCTTATGCATGGATGAATTTGAAACTTCGTTGCCAAACAACAAAGTTTCAATGATTATGTTAGCAGACAATTGGAACAGAATGCTCATATGCTTAGTCATTTAAGTGCTTGTGTGGACAGAAATGTCAATGATCTTAAGCTTCTGAGTAAACATGCCTCTATGGTTACTACTCAAGTAGAACGAGTACTTAAAGCTTAGAATGACTTGCTTAATGAGTTGAATGACAGTTCTGTCAGAGCCGTTACTAGAGGCGGTAGAATGACCCAGGAACCTTTGTATCCTGAGGGTCATCCGAAGAGAGTTGAACAAGATTCTCAAGGAGTTAGCACTGATGCATCTAGTCATCCTAGAAAGAAGAAGAAAGATGATAGGAACCTGCACACTAGCAACCCTGTTGCTGCTACCCCTGAGAGTCCAAACGATGCCTCTGTCTCTGATGCTGAAACACAATCTGGTGATGAACATGAGCCTAATGATAATATCAATAGTGATGTTCATGATGATGCTCAACCTAGCAATGTTAAGGATGTGGAGATTGAACCTGTTGATCTTGATAACCCACGGCCTAAGAATAAGAGATACGATAAGAATGACTTCGCTGCTAGAAAGCATGGTAAAGAAAGGGAACCATGGGTTCAGAAACCTATGCCCTTTCCTCCCAAACCATCCAAGAAAAAGGATGATGAGGATTTTGAGCGCTTCGTTGAAATGATCAGACCTGTCTTTCTGCAGATGTGTTTGACAGATATGCTCAAAATGTCTCCGTATGCTAAGTACATGAAATATATTGTGACTAATAAGAGGAGGATACCTGAGGTTGAGATTTCCACCATGCTCGCTAATTATACCTTCAAGGGTGGAACTCCCAAGAAACTAGGTGATCCCGGTGTGCCCACTATACCTTGCTCCATTAAAGGCAACTACGTTAGAACTGCTTTATGCGATCTTGGAGCCGGTGTTAGTGTTATGCCTCTCTATCTCTTTATCAAAGACTTGAACTGGATAAGTTGACACCCATTGAAATCTCTCTGCAAATGGCCGACAAATCAACTGCTTTCCCTATCGGCATTTGCGAGGATGTGCCTGTCGTGGTTGCTAAAGTCACTATCTTAACAGACTTTGTTATCTTGGATATTCCTGAGGACGATGTCATGGCGGTCATCCTGGGAAGACCCTTTTTAAACACCGCAGGGGCTGTTATAGATTGCAACAAAGGCAATGTCACTTTCCATGTCAATAGTAATGAGCATACGGTGCACTTTCCGAAGAAACAATGTCGAGTACATTGCATCAATGCTATCGAAAAAACTTCATCGATTCTTATTGGGAGCTTTGAATGCCCTATTCCTCGTGTCAAGATGAAGTATGATTTGCTTGTTGGGGATATACACATCCCCATCGAGGTGACCTAGTGACTATTCGAAAATTCTTCGTTCTCTTTTGCGATTCGAAAAGGTTTGTCGAGGAGACTTGATCAACCTCATTGACGTATTTTCTTTTGACGACCATGAGATGGATGAATCGAGGAGTCACAAACCTCTGTTCCAAGCTTTCACTTTAGGTTGCATAGAAAAAAAATGATAGATTTAGTTTAGTTTCCCCTATTTTCTGGTTTAGCGTCCCGTGGAAAAATATCCCAAAAATAAAAGTTCTCCGAACGTCCTGAAAATCTTGTATGATTTTTTCTGGAATTTTTGAAAAATTCTGAGATGAAGAGCTTGTCTGGGGGCCACACTAGAGGGCCACAAGCCCTAGGGGCGCGGGCACCCCCTGTCCACGCCACCCAGGCTTGTGGGGCCCACAGGCACCCTCTCCTCTCATTCTTGCTCTCATCTGGTTCTCCTACCTCCAGAAAAATCGTTTCGCAGCTCAAACCCGTGTTCTTGCTCCTCTTGCTGGGATTTTCGATCTCTTTGCTTAAATCACCATTCTCCGAACTGTTTTGGGGAAATTTCTCCTTGGTAATTGAGTCCTCCATTGGTCCAATTAGTTTTTGCTCTAGTGCCTTATACATCGCGTATTTTTGCTGCCTTGGTGACCATGTTCTTGAACTTTGCATGCTGATTCTAGCTGGTCCCAAGTAGTTTTGATGCGTAATATGGCCTCTAGGCACTTGTGGGAGTAGTTGCTATGAGTTTTGTTGAGCCTTATTCACTTTTCCTTAGAATCACTAAAAATTTCAGAAATTTTCAGAGATAGGAAAAGGGAAAAGATGAGGAGGTTCTTAAGAGTCTCGTCAAGTCGTGACCCCAAGGATGATGGGAGTGTGAAGAAGCCCAAGTATCTGGTCCCTCGAGTCGCAGAAGTTCGAGCGTGCGAGTGGCCAAGCAACGTGTTCTTATGCGCCGCTGGAATTTTTGAGGATTTTTATCACTTGGTGGAGAATGCAGGCCTTACCGTCTTCGTTGAAGATAAGTGTCTGCAATACCTCCTCCTCACTAATATCTTCGTACAAAGATTTAACTTCTATCCAAGGACGAATCCTCCTATGGTTGAGTTTAAAATTTATGATATCCCCCAGCGCATGTCACTCCAGGATTTTTGCAATGTTTGCAAATTACCTTATGTTGGGGATATTCATGAACCTCGTCCACGGGACTTGGAAGCTTTCATCGATACAATTGTTGTAGGAGAGGAGAGAGGAGTGTCTTGCGCTAGAGCTGCTAGCATTCATTTTCCAATGCTTCAATACTTCTCATTATTTGTGGGAAAATGTTTGATTGGCCGTGGGAAAGCTGGGTCCCTTAGTTCCCTAGATCTTGCGGTATTGCGCGAAGCCCTTTTTAACAATAAAACTTAAAGCTTGGGCACTATAGTAGCTCAAAGGTTGAACCTGAACCGTTCTAAAGGTGTTGTCTATGGAGGTATCTATGCTACCCATCTTGCTAGACACTTTGAGATACCTATTAGACTGGAGGAGGAAGAAGAGATTCTTCTTCCCGAGAGATATCTAGATTACGATAGCATGGTTCGCCATGACTTTCTTGATAGAGATATAAATAGAAAGATGATTTATAACCTGGTATTTAGTCAGGGTACTCGTGAGACTATTACTTTGCCTGCTCCTTCTTTGTTCAATCTTCATGCAGGCAGGTACATTATTATGCCCTCGGACATCTACACATATTGGGGCTTAGCCCGACCACAGGTGCCCGTGCCCGAGCCACCAGTCGAGTACCATATGCCGGTTTATCAGTGGGAGCCAGAGGAGCTCACACAGCAGTGGCATCCTCAGTCCACTCTGGAGTACCCCGGAGCTGGTTATTTCCCTCCTTGGGAGTAGACCAACTTAGGCCAAAATCCTAAGCTTGGGAGAGTACGTGTTCTCACCGACTTTACATTCTTGCTTATGCTTTCACTTTGTTAGCCGGTGTTCACACTTTGCCACTATATCATCCATGCTAGTTTATTTTCTTTTTCTCGTTTTCTTTTCGTGTGTCTGTCTAGTTTGAGAGAACCCAAAAAGATTTTCTTTTCTTCTTTTGCTTGTTGGGAGCTTTCTCGTGTAGATAGTTTTCTTTTTGTTTGGGTCAAGGTAGAAGATAATGGTTACAATGTTTAGTGGCTCTTGCATGCATACCTGTTTAGCTTTCAAAGAGCCATATTACTTTGTCTTCTCCTTTGTGTTTGCCTGCAGATTCCAGCTTAGTCCAATGCACGAGCATGCTTATTATTGTTCACATCGTTCGGTCGTGCAAGTGAAAGGCAATAATGACGATAAATGATGAAGTGACTGAGCGTGGAAAAGCTGTTATGAACTCAATCTATTTTGTTTTTGTAAAAATGACTAGCTCATCATGCCTGATTCAGCTTTGTTGTGAGAGAAACATGTTTGCATTGACAACATAGAGATCATAGTTGCTTATGACATGCTTACTTAGCTAGGAGCTTATAATGGTTTGTATTGGTTGCCCACATGAATGTTGAGATGACTATGATGTAGTATGATAGGATGGTATCCTCCTTTGAATGATTCAAGTGGCTTGACTTGGCGCATGTTCACGCATGTAGTTGAAACAAAATCAACATAGCCTCTATGATATTCATGTTCATGGTGATTTATGTCCTACTCATGCTTGCACTCAATGTTAGTTAATCTCAATGCATTTTGATGACTGTTGTCGCTCTCTAGTTGGTCGCTTCCCAGTCTTTTGCTAGCCTTCACTTGTACTAAGCGGGAATACTGCTTGTGCATCCACCTCCATAAACCCAAAGTTGTTCCATATGAGTCCACCATACCTACCTATGTGCGGTATCTACCTGTCGTTCCAAGTAAATTTGCATGTGCCACTCTCTAAACCTTCAAGAATAATCTGTTTTGCATGCCCGAACCGCTCATGTGGTGATAGGGGCTATTGGTATCTTCCATGCTAGGCGTGTTATCCTCGATATGTGTTTATTCACTATCATTCACGAGAAAGGGGCCGGTAATTGGAATTCCCAGTTCCATGCTCAAATCAAAAAGATAATTGCAAACGAAACTCCCCCAGGATTGATGTTGGTATGGACGGTACCCGAGGATTCGGCTAGTCGTGGAGTGTGATTGATTGGTGGTGGGGTAGTCAAAACTTTACTTTTCTGTTTGGGACCGCATATAGCATGTGTAGCATGGAAGATGTTGAGAAATCTTAGTCATTGCATTGACAATGAAAGCATGCCACCCAAAATTATTATCTCTATTTTCAAAGCTTGAGCTCTGGCACCTCTGCAAATCAATGCTTCCCTCTGCGAAGGGCCTGTCTATTTATGTTCCTGTTGAGTCATCCTCCTCTTACAAAAGCACCAATTAGAGGGCACCACTGTCGTTTTTATGCTTTGCTTTTAACTGTGTTGAGTATGACTGTGACTGGATCTTCATTGCCATGAATTACAATGTTTAGTCAGCCCTTGGTATTTGAAGGTGCTCTGCATTTATGTTTTGCGGTCTTAGAAAGAGCTAGCGAGATACCATCTATTCATACTGCTTCATGTTGTTTGGATTGAAGTGTTGATATTTGAGGCTTATCATTATTTGCTCGCTAGCTGATTATGCCATTGATATGAGTTTACCGTGAGACCTTGATGTCATTTGCTTATGTGGTTTGCTTGTGATCTTGCTGAAATTCTGGTTATGAGTTAGACATAGTTGCAACAACAAGATCAAACAGAGTTCGTCAAAGTTTTTCTTTTGTCTCTTTCAGTTTGTCAACTGAATTGCTTGAGGACAAGCAAGGCTTTAAGCTTGGGGGAGTTGATACGTCTCCGTCATATCTACTTTTGTGAACTCTTTTGCCCTTGTTTTGGACTCTAATTTGCATGATTTGAATGGAACTAACACGGATTGACGCAATTTTCAGCAGAATTTCCATGGTGTTGTTTTTGTGCAGAAATAAAAGTTCTCGGAATGTCCTGGAAATTTACGAGGAATTTTTCTGGAATAAAAGAAAAATACCTGCGCAAAGATCCACCAGATGAGGTGGACCAGTGGGCCACAAGCCCACAGGCCGCGGCCACCCCCCTAGGCCGCACTGTGAGGGCTTGTGGGGCCCACGTGGCTCCACCTCCCCCAAACTCAGCTCTATATCTTCCGTCTCGCCGGGAAAGAAATCAGAGAGAAGGTTTCATCACGTTTTACGATACGGAGGCGCTGCCACCTCCTGTTCTTCATCTGGAGGGAAGATCTGGAGTCCGTTTTGGGCTCCGGAGAGGGGAAATCGTCGCCATCGTCATCATCAACCTTCCTCCATCGACAATTCCATGATGCTCTTCACTGTTCTTGAGTAATCTCATCGTAGGCTTGCTGACGGTGATGAGTTGGATGAGATCTATCATGTAATCGAGTTAGTTTTGATGGGGATAGATCCCTAGTATCCACTATGTTCTAGATTGATGTTGCTACTACTTTGCCATTCTTAATGCTTGTCACTAGGGCCCGAGTGACATGATTTCAGATCTGAACCTATTATGTTGTCGTCAATATATGTGTGTTTTAGATCCTATCTTGCAAGTTGTAGTCACCTACTATGTGTTATGACCCGGCAACCCCGGAGTGACAATAGCGGGAACAACTCCCGGAGATGACCATAGTATGAGGAGTTCATGTATTCACCGCGGGTTAATACGTTGGCCCGGTTCTTTATTAAAAGGAGAACCTTAATATCCCGTAATTTCCATTAGGACCCCGCTGCCACGGGAGGGATGGACAATAGATGTCATGCAAGTTCTTTTCCCTAAGCACGTATGACTACATACGAAATACATGTCTACATTAGATTGACGAATGGGAGCTAGTTACTTATCTCTCCGTGTTATAGTTGTTACATGATGAATCACATCCGTTATACTCATCCATCACCGATCCACTGCCTACGAGTCTTTTACTACTGGTCCTTGCTACGTTACTTTGTCTAGGCTTGTCCCTTGCTACAAAAGGGATTGGGCCACTTTGCTACTACTGTTGCTACTGCTGTTACTCTGCTGCTGCTGCTACTGCTGTTCCTTGCTACTTCGTAGTTACTTGTTGCAAGATCCTTTTTCATCACCGTTGGCGGGGAAGAATAGTTCCCCGTCCACGTGCAACTTACTCGAGCCATTGATACAACAGTTAGGAATAGTCTGCCATCAACAGATCTGTTTCTGGCACCGTTGCTATCATACTACTTTGCTACTGATACTTTGCTTGCAGACACTAAACTTTCAGGTGTGGTTGAATCTGATAAACTCAGCTACTAATACTTGAGAATATTCTTTAGCTTCCCCTTGTGAGCGAATCAATAAATTTGGGTCGAATACTCTACCTTTGAAAACTGTTGCGATCCCCTACACTTGTGGGTTATCACCTCCCAAGAGCGCCACTCCCGCTGCTGTACCACTCGTAGCTATCGCTGGAGGAGGGAAACTCGACGCCGCTCGAGCTCTCTTCGTAGCAGCCAAGACGCGCACCTGAGCTCCCATATAGCTTGATGGAGAGCACGTTGTCCGCCGTCATATTGAAGCGGAGAACGTGCCCATCCTAGAGATTGTGGGCACTAGCAAAGCTCTACCACCCACGACAAAGGAACATGAGCCGGGGCCCCGGATGCTCTACGGCCACCAGTACGACACCATTGCCGCAGCCGTGTACCCACAGCCATAGCATCGGGGGCTTCTCTTCCTCCATCGCCTTGGCAAAGGCGCTGGGGAGCTGTAGCCGGGTCCTGGCGCGTCCTCGCAATTGGATAAGGAACTCCAATGGGTTCCTTTCGACGTGAGTTCCCACCGGAAAGAGCCTCGGAGAAGGCAGAGATGCTGGAATAGCGCTCCGCCTCCCTCGTCCACATCCTCGGCGGCCTTGGCCCCTCAAGCGTCTCCCGCCACGGTCGACGGGGCTGCCGTTGGCTGCGGCTCGTGAAGTTGTGGCATGATCCGTGCGGGATCCCCTTGCCACCCTAGCGGCCGACAAAGGCCATCCCTGTCCCCTAACCATGATTAGGAGCGGGTGCCACCGGCAAAGCTGAAAGAAACAAGAGAAGACAAGGCGATAGGCGCGGAACGCTTCGAGAGTGACATGGATGGGCAAAACTTCCACACAAACACCCTAATTTATAGGGCAAAGCTCGGAGGCCACCCTCCTCGCTCCAGAAGCCACCACCCCTCTCGCCCAATCTCCCTCAAGTGACGAGCGGAACATGGAACCGCCCTGATGCACCAATGCATGCAGGGGCGGGCCCATCCACACCCGTGGCTTTTGAGGCCATGATTGCCACTTGCCCGACCGCCGCTGCGCATGTCCTACACGTGGCAGAGGCATTTTCAAGGAATAAAGAGGCCATCACGCGCACGCCGTGCACCCTCCCACTTCCCACGTTCAATGCGCACCGTGGGGAAAGAAAGCTTGTAACGGATCGATTCCGATAAGCCCGACGCCCGCGAGTCCGCACACCACTTTGGGCCTGGCCCAACAATGCCTCGCATGCGTGTGTGGCCTAGGCCCGGGGGCTACTATGGTGCACTGAAGACTGGGGTCTCCAGTGCCCCGGACTAGTGTGCGGACACCGGCAGCCCCTCCATAGCGGCAAGGCGCGTCACTGGGGCTTAGGGTGGAAGCAAGACTCAGAAGCCACCAGGTGCAGATGGCAAGCCCCGGCAAGCACTCGCTTGCTGGGAAGGAAGAAGAGACCTTGGGAGGGGCTCCCTGCCGGGGAGATAGAAAATGCCACGACGAGACCCTCCCGCCGAGGAAGAAGGACTGAGCCCCAGCAAGCCACCCTTTCCGGGGAGATTGACAAGGCCTCGGCAGTCCATCACCTCCCAGGCCCAGGGCGCCCTCGCGACCTGCGAACGCCTCCACCGACGAGCACACCGACGATGCATGAGCCACGCGTCCGCACGCACGCCAGCGCAACACCCCGGAGTTGCCATGTGTCGATACGTGTCCAACCCACCCTGACGAGGTCAGGGAAGTCTGTCGAAGCATTTAATGCACCTCTGACAAGGAAGTAACACTGTAACTGTCGATCGGCGTTGTTTCACTCATGAACCCACCGTTCACCCACCGATCCACTGTGGTGACCCCTTCACCTATAAAAGGAGGCCCGAGGCTCAGTAGTAGGGACTTTCAGCTTTTGGACCAATCAAAGGTTGTAAAAAGGACAGATCTACAGTAACCCAAAACGAATGACTAAACACATGCAGGAGTAGGGTTTTACGCACCACACGTCCCGAACCTGGGTAAAAAGATCTTGCTAGGCCCTGACTGTTGGTTCTGCTTTTGCCGCGAGCCCTCTCCCTGCCAAACCAGCAAAAAGGGGACCATTGAGGCCCCCATAGGTGTCGATCCTTCACCGACAGCTACTATTATCTTGCTGTCATTATTTGTGTTTTATTTTATTTTGCAATTTATAGTTATCATCAATTATCTACACACCTCATTTTCTTGCATATAACGAGATCAAGGGGATTGACAACCCTATTGCCCGCGTTGGGTGGAAGTTGTTTGTTTCTTTTTGTCAGTCACTGAAGATGGTTGAGGATTAGTATTCCTATTGGTTCAATAAACCTTGGTTTACTAACTGAGGGAAATACTTACCCGCATTGTGCTGCCATAACCCGTTCCTGTTCACGGAAAACCCAACGCAGATCATAGTCATCAGGCAGGATTTATGGCGCCGTTGTCGGGGAGTACCATCACCAACTATCAAGTAGCTTCTCACAAATTTTCATTCACGTGTTCTTATTTTTATTTCCTGTTATATTTATTTTTTCACATAAAAATTAAAAATACGAAAATATTTATCTTTGCATGTTACTAGCACTCTTGTTCGAAGTCATGTCTAGTCCTTCTACGGAAATGCCTCCCCCCTTACTTGGGATAATGTTCCGAAGTTTTAAATTTTAAGCGCTTGGGTGATGAAACTCTAAAAGAAACTTGGGATAGATTGCTTGTTATACAAAAGAGATCTAAGATCAAATGTCATATTAATTTACTTCTTAGAAGTTTTTACATTGGCTTACCTTTATCCTTTAGA
Source organism: Hordeum vulgare subsp. vulgare (assembly GCF_904849725.1). Lineage (NCBI taxonomy): Eukaryota > Viridiplantae > Streptophyta > Magnoliopsida > Poales > Poaceae > Hordeum > Hordeum vulgare. Next base: position 250,258,889 of record NC_058522.1, on the reverse strand, counting down.
AATGTCCTTTATTCCATGTTTGAAAAAGATTTTCTTGTGAATAATGCTTTTCATACTTATGAAATGATGAACATTATATTTGGGCAACCCAAGATAGAGACTATTGAACCTACCGTGTTGGTTATTCACAGTCAAACCGAGCTAATGACAGAAACTAAGGCTATCATGGAAACCAATTTTTAAGTACTTTACAATTTGTCTAATAAAATCAATAGCAATGTTGTAATGAAAAATAAGAGATTTGATGCTTTGGATCAAAATATTTATGATCTAAGCATTTTGAGTGATTACATGAAAATTATCAAGGACAAATTGGAACAAATTGTCCACTGTGTCAAAGATGACAACACTTGAAACTATGCATTATGCCTAGCTAAGGGCATGAAACAATAGCACTTCTTGGGAGGCAACATAATAGTTATCTTAATTTTTGCTTTTTAGTTTCTGTTCTTTTGTGTTGACATGATTATTGCCTTTGTAATGATTATCTGTTTATGTTTTAGTTAGTGTTTGTGCCAAGTAAAGCCTATGGGATAATTTATTTATGAGTATGATTGATGTTGTGCAAAAACAGAAACTTTCATCTCAAGTGCAGAATTGTTAATTCTCTGCTAGAGCGTTCTAAATTCTTGAAATTGTTACACAATATTTTTGTACAAATTCTCCATGTTTTCCTGGGTATTCAGAATTTTTAGAGTTATAGAATATGGGATCTTTACAGATTGCTACTGAGTATTTTGTTTTAAACAAATTCTGTTTTGCGTGCATAGTTTGCTTGTTTTGATAATGCTATGGATTATATGGGGGCGTATAAGTCATGGATAAGTTAGAATATAGTATCGATTATGCTATTATAAATTAAGAATCAATTTATAACAGTACCTAAAATATGCAATATGTTTCTTATACTAATGGATCTCACGAAGTTTTGTTGAGTTTTGTGTGATTGAAGTTTTCAAGTTTTGAGTGTCATCGCGATGCACCATGGAATAAGGAGTAGCAAGAGACTAAGCTTGGGGATGCCCAAGGCACCCCAAGTATTATTCTAAGGAAGACTCAAGCGTCTAAGCTTGGGTATGCCCCGGAAGGCATCCCCTCTTTTGTCTCAAACCATCGATATGTCACTTGGAGCTACATTTTTGTTCATCACATGATATGTGTTTTGCTTGGAGCGTCTTTTGCTTTGGTTCGCTTTTACTTTAAGTTTGTCACAATCATCATTTGCTTGACACACCTATTACAAATAGAATCACCTTCATTATGATTTGCTAGAATACTCTATGTGCCTCACTTATATCTTTTGAGCTTGGCACTTGCTCTAGTAATTCACTTATATCTTTTCGAGCACGGTGGTGTGTAGATTTTATAGAAATAATTTGCTCTCTTTCTTCACTTATATTTGTTTCAGAGCTGAATAAATAGTGATGTTAATTTGCATGGGTCATAATACTAGCCCAAAAGTAATAGGCATTCAATGAATGATAATGAAAACCATCATGTAGCACACATAGAGAAATTGTGTGTTAATGTCATTGATATGGTAATATGAAAAAGGTGTAAGTCCATAATTGTTGATTCATATAGGTGTCGGTATTAAAGGGGTGTTAACTTGTTGTTCATCTAAATATTAAAGAGGCATGGTGATGATGTGTGAGCATTCTTATTCCTCGTTAAAATCCTAGTGTTGTCTCGAGTCGGGGGCGCGCAGCGGTTAACTCCTACCAACCCCCTCCCTCGGGGCATGCGATTAGTGCTTTGATATGTGATAAAACTAATAAAACTTCACAATAAGTATGTGAGTTCTTTTTGACTAATGTGACACCTTGGACATACGCATCTTTACCTTCTCATATTTGCTAGCCTCTTCGGTACCGTGCATAGCCCATTCTCACCTCGAGGATTGGTGCAACTTCCGCCGGTGCATCCACACCCCGCAGCATGATACGCTCTGTTGCACATAAGACTCATTAAATCTTCCTAAAAACAGCCACCATACCTACCTATTATGTCATTTCCATAGCCATTCCGAGATATATTGCCATGCAAATTCCATCGTCACTTCACATGACTAGTTCGTTCATCGTCATATTGCTTTGCATGATCATATAGAGCTGACATAGTATTTGTGGCAAAGCCGCCTTCCATCATGTTTTTGATACATGTCACGCTAGATCATTGCACATCCTGGTACACTGCCAGAGGCATTCTCAGAGAGTCATATCTTCTTATCAGTTCTCCATATTGAGTTGTAAGTAAATAAAAGTGTGATGATCAGCCTTGCTAGAGCATTGTCCCAGTGAGGAAAGGATGATGGAGACTATGATTCCCCCACAAGTCGGGATGAGACGCCAGGATGAAAAATAAATAAAATGGGGGACGCCAAATGAGCCCACCATATATATAAATACAATATTATGGGGGAGGCAAAAACAAAGAAAAAAAGAGAAAATCCCACCATCTAAAAATAAATGAGAGAAAAAGAGAGAAGGGACAATGCTACTATCATTTACCACACTTGTGCCTCAAAGTGGCACCATGATATTTATAGCGAGAGTCTCGTATGCTGTAACCTCCATATGCTAGTGGGAATTATCTTATCGTAATAAACTTGGCTTCTATATTCCAATGACGGGCTTCCTCAAATGCCCTAGGTCTTCATGAGCAAGCAAGTTGGATGCACACCCCACTTAGCTTCAGTTGAGCTTTCATACACTTGTAGCTCTAGTTCATCATTTGCATGGCAATCCCTACTCCTCGCATTGACATCTATCGATGGGCATCTCCATAGCTCATTGGTATGCCTAGTTGATGTGAGATTATCTTCTCCACTTTTTACCCCTTTGATATCTACCACCATATTCTGTTCCACCTATATGATATGTCCAATGGTTCACGCTCATGTATTGCGCGGAGAATAGAAGGTTGATGCATATTGAAAAAATACGTTCCAATTGCCTGACTTGGACACCATGATGCTTAACATTTGTGTTTATGTGGTGAAGATGGAGTCATGCGTTGCTAATACAATAAAGATGAATAGGACATAAACATTCTTTTAGGATCACATACTTTGAAAATAAAAAATTATGTTGCTTATACTTAATAAATATTATTATGTTGTAGTTTTTTTAATTCATCATTTCTCAATGATCATACATACAAGAGATTACATTATGGATAGCATGTCACATAAAAAATTCTGTTTTATCATTTACCTACTCTAGGACGAGTAGGAATCAAGCTTGGGGATGCTGATATGTCTCCAACTTATCTATAATTTTTTATTGTTCCATGCTGATATATTATCATTATAGGATAATTTTAAGGCATTTATTTACCAATTTATAATATTTTTGAGCACTAACCTATTGACCCAGTGCCCAGTGCCAATTCATGTTTTCTGCGTGTTTTTTGCTTTGCAGGTTTACCCTACCAATCGAACTCCAAATGCGACGAAATTTTAATATGATTTTTCTGGACTATATGAAGACCTGCAAGCATTGGAAGTGGACGAGAGGCCACACGATGGAGGCACAAGCGAACAAGGCAAGGCACAAGGCTTGGCCGTGCCCTGATGGCTTGTGGCCCCCCTGGATGCCTCCCGAAGTCCCTCTCTAACCTATAAATCCACAAATATTTCGAAAACCCCATGAGCACTCCTGAAACACTTCTTCCGCCACCACAAGTCTGTGTTCCGATGGGAGGTCATCTAAACCTCCGTTCGGACGATCTGTCGGAGGGGAGATCAATCACGGAGGGCATCTATATAAACCTTGCTACCCTCACCTTGATGTGTGAATAGTTCACCACAGACCTACGGGTCCCTAGGCAGTACCTAGATGGAAATCTCTGTCTCTTATGATCTTCAATACCATGTTCATTGCATCTTCGCTTTTATATATTCGATGTAATCACTATGTATGGTGTGTTTGTCAGGATCCGATGAATTGTGGGTTTATGTTCAGATTATTCATGAAAATATTTGAGTCACCTTTAATTATTATGATTCTTAATTGCATGATCATCATATCTTCGTAATGCTCTTCGATCTATTGAGATAGTTTGGCCAACTAGATTAATATTTCTTCACTGGGAGTGGTGCGGTGTAGTAGGTTCAACCTGGCGAATTTCTACATCCTAGTGGCAGAAGGGGACAAGATGTGTCTTTGTGTTGCTGCTACTAAGGATAAAACGATGGGGTTTATTCATATTAGTTGAGTTTACTTTGTCTGCATCATGTCATTATTCTCCAAGCGTTACTCTGTTTTTACTTAATACATAGAGAGGCAAGGATAGAAGCGCTCTTGAAGTGGAGTAATAGTAATAGATGCAGGCATGACTCGGCCTATTTGATTATGGACGTGATGCCTATATACACATGATCGTTGCCGTGAAAATTGCATAATTATTCGTTGTTCTATCAATTGCCCAAAATTAATTTGTTTACCCACCATAGGCCTTTGCCATGAGAGATACCATTAGGGAACACTAAGGCCCTCAGGTCTATTCATTTATATATTTACAAACTCTACTATTACCTTGCTGCCATTATTTGTGTTTTTATTTTATTTTACAATTTAAAATTATCGACAATTATCTAAACACCTCATTTTCTTGCAAATAACGAGATCAAGGGGATTGACAACCCTCTTGCCTGCGTTGGGTGCAAGTTGTTTGTTTCTTTGTGTGCAGTCGTTGAAGACGGTTGAGGATTGGTATTCCTATTGGTTCGATAAACCTTGGTTTCATAACTGAGGGAAGTACTAACCCGCATTGTGCTGCAATAACCCGTTCCTCTTTACGGAAAACCCAACGTAGATCACAATCATCTGTGAGTTGTGTAAGCATTAGTTGTATGACAAATTCAGCAAGTGTCAATTTTGGCTAAAGCAAGTCGGATTTTTGGGCCACGTAATGACCCTAGAAGGCATAGCAGTAGATCTTGAAAAGGTCAAGGCCGTAAATGGATGGCCGCAACTAGCCAACGTGATAGATGTGTGAAGTTTCCTCGGAATGGTAGGATATTACCGGTGATTCATTGAAGGCTTCTCCACTATTGCCAAACCCATGACCCACTACTCAAAAAGAACAATAAGTTTGAATGGACTAAAGCATGCGAGAATAGCTTACAGGAGCTGAAGAAGAGACTAACCACTGCAGTAGTGTTAATCGTCCCTGACCTACACAAGGATTTTGAGGTATATTGTGACGCCTCAAGGAAAGTCCTCGGATGCATACTTATGCAAGAAGGAAAAGTCGTGGCTTATGCCTCGAGACAATTATGACGACACGAAGAAAATTATCCCACTCATGATTTAGAATTGGCCGGAGTGATAAACGCTCTCAAGGAGTGGAGACATTTCCTACTTGGAAATCTCCGTGAGATATACACATATCATAAGAGTCTCAAGTATATCTGCACACAGCAAGATCTAAACCTGCGACAACGCCGTTGGATAGTGTTGATTAAAGATTATGATGTGGGCATTCACTATCTTCCCAGTAAAGCCAACGTGGTAGCTGATGCTCTCAGTAGGAACCTCGCTCCAACAAATGGAACTATGCAAAGTTTAATGTGTGAGTTCATTCAGGAGTTCGCTCAGCTAAACTTGCTTCTCGTGCCAGAAGGCACCATGGACAAACTGGAAGTACAACCCACTCTAGATGAGCAGATAAAGAAGGCTCAGAAGGAGCACCCTAGTATTGAAGGCATAAAAAGGAAGGTGAGCCTAGGGAAGGCCCTGAATTCATTGTTTATGAACATGTGATATTATGGTATGGCGACCGGCTATGCGTACCAGACCAAGAAGACCTCAAAGTTCAAATTTTGGAAGAAGCTCACAATGTGCCGTATTCAATCCATCATGGAGGTACAAAGATGTACAAAGACCTACAAGCAAAGTATCGGTGGCACGGAATGAAGAGGGATATCACTTCTTTCATTGCACACTATGATTCTTGCCAGCGAATCAAAGCAGAACATCAGAAGCCAGCAGGGCTGTTAAATCCTATGAAGGTACCCGAAAGGAAATGGGATGAGGTCGGCACGGACTTTGTTGTGAGACTACCCCGGTCCCGACACGAACACGATGCTATATGGGTTATCACAAATCGGCTCACCAAGGTGGCTCACTTCATTCCAGTAAAGACCACTTACTCCACCCAGAAGCTAGCCAAATTGTACCTTGCCTGTATCGTCTCCTTACATGGGATCCCTGAAACCATAGTATCCGACCAAGGCACTCAGTTTACATCGAGGTTTTGGGATTATTTACAACAAGCCTTGGTATCACAGTTAGTGTTCAACACAACATATCACCCCCACACTGGAGGACAAACCGAACGTGTGAATAGAATCCTCGAGGACATGCTCAGGGCATGTATACTAACATATCGAAATAGTTGGGAAGACAGTTTGCCTTACGCTGAATTTTCATACAACAACAACTACCAGGCAAGTCTGCAAATGTCACCTTTTGAATCTTTATATGGACCAAGGTGTCGTACACCCCTAAATTGGTCAGAGACCGGAGATAGCCGTATCTTTCGCCCGCAAATGCTTCAAGAGTCTGAGGACAAGGTAAAGCTCATCAGAGAGAGAGTCAAGATAGCCCAAAGCCGTCAGAAGATCTATTACGATAAAAAACACCATGACGTCGGCTTTGAACCAAACGATTATGTGTACCTCAAATTTTCACCAATGAGAGGGTTACAAAGGTTCATGGTGAAAGGCAAGCTTGCACCCCGCCTCATCGGGACATTTAGAGTAATCTCTCAAAGAGGCCAAGTTGCCTATCAGCTCGACCTACGTGCAGAATTATTGGATGTACACGACATGTTCCATATCTCGCAACTAAGGAAGTGTGTCAGAAATCCAGATAAATAGGTATCTCATGAGAGTATAGAAGTCCAACCAGACCTCTCTTATCAGTAACACCCCATAATAATACTAGAGGAAGTAGAAAGAAGGACACGTCAGAAAGTCACCAAGCTATTTAGGGTATAGAGGAGTAAACATTGAAAGGATGATGCCATTTGGGATTGAGAACACTTTCTGCAGAAGGAACACCCGCTACTACTCGAGGACTGGCTGAAATCTCGGGGATGAGATTTTTCTGAAGGGGGGTAGGTGTTGAAACACCAACAAATTTTTAATTTGGATTTCTCTGGTTTTAATTGTTTTAAAGTGGATTTCTAAGATTTTTGATAAAAGCAATTTTTGGAATCCTTTGAAAATCCTTTCTTGAGAAAAATATTTTTGAGTATCTTCCACAACAACTCAGGTTCGAATAGAGCTTTTACCTAGTTTCTCTCCCTTTAAAATGTCTTAACTTGGAGGAGCCCTTCTATATCTTGTTTTAACAAATTCTATGAAATGAGTCCCCAAAGATTTTTGTTAACTTACCTTACTTCAAAAATTCCTCCCCCTCCATCTTAATTTGATTTCTAACCCATGGCTCTTCTCTGTCACCTACACATCTATTAAATATGGTTTCTCAAAGTTTTGGAAAGATCTCACCACCTTTCATATTTTATTTTAACAAAAACTATTTTCTGTAATCACTTTTGACCCCTAGATTTTTACAAAGGAACTCATAGATTCCTTTGGCCTCTCATTTCCAAATCCCTAACCTTGGTAAAACTTAGTATCGTGTCTTCATTTCTCCAAAAATATTCTGGTTGCTAGTTTGAAATTTTAAAATTTGGTTTGACCCAAGTTTGACCAAAATTCTATGTTTTTGTTAAAAACCTGACTTAACTAATTTATAAAAAATTGAAAATTTACATAAACCTCTAGAATAAATGAGAGGCCATCTCATAAATTTTTAGAGTCAAATAAATTTTTCTCATGCAGTTTTCATTTGATCGAGCACCTGGTGTGCACTGTTGCTTATCACTTTGAGAGTTTGAGTGTTCATCATTTCAGATTCAGGTTTCAGAATTTTTGCAGCGTCAATCTAAACAGTTCGACAGGGGCATCTTCCCACTGTGTTTCTCCCTTATCCCCAGCGCTACTTGTTTGTTTGGTGCCTTATGGGTGTCGGTGGCCAGCTGGCACGCCGTCCGCAAACCCATCCGCGATGGCAGAGCCGATCGCTGCGGCTTCCAGAGCAACCCATCGAGAGCCAGCGCCGACCAAGACCACCCTTTCCCTGTGGAGCCTACGCGTGGCTGTTCCCCCACCCAGCGTGTGTTGCACAACCCTCAGGCCTTGTTTGGTACTAGTGTATTTTAGGGAATTTGTGGGGATTATCCCGGTCAAACCCCTCAATCCCCACACATCCCATAACATCATTTGGTTCTAGTGTATTTGATATGTTTCATCCCCACACTTCCCCTCAAATCCCCAAATTATAGTGCATTTTTCTCAATACTCAATACACTACCCCTACCTAGTGTATTGGGGATATATGGGGATTTGAAGGGATTGGGTGAAGGTTGGGGTTTCACCCAATCCCTTGGGGATTATCCCTACCAAACTCCTCAAAAACACTAGTACCAAACAAGGCCTCAGCGTGGCCTGAGCAGCACACGACGCGCTCCCTGCAGCCGCCATGGCCGTCGGCCAACGTCCCGTGAACCAAGGCCATCCTTGCCTAATTATCTCGAGTTAGTGCAAAAATGGAACCCTGGAGAGTACAGTAGACCACCCTGACACCTTAAGCCCCTGCTAACCCCGCCATTCATTGTAAACGGTACCAGAGGTAACTCCGTTACGACAACCGCCTCGAGCCCCTATAAATAGGAGCCTCCCGAGCAGTTTGGCGGCACAGCTCCTCTCCCCTCCTCTCCGAGCTCCACCCAAGCCCCCAGAGAGCCTCAGGGAGGCCTTCTTCCCCGACACCGTCCACCCTAATCCACTTCAAGCCCCGGCAAAATTCTCGCCGGTGAGTGAGCGGGAGCTCCTCAATGTTGGCCAGTAGCCCCCTAGAGAACCCAACCCTCCGACCTGCACCTCAATTTGGTGGCAGGGACGCTCCCCGGTGAGATTGTGTGATGCCCGACGCTGTCCTCCGCCGGAGAAGGAGACGCCATCGACGTGGTGCTTGTCAACGACCACCTCCACCTGCCACCGACGCAGAAGGACATGATGAGCACTCCGGTGTCCTTGGTTTGCTTTGCCCTGCCGTAGATCGCCCTCGGTGACCACCGTGTGTCTCTAACGTCGGTGGAATTTCAACTATGACGATTGGGGACCCTTCGTCAGGATTCTGTTATTTTCGAACCGCTTTTCTAAAAAGTCTTCTGCCAAATGCGCTTTCCCCTTAAGCTGGCGTATTATGTATCGGGCGCTTTGCTTTGTTTCAAACTAGCATGTGGATTGTTTCTTATATCTTTTAAATTACAAAAGCTTTCAAAGTGATTCTTTTTGCAAAAAAATTCTCTAGATGTCTAGTTTACTTTCATATTTATTTAAATACGTTTGGAGATAGTAGTTATACCCTTAGCACATATCATAGTTTATGATGTATGACGTAGATACCGACAAGGGAAATGTTGACGTCAACTTCGTCGAGCTTGATCCCGACTATGTGGAATGAGGCAAGCATGTTTGAACTTTTGATGTGATGTTTGCTGATTAAAAAATTTAATTATCACCTGCTTAACTAACATATTGCATATTACTTACGTACAATTTGATATGTGGCTATGATGACTTATATGGTTGTGAGAGGCCGTGGATAACCTACTCACGCAGAACATGATAGGTTGTGGCCTCATCATGCCAGATTGATGATCGTGATGAGAATAAGTTGGATAACTCGAGTATTGACCTAGATCGAGTGTTGTCGGTGTGTTACCTTTATTATCATGCTGCCACAGTGTTTCCGAAAAGGAATTCGGTATAGTCGCTCGTAGACCTATTATCAGTTGCACACCAAGTAGAGGGGCCAAGATGAAGGTATCCACGGCCGTTGACTAAACCCAGTCTTTCGGTTGGGTCACATGGGTGTTTCCGGTATGGGACCGAGAGGGAGGGCACTCCCTGGTTGTACGCGGTATAAGTTTGATCCCATGCAATTTCGAGGTAGGAGCCTCCCCATCCTATGGTTTTTTCCTGGTAGCGTAGTCCGGGTGAGATCATTCTTTGCGGGGGTAAAAATGGGTGTGTGCTTGTTCTGAGTGTTTGCTTCTAAAATACCGTACGCGGGATTAGTCCTCATGACTATTGGAACCCGTGGGCTATGGGTAAAGAGTACACCCTCTGCAGAGTCAAAACTATTCGAGTAGCCGTGTCCACGGTCAAGGACGGCTAGTTGATAGGTCAAGTGTCAGTCTTAGAGTCGGTCCCTGGAGCACATGTTTGGATTATAAATAATGGTTATGAACATTTGACGGTAAGATGCATGGAAATTTTACTAGTTGGATATATGGTTACTCGGAATATCTTGAAGGTTGGTTGTACCACCCGGATAACCCTTTATGTGGCGTCGCTAAGATGCCGGACTGTGGCTTATTATTTATGCCCTCTCTGTGGTGTCGCTAAGTTGCCCGACTGTGGCTTATTATTTATGACCTCTGTGTGGTGTCCCTAATATGCCCGACTGCGGCTTGTTATAATATTATGCCCTGTATGCAGTGTTGCTTAAACGCCCGACGTTAGTTTTTTATTTTTACCTGTTATTCTTTTGACGTCTCGCTTAAGACACCCGATCGGTGCATTTTATTTTCTGCTTGGATATTTTACGAGGATTACCGCCCGACTTATCCACTCTAACTTAACTGTTATTAATACCTTTATCTTGATAACTGTGATATTTAACCATGCGTATTTAAATTGCTGCATGCACCTCATCTTTTGTTCAAACTGTTTGTGAATACTTTTCAAAGTACTCACTGGCTTGTTGATGTGGCCAGATTTGGATGAAGGAGACCTCATGGATGAAGAGTTTGATAGCGAGTCCAACGCCTAGAGGAGTCACAGTCACTCTTGCGATCATGGAGTCTATCGCTGTATTATTTCACCGCTTGCGTGGTTGTTTATTTTTACATGTTATTCTTTTGACGCGTCGCTTCACACACCCGATCGGTGCATTTTATTTTCTGCTTGGATATTTCGGGAGGATTACCACACGACTTATCCACTCTAACTTAACTGTTATTAATACCTTTATCTTGATAACTATGATATTTAACCATGCATATTTAAATTGTTGCATGCACCTCATCTTTTGTGCAAACTGTTTGCGAATACTTTTCAAAGTACTCACTGGCTTGTTGATGTGGCCAGATTTGGATGAAGGAGACCTCATGGATCAAGAGTTCGATAGCGAGTCCAATGCCTAGAGGAGTCTCAGTCAGTCTTGCGATCATGGAGTCTGTCGGTGTATTATTTCACCGCTTCCGCCACCATGAATAAATCATCAAGCTTTACTATGACGCTTGGCGCGTAGTAGTACTTGTCATGTCACTACACTGTGAAGTGGCGTGCCCACTTTATTATGAGCAGTAGAATTACCCCATGACCACTGTAACATATCCATCATTGTGAGACTATGGACATGTTATAATAATTTGTAGATCGACTTTTGCTCTATATGATTAATATTAAGTACTACTGGTTTTTGTATCAAGATGAGTCTATCAATGGCAAATATTTTTCTACACTCATTACATTCATGGCTTATTTCCAATAATATATTTTATTTTGAAACCGGTCCTCACACGGCCCCTCCCGCGGTACCCGATGTGGACGCTTTGTGTCCGGCTTCGGCGCCTCCCGCGTCGCCCATCGCCGTCGTATCCTCCTCCATCTTAGGGTCGGTGTACGCAACACCGCTGGAGTTGGTGCCCTCGAGCTCTGTCTCGCAACCGCTGCCCTTAGGGTCATGGAGGGCCAGCTGGTACTGGGCCTCCGGAATCGCGTTGTTGTTGGCCCTCCGCTCGGCGACGTACTCGTTGCACGGGGAAAACGATGCCATGTCGCTGGCCCGCAGGAGCAGCTCGTCCTCGACCGCCACCAGCACCGTTTGTGTGTCGGCATGCTGGGCTGCAAGAAGGCCCAAGTCGAGGTCCAAGTACCATGACTAGGTGACCCAGAGCGCCATGTATGCGCCGGCTCGCTCCGCCGAGTCGCGCCAATAGCCCAGCCAGGCGGTCCCATGCTCCAGCCACCTCGACAGCCAGCTCATGGATTCCGGCTGCACTGCACTCGGCCAGAGCGCAGGGACCATGGCCATCCCAATCTCCTAGAGCCTTTCCAGGGCCTGTTCTAGCTTCGTCATGCAGGCTTTGGCGGCGATCCCCAACTCCTCCATGCTCCAGCCGGCGAACGCCTCAATCTGGGCACCCGCTTCCCGCCGCTCCTCTCAGTGGAACATTCTCGCCGACTCCGCCGGATCCTGCGTTCCTCGAAATAGGTCCGGGGAGGAAAGAGGGCGCACGATGTAAGAGAGAAGGAGAGGAGAGAAAACCCAAAACAACGCCAAGAAAATAAACAAGATAAAGAGGACTTACTGGAAAGGAGCGCTTCCACCTCGTGCGCCTCCTCCTCCAGCTTACGCTCCCTGGTCGCGTACGCCTTGACCTGGTCGGCGAGCTTGGACCGTTCCACCCGCATCACCTCAACCTCCTCCACCAGACGGTCGTCCTTGGCCTTCAGGGCCGCCTTGTGAGCAGCCTTCACCCGCTCCAATTCGTCGTGGTGGACCTACTCCAGACGCTCCAGCTCCGCAGTGTGCGTCGCTTCCCACTGCTCCAAGGCCTGGCGGTGGGTCATGTCCCGCTGCTCCTCCTCCGCGAGATGGGCCACCTCATGGTCCTTCTTCTCCGTCTAGAGAAGATATGCCTCTTGGGGAAGCCGGATGCATTCCTCCTGCAGAGCGTCACGCTGCTGGCCGAGTTGGTTCAGTCGGTTCCGAAGATCGGCCAGCTGGCTCTCTGCCTCCTTGTGTCGGCCCAGCACCATGTTGTGGCCGGTCACCCGGCGGTCATGATAATCCTACATAGGAAAAAAAGAAAGGTCTAATGCAAATAAGATTCGATCGGGCTGGTTCCCAGTTGGCCGACTCTCAGTGGCTACACCCAGTGGTTGCGTTCGCGCGCCCCCACTGAAAGAAAAAGACAAGTCTCGCTGCAAGTTGGACTCGACCCGGCTGATTCCCAGCCGGCCCGAGTCCCGGGGGATACATCCAGTGGTTGCGCTAGTGCACCCCCATTGAAGGTAGAAGCAAAAGAAATTCCCAACAGGAAAAATAAAAAGGTAGAGAACATACCCCGACCAACTTCTCAAGGTGAAGCAGCCGCTCCCGCGTCATCTGGGCCACCTGTTCCACATAGCTACGACACTAGCCGAACTCCGCAATCAGCGCTGGGACCCCGCTCATCGGTGCATGAGGGGATCCCCTCGCAAGGTGCCCATCGATTGCGCCCCAGGTCTCCATCGGCCTCCTCCCGGCGCTGGAAACGGCCCCGGAGGCGGCTGAGCCCCGTCCCGACACAACCATGGCGTCGGCTCTGCACCCCCGAACGGCTCCGTCAACGAGTCGGCCTGGCGAGGCTCCTTTGATGCTGGGACTTCAACTCTCTGGGCCTCGCCTCCGTCCTTCGCCGCTGGATCCATAGCGGCATCTGCCCCGCCACCTAGGGCCTCCATCCTTGGCGGCAGGACCTCAACCTCCGGCGCCTCAGGTGCGACATCCACCGTGACCTTAGGAGCCTCCGGCGCCATTTCAACCTTTGGCGGGCCACCTTCGGCCCCTCGGTGCAGCGTCGGGCCTCTGCGTGTATGCCTCGGGCGCCTCTGGAGCGTTATCACACCCTTGCTCGGGTCCTCTGGCGACCTCCGCCGTGCTTGCAACGGGAAGCTCCGCTTCTCGCTCCTCCGCGGGGTCGTGTGACCGCTTGGATTGCTTCTCCCTAGCCAGCGGCTCGGCGGTGAAGCCATCCGGCTACGGCTCTGTGCGGCTCCCCTCGGCCGCCATCTTCCGGGCCGCCTCCTCCCAGGGGCGCCGCTCCTGCTCGATTAGCGCCTGTTGCGCCGCCTCCATTTCGGCCCAACCAGCGCTCTCCCTCTCGGAGCTTCCCCCGTATTCCGTCATCGACGTTCGGGCCGACTTCTCCAGGTTGCCAGGGGCCCTGCTCATCGCCTTCAGATGAGCACTAAAGCCCTGGAATGAAAAACAAAGGGGAACACGATGAATATGAAACTTACTCGATGCTGACAGGAACCGACCATCTGGAAGGCCCAGACGGCACAATCCGCCGTTTCTTCGCGGTGCCTCCGCGACCACCAGCCGGAGGCCCACCAGCTCCTCGCTTAGGAGCCAAACGGGTCCCCACCGGCAACTTGCCTCGCCTCTTGTCCTCCGCCGCATCTCTGGCCGAGCCACAGCCAGCTCGATGCACCCGCCTCCTCGTCACGCTGGGGACGTCTTTCGGTGCTTCGGAATCTTCCGTGGTGGCTACATCGCGCGACTCCGATGACTGAGCATTGTCATCAGGCCAACCCAACAACACAAAGTTAAGGGACTCACCAGCCGGCTCGGATCCGTCTGATTCCGATGTGCCGTCCTCTGAGATCGCGTCTCCGACGCAGTCCGAAACCCTCGGCTCCACCTCGTTGGCATCCTCGATCTCCTCCGGATCCGACTGTGGCAAATCGGCAGTCGGCGAGTTGTAGATCTAGACCCGGGGAAACAGCTAGCGCCGCATTCGGCATCCGGCGTCAGATGCAATGCACAACAAAGACCCCAAGGGAAAGGGGAGTTGACTCGTCACTTACCGTCGGAGCCGGATGGGCCTGGTCGTAGGGCATCTTGCCCCAGCTCTAGTCGTTCTCGTCCATCGAATTGTCAAAGATGAGATTCACCTTTTGGGCCACCTGATGCGCCCACAGCTCCTTCGTCGGGAGCCGGCATGGGCCGTGCCGGCTGCTCATCTGGTAGATGAGGTGCGGCCTGTACTGCAACGATTGGATCCGGCATGACACTATGGTGGCCATCAGCTCAACCGTTGTGAGGCCCTCCACATCGAACATATGCTCCGGCCGGGTGCAGAGCACTTCCACCTCCTCTGCCACATGCAACAGATGTGCCTTGCAGTTCAGCTTCTCAATTGTCCGCACATCGAATAAGGTGGGCATGTTGACGTGGTCCCGCATCGGGTCGAGGTTCTTCACGTAGAAGAACCCCCTCTGCCAGTTCTTCACTGAATCCTGCACGGGAGCTGCGGGAAGCCGGAGTGGTGATACACGAGCGCCGCCCCACAAGAAGTCATTTGCTTCCCACCGGTGGCCGGGTCCTTCACCGATGATTTCTTGTAGAAGAAAATCTAGCGCCATAGGTCCAGGCACGGCTTGATCCACACGAAACCCTCGCAGAGGGTGACGAACTCAGCCAGCTGGAGGACGGTGTTGGGGGCGAGGTGATGTGGTTGCAAGCCGTAATGCATCAGGCAACCGGAGAAGAAACGACTCATCAGCAGCCCGAGCCCTCAATCAAACTGCTCAGCGAACACCACCACCTCGCCTTTCCATAGAGCCGGAGAGTTCTCTCGGCCTGGGATGCGCGAGGCGACGAGCTCAGCCGACGGTAGCTTGCGATGGTGGCAGAGGACATCGATGTGCTCCTCGATGATGTCGCTGCCGTCCCAGGCTCCGTGGGTCGACGACATCTCCGGCGGGGATTTGAAGCACGGGGTCAAGGGCGAAGAAGGGCGCGACGAAGCGCGTTGGGCGAATGGTGGCAACAGGCTCGCTACCAGCGTCTCTCTCTCTCTCAGGTGGGAGGGGAGGCATGAGACAAGACAGGGAGCGAGGACGTGAGAGCAAATGGCTCCCTCGACCTCTCCTCCTGCCAATTTAAACCCCACGCGAGGTAGTGGAGAGAGAATCTGACACGCACACCCCCACTACCTCCTCGTCACGCGGGCGGTGTAATTACGCCTCGGGAGGGCTAACCGCCCCCGGATCCATAGCAGATCCGCGCGCGTGGGCCGAGGCATCCACCAGGAGGTCCCCTCCCCGCGGCCCGGTCTTGTCATGCGCGTGGATTGTTAGGCCTTGGCCTTCGGGGCGCCACACATGGCGCCCACCCTCTGCGTGCCGCAGAGCCCTAGCAGCTCGCCTGATGACCGGCTGCGACCCTGGTCGGTTCTGGCAAGCAGGCGATCCGGTTGTAGCCCCACGTCGCACAAAATAATGAAGACTAAGTCGGTGAGGTCCACCGCTCTAGGCCGACGGGCCCCCTGCTTCGGGGACTACTAATGGGGGGATAACCCTCGGGTAGGCCAAATGCAAGGACGACCTGCTCCTAGTGGAGTCCAGCTACGCCTGGCCGGTTGCACGGTCGATACGTCTCGGGCGAGGCGCCGCCTCTCTCCGACTCGACTACGCCCTGCTAGCCGGCTGGTTAGCCCAGTCACATCGCTCTGACGAACCACGTCAGGGGCATCATCACCAAAGGTACGGCTACAACATTGCAGGTACCGCTGACCTGACCAGGCCTGTCTACAGTGGAGGGGACGTGCCACTGATCATGGCCGAATGCGACTAGCCGAGGCGGCACAATAACGATCACGCCCCCCGTCCACTCCTTTACCTGGCCCGGCGTGCGCAATAGTGCAGTCAGCCGTACGATGACTGAAGCCAGCTATGCAAGGCGACGCGCATAACGCGGCGTATGCCACCGCGTAACAAGCACACACCAATGTTAATGCCCGACCGGTGGGCCCCAGCGCCAGGCGGGACCTAGCAGCCGGTGGGTCCCTACTTGTGACAAGACTTCTCCACCCGGTACCTTCTATTCCTATTGTATGCTAGTGGATTGGCCTATAATACCCCCTGACACCCCTCATACACGCGTTGGCCGATCCCACACACACACATACGAGGGGGAGAAGAGAGCTCTCAACTCCTTCTTCTTCCTCCAGCATACAACTCTAGGAGCATATGGTGTCTCTAGCCGGATCATCAACAACCTCAAGTAGGACTAGGGGTGTTACCTCCCACGGAGGGCCCCGAACCTAGGTACTTCGTGTCTCTTGCACCGCTCATTCCCAATCCTGTTCTAGGGGTTGGTGCCTCGGGCCTAGGGTGGATAGAACGCCACCCCTACAGCCCATGTGGGCCCACGGGGCAGGTGGACCCTCCCCCCGATGGACCCCTACAACCCTTTCGGCACCCCGGTACACTACCGGTAATGCTTGAAACTTTTCCGATAGGCAAAACAGGACTTCCCATATATAAATATTTACCTACGTACCATTCCCGGACTCCTCGTGACGTCCAGGATCTCATCCGGGACTCTAAACAGCATTCGGTCACCAACATACATATCTCAATACAACCGTAGTGTCAATCAAGCATTATGTGTGGACCCTACGGGTTCGAGAAACATGTGGACATGACCGAGACACCCCTCCGGTCAATAACCAATAGCGGTACCTCGATGCCAATATTGGTTCCCACATATTCCACGAGTACCATTATGAGTCGAACCACGATTTCAAGGATTTATTCAATCCCGTATGTAGTTCCCTTTGTCCAGTGGTATGTTACTTGCCCGAGATTCGATCGTCGGTATCTCCATACCTCGTTCAATCTCATTATAGTCAAGTATCTTTACTCGTTCCTTAATACAATACCCCGTGACTAACTCCTTAGTCACATTGCTTGCAAGCTTCATGTTTCGATCTATGCCAACACAACAGACGCCCTTGGAGATACCTGTAGAGCATGTTTATGATCACCCAGTTATGTTGTGATGTTTGATACACACAAGGCATTCCTCTAGTGGCATGGAGTTGCATGATCTCATGGTCTTAGGAACATATATTTGGCATGCAGAAAACAATAGCAATAATCTTAGTGATACAATCAAATGTTATGCTTACGGTTGGCTCTTATGTATCACATCATTCTCTTAATGATGTGATCCCGTTATCAAACGACAACTCATGTCTACGATTATGAAACCTTAACCATCTTTGATCAACGTGCTAGTCTAGTAGAGGCTCACTAGGGACATACTGTTGTCTATGTATCCACAAATGTATATGAGTTTCCAATCAATACAGTTATAGCATGGATAATAAATGATTATCATAAACAAGGAAATATGATAACAACTAATTTATTATTTCTTCTAGGGCATATTTCCAATAGAATGCACTGGCGAAAGTTGCACCGATCCTCAAGGTGAGAACATGCAATGCACGGTACTGAAGAAGCTATCAAATATGAGGAGGTGAGATTGCGTATGTCCATGGTGTCACATTAGTCATGAAGAAATTATGTAATTATTGCATAGTTTTATTAGTTTTATCATAAATCAAAGTACTATTTGCATGCTCCAAGGAAGAGAGTTTGTAGGAATTAACCATCGCGCGAATCCGACTCAAAACAACACTAGCATTTCAACAAGGAATAGAAATGCTCACACATCAGCACCATGGCCTTTTAATTTTTAGATAAACAAGAAGTTTAACATCTCTTAACATTGACACCTCTCTGAATTAATAATAATGCACTCACACATTTTCATATCACCACATCAATATCATTAACCCATAATTTCTCTATACGTGCTACATGATGGTTTTAATTATCACTTATTGAACACCCATTTTTTTTTATCTAGTCTAATGACCCATGAAAATTACCGTAACTATTTATTTAACTCTCAAACAAATATAAGTAAAGAACGAGAGCATAATATTTCTATAAAATCTACATGCCACTGTGCTCTAAAATATATAAGTGAAGCACTAAAGGACTGTTAAGCTCAAAAGATATAAGTGAAATACAAAGAGGATTCTAACAAATTATGATGATGTGTTATTTCTCTCAAATAGATGTGTCCATCCAATGATGATTGTGGCAAACTTAAAGTAAGACCAAACAAAATCAAGCAATGCTCCAAGCAAAACTCATATCATGTTATGAATAAAAATATAGCTCCAAGTGACATACCGATGGATTGAGACAAAAATAGGGGATGCCTTCCGGGGCATCACCAAGCTTAGACGGTTGAGTCTTCCTAGAATATTACCTTGTGGTGCCTTGGGCATCCTTAATCTTAGGATTTTTCTGCTCCTCATTCCTTCGTCCATCGGTATAATACCCAAAACTAGAAAACTTCAATCGCACAAAACTCAACAAAACTTCGTGAGATCCGTTAGTATAAGCAACATATCAAATTCTTTTAGGTTCTGTTATAAGTTGATTCTTACTTTTATTTTCACATTCGATACTTTATTCTAACTTCTCCATGGCTTATACCCCCTGATACATTCCATAGCATCATAACAACAAGCAAACATTGCAAGCAAAAACAGAATCTGACAGAAACAAATCAGTTTGTAGTAATTTGTAATGAACCTATACTTCTGTAACTCCATTTTTAAAAACAAATAGGAAGATATGAGGTATTTCTATAGGAATACTGTGTAACAAATTCATCTTAAAAACGTACAAGTAAAATCCAAGAAATTCTGCACTAGACGTCAAAGTTTCTGTTTTTGCACCATATCAATTCTACTCATCATATAAATCATCCCAAAGGCTTTACTTGGCGCAAAACACTAATTCAAACATAAAAACACAATAATTATAGATGCAACAATTTTGTTATCACAAACAAATATAAATCAATTATAGCTATTGGGTTGTCTCCCAACAAGCTCTTTCTTTATAGCCATTAAGACAGGCATGAAATTTCAATGATATTCACATAAAAGACAAGAATGAATTACCAAGAGAGCATCACAAAACATGTGAAAAGAACATTTGAGTATAACATAATTCCTACGCATAGGCATTTTATAAGCAAACAATTTATCAAGACAAGAAATGTCTAGCATAAGCAAGTAGGAATAGTGAAGTATTAAAAAATTTAATATCAAGAGAGGTAAGTGAGTAACATGAAAATTTCTATAACCATATTTGCCTCGCGCATAATGATTACATGTGGGATCATATTCAAAGTCAACAATATATAAATCATGGTTTTCATTCGAGGAACTAGCATGAATCACTTTGTAAATTTTACAATTTTTTGATTCATGATTTTCAAGCAAGACCTCATAAAGATAATCTTGTGCACTCAAATCACTAGAAATTGGTTAAACATAATTGGGTCTTTTAAAAATATTAGCAACACGATGAGGATACATTTATCTTAATTTTTTGCATTTACTTTCTGTTTTGGTGCCACAATGGAAAATATAGCATAGCTAGGCAAGTAAACTAGAGAGTAAAGATGCAAACTAGTGACAAACAAAGATAAATGTTTTCTATGAGACAAACTAAATATATGAGCAAATAAGAAGAGGTGCAAGTGAATGAAAATTTGTGTGAAGTTACTTTGTAGTTGGTGATGATATTCCCTGGCAACGACGCCAGAAATCCTTCCTGGTACTTGTGATCTGCGTTGGTTTTTTCGTGAAGAGGAACAGGTTATCGCAGCACAATGTGGGTAAGTATTTCCCTTAGTTATGAAACCAAGCGAACCAGTAGGAATATGAACCACAACCGTCTTTAGTGGCTGCACACAAAAGAACAAACAACTTGCATGCAACGCGGGCAAAAGGGTTGTCAATCCCCTTGTACTTGTTATTTGCAAGCGACTTAGATGTGTAGATAATTGTAGATATACAGATAAAATAAAAACAAGTAAATGGGAGCAAGGTATTGAAGGTTTTGTAAATATGTTGTGAATAGACCGGGGGCCATAGTTTTTCCTAGTGGAATCTCTCACGAAAAATATCATACAGTGGGTAAACAAATTACTTCTGGGCAATTGACAGAAAAGCAGATACTTATGCAATATTCATGAAAATGATCATGTGTATATAGGCATCACATCCATAAACAAATAGACTGACTCTTGCCTGCACCTATTACTATTACTCCACTCATCGACCGCTATCCAACATGCATCTAGAGTATTAAGTAAAATAGAGTAATGCATGGAGAACAATGGCATGATGTAGACAAAGTGAACTCAAGCAATATGAGTAAACTCCATTATTTTATCCTTAGTTCCAACAACACAAAGATGCATCTTATCCCCTTCTATCACTGGGATATGGAAATTGGCCAGGTTGAACCTACTACAAAGCACCTTTCTCACCGAACAAATATCGAGCTAGTTGGCCAAATTATTCGAATAGATCAAAGAGAATTACAATTAATTGGATTCCAACAAACGCACCACACAAAAGGAATTAGATCATGTGGATCAAAGAGAATATGCGATGGTCATTGTATTGAAGATTAAGAGAGAGAGATTGCCATCTAGGTACTACCTATGGACCCGTAGGTCAGGGTGCCAGAACGGAGCTCCAGATGGCCTCCCATTCGAAGACAGACTTGTGGTAGAGTAAAAAGTATTTCATCACTCCTTCTGGGTTTTTGGGGTATTTGAAATTTATAAGCCAAAGAACGGAGTCGGGAGGGCCTCGAGGGGCCCATAAGCCAATAGGGCGCCCACAGGTCGTGTCGGGTTGGCTTGTGGGGCCATCATGTGGCCCCCAACCTTTATCCTATTCTTATTGGTCTTCTTTTGGTCCAGAAGAATCTCCAAAAAGTTTCACGTCAATTGAACTTCGTTTGGCATGGAAAACCTAAAAAGTGAAAAACATGTAGAAAACAACAGCTGGGACTGGGCACTAGGTAAATAGGTTAGTGCTCAAAAATAATATAAATTGGTAAATAAATATACCAAAAGTATTCTTGAATGAAAATATATCAGCATGGAACAATAAAAAATTAGACATACGTTGGAGACATATCACTTGCTAATTATTACTTTGATGGTGGAATGCCTAAGAAGTTAGGTGATCCGGTTATACCCACAATACCTTGCTCTATTAAAAGAAATTATGTTAAAACTGTGTTATGTGATTTAGGAGCCAGGGTTAGTGTTATGCCTTTCTCTCTTTATAAAAGACTTGAATGGGATAAGCTTACACCCACTAATATATCTTTGCAAATGGGTGATAAATCCAATGCTTTACCTATTGGAATTTGCGAGGACGTTCCCGTTGTGGTTGCAAATATTACTATCCTAGCAGACTTTGTTATTCTTGATATGCCTGAGGACGACAATATGTTGATCATCCTCGGTAAACCCTTTGTAAATACTTCAGGTGTTGTTATTGATTGCAACAAAAGCAAGGTAACTTTTCATGTTAATGGAAAGAAGCATACTATGCATTTTTGAAAGAAGAAAGCTTTGGTTAACAATATTAATGTCATCAAGCCTATTCCCACAGTCATCATTGGATATTTTACAATCCCTCTACCTTGTGCCAAGAAAAAGAAGTACCATAATCTTATTGTTGGGGATATGCAAATCCCCATTGAGGTATCCTAGTGATATACAAAAAGTTCTTCGGGTTCATGTTAATCGGATATGATTATTAAGAATACTTGATCAACATTATTAATGGATCCTTTTCGAAAGACATGTGACCGATGAATTGAGTATTCACAAGTTTGTTCTCTGTTATTGTAGTTAAGAAAGAGAAATTAGTTTGATTTTTCTTGTTCTCTGATTTTTCCATGCAATAAAAATAATTGACCCAAAATAAAAAGTCTCAGTTTGCTACGAATTTTTAACATGATTTTTCTGGAATAAATTAGATTTTTTGGCATAAAAATAACAGCAGGGAGATGCACCTATGGGCCACAAGCTAACAGGGCGCGCCCTCGAGGCTACAACATGATGGCTTGTGGGGCCCATAGCCCCTTGGCTTATCCCCTTAGCTCAGATCATCCTCTACCCCGAGGAAAAATTCCTTAGCTCTCTCTCTCCCATGTTCTTCCTCTGGAAACTGAAATTTTTGATGTCTTTGCTTGGAACTCCGTTTCCGAAACTGTTTTGAGGAAATTGTTCCTTGGTATGTGACTGCTCTACCTCTCCAATTATTATTTTTCTTTGGTGTTCTAGATTTTGCATAAATTACTTCACTTGGTGCTACAGAAAATGAGCTTGCATGTTAAATTCTTGGAGTTCCAAGTAGTATGGATGTTCGATATAGCCTCTAAGTATCCATATGAGTAGTTGCTATCAATCTCTTATAATTTTATTGACTTAAATTTGTGGCTCAATTTTTTTTAGAAATTTGTGCTTAGGGAAATGAATTTCTTAAGGAAAGGTTCTTCTAGCCGTAGCCCTAAGGGAGTTGCTGGGAGACTCAAGATCGGATGTCAGCATTTTATGCAACACGGAGGTTAGGCCTTGTGAATGGCCACATCCGCTATTCATGAGTGAAGCCGGTTTTTATGAAGAATTCATGCAATTCGTTGCAAATGATGAGTTGACCAACTTCCTTGCAGATGAGTGTGACCAATACTATCTCCTTACTAGACACGTGTGGCGCCCTCATAGTATGCTTTGCTCTTTATGCAACAAAATTTGAATTGCCTCTAGATGAATTTTGTGAGATTTGCTTGCTCCCCTCTGATGGGGGATGCGCGAGCCTAAGCCTGAGGAATTTGAGGATTTCCTCCTGACCTTAACTATGGGGGAAACTAGGGGCTTGTCAAACGCTAGGGCCACTAGTTTGCATTTTCCTTCTATGCACTATTTCTCCTAGTTTATAGGAAAATGCATAACTGCCATGGAGCAGGGTGGTTGTCTAAATTCCCCAACCCTGGCTATTTTGTGGCGCACACTTTATGGTGATAACACTTAAAATATAGGAGCTATTTTCACCCACCTCTTACATATTAACCGAACCAAATGCAAGATTCATGGTGGTATTCATGCCACGCGCTTGGCAAAGCGTCTTAATGTTGCCATACGACCTACTGATTATTTTTTGCCTCATGTTTATCTCGACCACCAATATTTGTGAGACCATCAATTCACTATGGAAACTAAGCTATCACAGGGCATCCACTCTACCTTAGTATACAACGAGAACACTCACGATATTATTGTTTTGCCCGCACTCAATTTGTTTGAATTTCATGCCAGGAACGGATACACCATCAAGCCGGAAGACATACCTGCATACCGTGACATGTTGGAGGGTGCAGAGGCCGAGGCCGAGTATTGGGATGCCCACGTGCCATCGCAGGAACACTTTCCTAGACCTGATGGTTATTATGAGTGGTGATTACCATGCTAGACAAAAGCCTAAGCTTGGAGGAGTACGTATTTCTCACCAACATTTCATTCATGTTCACACACTTCATACAATTTTTCGGTGTTCATCTTCTTTCATTGTATATCCATGTTAGGTTTAGTTTTTCACTTTCTTCTCCTGTATTTGAAAAACATTAGAAAATCCAAAAATTGTTCTTTCTTCTTTTCGGTTTTTCTTTCCCGTTTAATTAGTTGTAGTATTGAAAGAAAACCAAAAAAGATTTCCTCTTGCATGTTGGGAACTTTCCCGTGTAAGTAGTTTTTTCGTTCTTACTTTCTCTTAGTTTATTTTGCTTGCTTAAGAAAATCAAAAACTCCTTTTTTACTGATTTCTGAAAGGAGAAGACAACGATGAAAATGATGAGTGGCTCCTATATGCTTTATCGTCAATATAATAATGAGACAATATTATGATGTATTTTCTCCATTGTTTAAAACTGTCGTGCAGATTCCAGCTTAGTCCATGGCACCCTTGCACTTTTATTCTTATCCCATCATTTGATCGTGCAAGTGAAAGGAAATAATGACGATACTTGATGAAGTGATTGTGGCAAAGGAAACAGGTGTGAACTCTTCTTGTTTTTCATTTTTGTAAATATGTTGGCTCGTTCGATCTTGATTCAGTATATCATGAGTGAACATGTTTATGATGACAATTAGAGATTATTATTTCTCATTCCATGCTTAAATAGCTAGGAGTGGATAATGATTTATCTTGTATGTCAACATGCATTAAAATGGTTATGATGTGATATGGTAGTATGCTATTTCCCTCTGAGTAATTCGAGTGGTTTGACTGGGCCCATGTGCAAACTTGTTGTTGATTCAAAACCAATGCAGCCTTCATGATATTTAAATTCAGAGTGTTTCGATCCTACTCATGCTTTGTCTAAAGTTGATTATTTCCAATGCATTATTATGATCTTTCTCGCTCTCTAGGTGGTCGCTTCTCAATCTTTTGCTAGCCTTCACCTGTACTAAGCGGGAATATTTATTATGCATCCAATATCCTTAAAACAAATTTATTCTACCGTTCCAAGTAAATTTGCATGTGCCACCGCTAAATATTCAAACAAACATCTATTTTGTGCACTCCTACCGCTCATGGAGTGACGGGGAAATCAGTATCGTCCATGCTAAGTAAGTTACTCTCAGGACAGGCGTTTATTCGCCATTATCGCATGAAAGAGGTTGGTAAAAAGGATGCCCAGTCCTGCATAATCAAAATTAAACTAAAACAAAACTCCTTGGGAAAATTTATATGTTGGAGGGCACCTTTGATTTCGGCTAGCTATGGTTGTGTATGAATGGTGGATAGGAGTGAACTTTACAATTCTGTTTAGGAATCACCAATAATGGGTTTAGCATGGAAAATACTGAAAACCTTTGCCGTAACATTGAAAGTAGATAACATCACCCAAAAACTATATTTTCAATCCCGCTTTAAAACTTGAGCTCTGGCACCTATGCAAATCAATGCTTCCCTTTGCAAAGGGTCTATCTATTTACTTTTATGTTGAGTCATCACCCTCTTACCTACAACACCAGACTAGAGAGCACTATTGTCATGTTTATGCATTGAGACTAGTCAATGTTGGATATGAGCATGACTAGGATCTTTCCTATTCTGAATTATAATGTTCAGTCACTCCTTGAATCTTATAAGTGATCTGCATTTATGTTTTGTAGTCTCAGAAAGGGCTAGCGAGATACCATGTCATCATATTATATCGTGATTATTTATGACAAATTTTTGGTGTGTGAGATATCTTATTATTGCTTGCTAGTTTGTTATGTATTGCCATGATTGAATATGATGCTTGATTATTATCATGGATGTGGTTACTTATGATTTATGCTGAAAACTTGAACACTAGCTAAGCATGTGTATAATGACAAGAACAAATGAGCTTGTAAAGGTTTTCTTTATCACTTTCAGTTTGTCAACTAAATTGCTTGAGGACAAGCAAAGAGTTAAGCTTGGGGAGTTGATACTTCTCCAACATATCTACTTTTCCAAACACTTTTGCTCTGGTTTGACCCCTAATTTGCATGATTTGAACGAAACTAACCCGGACTGATGTTGGTTTCGCTAGAACTACCTTGGTGTTATTTTTGTGCACAAATAAAAGTTCTCGAAATTGGATGGAATATTTTGCGAATTATTTCTGGAATTTATGACGAATTTTGGAGCAAAGACCTACCGGAGGAAGGTTGCCAGGGGGCCACAAGCTAATAGGGCGCAACACCCGAGGCCGCGCCCTAAAGTCTTGTGGGGCCCACATGGCTCCTCCGACCCTAATTCCTGTCGTGTAAAATCACATCTTCGGAGAAAAAATAGAAGAGAATTTTTCATCATGTTTTATGAGATGGAGCCGTTGCGACCTCTCGTTCTTCCTCCGGAGGGCTGAACTGGAGGTCGTTTGGGGCTCCGGAGAGGGGGATTCATTGCCATCGTCATCACCAACCCTTATCCATCAACACCGCCATGATACTCACCACTAGGTGTGAGTAATTCCTTTGTAGGGTTGCTGGACGTGGTGGGATTGGATGAGATTCAACATGTAATCGAGTTAAATTTGCTAGGGCTTGATCCCTAGTATCCACTATGTTGTGAGATTGATGTTACTATGACTTTGCTTTGCTTAGTTCTTGTCACTAGGGCCCGAGTGCCATGATTTCGGATTTGAACCTATTGTGTTTTCATGAATATAGGAGTGATTTGGATCCTATCTTGCAAGTTGTAGTTACCTATTACGTGTGTTGATCCTCATACCCCAAGGTGACAATAATTGGGATACTTTCCGGTGATTGTCGTAGTTTGAGGAGTTCATGAATTCACCATGTCTTAATGCTTTGTTACAGTTCTCTATTAAAAGGAGGCCTTAATATCCCTTAGTTTCCAATAGTACCCCGCTACCACGGGAGCGAAAGACAAAATATGTCATGCAAGTTCTTATCGCAAGCACGTATGACTATATACGGAATACATGCCTACATTATATTGATGAATTGGAGCTAGTTCTATGTCTCCCTAGTGTGTAACTGTTACACGATCAATTTCGTCTAAATCAATATCCATGAGTAATCCATGTGCCTACGCTTTACATATACTGAATCTTGCTAAGTTACTGTTGTTGCTACTACTGTTACACCTGCTACTGAAATGCTACTGTTACTACTATTACCAAAATTGCTACTATCATTGTTACTATTACTACTATGATTTGCTATGCTACTAAATCCTTGCTGCAGAGAGGTATACCAGGTGCGGTTGAATTCACAACTCAACTGTAAAGGCAATTTTGTTCTTTGGATCCCCTTGTGTTGAATCAATAAATTAGGGTGAAATACTACCCGTGCAAACTGTCGCGATCTCCTATACTTGTGGGTTATAAAATACTCAAGCGTCTAAGCTTGGGGTTTCCCCGGAAGGCATCCCCTCTATCATCTCAATCCATCAGTCACTTGGAGCTACATTTTTATTCATCACATGACATGAGTTTAGCTTGGAGCATTGTTTGCTTTTTTTGGTTGCCCGCAATCATTCTTCTTTGAATACACCTACTTGAGAGAGACACACAATCACGCTGATTTGTTAGAATACTCTTTGTGCTTCAATTATATCTTTTGAGCTTAGGAGTTGCTCTAGTACTTCACTTATATCTTGTAGAGCACGGTGGCGTATAAATTTTATAGAAATAATTGCACTCTCATTCTTTAATTACTAGAGCTTAGGAGTTGCTCTAGTAATTCTCATGGGTTATAATATTAGTTCAAAAATAATGGGTATTCAATGAGTGCATAATCAAAACCACATGTAGCACATAAAAGAGAAATCATGGTTAATAATATTAATGTGGTAATGTGTAAAAGCATGAGTGCACGATCATTTGTTGTTAATATTATCTTTAATTAGAGGTGTTAACTTGCTATTCATCCGAATATTTGGGACGGTGATGATGTGTGAACATACTTATTCCTCATTGAACTCCTAGTGTTGTTTTAGTCGTGGACGCGCGATGGTTAACTCCTACAAACCACCTCCCTTGGGGCATGCGAGTAGTGCTTTGCTTCAAGAAAGATAATTAAATCTTGCAATAAGTATGTGAGTTCTTTATGACTAATGTGAACCCATGGATATACCCACTCTAACCTCCACATATTTTCTAGCCTCTTCGATATCTTACATTACCCATTCTCATCTCGAGGATCGGTGCAACTTTCGCCGGAGCATCCAAAACCCGTGACATGATATGCTCTGTTGCACATAAGCCTCATTATATATTCATTAAAACAGCCAGCATATATACCTATCAATGCATTTCCATAGCCATTCCGAGTTATAATGCCATGCAACTTCCACCGTCACTTCATATGACTTATACTTCCATTGTCATATTGTGTGCATGATCGTAAGATAGCTAGCATGATGTTTACATGGTTTGTCTGTTTTTTGATATCTTTTTCTTTGATTGATAATTGCACATCCTGGTACACTACCAGAGGCATTCATATCGATTTATATCATATCAGTCTTGATGTTGAGTTGTAACTAAATAAAAGTGTGATGATCATCATTATTAGGGCGCTGTCTCAGTGAGGAAAGGATGATGGAGACAATGAATCCCCCACAAGTCGGGATGATACTCCTGACAAAAATAATATAAAAATAAAAAAGAAGGAAAATAAAAAAAGAATAAAAATAATAAATGAGAGAAAAGATAGAAGGGATAGTGCTACTACCTCTTATTCCACACTTCTGCCTCAAAGTGGCACCATGTTCTTCATATAGAGTCTCTTGATTTTTCACTTCCATATGCTAGTGGGAATTTTTCATTATAGAACTTGGCTTGCATATTCATATGACGGGCTTCCTCAAATGCCCAAAGTCTTCATCAGCAAGCAATTTGGATGCACACCCACTTAGCTTCATGTGAGCTTTCATACACTTGTAGCTCTAGTGCATCCGTCGCATGGCAATCCCTAATCCTCGCATTGTTACCTATTGATGGGCATCTCCATAGACCATTGATATGCCTAGTTGATGCAAGGCTTTCTTCTCCAATTTCACCATTTGAAACCTACCACCATATTATATTCCACCCTTATGCTATATCAATGGTACACACTCATATATTGCGCAAGTAATAAAAAGTTGAAATGCGTTAAAAAGTATGATTCAATTGCCTGATTTGATACCGTGGTGCTTAACATTTGAATTTATGTGGTGAGGATGGAGCCGTGCTATATTTATATGATAAAATGAATAGGGGGTTAACATGCTTTAAGGATTGTATGCTTTGAAACTTGATGACTTTGTTGCTTGTGTTTATAAGCATTTCTATGTTGATATTTGTTAATTCATCATTTCTCAGTGATGAAACGTGCAATAGATTACATGTTGGGTAGCATGTCACATCAAAAATCATATTTTTATCATTTACCTACTCGAGGACGAGCATGAATTAAGCTTGGGGATGCTGATACGTCTCCAACATACACTACAGGAATCACACACTTTGTCGTGTGCCATAACAGATGGCAAAGAGGTGTTCCACTGACGGCAAAGGTCTTTGCCGTCTGCCTCGTGTCGGCAAAGTTCCTACGACTAATTTCAACGGCATAGCACCTTCTTTGTCATCTGTCTACCGTAAGCGGATGACAAAGGCCTTTTCTGTCAGCCTTTGGTACCGAGCAGACGACAACCATCGTTAGACGACAACCGACAGGAAACGCCTTCGTTAGGGCTAACAGAGGCTTTGTCGTCTGCCTCCCTCATCAGATTTGTCGTCTGCCTCTCTCCATTAGCTTTGTCGTATGCCTATATGGGCCAGCCCTCAGTTGGCCCAGCCGGATTCTCACACTCTTTGCCGTCTGCCTCCCTCATACTATGTGTCGTCTGCCTCCCTCGGGTTCTGTGCCATCTACCTCCCTCAGGATCTGTGTCGTGTGCCACACAGGGTAGCGGACGGCAAAGAGCCTATATGAGCCAGCTGCTTCTGCATCACGTTGCATAGTTGGGTGCCACATGGCACCTTTGTCGTCTGCTGCCTGATGGCAAAGGCCTTTGCCATCAGCCGACAAACGGCAAAGACCCCATATTGTCACAATTTTATTTTTTTATGTTATTTCACATCACATATATATATAATTCATAGCACATATATGATATATAGTTCACAACACATATATGATATACATATAAAGTTCATCAATGCCATTTGTTCAACAATGTACATCCCATATATCGAAAGAACCAACATATACAAAGTTTCATCCATATATATACATATACATATAGTTCCACATATACTGTTCATCCATATATACATAAACATATAGTTCCACATTGTTCATCAACTCAAATGAAAATTAGAACTAAAGCACTCCATCAATGCCAGCTTCAATGCATGTAGTACATCCAATCTGCAATATGGGAATAAGAAAGTCAGAAGAACAACAACAACAACAACATATGACGTTTTTGAGCTTATTATGTACATGTGGAGGAAAATAAGCTAAGTATATGACCTTTTTGAGCTAACCAAGGTTATTATGCCATATTTGACCTAAACAAGATAATTATGTCAATTTGGATGGAAATGAGCTAACTATCTGACATTTATGAGGTAACAAAGGTTCTTATGCCATTTTTTACCTAAAAAAGCTAATTATGCCATTTTAGAGGAAAACAAGCTAAGTATATAATATTCATGAGCTAACCAAGGTTCTTATGCCATTTTGAGGTTATTATGTCTTTTTGGAGCTAAATGGGCTAATTATGTAATTGTCAAGGAAAATAAGGTAAGGAGAATATGAAGAGCAGAAGAAAGAGTAGGAGAAGAAGAAGAATAAAAGAAGAAGAAGGAGACGAAGAAGGACTCCTTCTTCTCTTCCTCTTCTCTTCTTCTTCTTCCTTCTTCTCATTTCTCCTCTTCTCCTATTCTTGGAGCTAAATTGGCCAAATATGTCTTTTTGGAGCTAAATGGGCTAATTAAGTCATTTTAGAGGAAAACAAGATAAGTATGTAATATTCATGAGCTAACCAAGGTTCTTATGCCATTTTGAGCTTATTATGTCTTTTTGGAGCTAAATGGGCTAAGTTATGAGCTAACCAAGGTTCTTATGATGTTTTTACCTAACTGAACTAATTATGTCATTTTGGAGAATAATTGGCTAAGTATGTCTTTGTTGGGGAAAATAATCTACGTACAAGAAGAAAGAGAAGAAGCAAGAAGAGAAGAAGAAGGAGACGAAAAAGAAGAAGGAGGAGGAGGAGGAGAAGGAGAAGGAGGAGGAGGAGGAGGAGAAGAAGAAGAAAAGAAGAAGAGAAGAAGAAGAAGAAGAAGAAGAAGGAGGAGAGAAGAAGGAGAAGAAGGAGGGCTCCTTCTCCTTCTTCTCATCCTTCTCCTTCTTCTTCTCTTCTTCTCTTCTTCTCTTCTGCTTGTTCTTTCTTCTTTTCATTTTTCCTCTTTCTTCTCCTCTTGTCCTCTTCTTGGAGCTAAATTAGCTAAGTATGTCTTTTTGAAGCTAAATGGGCTAATTATGTCATTGTTGGGGAAAACAAGTTAAGGAGAATATGAAAGAGGAGAAGAAAGAGGGGGAGAAGAAGAAGGAGAAGAAGGAGGATAAGTAGGAATCCTTCTCCTTCTTCTCCTCCTCCTTATTCTTCTCCTTCTTCTTCTCTTCTTTCTCTTATTCTTCTTCTTCCTTCTTTTCATTTCTCCTCTTCTCATCTTCTTGGAGATAAATTAGCTAAGTATGTCTTTTTGGAGCTAAATGGGC
This sequence comes from Hordeum vulgare subsp. vulgare, assembly GCF_904849725.1. Lineage (NCBI taxonomy): Eukaryota > Viridiplantae > Streptophyta > Magnoliopsida > Poales > Poaceae > Hordeum > Hordeum vulgare. Next base: position 250,227,003 of record NC_058522.1, on the reverse strand, counting down.
TAATTATGTCATTGTTGGGGAAAATAAGGTAAGGAGAATATGAAAGAGGAGAAGAAAGAGGAGGAGAAGAAGAAGAAGGAGAAGAAGAAGGAGGAGAAGTAGGACTCCTTCTCCTCCTTCTCCTTCTTCTCCTCCTTCTTCTTCTCTTCTGCTTATCTTCTTCTTCTTCCTTCCTTCTTTTAAATTCTCATCTTCTCCTCTTCTTGGAGCTAAATTAGCTAAGTATGTCTTTTTGGAGCTAAATGGGCTAATTATGCCATTTTAGAGGAAAACAAGCTAAGTATATAATATTCAGGAGCTAACCAAGGTTCTTATGCCATTTTGAGCTTATTATGTCATTTTGGAGCTAAATTAGCTAAGTTATGAGCTAACCAAGGTTCTTATGATGTTTTTACCTAACTAAGCTAATTATGTCATTTTGGAGGATAATTAGCTAAGTATTTCTCTGTTGGGGAAATAAGCTACATACAAGAAGAAAGAGAAGAAGCAAGAAGAGAAGAAGAAGGAGAAAAAAAAGAAGGAGGAGGAGAAGGAGAAGGAGAAGGTGGAGGAGGAGAAGAAGACGAAAAGAAAAAGAGAAGAAGAAGGAGAAGAATTATGTATTTTTTGAGCTAAATTGGCTAATTATGTCCTTTTGGAGCTAAATTAGCTAAGAATGTCTTTATTGAGCTAAACTAGCTAATTATGCCATAAATGAAATAGAAAAAACTTACCGTCGTGGTCATCAAGGAGGAGAAGCACGAGGGTTGCTCGCAGCGGCTTCGTTTTGGAGACGGTTGCCTTGGAGAAGGGTCGTGCGATGCCGCCCGAGAGTTATTCTACCGAAAAGACGTTTTGGAATGTCTCAGTTAGAATGATGACACTCAATTTTTAATACTAGTTTATAATGACCATTGAAATGAAACTCACCGTGCCAATCGCACAGAAGACATGCATCGGCGGTGGGGCTTGACCAGTCTTCTCGCACGTAGACTGCACATTTTGTTTTGAAGAGTGGGTCGTATTAGTTACTAATGAAACAGACATTACACACATGATTTGGCTAATGTGAAAAAGAAACTTACCACAATAATCTCGTACATGGCCAGGTGAGCCGCCTCATTCCGAGCCCTCTCCTCCTCAATCAACCGAGTCGTGGTCTGGTCCCTCTCCTCAAGAGGAGCCTGAAGAGCAGCCTAGCTTGCCAATCTCTCTTTCTCAAGAGGAGCCTAGTTTTTCGCTCTCTCTTTCTGAAGAGAAACCTGCAACACCATTCGTCGATACCACAGTAATGATCGATGGCCACACAAACACACAATGAAATGGATGAATGTTTTATGAGTCCGTACAACTAACCTCGATGGCAAGACGACTGGCCGTGGACGAGGCATTATCTCAGGACAGGAGCTTCACTCGTGCGCCTTGATCTCCGGGAGAGTGAGTGGACTACGTATTATCCCATCTGCAATGGCTATCGAGCCATGGGGCCTCCCGCCACTAGATATCATCACCAGCTCTTGATCCAAAGGTTCCTGGCTCGGGTTAAAGTCCTCACATTTCCAAGCCTTCCCCACGTCCCTGTATTTCACGAGCTTGTGGTGGGATGAGATGTTGGTGAAGTTCTTTGGATCATCCAGGTCAGACTCAGAGAATGACTTCGCCTTCGTGTAGGAGGTAGTATGGGCCATGCCATAAAGGTCGTACAACTCTGGCATCTCCATCTTATTGTGATGCTCCTAAAAGAGAGGAACAAAGTATTAGTAAGGGGCTCAAGCTATCATGAAGAATGAATTGCATGAATCATGAAGCAAACCACATACCTAGTTTCGTCCGAGCTGAAGTAAGTTGGTGCTGCCTTGATGGTGTGGCACACCAACCATTTGGCTACGCCAACCCTTCGCATTGTCGTGGACGGCTCACCAGTTGCCTGTGCACCACTCATCCACCAACGCCTCCCAACAATCCATCTTATCCGCACACCATCTCGGGGGCACCTATAAGTTATTAGAAATAATTTTGAGCGCTACGGCTATGAATCAAATCAAGAAAACTACGTACAAGGCCTGAAGAATAGGTAATTACCTTCATGTACTTCTCCTTCTTCAGATACTTTCCACAGCACTCCTTATTGTGCTTCTTAATACCATGCGTTGCGTAGTAGTATCGAATGGCCTGCGGCCGAGACTCATGGCGTAAGTTCTGTAATAACCGCCTACACTCGGCCTCGAGAACCTTGGCCGCCTCCTTCTCATATCCCTCCTCACACCTATAGAAGGTCTGCAATCAAACGGGAGAACACCGATTAGTACAATAATTAGCTATATTATTAATTTTAGATTGTGTAAAAGGATAATTTACCCAAAAGCTGTTGATCACCATCTTGGCCCTCGTGTGGCACAAGACACCATCTATAATATCCTCCGGCGGGGCCTGCGCAGCCTGGTAGTGCTCCCACGTAAATCCTAGTGTAGGAAGCTAACCCTCACCAGGAAACGTGACAAACCCCGGGAAATTTGTCCGCCAAAGCACACCAAGGACGCTGCCCGGCTTGCGGACTCCACCAGGGTGTTTCCATCCCCTGCAGTATGATAAGATCAATGCATTAGATATTTGAAGAAACTTGAAGGCAAAATCTAAAAAAGAGAGTAAATGTACTTACCTATCCCCTTCATGCTTAATCACCGGCCTTTGCTCGCGGGTAGCCGGCACGACCGGGAGACGTGTACTACCACACTTGTACACGGTGGCCTCGTCCACCTGTACGCCGCCCTCACTATCTGTAGACTCATCCCCGCCATCAACAGAATAGCCACCCGGACCCTCGGTCCAATCCGGCACCTCGATCTGATCCGGCCATGCACCCCATCTGGACATCTCCACGTCGGCCGAAGCCTATGTGGCAGGAGTCTCCTGGGATGTAGCCTCAGGAACCGGCGTCTCATGGGCCGAACGCACCTCGACCCGAGGCTGATCCTGGACCGGAGTCTCATGGGCCGAATGCCCGTCCAGCCGAGGCTCCTGGACCGGAGTCCCCGTAGCCTCCTCCACGAACGGGTCCACTATAGTAGTCGTGTGCTCAGGTGAATGAGCTGGTGGTGGTGGCGAGGACGGTGCAACTGTCCGCCTACATCTTCCATAGCCACCACCTATCCCTGTACCCTTCCCCTTCTTCCCTACCCGACCATCACCTCTCCAAGTGGGCAATGATGTCGACGAAGAAGCACCCACGGGTGGTGTCGTCAAACTGTCTGCCAAGGCTCTACAGAGAGATAGGGGTGGAATGGAAGTACCACCCCTCATGCAGGACGCCAAAGAAGAACCCGTCGAGCGATCTGGACCCGTGCCCACCATCTTTCAACACCTGCTGACCTGCCATGATAAAGATTAAAAGAAATTAGTACAACATAAAAAAAATTGAATAACTGACATGAATGATAATATGTACATTTATAATTTAAGTTGGGAATCTTACAAACTAATAATCATCATCAATAAATGCATCATCATCATCACTATCACGCATGTCTTCATGAATGACGTGCTCATCGGGTTCAACGGCATGAAGTTGTGGAAGGCCTTTCTGTAATCAGTCAACCATTGACAGGTCATCCGCATCAGTAACCTCTTCTAGGCCAGCACTGCTGGTTCCAGCTCAGGGGTGAAGTCGGATTCATTGTCGCTATGTACTTCCATGTTCTGGGGTGAAGCACGGCGGTTCTTGAAACGTTTCTTGGAAAGACGTGTTTCTAGGAAGAATTCTCCATCATATGTATCTGGGTTAATTTGAGGTCCATAATCCTGTTCATTTGGGGGAGGTGGTCTAACACGTGGCGGCTTTTCATAAACAACATACCAAACTTCCACATTCTTATCAGTTTGGCATGCCCACGATAGATAAAAAACTTGGGTCGCATGTTGAGCTGTAATATAGACATTGGGAACATCTAAATGGGTATTTGGATTGATTTCGACTAGTCCTATATGTTCATGAGTCCTTCTAGTCTCCTTCGGCTGGAACCAATAACATTTGAATACTATGACGTTCGGTGGGTTTTCACCATAGAATTGAAGTTCATAAATTGCTTCAACTCTTCCATAATACTCGATACCACCTTCGCCAATAGCAGAGACACAACAATTTGTAGACTTCCGGTCGGGCATACGTAGCTCTTTGCCAAAGGTACAAAAGAAATACCCGTTGATGTTGTATTTCTCAAATGAACAGACCCTATAGTCAAAACCATTAGCGGCTTGTCTCAATTCGGCGTCCATAACTCTGTATTAGCCTACAAGTTTATTACGAAAGGATTGTTGCATTAGCCGCAAGTTAGACCAAGAAATGAAATGGTCCATTATTGATAATTACCGTTTGTTTGAACCAAGAGATGAAACCGGGATAGCTGCCTCCATGCTTTGCCAGAAGCTCATACTCTTCGACGGAATCATTTTGGATCACCGGGCCATCCGAGAATTTGGCGACGTATCGGCTCTATGAAATATCTGCGAATAAGAGCAGTTCAAGGGAATTAGAAGTTACGGAAAAATGTGCCGACAACTTACTCGATGTACGGCCGCACTTCTGTTAGGTTGTTGAAGATATACAACAAAATGTTCCACCATTCTTTGACATCCAACATTATTGGTTTCGAAGCACCGGCTGGTGTGACCTTCCTTTGAATAGGCTGAGGTTGGATCCACCTTTTTTAGGGTCTACATCATTGTACCGAGGCTTCGAATTATGCAAATGATGATTTTTGGCTTCGTAGTGTGATGTCACAAAGTTTGCCACCTCCTCAGTAATGAATGCCTCAGCCATCGATGCTTCAATTCTACGCTTATTTTTACATTTAGCTCGAAGCGTCTTCTGCATCCTCTCAGTTGCATAGCACCAACGATTTTGCATGGGCCCACCCAATCTTGCCTCGGTCGGTAGATGTAAAATCAAATGCTGCATTGGATTTAAGAAGCCAGGCGGAAAGATCTTCTCTAACTTGCACAGCAACTCCGGTGCAAACTCCTCCATGTCATCTACCATGCCAGGTGACAATTCGTTCGCACAAAGAACACGAAATAAATAGCTCAGCTCTGCCAGTACTAGCCATTCATCCTCGGGAATAAAGCCACGTAACATCACCGGTATTACCCGCTCAAGCCATATGTGCCAATCATAACTCATGAGACCAAAGATTTTTATTTTTTCAAGACTCGATCCCCTCTTTGGATTCACTACATACCCATCGGGGAACATCAAATGCATTTTGAACCACATGATAATTTCCCTCATAGCTGGCCTTCCAAGATTGAACCACGCCTTTGGCTTTGACCACTTCTGCTTTCCTTTGCCTCTCGCATGTTTTGTACGGTCTATGACATAGTGTCTCTTGATCGACTCTAGCCTGAGTATTATCCTTTGTCTTCCCATCTATGTTGAACAATGTACCAAAAATAGCCTCTCCGATATTCTTTTCAGTGTGCATCATGTCGATATTGTGTGGAAGAAAGAGGTCTTTGAAGTAAGGGAGATCCCACAAGCATGGCTTGTGAGTCTAGGCGTGTTTTGAATTATACCCCTTGAAATACCCTCGATGCTCTGGATCAGGCTCGAGGGCGTTTAACTGATCCAGGATCTATTGGCGCGTCAACGCAGGTGGTGCCAAGTTTTTGACAACTTTACCTTTGGTAAAGTTCTTCTTGTCTTTTCTGAACTCATGGTCAGGATCCAGGAATTGTCTATGCAAGTCAAAGCAGGAATACTTCCGACCCTCCTGCAACCAATGAAACTGAAGAGCTGCCTTGCATGTGGGGCACGGGAGCCTTCCATGCACACACCATCCAGAGAATAGCGCATACGCCGGCAAGTCATGCATAGAGTACATGTACCACACATGCATCTTGAAGTTTTCTTTTTTAGCGGTATCGTATATCTTGACGCCATTATGCCAAGTTCCTTGCAATTCATCCTTAAGCGGCTGCATGTACACATTCATATTCTTCCCTGAATAATTGGGCCCTGGAATTATCAACATCAGAAATATTCTCTTTCTTTGCATAATGTGCCCGGGGGGGGGGAGATTAAGTGGAATGACAAATACAGGCCAACAACTGTATTGGGTTGCCGTCATGCCGAAGGGATTAAAACCATCCATGGCGACACAGACTCGAGGATCCTTAGATCTGCCACTTTATCCTGATGCAATCCATCAAAATGTTTCCACGCTTCCCCATCCGATGTGTGTAACACCATCTTATGCCCATCCGCATCAAGTTCGGTTCTTTTGCCCAATTTGTGCCATGTCATCTGTCTGCCTGTCTCTTCGACCATGAAAAGACGTTGAATCCTTGGTATGATTAGAATATACCAAGAACACTAACTGCAATTTTGTTCTGCCTCTTCTCACCCATACGGTTGTGTACCACAAGATACCTGCAAGACTCGCAATTGGGACAATAGTCCAAGTGTGCATGCTCCTTCCTAAATAAGACACATCCTTTCTCACATGCATCTATCTTCTCATAGGGCATCTTAAGTACACGAAGTGTTTTGTCCGACTGGTACAGGTTTGCAGGCATGACATGGCCTTTGGGTAGAAAGCGTCCAAATAGTGTCATCATCGCATCGTAGCATTCTCTTCCCAAGTTGAATTGAGCCTTCAGAGCGATTACTTGTGCAATGGCATCCAGCTGACAAAGCTCAGTGTGCTCGCGGAGAGGACATTTTGAAGACTCAAACATTTCATAGAAGGCCTTTGCAGATTCCTCCATCTCATATTCTGAATCCCAAGCATCATCAAAGTCCTGCACCATGTCATCGATCCCGGTACCATGCTCGTCGGTGCGACGACGAACCACCTCAGCTCTTGTGTGTTGTATAGACTCACCATGAAATATCCAAACCGTATAATTATGCTTAAAACCCCTCCTCTGCAGGTGTTTAATCATTACATCCTTTGTCCTCCTTTTATAGTTGTCGCATCCAGGACAAGGGCACCAGTTTGTTTCCTGGCCATTTGCGAATTCGGCTTTCACAAACTCCTTGGTTTTTAGAAACCATTCTTTCGTCATCTCTTTCTGACTAGGGTGACCGGTGTACATCCATGCATGATCACTCATCTTGCCTAGCTACTAAACACACAAGAAATATATTTATATATAATTCAGCATATATATTTGCCAGTTTTGTTACGTCCATGCAACCTACACGCTAATAGGTAAAGATATGTCCTAATCCCACCCGAGTATGTGTTGATTGGGTTCATTTTCCCATGCTCTACTCCGGATCCAATGCAAAATTTTGGCAGCACCTCCCCGCTGTTCTCCTGATACACGTCTCCGCAATAAACAGAGAGGATGTGTATCCGGAGAACAACAGGGAGGCACTGTCGACATTATGCATCGAATCCAGAACAAAGCATATGGGAAAACAAACCCAATCTACACATACTCAGGCTTTCCATGGATAACGTTGGACAATTTGAAAGAATCACGGTTATAAATATATGCAAATGCATGCATATTTATAACTATAACCCTTTCGAGCGGGAGACGCATACTGGTCACGCATACAGATAAATTAATTTAAGTACCTATATCTAGCAAGTTTCATCCGAAGACCGACCCACAGCAAAAGAAGGGGCGAGGAGGAGATGACATTTGTACTCACCCACGAATGCTGGGGCGGAGCTCATAGAATGCACGGGGAGGTCTTCGCACAACATACCTCACAGCGATGAGACAACTGTCACATGTAAATCCACCCGATCAACACAAATATTTTGTGTTCATTAACAAAATAAAAAAATATATGACCTAACACAAATATATGACCTATATATATGTCATCTAGGGTTCCATAAAAAGATATATTTTGTGTCGGGGTGTCGTCGAGATGTCATGTCGGGGCGTCGTGTCGGGGTTTCGGGGCATCGTGTCGGGTGTTGTGGTGTCAGGGTTTCATTTTCTTCTTCTTCATATTATTTTTTTCCTCTTCTTCCTTTTGTTCTTATTCTTCTTCTTCCTTCCTTTTCTTCTTCTTTTACTTATTCTTCTTCTTCTTCTTCTTCTTCTTCAGCTTCTTCTTCTTCAGCTTCTTCTTCTTCTTCTTCTTCTTCTTCTTCCTTCTTTTCCTTTTTCCTCGTCTTCCTCTTCTTCTTCTTCTTCTTCCTTCTTTTCCTTTTTGCTCTTCTTTATTCTTCTCCTCTCTCTCCCCTTTTTCTTCTTCTTCTTCTTATTTTTCTCCTCCTCCTCCTCCTCTTCTTCTTCTTTTTACTCTTCTTCCCTTATCTACTAGGAAAACTCTTAAAATCAGTCGGTTGATTACTGGAAGAAATCAGCCGCGTTGTTGGCACGCCACGCGTCCTTGTCTCACGTCCTGGTCAGCTCATACCTAACCCCATGTAGCTCATCCCTCAACAAACCTTTATCATTTGTTCCTTTCTCTCCAACCACAAATCCTTCTCCGATTCTTCCCCCATGATCCACCCATTCTTCCATTTCTTTCTCATCATAAAAGAGCAGAGCTCGTAACACCATGTGTGCGAGAAAGATATCCTTGTTGTAGCCCAGGCCGGCCAGCGCCCATGGTCCACAGATGCAGATCAGCTCACCATACGCGCACGAGCTGATGCAAACCACCCCACTATGATGCTTCCAGTGATGACGATAACTACTGTTGCGATCTGTTTTGGCACCCGCACCATGGTCTACTACAAGCCACCCACCGTTGAACCTTCGAGATCCATAGGCGTTCTTGTGGGTATAGATGCGATGGTGGCCGGCATGTGAATTGTTCAACCTCCTTTGCCTCATCTCATGCAACAACGCTCATCCACTCAATTCTTCTTCCCCACCGGTGCCACCGGTGCCTCAAGTGGAGCCTCGCAAAGATATTGTAGTATCCTCGATGCTGGAGTGGAATATCACCGGTGCCTCAAGGGGGTGGTGCCAGCAGTTATGTTTCGGCACCGACCTCATGGGGTGGTTGCAGCAGCGTAATTATTGCAACCCGTAAGCTCGATGGTGTCATAGCCATGGCAGGTGCGTGACAAGCTCACCGACGTTTCCTAACGGTGTGGCTAGTGCAAGCATAGGCGGTGGCCGGAGGGATCTACACGGATAACTACTAACCTAACAACTAACCTAACTAACAGTAGGTAATTAACAACTAACCTAACAACTAACCTAACTAACCTAATTAACAGTAGGTAATTACCACTAACAACTAACCTAATTACCACGAACCACTAACAACTAACCTAAATAACCTAATTAACAGTAGGTAACCACTAACAGTTAACCTAACTAACCTAACTAATAGTAGGTAATTAACAACTAACCTAACTAACCTAATTAACAAATTAAACAAAAAGGGGAAAAAATAAGGACTCACCGGAGGGGGGCGCCCGGGCGATGAGGATGGAGTAGGGAGGACGGCCGTAGAGGAGGAGGGGGCGCGGGGAGGAGGCGGTGCGTTGGGAGGAAGGGGCCGATAGTGGTGGAGAAGGGGCGGCGCGGTGGTGAAGGAGGGGGTCGTGGGGAGGAGGAGGGCGCGATGGTGGAGGACATGGCGGTGGCGGAGGAGGGGCGGTGGTGGAGAAGGGGAGAGATCCGGCGGCGGTGGTGGAGGAGGAGGTCCCGGGGAGGAGGAGCACATGGTGGTGGAGGAGGGGCGGTGGTGGAGGACGAGACGCAGGGAGGAGGAGGGCACGGTGGCGCAAGGAGGAGGAGGGTGCGGTGGTGGCGCAGGGAGGAGGAGGGTGCGGTGGCGCAGGGAGGAGGAGGGTGCGGCGACGACCGTTAGGGGAGAGAGGGGTGTGGGGGTGGGGGGCGACGGCTGTTAGGGCGCATCCTATTTGTCGTCTTCCCCCGTTGGCAAATAGGAACAAAGCTGACAGAGAGAGGCCGTTAGGGGGAGAGAGGGGGTGCGGGGTGGGCCGCCCCTTGCTCTTTGTCGTTTGCCTGAATGCTCTTTGCCGTCAGCTGGCACATGGCAAAGAGTAGAAAGATGGCAAATAGTATCTTTGCCATCAGTCTGCAATTTGTCCTCTGGTTTTTGGTAGCTGATGGCAAAGAGGGTCTTTGCCATCAACCAGCAGACGGCAAAGAAGCAACAGATGGTAAATTCTCTGATTCCAGTAGTGATATCTACAATTTTTACTGTTCCATGCTTTTATATTACCATTCTAGGATACTTCTTGGGTATTTATACACGAATTTATATTGTTTTTGAGCACTAACCTATTGACCTAGGTCCTAGTGCGAGTTGTTGTTTTCTGTGTGTTTCTAGCTTTTCAGGTTTACAATACCAAATGAAGTCCAATTTCAACGAATCATTTTTGTGACTTTTTCTGGACAAAAAGAAGACCTAGAAGCTTCAGGGGGAGGCGTGAAGCCTCATGATAGGAGCAACACACAATAGGGCGTGCCCTGTTGCCTTGTGCTCCCCTTGGTTGCCTCCTGGCATACCTGTTTATACTATAAATTCACATTAATCCAAAAAACCTAGAGAGCACCCGAAGATACTTTTTCTGCCACGACAAGTCTCTCTTCCACCGTGAGGCCATCATGAGCCCTTTTCCGGTGTCGTGCCTAAGGGGGAATCGATCATGGAGGACCTCTACATTAACCTCGGTGCTCCCATGGTGATGTGTGAGTAGTTCACCACACACCTAGGGGTTCGTAGTTAGTACCTAGATGGCTATCTCTATCTTGATCTTCAATACAATGATTATCACATCTTCACTTTGACCTATTCGATGTAACTCTTTTGATCAGTTTGTTGGGATCCGATGGATTGTGGGTTTATGTTCAGATTATTGATGATAAATATTTGAGTCTTCTCTGAATCCTAAATATGATTCTAATGTGCATGATCATCATAGCTTCGTAAATCAGTGTGATCTATTTATTTTCTTTGGCCAAGTAGATTGATCTTGATTCAGTGAGAGAGGTGCATTGTAGTGGGTTCAATCTAACAGATTTTTGTATCCGAGTGACATAGTAGGGGACGCGATACGTCTTTGTATTTTTGCCACTAATTATAAAACAATGGGGTTAATTCATATTAATTAAGTTCTATTTGTCTACATCATGTCATCATTCTACAAGCATTAGTTTGTTTCACTTAATACTCTAGATGCATGCTCGATAGCGGTCGATGGGTGTAGTAATAGTAATAGGTGCTAGTACGAATAGACCTATTTTCTTATGAACATGATGCCTATATACATATGATCATTGTCGTGAATATCACATAACTATCCACTTTTCTATCAATTGCCCAACAGTAATTTGTCTACCCACCGTATGCTTGCTTTCATGAGAGACGCCACTAGGGAACACTATGGCCCACGGGTCTATTCACTTATAAATTTACAAACCCTACAATTTCCTTGCTGCCTTTAATTACTTGTTATTTACGTTTCACTTGGCAACTTTAAACCACACTACTTACTTGCTTGCAAATAGCAAGACAAGGGGATTGAAAGCCCTCTTGCCTATGTTGGGTGCAAGTGTTTGTTTCTTTTGTGTGGAGTTGCTCAAGACGCGGATTCATAGTTAGGGGAAATCATTGTTCTGACCAATATATCTAAAGAATTACACAAAATGAACTCGTCGGGAAAGTATTTCACGATCTGGCCCTTTTAGAAATGCCACAACCCATGGCGTTGGTGCTCAACTAAGAAACGCGTGTCCACCTTGCGTTTCTACACTTCTGCAACGCTAGTCTACTCAGTGTGTTTCCTTTGTGGAAATGCCACGCACCTTGGCATTTCTAACTTGGTGTGCAACGCCATGCTCCCTGGTGTTGCTGCCTGAGATAGTTATTAGAGCACCACCCTCACCCACGAGGCCACCACTCATCACTCACTCTCTTCTCCCACCCATCCCGAGCCCCAGCCCCTTTTCCCCCTTTTCTCCCCCACTTGTCCCCTCTCAAATCCTTTCAAAAGTATTGGTTTGGTCCGTGGATCTGGTGTCATTTCCGTTGCTTGAGGTAATCTCCCTCATCTCACAAATTTTTATTGGTTGGATTTGTCTATTTGGGTAGTTTTTTGTTCATGTGTTCTCTAACCCTAATTTTGAACATTGTTCTAAAATATGATGTTCTTAGTGTATACTAATGAGTATAGTTGTTCCAATAATGTTGCATTGTACTGGTTGGATTATGCTTATTGTTAAGATTTATGGTTAGGGTTAGGGTTAGGGTTAGGGTTTGGGTAATACTTAATTTGGATGGACATAGATGTTTCTTAGTTGTTTTTTAGTAATGGGCTATACTTAGCATTCACACTTTTGTTACCTTTTTTAGATGGACAAGATTGTGAATATTAATTATGTTGACAAAGAGGCATTCATGAATGTTGATATTGTTGACAATTATGAGGAAGAGTTGATATTTCTTGAGAGTCCTACTTAGGAAGAGGTTGTGGAAGAAACGTGGATAAGATTGAAGTGGGTTGATCCAAGTGACCAAGTTGAATTATTAGGAAGATATGATGTTGGGTCGGTACACAAGTGTCGAATGAAGACAATGCGTATCAAGTCCAATTTGCATTGGGTTGCATACAAGGAGGTTGTTGCATCCTTGGTAGTCAAGTCACTCGAAGTGTTTGCAAGTAAGGTGGTCAGGGCTCCTTTTCAGGTTGATCTGAACCAACCCTTAGTACATGATTTGAGCGTGCCACCTATTGTTGAGCATAAAGTTGAAGTGGAAGCCAATGGGTATCCCCAATATGTGTTCGGAGGTAGTGCACCGATCAATGATGATGGTCATGACTCCGATGAAGAGTATGAGAGGCACCACAACATTGTTGCTGATGTAGAGGCTCAAGTAAGGAATGATGACATGGATCCTGACATTATGTAAGGTGAATGAGTTGGAGGAGGATGGCTTCACTGTGAAAGAAGCGGAGTGGTATAAAAAAATTACCGGTAGGGATCACCAAGTTCCCTTGTTTTGTGATGTTAGCCTTGCAGATAAGGCTATAGTCGACGGTGGCATGAGCAAAACAACTGAGGCTGGAATGTTCCCATGTAGCACACCCGACGCGATTTCTACATCTTACCTAAAGAAAGGTTTGATGTTCAAGCACATGCTAGAATTCAAGATGTGGTTTTGTGAGTATGCCGTCAAACACTACATGCCTTTCATAGTTGTTCACTCAGAATGCAACAAGCGATACACCATGAAATGCGAGGTAGAAAAATGCAAATGGAAAGTCAATGGAAGACTCACGAAAGATGGTTGGTGGAAGATAAGTAGTTGCAAAGAAACTCACCAATGCACACCGCCGAGCGATGAAACACCGACGACACACCGTCAGCTAACCTCGGAATTCATGGGTTATAAATACCATAAACATATAGTTGAGGATCCAACCATTAAAGTGAAGTTGTTGATGAGTTGGGTTTACGAGAGATTTTGATATAAGGTGAAGTACGGGAACACATGGAAGGCCAAGCAACTCGCTCTTAGAATGTTGTATGGTGGATGGGAAGAGGCATACAACATGCTACCGAGGGTACTGGGTGTGATGTCCTATAGAAACCCCGGAATGTACCACTATGTCCAAGATATTGAAGGAGTGTTCCATCGTGCCTTTTGGATGTTTGGCCCATGCATTGCAGCTTTTGAGCATTGTCATCCGTTTTATTTATAGATGGAACATTCCTGACAGGCAAATACAAGGGCACACTAATGATAGCAATGGCACATGATGGTAATGATCAGGTGTTGCCTATGGCATTTTCTTTGGTGTGCGTGGAGAACCAAGACAACTAGGAATGGTTCATGAGACTTGTGAGAAGCACGGTCATTCCTCTAAATAGGGAGGTATGCATCATATCGGATCGGCACCAAGGCATATTGAAGGCCGTGGATGTTAACATGCCAGGGCATGCGAGGCTTCACCATCGATGGTGCATGAGGCACTTCGTTGCAAACTTTTACAGAGCTTGTAAGAACAAATATCTGGCAAAGGATCTCAACTCCGCATGTCTGGCCTTCTCCGTTGAGTCGTTCACAAAATGATTGAACATAATCTAAGAGAAGGCAAGTGAAGGTGGGAAACATTTCCTAGAATAGAATATTGATGAGAGACACAAGTGGTCACGGGCATGTGACGAAGGAGACATGAGAGACACAAGTGGTCATGAGCGTTGCGTTAGAATAGAACCTAGTAGATAGTGTGCGCAGGAAGGTTTCTATTTGGGATGGAAACACCAAAGGCTATGACGTTGTAGAAATGTAGTAAAACGCCGGTGTTTCATTGCAACAGAACCTACGAGAGAGCAAACGGGTGAACGTTCCTATGTGGACTACAAACTCCATGAAGTCCGGATCTGCCTCTTTGTCTGTCTCTTCTTCTTCTTCAACTTCCTCAATATGTGCTCGGCTCGAAGAAGCACGTGGTTGGCTGGAAGACGGACAAGCGGAAGAAGTATGTGGTCGGCTGGAAGACGGACGAGCGAAACAATGCACATCCATTCTGTACTGAGAACGTGCCCGCACATTGATGGATGAAACACCGTGGAAAGACAGTAAAGCGTCTAGTGTGCGACATCGATTGGCGACCTTCTACACAAGGAAAAGACATTGACATGTTAATATGCTAAAAGAGCTACAAAAAATAAAACAACGGTTAACAAGGCATCTAACGTGCAGAGTACTCCTAACAAGCCCGTCCGTTTCTGGACCTGGGGCACGGCCAAGCACCACATTACTATCGTTGATACATCTCCATAGCTCTGTGCCCTGGATAAAACATATGTGAAACACCACCCACGAAGAAATGACACATATTCACATTTCAAAAGAGGGACGTACCACTCAGTCATGGAGAGGGCCATAGTCAAGATGCACTCCAACTGTCTCCCTAATAGAGTTGTTGAATGCACCAACAACAGCCTCACTTGGTAGGAAGTTCAATCAATCTGAACGAGTCCAAGCACCCCTGTGGATAACTCTATACTCTTCACGAATCCACTCCAAATGCCTCGTCAGTGTTGGGTGTTTGATCAGTTTCAACTCGAGCATTCCTCTGAGCATTCCACATGTCCACCCACATAATGTGGTGCTCCTCCCAATTGATGACACTCTTATTGTTTTGGCAGTTTGTCCTACAAAGCATTAGCATAATACATCAGTTCCATTTTCTCCTGTTAGACATTGATCAACAAGTGATACAAAAAACTCACTTAAGTAGCACCACACTTGTCTTGACGTGATCCGGCGGGCTGCATTGTTGGACTCCGAACTGCTTTGAAACACGATGAGGAAGATGCCACTCGATCGCAAAAAAGCATATCATGGGGCACCGCACACGCCAAATATGCTGGTCACGAAGGCACATATTGCTTAGAGCGAACTGCCTAAGTGCCGGCCTCCAATTGACCTACATCACAACAAGTCACTCGCCCATGCATGAAAAAAATTCTGAAAAGATACTAAAGCATTTGGATAATTACTTGTTCATAAGCCAGCATGTCAAGCTCGCTTATGTATGCCTTGTACCACCCCATAGCTGCAATACTCGACAATTGGACATTAGCCCATGTGTGTGTCACGCCCAAGATGCGACCCTATCCTCAATTTGGCACGAAGGCCTCGTCAGGGATAGAAGCGCCTCTCGTCGTGTCGCAAGAATGGATATCGTTACAAGTACATGTACTGAAAAGAAGAGATATATATATATAGAACTCGCTTACACTCGCCACAAGCTACATCAGAGTCACATCAGTACATTACATATTCATCAAGAGTAAGAGCAGGGTCCGAGTACGGACGAAAACAAACGACAAAAGAAGAACGACGTCCATCCTTGCTATCCCAGGCTGCTGGCCTGGAACCCATCCTAGATTGATGAAGAAGAAGAAGAAGAAGAAGAAGCAACTCCAAATGAACAATCAACGCGCTCGCGTCAAGTAACCTTTACCTATACCTGCAACTGGTGTTGTAGTAATCTGTGAGCCACAAGGGACTCAGCAATCTCATTTCCAGAGGTATCAAGACTAGAAAAGCTTAATGGGAGAGGTATGGTTAAGTGGTGAGGTTGCAGTAGCGGCTAAGCATATATTTGGTGACTAAACTTACGAGTACAAGAAATAAGAGAGGGAAGATCTACGCATAACGGACGTGAACTACTGATGATCAAATGAATGATCCTAAAGACCTACCTACGCCAGACATAACCCCACAGTGTCCTCGATCGGAGAAGGAACTCACGAAAGAGACAGTCACGGTTACACACACAGTTGGCACATTTTAATTAAGTTAACTTCAAGTTATCTAGAACCAGTGTTGAACAAAGTTTCCACGTTGCCACATAACCGCGGGCATGGCTTTCCGAAAAGATTTAACCATGCAGGGGTGCTCCAACTAGTCCATCACAAATTACCACAAGCCGCATAGAAATCCTCAATCACGAAGCTCGCGATCTTGACGGATTTCCTAGTGGAAAACCTCAACTCTGAGATTACCCAAAGCATCACCGGAATCCCGATGCACAAGATATCTCGTCAAAGGTAAAACTAATCCAGCAAGGCCACCCGACGTGTCGACGATACCGATAGGAGTCCCTTACCTCGTTCTCAGGACACGACGGATAAGCAATGCGTACGGTGGCCTGATAGAAATCACCCAAGTTGCCCTGGGTTGGCCCCGCACGGTGCTCTGGGTTGGACCAACACTCATGAGGAGCACTGGCCCGGGGGTTGATTAAATTTCCTCGGGTTAATTACTCCCTATGCAGTTCATTAGTTATTAGGCAAATGTAGAACCAAAGTTGGGCCTTGCCAGACCAGCTTTAATCTAAAACGAATTATCAAGGGGGTCCCCATAACAACCCCGGTCGTGTTAGGAGCGCTCATTTATGGAACATAACACCGGTAGCCGAAAACTAAGGGGGCAAAGGTGGAACAAAACACCAGGCTAGAAAGGCCGAGTCTTCCAACTTTTACCAAGTATATAGGTCCATTAAATTAAACAGCAATTAATATGGTGATATAACAAAGAACCCATGTTATCACATGGAAGCATCTACACCTGCAACTAGCAACGCTAACAACATGGATAAGCAAGCGGTGACATAGCCAATCAGTGGTTTGCTAGGTCGATCTGGTTGAAGGTTATCATGGCATTGTTGAGAGGCTGAATTTAACATGTGGTAGGCAACAAGACATAATCGATAGAAGCGAAATAACTAGCATGGCAATGATAGTAATGGTATCTGGGGAAATGGTCATCTTGCCTGAGATCCCGCTTGGAAGAAGAACAACTCCGTAAAGTCGTCGAACGGATGTAGTCGAACGGGTCCTCACATTCCGACACGCTTGCGGAACTCTATCGATACGGAACAAACCGGAAACAAACATCAACACAAATATTCACCACACGATGCACAAGAAGATGCACAACCTAATATGATGCATGATCAGTTCAAAGATGCAAGGCATGGCATGGCGAATCACCTCACGCGAACACTACACATTAAGTGAAGCTCGATATGCAACGAGTTACATATCGACGAAACTCCATGACTAATTATTTAGTTCAGTCCCGTTAATTTACACGGCAATATTAAATGTTGTTAACATGGCAAGGGGTGAAGCGGTGATCCTACATTGCATCCTAGACGGTTAACACGAGGGGCTTAGAACGGACGCTACGGCACAAGAGACATGCATCACAAGATATCATGCCATGAATGTGTCATGCATGCGAGTTTCAAACATCACGGGCAAGAAGAGAAAGAAACAGGTGTCGCCACGGCGAGCGAGAGGGAACCATGGCGGCAAGAGGGCAACGAAGCCACGGCAACGTTCCTATCCCGATAACTCGTAGAGATATCATGCCAACATATAGGAAGCGTGTGCGGGAACGCTAAATAATGATGGGGTGATCCCGTCTATTGGGATCCCATGTGTCGAGGGCGCGACGAAAGAGACAACATGCAACGGGCAACATACCATGCAAACATACATTCAACTCATACATCACATTCGTTCGGTTCACAACAACGTCCCATCGGTATACCTTCGAGGCATGCAAATCGGAGGGGATCGGGTCGTTGAAGGAGAACAACGGTCGTCGTGGAAGTCGTGGTACACGATCTCATCGAAGGTAGTCGTTTTCTCGGCGTCGGTTCATGGGTCTTCGGCGTCAGTTCACGGTCTTCACATCGGTAGTAGAACGCGGGTCTTCGGCGACGTCGAGGACATCGTGGTACTCGTTGATCTTGTCGACTCCACGGCGGCGGGGATGGTCTACGCGGCGGCGCAGGCGACACAACAGCATCTAGCGGGCAGCGGCCGACAACAACTGCAACAACTCGCTTAGCAGCACGGCAAGCAAGCATCTAACGGCAAGCCTAGCAACTAACAATTATACTAGCTATAGCAGCTAGCTCCATCTAGCAAGCGCAACAACAACTCAGCACAACAGGCAAGCTCGGCAGCAAAGCGGCAGCAAGACTCGGCAACAGCAACAGGGAAGCAGCGAGCAAGCACAGCAACAGCAAGGGGACACATCAGGCAGCAGCTACAACAGCCTAGCAGCGGCAGCAGCAAGCAACACAACGGCATGCATCGGCAAATAGCAAGTGGCAGCAGCTACAGCAAGGCGCAGCAGCAATAGAGCAGCAGAGCAGTGGTACAACAATCATCTACAACACTAAGAAACAGCAAAAGGCAACGGCGCAGGCAAGCAGCAGCATAGCAGCAGCAAGTGGCTAGGCGCGCATCCGACGCGCAGGGCGGCGCGGGAGGCCAAAGGTGGCGGCGGCGCGGCCAAGGTGAGGGCGAGGCCGAGGGGTGGAGCAGGCGACGCAGGAGATGGCCATGGCGGGCGGCACGGGGACGGGCACCGGCAGGGAGAAGGACCTCCGGCGGCAGGGGAGAGGCATGGGGCGGCTCGGGCGGCGACCCTAGGCGCGTGACGGTGGCAGCTCCTGAGGAGGAACGGCGAGGCGGAGCAGCAGGTGCGCGGACACAGGGAGCTGTGGGCGCTTGACGCGAGCACGGAGGCGGGGCAGCTCGGGCCTGGGTAGAGGGGATGCACGGGCGCCATGGGAAGGAGTTGCTCTGGCCTGGGGCTGAGAGGAGGAGGGCGGCGGGATCGAGGGGAGGGGCTGAGCGCGTGGGGTTCCTTTCTGGGCAGGTGGCAGCGCTGTCAGGACGAGGGGGAGAGGACCGAGGCGAGGGGAGGAAGAAGACACTGGGTGCGGCGCTCGGGGAGGACGAGGGACGAGGGGAGCGGTCGCTAGGGTAGGGGAGGGGAGGCCTTGGGCCTTGGCCGGCTCGGCCTTGGCCTGGGGTCCTCCCCCTTTGGGTTTTTTCCCTCTTTTTTAAAGAAAACAGGGAGCTTTAACAAAAGAAAAATGTTTACAAATAAATAAAAATAAAGGCCTTTGACTTCTTAAAACAAAAATTATGCCCCAACTATAAAATAGATTTGGCACTTTTTAAACGAATAAAAATAACCTTTTGAAAAATTAAAATAAACCCTTTTACAAAAGGATAAAATAAAACCCCTTTTTATTTAAAGAATAAAATAAAGGATCTTTAAAGGAGAAAAGAAATGAGACTGTTTTAGAAAATAAACAAAAGGAAGAAATAAAGAAAACCCAAGGGGTTGCCCCCACATATAATAAAATGATTTTCTTTAAAAGAAGACGAGCCCTTTTTTAAAAAAAATAGGGGTTAAAACGGAAACTTTAGCAAACCGCAAAAACAAATAAAAGAGGAGAGGAGGGAGAGAAGGTTTTAGGTCCGCGGTGCAACAGGGTTTGAGGTGGCTCTCACGCACCCACTCTCATCACTCCAACAAAACAATGCCACTCACGAAGCACTAACACCCAACAACACGGAGCAACAGGCAACACCGACAAAACATAGTTGACATGATGCCATGCATGATGCCATGATGCAAACTACATGATGATGCAGCAAACGGAATATAATCACACGACGGAAACGGAAATGAAGGGGAATCTTCTTGAACGTCGGTCTCGGGCTGTCACAGTGTGTGCGACAGTGGGGTACCGTGACTCATCCCTATCAAAAGGGTACTTCCAAGGTTCTTCCGGAGGAAGGGTGACGTTATGGCCAACATAGATACGCTCCCACATCCAAACCTGTAGGGCCCAAACGAAACCTCCAAGTGTGGACGTCGGCTTACTCCTCATACATGCTCCATCCAACTACAGATTTGCACACATGTTAACTGACCACACACAAATACCTATTTAATATAATTAAAATGCATCATATTAAGAAGTACTTGACGGTACAAGAAGGCTAGTGCCGCCGAACCCCAACTCCACTTAACATCCAAGTCACGACGAGGATCCAAGAACATCCACGAGGCTGTGTCCCACGTGTCATCCGGAAACACCACTTGGGTCTAAATATTCCATAGGTAATCCCTGGCGTACCTCTCCACAACATCCACACTAGCATAGTTTGGGCACTTGCGAAAACGTTTGTGTATCCACGAGAACAACACATCGGATGGCCTAGGATCCTTCCTGGTTTCATGAGTCCACGGCTCAGGTTCAACACCAACCAAGGCTGCAACCCGTTGTCGCCACCCATCAGACCTAACCTTCCCTGTAAGAGCCATACCCTCGATCAGAAGCCCGGTGATCATAACAATATCCTCCAAAGTTGTGGTCATCTCACCAAGAGGAAGGTGAAAAGAGTGCGTCTCCGGCCTCCAATTGTCCGTAAGGGCGGTAAGGGCCATGGCATTCAACCATGGTCGTGTGTCTTTAAAGTTGAGCACAAACTGAAGAAGATCCATTCTTCTAAAATAAGGCTCATACCGAGGGTCATATAAGAGAGATTCATTCAGGTTGTGCCCCCTCAACAGAAGTAGTGGAGGAACCTAAACAAACAAACGCGTAATTTGTTACTCCTCTCAACTTGTCACAATATGAAAATCAACAAATATAGAAATATAATCATCAAGGCCCGGATAATTACCTCCCCTCTTTCCACTAGCACCGCACAATGCTTCTGCTCGTAGAAATCATCAAGGCCCGGATATTTATCCGGCTGAAACATCCTAAATAATATGAAAAAATACTTTTAGGACATGCATTCACCATCACACTAGAAAACCTAGGTTACACCTAGTGCCAAAAACCTAGGTTACACCTAGTGCCAAAACCATAGGCATTCACCATCACAAGTTTGGTTTTACGTGAAAACCTAGGCATTAACCATCAGAAATTTGGTTTTACTTGAGAACCTAGGTTACACCTACTGCCAAAAAAGCTCCAAAAATACAAAGTTATTGCAAAAACTAATTGGAGGGATTGGAGGAGCTTACCGGCCTCTTCGATTTGCCCCAAAGATCCGCGAAAATGGTTGAGGGAGGAGGGAGATCGAAGGGGGGGATCGGGAGGAGGAGAGAGGAGTTTTTCGCCTCTGCTCGCAGGGAAGAGAGGAGGAAGAACGGGTGGGTGGTGGGCGATGGGGCGGGCCGAGACAAATATCGGTCGTAGAAACGCCAGGGTGCTTGGCGTTGCGGTCATGACCGAAAACGCCACAGTAGACTCGCGTTGCAATTGTGGCCGGAAACGCGACAATAGACTAGAGTTTCGTAGTTTACCTGCAACACCACAGACTTCAGCATTTCTAAAAAGGGTTAGATCATTAAATAGTTTCCTCGCGAGTCCATTTTGTGCACGTCTTCACTTATAAGGTTTGAACAGTGATTTTGTCCTCGTAGTTACTCGTATTGGTTCGATAAACCTTGGTTCTTTACTGAAGGAAATACTTACCTATATTGTGTTGCATTACCCGTTCCTCTTCATGGAAAACCCGACGCAGATCACAAGCATCATCTACAAAACCAAAACTGTGTGTATGAATCCCTGTTCAAAGGGATGAGCATAGCTACAAATTTCAGGATAGCAACGGGCACCACCCTTACCTTTTTCCATGGTTTAGGGAGGTGCCCAGGTATTTTATCACATCACTTTTACGATCATTACCTATTCCAGTTCAATCCTTATCTATCTTATGATTAAGAAGAATAAAGTTTAAGTATGAGTTAGTTTCAAGTGTTTGCTTTGTGATCTATCTATCTATGTAATTGGAGCGAGAGTTATATAAAAAGAGCAGTTTGAGTTTGGTTACTCACCCTTTTGCATCAACCTTATCAATGAAGAGAATGAATAAAAAGATCATATGCTAATCCCATGAGGAGTGATGACTTCACATAAAAAAAGTATAACTAATAAAATTTGTTGGAAGTTGTCACACCCCAAAAATTTCATAATATTTTTATGAAATAAAATATTGCCTAGAATAAAAAAATTAGGAAATAAAGTGCTTCGTGACTCTTTTCTAGGTCTCTTTCCAAAAACTTTTTCTTTCAAGTGGCATTTTAAAAGATCACTTAGTGCTTGAGCCCTTGCTGAGACCATTTTAAACCCTTTATTTAATTAAATGGGGATGTTATTTTAATTGGGCATGTTTATATAATATCTGAATTGCTGAGTTTTCAATTGATTTTATTTTAAAAAACCACTCCTTTTTCCCTAATTATAAAATTCTCCCCAGGTAAATTTTTTTGAAAATTTTGTTGGAACCTGAGTGCTGCATCAAAACAATTATTCCGTGCTCACAAAATCATTGGAGACTTTATTTTATTTTTTTTGCCAAAGTTTCTTTTATTCAAAAAAATGACTATTAAATTCCTTTAAGAACCTGCTTTGCATTGTAACCTTTTTATAACTTCTTCTAAAAATTGTATAAAATCTTGAAGATGACTATGATGTCCGTGGATCATTTTTTTGTAAAAACTTAGCCAAGTGTTTTGGAAAAATTGAGCTTATTAACTCCTTTTTTATTCTGGCCCACTTTGGTGTTTTGAACTACAACCCCTAGAAATAACCTTTGGGGATGTCTAGTAATGCATGAGATTGACTTTTATGCAAAAACCCAACTCCGTGCTTTGGAAAAATTTAGCAAAACAACTATTTTTATGTTCTGGTCCGGTTTTGTACTTTGTACTACAACTCTGTTTTGCCTTGCTCAAATTTCCTTGAGATTTTTCCTACTTGTAAAACACCCTACCAAATCCTTAAGTACATGAGATGAGAGCCATTGGGATATTTTTAGTCCATGTTTCAATGTCCCCAAAATTCTGTCCAAAAAAGGTTTTCTTTAAAAGTTGTACTGACAATATTTTCCTTTTCACAAACTAACCCTACCACTTTCACTAGCACCTGAAGAGAGTGGGATGTGGAGATTTTGCTTGGTAGAGAACCCTTTTGAAGCCTCTGGCATATCATCAAGCACCTAGGGTGCATGGCCAGATTGGCATGATCTTTGATTTGCATTGTGGAATTGCCCCACTACCTTAGCCTGTATGTCTAGTAGGTAGGCCCTAACCCCCAAACTATCTCTGGGAAGTTTGAGAAGCGTTGGAGGTAATTGGAGAGGAGGGGCATTCAGTCGACCATGTGCCACGCGTGCTCTGGGCGCGCCCAGAGCGCACATTTTGCATGTGCGTGCCCGAGTTGCCGCGTCCACCTGCTCGTGCCACTTGGCCAGTCTCCAGAGCCGCGCAGCGCTTGATTTGCCCAACCGTTGGTTGCCTCTAGCCTACAGCGCTGAGAGCGGTCATGGTGCTTGCTCGGGCGGCCTGCGACTGATCCGTACCACATTTGCTGGAGCCAGCACCGCCCAAGCCACCGCCGGCCTCCAGCTACCCTTGGTCCCTCCCCTGCAACATTCCATCATGTTGCTGCTGCCCGTGTTGTGTTGCTAGCCGCTCCTACCGTCACGTGTCGCTCGTGTGCTGCCGCAGATGCTGTGGGCGACAACTTATCCGCAGCTGTCGTGGAACTGATCCAAACCGGCTATAAATAGCCTCTCCCGAAGCTGTGTATACTCCATCACCCCTCTCTCAGCCGTAGCAAGCCCGCGTAGCATCAATTTGAACTGAGGTGGCCATCTTGCTCACCTCCGGCCACCGCGTCCGTCTTCGCCCCTCGGTCAAATTTGACCTAGCCAAAGCCTCTCCCTCTCCATGCTCTCCTCCTCTAACCCCTCCGCAGCCCCTAGGACCCAATCCCAGTGCTAATTCGCGCCATAGTCGCCATAGACCAAGGTTGTGATCGTCGGAGTTTTCTGTGTGCCATGGACGAAAGGGCGCTCGTCCCTGAGTCTCCCAGAAACATGTGTGCCTCTAGAGGATGGGGTACTCACCCTTGAACGCACCGGTGTGATCAGCTCCAGGAATGGAGACCCCTAGCGTCGGCTAGCCTAGCCAAAGCTCGCCGCTCCTCCCAGCCCACGCATGCGCAGGAGGTGGGAGAAGAACCCGACAGGTGGGCCCCGCCTGTCGGTGATCCAACCCTGGCCCCGCTCGCGCCAGCCCCCGAAGTGTGTTTTCCCCTTGGGAACAAGAGTGCCAGTGACTGTGCCTTCTCTGCCCTGTTAGCATATTTTGACAAGAGCGCTTCCTTTTCTGTTTCATTCTCAAAAACATATTTAAACAGGAACCTTAAGTGGCCACAACTTCTTATTTATAACTCCAAATCAACTAATGTTTTTCCTACCTCTCTAAAATTCCCTCTAGTTTATTAAAAAATTTATTTTGAAAAATTCCCAACAACGTTTGTGTGCTATTTTGAATTTGTGTTTTAATTTAAAATTTTCAAAAAAGGAAGTTGGATGGAGGAGGCTTGCTTCAAGATTTGGGGTGCACATCACCCTCCTCAAACTCCAAAGGCAAGCATCTTGACTCTGATTTGCATAAAGTTGTGTGACGTTTGATGTGGTGCATTGATTGCATGATTTTACGTTATGTTGATAAAAATCTCACATGAAATCATACCTTGCATAAGAGCATGTGATGAATATTTTGGTTGCTAAGTTTGTTGAAGGCAATCGGTGAGTGGTAACGGCCTCATGCCTCGTATGCTATGTTAGTCTGGACAACCTCGGATTAAGCTGTGTCATGGTGGAAATGAGACCATGGGCTGACATCTCATGGGACAAGAGTGGTCAGGGAAAGCATGTCGGCGTGTGATGGTAGTAACCCTGAGATAATTCCTTCAGCGAGATTGTGTGGTACTAACGCTTGCACGAAAATATTAAACCTCCTAAGTCGACCGTAGATCGAGTCTTGTTAGTATGTCACCTTAACCCACTTGTGTTGCCACTGGTCTTCTCGAAAAGGAATATGGTTTAGTAAGTTGTAGACCTATTACCAGGCACACAACAAGTAGAGAGGCCGGGATGAAGGTATCCATGGCTCTGGACTAAATCCGTTTATCCGGTCAGGGGCATGGGTGTTTCCGGTCTGGGACCGAGAGAGAAGAGCTCTTCCCTTGTAGTGCGTGGTATAAATTTGATCCCATGCTAGTCGAGGTCGGAGCCTCCCCATCTTATGGTTTTTCCCTGGCAGCGTAGTCCGGGTGAAGCCGGACTTCGCGAGGGTAAAAATGGGTGTGTACTGGTTCTAAGTGTTTACTTCTAAAATACCATATGCGGGATTAGTCCGAGTGACTATTGAAACCCGTGGGCTGTGGGTAAAGAGTACACCCTCTGCAGAGTCAAAACTATTTGAGTAGCCATGTCCACGGTCAAGGACGACTAGTTGACTAGTCAAGTGTCGGTCTTCGGAGGAAGTTAATTAATGACATCGTGAGACAAATCATGAAATATGGTGGATGATCATAACTATTATTTTTATTGTGGACTAACCCCTTTGATTATATTGGTTGAATATCCGTGGGACGGTTCTACCTCCTGGATATTCAATATTTATTATTGTTTCATATAAGCCCTTTCTGTGGAGCCACTTAGACGCCCGACTATGGCATGCTCGTTATTATTTCTTATAAGACCTTTTTGTGGCATCGCTTAGATGCCCGACTGTGGCATGGTCATTATTATTTCTTGTAAGCACTTTTTGTTTTGTCGCTTAGACGCGCGACTGTGGCATGCTCGTATTACTTCTTATAAGCCCTTTCTGTAGTGTCGCCCAGACGCCCGACTGTGGCAACAATTATTTCTTTCTTACAAGCCCTTTCTATGGCGTCGCTGAGACGCTTGACTGTGGCAACTCTTATTACTTGCGTGTGAGTCCTTTAGGCGGTGTCCCTCCGGCGCCCGACTGCGCCACGCATGCTATTACTTGTTCATTGTTATCCTTCCTTGCTTGTTTATACAACATTGGTGGAGATAGTTTATATGCATGAATGCATCCATGAATTAATTCTTATGGCATGATAGAGTTATTTAGTGAACTATGCATGCATCTCACCTGCTTTAACTTATCTATTTTCTTGTTGGTTGCGAGTACATTCAAAGTACTCACTAGCTTGTCCCTGGCTATTGTCTTGGCTAGATTGCATTCGGAGAGGAGCACGATGCCGTCAACCCCGGAACCTAGGAGTCCAGGATAGCAACCTTGTGAGATAGAAATTTATCCACGTCAGCTGTTCCTGTGGGAATGGAGTCCCATGGGCACTGGAGATTCCTCGAGTCACTTCCGCCGTCAACCCCAGACTTTTGTCCAAACCAGTCGACCTTCATGGTCTTGTAACCCAGATTTTTTTATTTTTGCTTGGATATTTTGTATCAAGTGAGTGTCTACCAGCTAACAGTAGCCCTGGGGCTAGTGAACACAAAGACCTGTTTTTTGGAAAGTATTTCTGAAAAAGCAGTCCACGATAGCAGCCTTGCGAGATAGGAATTTATCCAGGTTAGTTGTTCCTGTGGGAATGGATTCCCATAGGCACTGGAGATTCCTCGAGCCGCTTCCGCCCTCAACCCCAGACTTTTGTCCAAACCAGTCAACCTTCATGGTCTTGTAACCCAGATTTTGTATTTTTGCTTCGATATTCTGTATCAAGTGAGTGTCTACCAGCTAACAGTAGTCTTGTGGCTGGTGAACACAAAGACCTATTTTCTGGAAAGTATTTTTGAAAAAATGGTCACTACAACCTTGGTATCAGAGCCAGGCTGACCATTGGCTAAACCTATCTTAGCCAGGTCGCTATCCCTACCTTGGATATTTATATATCCACAACCGAGCCTGGCCTATCCAATAGCCAACCATAGTGGCCATCCGACCCCTTTGGTAGTCGGTGCCTACCTGTCAGCCCAGCCTTTGAGTTGTGTGTCTATGACCGACACCGGAGTTCTCGCATTCCCTAGCGTGCAATGAAAGACTTCCTACCCTATGTAGTAAGGCCTTGCCTCAACCCAGTAACCCGCAAAATTGAGACCACTACCCTAGTAAACCCCCTTGACTTGCAAGATGCATGGCTGCGTTCTTTGCAATGAGACCACCGTGTCCGAGCCTCAAGACTTTGTAGTCATCCTCGCCAACCCCAGCCGTCAAGTTTTTGGCACATAAGAGCCTCCAGTGTATATTGTACATGAGGAGCCTGCGAGTGCGGTTAGTCGTCACTTTTGGGCCTCGGTGCACCTCTATGGAGGGAATACCTTGTTGGAGTGCCCTTATCATTTCACTGGTAGAGCAGCCACTAGCGAAGCCCAAGCCTGCCAGCTTGCAGCCCGAGAAGCTATAGTGCAGCTGCGACATTTTTTGCCGTGGATGAATAGCCGACCGTTCTGCTATTATCCTACTCGGGAAGGCTATGGTAGTCCAACCCAAGTGCCAGCGAAGACCTTGGGGTAGAGCCTGCCTTGGTGTAGGTTGTGCGCTATTTGAGAGCGCATGAGGCACTCATCGATCAGATCACCTCTTACATGGTCATGATCCACACGCCAACTTCTCGTTGGACCCCGTCAAGCCATGAGGCCGCAACCGCCTCCATCAACCAGCCCATATTGGCGGGAAGACCTATTGGATATCTAAGGTTTGCCCCAGAATTTATGTTAGCCCACTCGACCATGACCCCGGCGGAGCTTCACCGCAGTTTGGATGCCTTCTGCAATGAAGCAGTGCTAAGGGCGCGCCGTCTGAGACGTCATCGCCACCGCAACCCTGCAGCCCCGTTCCATGGCCCAGTAGACCCTGGAACTATGAGAAACGGAAGAGCCTTTTTGGCTACTGAGCACGTCCACTTGGAGGCCAATGAAGTCACGGCGAGTCCGTTAGAGTAGCTATGTGGCCTTAGTACCAGTGCCGCCCTGTAACATTGTATTCGCGTGTTGTAGTAGACTTGTTTTAAATTAAATTGCAGGGTGCATGCATGCCTTTGTTTATAAAGGTAGAATTGCATAGAGCTATCCGCGTGTCCTTAGATTAAATTTTTGGGCGTGACCACCTAACCACCTAACCAGCTACCCGAGTGATGTATCACTTGAGAGTTGATACCCGAGTTCCACCCTGATGACCCAGGTCACGCCAGTGTTATACTGTGTGTCCCTAAACCAGGCACCTATTAAGACCACCCATGACCGCTCCTAGAACTTCCCACCAAGTGCACTAACCAGAGCTAGTCCTCCCTGGGACTACCCATTGGGATTCATCCGGAAATTCTGGATGCAAACCCACAATACAAACTATGCTGCCACGCAGCCTAGTATAGAGCAGCCCTAGTGTGGTCATCCTGTGTCCTTCAAGGCATCACCGAGGGTGTTGACCCACCTACGGGTGGATTAATTCCATAACTTTGCCAGTGCAAAAATTTATGATTTCCCACTGGTAGGCCGTCGTTGTCAAACGAAAGGGGACATGTTCTCCACACTTCTTGTAGAAGAAGTAGAATGTGTTTCCCCGCCAAAGAATATTTTCTCGGGAAACCCTTGTCGTATCTCATTGACCGCCCTCGGGGTGTATTTTAGTCCAGTAGTATGTTTTCCTCATGTTAGGTCAGTAGCGGTGTACTATTTGATTGCATTGTTTTCACCTGCATATGAGTGACTGTGTGTTATATGATTGCTTTGTTTGCGCCTGCATTTGAGTAATCATGTTCAGTGTTTTTAGGAGTGAATCATTTTCTTTTCTTAAGCAAACATCGGGGACGAGATTTATTTTTAAGGGGGGTAGTGTTTGTCACACCCCAAAATTTTAATAATATTTTCATGAATTAAAATATTGCCTAGAATAAAAAAAATAAGAAATAAAGTGCTTGGCGACTCTTTTCTACGCCTCTTTCCATTTTATTTTCTTTCAAGTGGCATTTTAAAAGATCACTTAGTGCTTGAGCCCTTGCTGAGACTATTTTAAACCCTTTATTTAATTAAATGGGATATTATTTTAATTGTCCATTGATACGTCTCCAACATATCTATAATTTTTTATGGTTTCATGCTATTATCTTGTCAAACTTTGGATGTTTTGTATGCCTTTTATATCTTTTTTTGAGACTAACTTATTAACTCAGTGTCAAGTGCCAATTCCTGTTTTTCCATGTTTTTGACCCCTTTCACAGGAGGATTTTAAACGGAGTCCAAACGGAACGAAACTGCCAAAAAGATTTTTCCGAAATAAAAAAAAGATCGGGAAGCGTGAGAATCAGGGCAGTGGCCACCAGGGACCCCACAAGCCCCCTAGCCGCGGCCAGGGTGCCCGTGCCTCCCAGGCTTGTGGGCTCCCTGGGCCTCCTATGCCCTAGGTCTTTCACCTATAAATTTCCTAAAATCCCAGAAAAAATCAGGAGATCATTGAAAGTACTTTTCCGCCGCCGCAAGCTTCTGTCTCCGCAAGATCCCATCTGGGGCACGTTCTGGTGCCCTGCCGGAGGGGAATTCGGATACGGAGGACTTCTTCATCAACACCATGACCTCTCCGATGATGCGTGAGTAGTTCACCATAGACCTACGGGTCCATAGCTAGTAGCTAGATGGCTTCTTCTCTCTCTTGGATCTTCAATACAAAGTTCTCCATGATCTTCATGGAGATCTATCTGATGTAATCTTCTTTTGCGGTGTGTTTGTCGAGATCCAATGAATTGTGGATTTATGATCAGATTATCTATGAATCTTATTTGAGTTTCTTCTGATCTCTCTTATGCATGATTTCATATCCTTGTAATTCTCTTCGAGTTGTGGGTTTTGTTTGGCCAACTAGATCTATGATTCTTGCAATGGGATAAGTGCTTGGTATTGGGTTCATACCGTGCGGTGACCTCACACAGTGACAAAAGGGGTAGCGAGGCACGCATCGTGTTGTTGCCATCAAGGGTAAAAAGATGGGGTTTTCATCATTGGTTTGAGATTATCCCACTACATCATGTCATCTTGCTTAAGGCGTTACTCTGTTCGTCATGAACTCAATACACTAGATGCATGCTGGATAGTGGTCGATGTGTGGAGTAATAGTAGTAGATGTAGAAAGTATCGGTCTACTTGTCTCGGACGTGATGCCTATATGTATGATCATTGCCTTAGATATCGTCATGACTTTGCGCGATTCTTTCAATTGCTCAACAGTAATTTGTTCACCCACCATAATATTTGCTATTTTGAGAGAAGCCTCTAGTGAACACTATGGCCCCCGGGTCTACTCCACACCATATTTTCAGCCTTACACTTTTTCTCCGTTGCACTTTCCGCCTTCAGATATCACTTTGGAATCAATCTTGAAGGGATTGACAACCCCTTTATAGCGTTGGGTGCAAGCTCTTTGTGTTTGTGCAGGTACTCTAGACTTGACGAGATTCTCCTACTGGATTGATACCTTGGTTCTCAAACTGAGGGAAATACTTACTGCTCCTGTGTTGCATCACCCTTTCCTCTTCAAGGGAAAACCAATGCAAGCTCAAGAGACGACAGGAGGTTTCTGTCGACGTAGCAGCCATGTTTATATAATATCTCAATTGGTGAGTTTTCAATTGATTTATTTAAATCACTCCTTTTCCCCTAATTATAATTTTTACCTCAATTAAATGTTTTTGAAAATTTTGTTGGAACCTGAGTGCTCCATCAAAACATTTCTTTCTGGCTGACAAAATCATTGGAGACTTTCTTATAATATTTTTGCCAAAGTTTCTTTTATTCAAAAAAATCGACTTTTAAATTCCTTTAAGAACCTGTTTTGCATTGCAACCTTTTGATAACTTCTTCTAAAATTTGTATAAAAACCTGAAGATGACCTATGATGTCCGTGGATCATATTTTCGTAAAAACTTAGTCAAGTGTTTTGGAAAATTTGAGATTATTAACTCCTTTTCTATTCTGGCCCACTTTGGTGTTTTGAACTACAACCCCTAGAAATAACCTTTCAAAAATTCTATAAAAATTTGGGAATGTCTAGTGATGCATGAGATTCACTTTTATTCAAAAACCCAACTTTGTACTTTGTAAAATTTTAGCAAAACAAATCTTTTTCTGTTCTGGTCCAGTTTGGTACTTTGATCTACATTGTGGATTTGCCCCCACTACCCTAGATAGTATGTCTAGTACGTAGGCCCTAACCCCTAACCTATCTCTGGGAAGTTTGAGAAGCGTTGGAGGTAGTTGGAGAGGAAGGGCATTTTGTCGAGCATGTGCCACGAGTGCTCTGGGCGCGCCCACAGCGCACATTTTGCACGCGCGTGCCCGAGCTGCCGCATCCACCTGCTCGTGCCACTTGGCCAGACTCCAGAGCCGCGCAGCGCTTGCTTTGCCCGACCGTTGGTCGCCTCTCGCCTGCAGCACTAAGAGCAGCCGCAGTGCTTGCCTGGGTGGCCTGCTGCTGATCCCTACCGCATCTGCCGGAGCCAGCACCATCCAAGCCACCTCCGGTCGCCAGTTGCCCTTGGTCCCACCCCTACAACGTTCCCTCATGCTGTTGCTGCCCGTGTTGCGCCGCTAGCCGCTCCTGCTGTCCCCTGTCACTCTTGTGCTACCGGAGATGTTGTCGCAGACGAGCTTATCCGCAGCTGCCGTGGAACTGACCCAAACCGGCTATAAATAGCCTCCCCCGAAGCTGTGTGTACTCCATCACTCCTCTCTCAGCCGCAGCAAACCAGCGTAGCATCAATTTGAATTGAGGTGGCCATCTTGCTCACCTCCGGCCGCCACGTCCGTCGTCGCCACTCGGTCAAATTTGACCTATCCAAAGACGCTCCCTCTCCATGCTCTCCTCCTCTATCTCCTCCGCAGCCCCTAGGACCCATTCCTAGTGCTAATTCGCACCATAGTCGCCTCCGCAGCCCCTAGGACTCATTCCTAGTGCTAATTTGCACCATAGTCTCCATAGATCGAGGCTCTAATCATCGGAGTTCTTTGTCCGCCGTGGACGAAAGGGCGCTCGTCCCTAAGTCTCCCAGCAACCCGTGTGCCTCCATAAGATGGGGCCCTCACCCTTGTACGCACCGGTGTCATCAACTCCGGGAATGGAGCCCCCTAGCGCTGGCTAGACTCGCCAAAGCTCGCCGCTGCTCCCTGCCTAGACACGCGTGGGAGGTGGGAGAAGAACCCAACAGGCGGGCCCCGCCTATCCGTGAGCCAACCCTCGCCCCGCTGGCGCATGCCCCCAAAGTGTGTTTTCCCGTTGGGAACACGAGTGCCTGTGAGTGCGCCTTCTCTGCCGTTTTAGCGTATTTTGACAAGAGCGCTTCCTTTTCTGTTTCATTTTCAAAAAGATATTTAAACATGAACTTTAACTGGCCACAACTTCTTATTTACAACTCCAAATGAACTGATGTTTTTTCCTACCTATCTACTAGTTTATTTTAAAAAAACAAAATTTTCCAAACAACTTTTGTGTGATGTTTTGATTTTGTGTGTTAATTTAAATATTTCAAAATAGGAACTTGGAGGGAGGAGGCTTGCTTCAAGATTTGGGATGCACATCACCCTCCTCAAACTCCAATGCCAAGCATCTTGACTCTGATTTGCGTAAATTTGTGTGACGTTTGCTGTGGTGCATTGATTGCGTGATTTTAGGTTATGTTGATACAAATCTCACATGAAATCATACCTTGCACAAGAGAATGTGATGAATATTTTGGTTGCTAAGTTTGTGGAAGGCAATCGGTGAGTGGGTACGGCCTCATGCCTCGTATGCTATGTTGGTCTGGACAACCTCGGAGTATGGTGTCTCGTGCTGGAAATGAGACCATGGGCTGACATCTCGTGGGACAAGAGTGGTCAGGGAAAGCATATCGGGTGTCATGGTAGTAAACCTGAGATAATTCCTTCAACCAGATTGTGTGGTACTAACCCTTGCAGGAAAATATGGTTTAGTAAGTCACCCGCAGATCGAGTCTTGTTAGTATATCACCTTAACCCACTCGTGCTTCAACTGTTCATCTCGAAAAGGAATATGGTTTAGTAAGTCGTAAACCTATTACCAGGTGCACACCAAGTAGAGAGGCCGAGATGAAGGTATCCAAGGCCCTGGACTAAATCCAGTCATCGGATCAGGGGGCATGGGTGTTTCCGGTCTGGGACCGAGAGGGAAGAGCTCCTCCCATGTAGCGCGCGGTATAAATTTGATCCCATGCTAGTCGAGGTTGAAGCCTCCCCATGTTATGGTTTTTACCTGGCGGCGTAGTCCGGGTGAAGCCGGACTTCCTGGGGGTAAAAAATGGGTGTGTACTGGTTGTGAGTGTTTACTTATAAAATACTGTATGCGGGATTAGTACGAGCGACTATTGAAATGCGGGGGTTGTGCGTAAAGAGTACACCCTCTGCAACATCAAATCTATTAGAGTAGGCGTGTCCACGGTCAAGGACGACTGGTTGACTAGTCAAGTGTTAGTCTGAGTGTCGGTCTTCGGAGGAAGTTAATGACATCGTGAGACAAATCATGAAATATGGTGGATGATCTTAACTATTTATTTTATTGTGGACTAACCCCTATGATTATATTGGTTGAATATCCTTGTGACGGTTCTACCTCCTAGATATTCAATATTTATTATTGTTTCATATAAGCCCTTTCTGTGGTGTCGCCTAGACGCCCGATTGTGGCATGTTCGTTATTATTTCTTATAAGCCCTTTCTATGGTGTCGCTTAGACGCCCGACTGTGGCATGCTCGTAATTATTTCTTATAAGCC
The DNA here is from genome assembly GCF_904849725.1 of Hordeum vulgare subsp. vulgare. Lineage (NCBI taxonomy): Eukaryota > Viridiplantae > Streptophyta > Magnoliopsida > Poales > Poaceae > Hordeum > Hordeum vulgare. The sequence continues at coordinate 250,193,099 of NC_058522.1, read as the reverse complement.
CTTTTTGTGGTGTCACTTAGACGGCCGACTATGGCATGCTCGTATTATTTCTTATAAGCCCTTTCTATGGTGTTGGTCAGACGCCCGACTGTGGCGGCGGTTATATCTTTCTTACAAGCCCTTTCTGTGGCGTCGCTGAGGCGCCCGAATGTGGCAACTGTTAATACCTGCATGTGAGTCCTTCTGGTGGTGTCGCTCCGACGACCGACTGCGACACGCATGCTATTACTTGTTCATTGTTATCCTCCCTTTCTAGTTTATACAACATTGGTGGAGATAGTTTATATGCAGGAATGCATCCGTGAATTAATTTTTATGGTATGATAGAGTTATTTAGTGGACTATGCATGCATCTCACCTGCTTTAACTTATCTGTTTTATTGATGTTTGCGAGTACATTCAAAGTACTCACTCGCTTGTTCCTGGCTATTGTCTTGGCCAGATTGCGTTCGGAGAGGAGCACGATGCCGTCAACCCCGGAACCTAGGAGTCCAGGATAGCAGCCTTGTGAGATAGGAATTTATCCAGGTCAGTTGTTCCTGTGGGAGCGGAGTCCCATGGGCACTGGAGATTCCTCGAGCCGCTTCCGCCGTCAACCCCAGACTTTTATCCAAACCAGTCGACCTTCATGGTCTTGTAACCCAGATTTTGTATTTTGGCTTGGATATTCTGTATCAAGTGAGTGTCTAGCAGCTAACAATAGTCCTGTGACTCGTACACAAAGACATGTTTTCTGGAAAGTATTTTCTGAAAAACCGGTCGCTACAGAAGTTGACAAAATAACATTAGTAATTGATGCAATTCATGAAAACTTACTAACGAATGAGAGGTCTCACATTTAAATATACCATCTTGGACATATTTTATGATTCAGATCCCTAATTAAATATTCTATGCACAATCAACTAGTTTTCCATGGAAAAGAAAGACAATATAATGAGTGATGTTTACTTATATTCACATAGAAGATATATTGTCGTGGATACTCTAACGTGTGGTGCTTGGTCATAATCATTTGCTATCCAAAACTTCGCACTAAGTGGAGATACTACGTGTGCATCCAAAACCCTTCAACCCAGTTTCTTGACATGAGAGTCAATCATATCTACCTATGGATTAAATAATGTACTTCAAGTAAGTCTTATCACGGCAAAAGCAATAAAAATTGCTCCTAAATATGTATGATCTTTTATTGTAAGGAAAATAAGTTTTGTACAAACTTGTGATGCCAAAGAAGTAAGAGAGTCTGCATAATAAAGGTTGCCATCATAAGGGGCACTATAAATTGACGTTCCTTTCCATTAAGAGCATGTACATCCAAATAAAAAGCGTACGAAAACCTTTGCTTTCCTATGAAAATTGGCTATCTTTTTACTTTCATGTATTTATTTTTGTGCAATAGTCAATAATGTCCATATCTATTCCATCTTTATTTATTCTCCACTTGGCAAGCATCATCTGGTGGGGAATGATCCACGCATATATCTAGTTGGTTGTTGGTGATCATGAGTTATTATTGTTGACATTATCCTAGAGTGAAAATTATAGACTCCTATCTTCCTATGTTTCTAATTATAACTTTTTTGCTTCATAAATATGCCATGAGTGTCAGCAATCGTAGAAGACTAAAGGATAATTGAGTATGTGAACTTGCTAATAAAACTCTAACATATACTCCTATTGAAAGTATGATGGATTGCAATTGTTTTAATGACAAAGAACATAGTTTGTTAGTTTTCAATAATGTTTATGGCTCATACTTTAGTTTGTGCATGGATTATGATGCTTGCATGTCTGTATTTATTTTATTGACACCTCTCTCTCTCTCTCTCTCTCTCTCTCTCTAAGCATGCATTCATGATTATGGAGTTCGTCTTTCGCTTGAGGATAAGCGAGGTCTAAACTTGGGGGAGTTGATACGTCCATTTTGCATCATGTTTTCCTATTGATATTTATATGATTTGAGTCATTATTTCACTTTATGATGCAACCCTAATTCATTTTCTCTCTTATTTTACAAGATTTATAAAAAGATGGAAATTACCGACAGTTGGAATTGTGGATCGGAAAGGGCTACAAAAGAGTTGGGTATTCTCTGGAACTCCAATTGACCTAAAAATTGATGGAGACTTGTTTTTGAATATATTAAATTTATTGGCAAAATGAATACTAGGAGGGAACCCCCCAGGAGGCCACGAGCCTCGGGGCACGTACTACCCCCTAGGCATGCCCCTTGAGATCGTGGGATCCCAGCAGCCCTCTGGTGCCCATCTTCTCCTATGTTACCCTATTTGATATAAAAAATCAAGAGAGAACTTAGGTAAGAAGCACCACCGTCTTGAGGGGGAACCTGGACTTGAGCACTTTTGATCTCCCGTGGAGAGATTTCACCGGGGAACTTCCCTTAAGAAGGGGAAAATTGAAGCCATCGTCATCACCAACGCTTCCTCTATCGTGGGAGGACCAATCTTCATTATCATATTCACCAACACCCTCTCATCTCAAACCCTAGTTCATATCTTATATCCAATGTTTATCTCCAAATCTCAGATTGGTATTTGTGGGTTGCTAGTAGTGTTGATTACATCTCGTAGTTGATGCTACTGGGTTTACTTGGTGGAAGATTATATGTTCAGATCCTTAAGCGTATTCATTAAAGCTTTGATCCTGAACATGATGATGCGTTGTGAGTAGTTACTTTTGTTCTTGAGGATATGGGACAAGTCTTGTTATAAGTAATCATGTGAAGTTGGTATTCGTTCAACATTTCGATGATGCATATGTTGCTCTTCCTTTAGTGGTGTCATGTGAATGTTGAGTACATGACCCTTCACAGTATTTTGGGCCTAAGGTAAAGCATTGGGGAGTAATAAGTAGGTGATGGGTTGCGAGAGTGACACAAGCTCAAACCCTACTTTATGCATTATTCTGTAAGGGGCTCATTTGGATCCATATGTTTCATGCTATGGTTAGATTTATCTTAATTCTGATTTTGGACTTGCACATGCTTGCAAGAGGGGGTAATCGTAGGAGGGTTGTTTGTTCAAGTAAGAACAACACCCATATCGAATTATCAAAGTACCTAACACGAATCGACTAAACATGATGAACATGTGTAGACTATAATTCCCATGCATTCTCGAGAGCACTTTACTTACTATAAGAGAACCTTCCTGCCTATCCTTTGCAGTGAAAAGGATTGGGCCACTACAAAATGCCTTTTACAATTATTACTTGTTACTTGCTACTTGCTACGAATTGCCTCACTACAAAACTATCTGTTACCTCTACTTTCAGTGCTTGCACAGACTACCTTGCCAAAACCACTTGTCAGTTCCTTCTGCTCCTCATTGGGTTCAACACTCTTACTTATCAAAATGACTACGATTGATCTCATGTACTTGTGGCTCACCAGAACCAACTCCTCCTGACCTAATTCCACTTTGATATATTCACATATACCTCAAAACCAACAGAGGGCCACACGAAAGACTTTCTCCCACCACAAGGCTTTGTTCTTCCATGATCCCATCTGGAGACCTTTTCCAATACCCCGCCGAAGGGGGAATCAATCATGGAGGCCATCTACATGAACCTTGCCGCAACCATGATGATGTGTGAGTAGTTCAGCAGAGACCTAGGGGTCCATAGCTAGTAGCTAGATGGCTTCTTCTCTCTCTTAGATCTTCAATACCATGTTCTTCTCGATTCTTGCAAGATATATTCAATGTAATCTTTCTACCTCCATCATGATGTACCCTGAAACCAACAAAGGGCTATCCTAAACACTTTTTCCATCGCAAGACTTTGTTCTTTTGTGATCCCATCTGGAGTCCTTTTCTAGTACCCCGTCGGAGGGGGAATCGATCATGGAGGTCATCTACATTAACCTTGTCGCCTCCATGATGATGTGTGAATAGTTCACCACAGACCTACAGGTCCATATATAGCTAGTAGCTAGATGCCTCTTCTCTCTCTTTTATATTCAATACCATGTTCTTCGTGATTCTCGTGATGTGTTTGTTTGGATCCGATGAATTGTGGGTTTATGACCAGGTTATTGATTGAAAGTAATTGAGTCTTTCCTAAATTTTATTATGCATGATTCTTATAGCTTTGTATTTCTCTCTCATATATTGTTTGGCCATATATTGATTTAGCTTTAGTGGGAGGCGTGCATTGTAGTGGGTTCCATCTTGCGGTGCTCTATATCCCAATGACATAGGGGGAAAACACATATTTGTATTATTGCCATTAAGTATAAAATGATGGAGTTTTTTCATATTAACAGGGTTTAATTTGTCTACATCATGTCACCTTGCTCCAAGAATTACTATGTGTTGAGGCATAATTTATGCCTAAGTAATTTTGGTGATTGATGACAGTACCGTACAGGACTAATCGTGTGTGTCAAGGTTTCAGGCAACATTCGTCAACGGCACAAGACGACACGACTCCTCTCTTCGGGAACGGAAGCATGGCGCTATCCTAGATTCTCTTCATTTGAGTCATAGGAAAGCCGTACTATTAAGAGGGGATCCGTAGTGGAAAGGTTTGGGTGGAATCTATCTTTGCACACGCACACCTCTATTTTCTCCCTTTCCTTTATCCTTGGAGCGGCCCTCGCCGTTTTGTTCTTTGCGTCTCGGCAAAATGGTCCCCAGCGGTAGTACCGCTGGTCCCAGCGGTAGTACCGCTGGACTGCCAGCGGTAGTACCGCTGCAGCCAGCGGTAGTACCGCTGGCTGGCGGTAGTACCGCCCCTGGTCAGCGGTAGTACCGCCAGGCTGGCGGTAGTACCGCCCTGGCTGGCGGTAGTACCGCTCCAGGTGCCCTGTTCCACCTACCTAGCGGTAGTTCGTGGACGGACCCTTTTGCGAAGACTTTCTCGGCGGTAGTAGTGCTTATGCACTACCAAGGGCCAGCGGTAGTACCGCTGGAAGCCCCAGCGGTAGTACCGCTGCATCCAGCGGTAGTACCGCCAGGCAGCGGTAGTACCGCTCCTTCCCAGCGGTAGTACCGCTGGATCTCGGGCAGAGAGTGGGAAAACGGTCTGAATTTTCCCCCCACTATATAAAGGGTTCTTCTAGCTGAGGAACCCTATCTCTTACCTCTCTAAGCTCCATTGTTGCTCCACAAGCTTAAAAGTGCCCGATCTCTCTCCCTAGCCAATCAAACTTGTTGATTCTTTAGGGATTGGTTGAGAAGGCCTAGATCCACACTTCCACCAAGAGAAAAGTTGATTCCCCCACCTATCCCTTGCGGATCTTGTTACTCTTGGGTGTTTGAGCATCCTAGACGGTTGAGGTCACCTCGAAGCCATATTCCATTGTGGTGAAGCTTCGTGGTCTTGTTGGGAGCCTCCAAGCTTTGTGTGGAGTTGCCCCAACCTTGTTTGTAAAGGTTCGGTCGCCGCCTTCAAGGGCACCTATAGTGGAATCACGGTACCTTGCATCGTGCGAGGGCGTGAGGAGAATACGGTGGCCTTAGTGGCTTTTTGGGGAGCATTGTGCCTCCACACCGCTCCAACGGAGACGTACTTCCTGTCAAAGGGAAGGAACTTCGGTAACACATCCTCGTCTCCATCGGTTCCACTTGTGGTTATCTCTAACCTTTACTTTGTATTTGCTTTTCCTTGTGACAATATCTTACTTGTCTTAATAGGTCTTGTTGATAGCTTCTATAGGGGTCACCTCTTTGTCATATTATTTGTGAACCCGTATAGTGTTTACCTTAACTTGTTAAGATTAATTAAAAAGTGGTCGTTGTCTATTCACCCCCCCCCCTCTAGCCAACCATATCGATCCTTTCAATTGGTATCAGAGCCACGTCTCTTTATTAAGGGTTTAACCACCCGAAGAGTATGGAAGGCGAAGAGGAAGTGAACCATGGGCAACCCAAGGGCATGGACTTGACTTCGGTCACAAGGGACGACTTGAATACGGCTATGGCAGCCCTCAAGACGTCCTTGACGAGCGAAGTCAAAACCATGCTTAAGGAATTAATTGATGGTCTTAAAAGTTCACCCGAACCGGCTTTAGTGGTTAAACCCACCATTTCCGATTCGGAGGCCAACTCCTCTAAGGAAGCGGCTAAAGGTATGCAACCTGCTTCACCTCACGAAAAGGATGGGACTGGAACACATGCCTCTGTTCCACCTCCCATGACTTATGGAGGACCCGTTCTCGCACCTCGTCTTAATCCTGTTGGTCCTCCTCCTAAACTTGTGAAAGATGACTTTGCTAACTGGGTATTTTCTATTAAGTCTCATTTGAATCACAGCTCAACAAACTTGTGGAGAATTATCGAACAAGGATATTACCCCCATGACCCAAGCAACCTCACTCCAAGAGAAGATGCAGACAATCAATAAAATCACTCTGCGCTGTTTATCCTTCAGTCTGCTGTGCCACCTGAAGATCTTCCCCACTTACGTCCCTTCACATTGGCCAAGGATTGTTGGGAGCATATTATGGTGTTGTATAAGGGAAGCTCAAGTATTCAACGATCCAACTATGAAGTGATACTTGATCAGGCCGATGAGTTTGTGATGAAGGAAGAAGAGGACCCTCGTGATCTCTATCGGAGGGTGACTGCTATTGCTGTGGCACTAAAGGATCATGGAAGTAAGGATGTGGATGACACTTGGGTCAAATGCAAGTTTCTCAAAGCCATCATGCCTTTCAACAAAGCCATGTCATCTGTCATTCGTCAGCGGCCAGACTTTCACTCTTTGTCTTCCAGTGAAGTGTTGGATGAGTTCATTGCAATGTCAATCATGAACGAAACAGCCGACAATGCACTTGCTCGTGTCCGATCAAAAACCACTTCACCCAAACTTGCGTTGAAAGCAAGAGTAATGCTTGAAGAAGAAGAAGAAGATGAGGAAGAGGAGAGCTGCCCGGAAGACACAAAGTATGCCTATCATGAGCACATGGCTCTTGCATCAAGGCAATTCTAGGGAAATAAAAGGAACTCAAGACCAACCTTCAACAAGAACAACTCAAGTGGTTTCAAACCCAAACAACGAGTAAGGACATGTTATAACTGTGGCAACGTGAGTCACTTCGTGGCAGAATGTCCATATGAGAAGAGAGAAGACAATGGAGGCAAGCTCATTCGCAAAGACAAAACCAAATCATTTCCAATCAAGAACAACTTTGTGAAGAAACCTCACCCAAAAGGAATGGTGGCCCTGGAGGAGTATCCTTCTGATGATGATGATGATGATGATACAGTGGCAACGGCAACTGTTGCTATAGCCACTACCCCTTCCCAGAAGGTGTCTCTCTTCAACGCCCCCAACGAGAACCACATCACCAAGTGCCTCATGGCAAAAGGTACCAATCAGGTAACTTCTATCATTAAGACCAACATTACTTCTGCTCCTTCATTGTTAAATTGTGTAGAAGATAGTGATGTTGGAGAACTTAATGAGCATGATCTTGATAAGTTTCTATGCACTATTAAGGGAGAAACCAAGAAGCATTTTGTTTCTCTCTTGGAACAACTGGGTGAGGCCACTGACCTTATTGAGTCTCATGAGGAGACCATCTCCGAGCTTCATGGACATAGTCGTGACTATGCCGATGAAATTGCCGAATTATCTAGTACTCTAGAAGAAGAGCGCACTCTTCGTTTGGCTCTTGAGGAGTCATATAACGATGACTGCACTAAAATGCAAAAGAAACTGGATCATGATGTTGTTCTTACTCGCATGCTTAAATCTGAAAAGTATGCTCTTGAGGTTGGCCGTGACAGACTCAAAGAAGAGTTTGACATACTTGACAAGGCCCACAAAGCCTTGAAAGGTGCTCATTTCGCTCTGAAAGAGTCTCATGATCAACTCCAAGCAAAGCTTACCAAGGAGATCTCTACTTGTCCTCCCTTTGTGCTAATTGATAATACTTGTGCAACTAACCCTTGTTGTGAGCATGTTCATCTTGTGGAAGAAAATGCCAAGTTAAAGGAGAAACTTGAGAAGGGCCTTGTGTCATGCAGACAAGGTGAGAAGAGTCTGAACGATCTCTTGAGCACTCAAAAGGGTGTTGTAGGAAAGGAAGGAATTGGACTTACCTCCAAGTCAAAAGGTAAAAGAAAGAACAAGAGCAAACGATCTCTCACCCTCATGGACATCTTTGTCAAGGAGGGTGAGGGGACTCAGAAGGTGAACAGGAACAAGGTGGACTATGGGAACCTCAAGAAGGGCAAAGCCGCTCCTACTAACACAGCCGGCAAACTCAATTCCTCTTATGTGTTATGTTGTGCTAGTGATGGGCATGTTTATGCCAGATTTATTGGTTCCTACGATGAAGATATTGAATGGGCTATCTGGGTTCCTAAGACCCTTGTCTCTAACATGAAAGGACCCATTAAAAAATGGGTACCTAAAACCAAGCCTTGATCTATTGTAGGAGTTTGCTTCCGGTGGGGTGTCATGGTTGCTCGATAGTGGAGCAACAAATCATATGACCGGAAGCAAGGACTTAGTGGTGGATGTGCACCCTTCTCCATCTATGCCCACCCATGTCCAATTCGCTGATGCATCCTCGTCAAAGGTATTGGGATTTGGTAAGGTGGTCGTCTCTCAAGATTTGTCTATTGAGAAGGTCATGCTTGTTGAGTCTCTTGCCTACAATTTACTTTCCGTTCGTCAACTTGCAATCATGGGTTTTTCCACATTCTTTAATATTGACACTATGGTCCTCCTAAGGAGCAAGACTCTTAAAGTAGCCTATGTTGGACATGTCGAAAATGGTCTCTATGTGGTGAACTTTTCAAAGCGACCCACTAAGACTGCGACATGTCTAATGGCTAAAGTTGACGTGGGCTGGCTTTGGCATCGCCGTTTAGCTCATGTCAATATGAGGTCTTTGCAAAGTCTTCTGACAGGGGACCATGTTCGTGGACTAACAAATGTGAGCTTTGCTAAAGATTGTGTTTGCAGTGCTTGCATTGAAGGAAAGATTCATGAAACTGCTCATCGTCCAATAACTCTTATCTACACTAAGAGGCCATTGGAACTTCTTCACATGGATCTGTTTGGTCCTCCAACATTTGATAGTCTTGGAGGCAGAAAGTATTGCTTAGTCATTGTTGACGATTACTCAAGATATACCTGGGTATATTTCTTCAAAAGGAAGAGTGAAACTCAACAAACGGTCATCAACTTTGCCAATGAAGCGCAACGTCAACATGAAGCAAAAATCCTGATGATTAGGAGTGACAACGGCACCGAGTTCAAGAACTATACCCTAGATGAGTTTCTAGGTGATGAGGGAATAAAGCACCAATATTCTGCACCATATACCCCTCAGCAAAACGGCGTGGCAGAAAGGAAGAACCGGACCTTGATAGACGCTGCAAGAACAATGATGGCAGAATTCAAATCTCCATACAACTTCTGGGCAGAGGCCATCAACACAGCATGTCATGCGTCCAATCGGCTCTACATCCGCAAAGGCTTGAACAAGACTCCGTATGATATTCTAACTGGAAACAAACCCAATCTCAAGTACTTCCGGGTATTCGGTTGTAAGTGTTTCATTCTTAAAAAGGGAGCTCGGTTAGCTAAATTTGACTCTAGAGCACATGAGGATATCTTTGTTGGTTATGCTACAAACTCTCATGCTTACCGTGTCCTTAACAAGTCCACCGGACTAATTGAGGAGATGTGTAACGTGGAGTTTGACGAAAATAATGGCTCCCAAGTGGAGCAAAGTGGTCTTTGTGATATAGGTGATGAAATTCCTCCCGAAGCCATAAGAAGAATGGGGATTGGTCAAATACTCCCCATTGAGGAACCCCTTATGGCCGAAGGAGAAGGACAATGCTCTACTCAAGTGGAGCCATCACCCCCACAAGCCCCACACGCTTCCGATGAACAAAGAGAAGACTCTCAACAAGTTGATCAAACTCTCGGTCAAGATCAATTGCCTAACAATGGTGATATGCCCACTCAAGCACTACCCCAAGACCTTGAACCAACACGAGATCAAGATCAAGAGCAACCACTAATACAAGATCAAACTAGTGAACCTGCTCAAGTCGAAGGACAAAGTGATCAGGAGACTGTCTCACAATTCCCTTCTGGAGCTCCAACAACCGGCTCAAGACGCAAGGGCAAACAAAAGATACAAGTCGATGCTCCCCTGTTATCTAATGAAGAACTCTTGGAGCGTCGAGCAGCCAAGAATGCGAACAAGCTGAAAGCCAAGTCACATCTTATGAAGAATGTTCTTGGTAGTTTAAAAAGGGGAGTATCTACCCGTCAACAGCTTTGGAATTATTGTGAGCATCACGCGTTTGTCTCGTATTGTGAACCTCAACAGGTACAGGAAGCGCTCGATGATGAGGATTGGCTTATGGCCATGCACGAAGAACTTAACAACTTCGAGCGCAACCAAGTATGGGATCTAGTGCCACGACCAACGAAGGAACATAAGGTCATCGGGACCAAATGGATATTCAAGAACAAGCAAGATGCAAATGGAATTGTGATTCGAAACAAGGCAAGATTGGTGGCTCAAGGCTACTCCCAAGTCGAGGGTATCGACTACGGTGAAACCTTTGCCCCTGTCGCTCGTCTAGAATCTATTCGCATGCTACTTGCTTTTGCTTCTCATCATAACTTCAAATTACAGCAAATGGATATGAAAAGTGCATTTCTTAATGGTCCTTTAAATGAGTTGGTATATGTCAAACAACCCCCGGGATTCGAACATCCCAAGCTCCCCAATCATGTGTACAAACTCAATAAGGCACTCTATGGTCTTAAACAAGCCCCACGCGCGTGGTATGAGTACCTTACTGAGTTGTTACAAGATCGTGGGTTTGAAATTGGGAAGATTGATCCCACTCTTTTTACTAAGAGGGTTAAAGGGGATTTGTTCATATGCCAACTATATGTTGATGATATTATCTTTGGATCTCCTAACATTTCATTCAATGAAGAATTTGCTGCGCTAATGACTGAGAAGTTTGAGATGTCCATGATGGGAGAGTTGAAGTTTTTCCTCGGATTTGAGATTAAACAAGGTCTAGAAGGGACATTCATCAAACAAGCCAAGTACACTCAAGACATGCTCAAACGGTTCGAGCTCGAAGATGTCAAACCGGTCAAGTTTCCCATGCCAACCAGATGCAAGCTTGACAGTGATCCCAATGGTAAAGCAGTGGATCAAAAGGTATACCGCTCCATGATTGGATCCCTCCTTTACCTTTGTGCATCTAGACCGGATATTATGTTGAGTGTAGGGATATGTGCACGGTTTCAATCAGCACCAAAAGAAAGTCATTACATGGCTGTCAAATGAATCTTTCGATATTTGGCTCATACCCCAAACTTTGGCCTCTGGTATCCCAAAGGAGCAAACTTCAATCTAGTTGGCTATTCTGACTCAGATTGGGCTGGAGATTGTGTGGAGAGGAAGTCAACATCTGGAGGGTGCCAATTCCTTGGTCGCTCTTTGGTAAGTTGGTCTTCAAAGAAGCAGAACTGTGTCTCCTTATCATCCACCGAAGTTGAGTATGTGGCAGCTGCAAGTTGTTGTGCACAATTGCTATGGATGAGGCAAACTTTAAAGGATTATGGTGTCACTTGTGACAAAGTGCCTCTTCTATGTGACAATCAAAGCGCCATCAAGATTTCCCTCAACCCAGTGCAACATAGCAAAACCAAACATATTGATATTCGTCATCACTTCATCCGTGAACATATCAAACTAGGTGATATTGAGGTTCACTTCATTCACACTGAAGAGCAACTTGCAGATATTTTCACCAAGCCACTTGATGAAGCAAGGTTCCGGGAGTTAAGGCATGAGCTAAATATCATTGATTCAAGTAATGTGGATTGAAACTAGGCATATTGCACCTCACTTCACATTCCATCTCGGTCTAGATGTAGGCATGGACATAGGGGGAGTGTTGTTCTCTCAATAAACTCTCCCTCCCCCTATTATGCGTAAATCAATCTAGTCTTTCACTTTAGCCATTGTCAAATGGTACTTGTGCTTCAAAGACGAGCATTGGTCATGAACCCAAGGATAATTCTTCGCGGTGTCATACCATTGTCTCAAACATAGGTGGCCACGGCCACCGCCCCTCCATCCTCTCGTGCGTATAAAGGAGAGGATATACAATGACAAGTCAGTACATTTTCTTGGAAGTCATCCCTTCTTACTCACTTGTCATATGCCCAAGTCCCTCTCTTTTCTTAAAGCCGCGCTGCGACATTTGCAGCGGTACTACCGCCAGGACCCCAGCGGTACTACCGCCAGGACCACAGCGGTACTACCGCCAGTGGTAGCGGTACTACCACCAGAGCTCAAAATCTAACTCGGCCGGCTGGAATATTTCTAGGGTTTCGAGGGGGAGCGGTACTACCGCCAGGGGGAGCGGTACTACCGCCAGGACCCCAGCGGTACTACCGCTGTCCGTACCTCTTGGGCTATATAAAGGGAGGGGGAGTCCGATTTTCAATCTGTTTCTTCTTCCTGGCGGCTCCTCCCTCCCCTACCCCGAAAACCCCCCGATTGGATCTCACTTCGTGGAGCTCTTTCTCCCCGTTGGTGTGGAAAGGCTGCTTCACTTCTTCTTCCTCCTCCAAAGCCATGAATCCTGGTAACAAAAGCTCCTCCCTTCTTCTATTTTGTTGTTCTTCGTGTTCTAGGGTTAGGAGCATTGGGGATTGGATTCATCTTGTTGATCCTATGGTTAGTTATTGGATGGCATGAAGGGATTTTTGAGGGGAGTATAGGTCCAATGGTTGTTGTTATGATTGCTGCCATGGTTTAGGATTTCACCGTCTTAGATCGAATATTTGAACTTTTGCATTAGATCTGAAACGTGCTCTCTCTTGCCTAGGCATGTTTGCACCTCGTATTACTATGTGTTCCTCTTGTCATTAGGGCTGGGGTGTACGCCTTAATGTTCATATTCAGTCCATGCCCTCGAAAACGAGTTTTACATGTGTAATCTGAAAGTCAAACTCCCAGCGGTACTACCGCCAGGGGTAGCGGTACTACCGCTAGGCCCCAGCGGTACTACCGCCAGGGGTAGCGGTACTACCGCTATGACCCCCAGCAGTACTACCGCCACGACTGGCGGTACTACCGCCAGGCCCCAGCGGTACTACCGCCGGGGGTGGCGGTACTACCGCCAGAAGCATTCACGGTGTATTTTCTCTTTTGCTTAGCAATGCATGTTTTCATTTTCTGCTCTTTCAAGATCCATTGCCTTGACTTTTCTTGTCGCCTCTTTTTCGCTTTGTGGTCTGTGTCACAGGTGGCTCTGCTCGCCGTTCGAACCCCCCACAGGACACGGCATCCAAACAGTTTCGCAACACAGAGGCGCCCGAGGGGTCTGCCACGTCCGGTCTTCCCCCTAAGAAGAAGTCCTTTAAGAAGGTCGCTCACAAGGACAAGAGGGTGAATATCCGCACAATGTCTCCCAAGGATTTTCTGCAATTTCGCATCAAGAACCACTATCTGCAGGAGAGGGAGAAGATCGATGGTGTTGAAAATGTCTGGGTTAAGGACCATTGCAGGATATATCGAGATGTCATTGCAAACTTCAAGAAGAACTATGTCTCTGTCCAGTGGATTGATCTGGCACACCTTCAGCTGCACACAGAGTACTTTGGTGATGCCCTTGCTTTGATTGACAAGATGGGCCTCAAAAACATCATCTCCTTCAAGACGGATTTTGACCCCACGGCAGTTGCTCAGTTCTATGTCACAGTTCACTTCTCCCCTGATGAACAGCGCTCCATGATATGGATGACTGGGCCACAGAAGATGACTGGTTCCTGGACAGAGTTCATGCAGTTCCTGCACGTTGATTTTCAGGGTGCTGACACCCCTCTTGGGCTGCGTCCTCACGCTCCAGCCCCCACTGATAAGGGCCTCGCAAAGGACAGACTGCAGACACTGTATCTGAGGAAGGGGGTGCTTCCCAAGCACCTGGACATCATGCACCGCATCTTTCGGAACACCCTCTTCCCTCGGAGTGGTAACTTCGATGAGGTCCATGGCTCCTTGGCTGAGATGTTGTTACTGTGTGAGGAGGCTATGTCTATGGAGTCTGCTCAACTAGATATTGCAGATGTGATGTTCACAGAACTATGGAATTGCATCATCAACCGTAAGGTCCCTATCTACGGGCCTTACCTGTTTGCATACATCTGCCATAAGTGGCAACAGGCGTTTCCGGATGAGGTGCTCTACGCACAGTCTGACTACATTGTGCATGACCCAATCAAGCTGCGCGTCAAGGACAAGTGGGCCAACCCATCTTCATCTTCTCAGCACATGGACACTGATACAGAGACAGCTGCTGGTAGAGGACCTGCCTCTCAGTCCCGCTCGTCTGCCATGCCATCTTGGGCTATCAAGTTGCAGGACAAGATGAAGACTCTCTTCTGTATGCAGGCCAAGGGTCAGTATCAGACACACGTGGCTCAGAAGCAGAGCCGCCAGAGACATAAGCGTGTTCTCAGGACCTTGGATGTGGACATCTCCAGTGGCTCAGAGGACGACATCACGCCTGAGGCCACATGGATGCAGGCTCAGGGGTACCAGTGGTCGGGTGATGAGGCGCAAGATGAGGAGGAGACTGACCAGGAGGGGACCAACGAGTCTGGCGATCCCGAGGACGAGGAGTAGCTACCTGTGACATTAGGTGTGCCCCCTTTTTTGGTGTCTTGTGCCAAAGGGGGAGAGAGTCTAGGGATTTGATTTCATTCGATCTTGCATTGCTTTGCCTTATTTGCTTTGAACTTGGTTTGCTTCGTTTGCTATCTTGTGTGAGACATGATATTTCCTATGTGAGATTAGATTTATTTCCATCATATGCTGTGAGTCATATGTCATATATCTCTATCTTTTTACTCTCATATTATTATCCATGCAAATCCGGTATTGTCATCAATCCACCAAAAAGGGGGAGATTGTTGAGGCATAATTTATGCCTAAGTAATTTTGGTGATTGATGACAGTACCGTACAGGACTAATCGTGTGTGTCAAGGTTTCAGGCAACATTCGTCAACGGCACAAGACGACACGACTCCTCTCTTCGGGAACGGAAGCATGGCGCTATCCTAGATTCTCTTCATTTGAGTCATAGGAAAGCCGTACTATTAAGAGGGGATCCGTAGTGGAAAGGTTTGGGTGGAATCTATCTTTGCACACGCACACCTCTATTTTCTCTCTTTCCTTTATCCTTGGAGCGGCCCTCGCCGTTTTGTTCTTTGCGTCTCGGCAAAATGGTCCCCAGCGGTAGTACCGCTGGTCCCAGCGGTAGTACCGCTGCAGCCAGCGGTAGTACCGCTGGCTGGCGGTAGTACCGCCCCTGGTCAGCGGTAGTACCGCCACGCTGGCGGTAGTACCGCCCTGGCTGGCGGTAGTACCGCTCCAGGTGCCCTGTTCCACCTACCTAGCAGTAGTTCGTGGACGGACCCTTTTGCGAAGACTTTCTCGGCGGTAGTAGTGCTTATGCACTACCAAGGGCCAGCGGTAGTACCGCTGGTTCCAGCGGTAGTACCGCTGGAAGCCCCAGCGGTAGTACCGCTGCATCCAGCGGTAGTACCGCTCCTTCCCAGCGGTAGTACCGCTGGATCTCGGGCAGAGAGTGGGAAAACGGTCTGAATTTTCCCCCCACTATATAAAGGGTTCTTCTAGCTGAGGAACCCTATCTCTTACCTCTCTAAGCTCCATTGTTGCTCCACAAGCTTAAAAGTGCCCGATCTCTCTCCCTAGCCAATCAAACTTGTTGATTCTTTAGGGATTGGTTGAGAAGGCCTAGATCCACACTTCCACCAAGAGAAAAGTTGATTCCCCCACCTATCCCTTGCGGATCTTGTTACTCTTGGGTGTTTGAGCATCCTAGACGGTTGAGGTCACCTCGAAGCCATATTCCATTGTGGTGAAGCTTCGTGGTCTTGTTGGGAGCCTCCAAGCTTTGTGTGGAGTTGCCCCAACCTTGTTTGTAAAGGTTCGGTCGCCGCCTTCAAGGGCACCTATAGTGGAATCACGGTACCTTGCATCGTGCGAGGGCGTGAGGAGAATACGGTGGCCTTAGTGGCTTTTTGGGGAGCATTGTGCCTCCACACCGCTCCAACGGAGACGTACTTCCTGTCAAAGGGAAGGAACTTCGGTAACACATCCTCGTCTCCATCGGTTCCACTTGTGGTTATCTCTAACCTTTACTTTGTATTTGCTTTTCCTTGTGACAATATCTTACTTGTCTTAATAGGTCTTGTTGATAGCTTCTATAGGGGTCACCTCTTTGTCATATTATTTGTGAACCCGTATAGTGTTTACCTTAACTTGTTAAGATTAATTAAAAAGTGGTCGTTGTCTATTCACCCCCCCCCCCTCTAGCCAACCATATCGATCCTTTCACTATGTTTGTATGAACTTAATACCTAGAGAGGCAAGCATAGAAGCGTTCTCGAAGTGGAGTAATAGTAGCAGATGCAGAATCATTTCACTCTACTTGTTTATGGATGTGATGTCGATATACATGATCATCGCCATGAATAACATCATAATTATGCGCTTTTCTATCAGTTTCCCAATAGTAATTTGTCTACCTACTGTATGGTATGTGATACTTGTGATACGCGTTAGGTTTTCCATGAAGAGGAACGGGTTATTCTTACCATAATGCGGGTAAGTATTTCCCTCAGTTATGAAACCAAGGTTTATCGAACCAATAGGAATATCAACCACAACCGTCTTCAACGGCTGCAGACAAAAGAATAAACAGCTTGCACCCAACGCGGGCAAGAGGTTTGTCAATCCCTCTGGTCTCGTTATTTGATAGCAAAAGAGGTGTGTAGATAATTGTAAAATGTAAAATAAAATAAAAGCAAATAAATGGCAGCAAAAAATTGTTGGTTTTATGTAACGCCCAAGATGCGGTCCTATCCTTATTTTGACATGAGGGCCTTGACAGGGATATAAGCGCATCTCGTCATTTCGCAAAAATGGATATCATTACAAGTATATGTACAGAAGAGGTGAGTATATGGATTTGGCTTACACTCACCACAAGCTACATCAAGATCACATCAATACAACTAGCGGGGTTACGCGTGCATTTGCGTGGCTAGATTTTCATTTTGCATGTTCTATTCATAGTATATTTTCTCGGGCCTATATTATATTTTTAGATATTTTTTATTTTGATATGTTTGCATTAAATTAATTTTGATACATATGTGTTCCTATTTATACTAAATTCTTGTCAAAGATTTTGACATGTGAGAATGAAAGACCAAATATTGTGATACTATTCTATAGCCCTTTGTATTTCCTTGTTCTTGTCCCTGATATTTCGTCACAATTGTTTTTATGGTATTTTGGTAATATTTAATATGCATGGCTTATATTTGAACCTTATTGTCTATTGAATTCCATGCCTTGTCAATCTCCACACTGCAATTATGTTTTTCTATTAGTACTATTTTGTACATAATCCACATCCTTCGATGTTTTTTGGTCTTACTCTAAGTCTCTATGTTGTCTACCCTAAATAAATATAATTACTAGTTGATGCAATCGAAACTGGTATCTTTTGTCCCATGCACATCCACTTGTTGTATTTTTATAGTACTCACAATATTGCTTTCTCTACCAGTATTTTCCCTAGCAACCAAATGTTATTCGATTTAATTTTTCTATAAAATTTGCAATGATATATAACAAATTATAGAAGAAAATAATATAAATATTTGTATTTAGTGCACTATTGTTGACAAATTCTAATGCTCTAACCTTTTTCTATTCGATACTCGAACCTTTTTTTGCCAAAGTTCAATACTCGAACCTTACCTATAAGTGTGTGTCATGTTCTTCGTTCGCTTCATAAAATATTTGTCTACTATATGTTAAAAAATGCAATCCACCATGATCAACTAAGCGCACATCAATTTTATCTTAAGTCAACATACTGTTGGCTTCTCAAAGTTCATGATCTTTTGGACTATCTTCGCACGTGGCTCTCTAACCTCGTGGCTGACATGCATGCAATATTTCACAAGATAGGGGATTGTTTTTTTTTCATTTAGTTGGCAATATTTTTTGTTCCGCCTCTCCTTATTACCGGTTTGCTTTACTGGAATCTATACACACCTCATGTAAAATTATTGGGCAGCCTTGTGGAGAAGTATTATTTTCCTATTTATGGTTGGGCCGAATCTTATTCGTGTGTGTGCATCATTTATGCAAACATAAATGGCTGAAGTTCTAATTGCGAGTAAAGATGATCTTGTCACGCAAGCAGTTAGCTTATTTCTACATAGGTTATGACATGTTCATTTTTATTCTCAATGGTATGCATGCGGGATACTTATTTTTAACTTGATACTTCCATACCACTTTGAGCTGCCGATATATATAGTAATAAAGTACAAAGTTTATTCTTATTATTTAAAAAACTTTACATTGCGGGGTAAGTTGTTTAGCACTCTACTTGGTACATTAATAATTTGAATCAACCAAAATAATTTGTTTGTGCTTCTAAATACATATTTACGGGAGGCTGGAACATATCTTTAAAATGGCAACCAGAATATATATTTTTTCACCGAACATAGTATATTGTGGTGACTTGATTTTATCGCTCGCAAAACATTTAAATGTATTATTAGGGATCTCATTCTAAATCGATGGCTTTTAACGTGCATGATATAAATCTCGAGCATTTTTTAACACAAACCTTGACCATTAACAAACTACATGATTAGTGGAACATACTATGTGAAATCATGTGGAGGACTATTTGCCTCCTTATAATAAAAAAATCTAATATATAGATAGATCCATGTTGATTTATTTAGAAAAAGGTGTGTGTCTTCCAATATTTAGATTTATGCACCTTATTTTCTTGTTCTTTTACTAACATTTCATGGAGCGTCGTTTATAATTATTTCATATTCCACGCCCATGTTATTCCGCAAAAGAAAATAACGCCTATGCATACGCTCTTATAATGTTATTTATATTTCAAATATATCTATCTATTATTTTCGTTTTACAGACATAATTTTTCTTATCACTCTCCTTTCTGTACATGCTTCTAGTCACTAAATTATGTACCAAAAATAGAACCCCGTGCACGTACTTAATGAGGATGAGAAGTTATACTTAATAAGGAAAAAAAAGTTGATCCTTAGTGCCTTTTTATGTCAGCATGACATCATTAATAGTAATTAGGCTGCACAAATCCCTTTGGCTCCTGCGTACAAATTAAGAAGTGCTAGATAAAAAAAAATCTTGGTCCTTGATTTGTTGCCAACGTCAGCTATACATCCCTTTGATTACAGCTTATAGCAAAAGAGCCCGTGCGTTGCAACGGGAGAATGCAACGGCTGAGAATCATGCTCGAAGGCATAGATATTCTAGCAGTTAGCTAAACGAATCTGGGTTGACATGCAGGACCTGGAGCAGCTGGCCGCGGAGCTCCGGGCGGAGATCGTGCACACGGTGTCCAAGACCGGCGGCCACCTGAGCTCGAGCCTGGGGGTGGTGGAGCTATCGGTGGCGCTGCACCACGTGTTCGACACGCCGGAGGACAAGATCATCTGGGACGTCGGCCACCAGTCCTACCCACACAAGATCCTCACGGGGCGCCGGTCGCGGATGCACACCATCCGGAAGACCTCCGGCCTCGTCGGGTTCCCCAAGCGCGACGAGAGCGCGCACGACGTGTTCGGCGCCGGGCACAGCTCCACCAGCATCTCCGTGGCGCTCGGGATGGCCGTCGCGCGGCGGATTGGAAGCTTGTGGTGGTGTTGGTCGACATCCTCCACCATGGATCTTGCAGGTGGGACGTCGGGGAGCACACTCCCTCCTTCCTCTGTCCACTACATGCCCACCATATGGACGGTGGCGGTGCCGGGTCACGGGCAGCCGGATCTGAGGCGGGGTAGGAGCAGGTCCATGCCTCGATTCGGCGGTGGCTCGTCTGTCACGCCCTAGTGCCTGACATCGTCGCGTTTTGTTCCGTGGCTGGTCAGATCCGCGAGGCCACAGTGGAGTGTTCTGGAGTGGGAGGGCTGGCCGCTGCTCGAGGCGGTAGGTGGCGGGGTTTGGGCAGAAGCATGGGGGAGATGTGGAGCGCACGACGGGGGAAGGATGGTGGACAGGGTGGAGAAGAGGAGGAACGGCCAAGAGAAAGAGGAGGCGTGGCGGCGCCGACCGGGAGGAAGGGGATGTGGTGGGTGGCGAGGAATCCATTGTAGCATCGAACAAAGGAGTGCGGGTGGGATTCTCGCAAAACGCAAGGGTTAATTTGCAAAACTGAAGCGTTTTCTCAGATACCACTTAAAGAGGGACCGCAGGTTGAATAGCCGAAAACAAAAGGACTTTTTTGCAAAACAGCCGCGACGTACGGCAGAAGCGATCCGTGGTTTATTATTAGGGGAGATGATGAGTTCACATAAAAACGCTTGTGATGAATTATAAGGAAAGAGAAACACACGGACCTATATGTATTAGGTCCAGACTCCACGTTACCTCTTGCATATGACTCCATGGTGTTTTTCTTGTCTGCCCGATTCCAATAATGAGTCTAGTTACAATTGTTTTTCGAAACTTATGGCATAAGGAGACATGTATATAGATGTATTCTTTCAAGCAAATCGCAACCGTTCTTTTTTACTCTTTCTTTATTGTTACATCTGAGCCGTTACTTTTCTATCATTTTAATTATATAATAGATAGATAACATATTTAATCACCATGTAGAAGAGCAGGGTCCGACTACGGACAAAAATAAATGATAAAAGAACAACGTACATCCTTACTATCCAGACTACCGGTCTGGAACCCATCCTAGATCGATGAAAAACAATAAGAAGAAGAAACTCCAAATAACACAATCATCGTGCTCACGTCAAAGTGTCACTTTACCTGTACATGCAACGCTTGTTGTAGTAATCTGTGAGCCACAGTGGACTCATCAATCTCATTTTCAAAGGTATCAAGACTAGCAAAGCTTAATGAGTGAGGTATGGTTAAGTGATGAAGCTGCAGCAAGCGACTAAGCATTTATTTGAGGTGGCTAACTTTCGAGTACAAGATAAAAAGGGGATGTTCTACGCATAAACGGGCATGACTAATGATGATCAAATGAATGACCCTGAAAACCTACTTACGTCAAACCTAACTCCACCGTGTCCTTTTCTGGATACAGAACTCATGAGAAGAGACAGTCACGATTATGCACACAATTGGCATATTTCAAATTAAGTTTATTTCAAATTATCTAGAACCGGATGTTAAACAAAGTTTCCAAGCTTGCGACATAACCATGGGCATGGCTTTCCGAAAGATTTAATCCTGCACGGATGCTCTAACTAGTCCATCACAAACTACCACACGCTGCGCCGGAAACCTCTACCTCAAAATAGCCC
The DNA here is from genome assembly GCF_904849725.1 of Hordeum vulgare subsp. vulgare. Classification (NCBI taxonomy): domain Eukaryota; kingdom Viridiplantae; phylum Streptophyta; class Magnoliopsida; order Poales; family Poaceae; genus Hordeum; species Hordeum vulgare. Next base: position 250,171,678 of record NC_058522.1, on the reverse strand, counting down.
AAAGTATCCTCGGAATCCCCCGCCCAAGACGCTCGAGAAAGGTAAAAATACATCAAGGTCGCCCGGCGTGTCGACGATCCTGATAGGATCCGCGTATCTCGTTCTCAGGACACGACGGATAAGCACAACGTACAGGGCCTGACAAACATCACCCGAGTTGCCCCAGGTTGGCCCCGAAAATGACTCTCTTTAGGACCAACACCACCAGCAGTGGCCCTCTCTGTATTATGTTAAATTAATCCACGAGGGGGCAAACATCTATGCATAAATAAGGTTATCAGTATTATTATGTTGGGCAAATATAGTACCAATGTTGGGCCTTGCTAGACGAGTTTTACCCCAAACCAAAAGTCAAGGGGGTCCCCATAACAACCCCAAGCATGTTAGGAGTGCTCATTTATGGAAAATAACACCGGTGGATGAAAACTAAGGCGGCAAAGATGGAACAAAACACTAGGCTAGAGGGCCAAGCCTTCCACCTTTTACCAAATATATAGGTGCATTAAGTTAAATATCATTAATATGGTGATATAACAAGGAACCCATGTTTCACATGGAAGCAACTGCACCTTCAACAAGCAATGCTATCAAAAGGCTGAGCAAGCGGTAACATAGCCAAACAATGGTTTGCTGGGTTATGAAAAGGTTAGAGGCTTTTCATGGCAAAGTTGGGAGGCTTATTAAACAGGAGGTTGGAAGCGAGACATAGCGAAAGAAACAAGACAACTACCATGGCAATGATAGTAATGGTATATAGAGAAATGGTGATCTTGCCTGTGATCTCGTTTGGAAGAAGAACAAATCTGTGAAGCAGATGAACCAACATTATCGAACGAGTCCTCACATTTCGACACGCTTGAGGAACTCTATTGAGAAGAAGCAATCTGGAATCGAAAATCAACACACAATATCACCACACATATGCATGACATGATGCACATACAGATATGATGCATCTTCATTTAATTATGCATGACATGGCAAAGCACAACAATTTATTACTACACATTAAATGAAGCTCGAGTTGCATATTGACGAAACTCCATATTAATTACTTAGTTCACTACCATTTAGGCACACGACAATATTAAATGTTGTTAAATATGGCAAGAGGTGAAGTATAATTAAACTACACTATCTAGGCATTTTAAATGAGGTCGGAAACAACTTATAGGATTTCCAAAATGACCCCATGTGTTAACTTCAAAATCTGTCCAGATCTGAAGTAAACACATTTTATGTTTATTAAACAACAAATAAATAGGTTCATGTGATTTTACACGTCATTCTAGTCGATTTGCATAGAAAGTTCATCTCCAACGGGGTTACGGTTTAAAAGATATGAGCAATAGAAGATGATATGACATGGATGCAAAATGCATGCAAATGACAGCCACGACATGTTAAAACATGGACGCACAAGATATTATGAAGCTACATGATATTCTACACAAGATTAAATGAGTCCGGAAGAACGAACAAAAATTCCGGAAAGTTCTCACATGTACTTTTGAATTTGCTACAGATATGCCAAAGCACAATTTTAAAGCTGTTAAATAGGAAAATAAATGCTAGTATGTTATTCTACACATTTTTCTAGACAAGTTACATATGTGGAACATTTTAATCAAAGCTACGGTTAATTATTGATGAAATAAATCATATTGAACATGGCCTAATGCAAATTAAATGAAAACAACAAGTTAATTATTTTCAACATGGATGCAGTTGGTTATTGTTAAACTACAGAATATTCTAAGCACTTTACATATTTAAAACATTTTAATCCGGTGCTCGGTTATTTAGCTACGAATTAATTCATTTTAACATGTCATCTATGCAAAATTAATTAAGCAACACATTTAAATATTTTTAACATGCATGAAAGTTGAAAATTATTAATCTACATGAAATTCTAGTCATTTTACATCTCTATGGTTTTTTGCATAAGATGTATGGGTAATTAATTATGTGCAAAGCAGAATATGGCCTAATCTGTAATTTGAAAAATATCTCGAAATTAGATAAATTTGCACAGCTAAAGAAATAGACAGCGTGCCGAATCATGATCTGGTCCAACAGTAGATGGCGCAAAAAAACTAAATCACGCTCTCAACGGTGGACACGGGAGGCTCACCGAAGCGGGTTGGGTCTTCGATGGGGAGGTGGTGCAGGGTGGGCGAAGTTGTCGGGCCGGCTCGACTCGATGCAGCCCATGCGAGCATCAAGGCCGGTCAACGGGCGCAATGGGAGCTCCTGCCCGAGGGCTTGGCCAGCAACGGCGGCAGTAGCTGGCGACGATGCATGAGAGGGGCAGCGGGGCCGAGTAGAGGAGCCCGAGGGAGACGCCGACATGCAGCGGGCTGATGGCCACGACGCGGAGTCCGGCGGCGCTCCCTGCAAACAAAGGAGGAGAGAGAGAGGCATGAGAGGGAGAGAGAATCGGTGATCGTAGAGAGAGGGCGAGGGGCGGCGAAGACGACTGGCGAAGTGGCTAACTAGCGGCGACGCGAGCTCAACGACTACGATAGTCAGCGAGGTGCGGAGGTGACGACGCTGTGGGCACATCGGCGAGGTCCCGAGCGGCACGACGACGTGGGCTGTCTCGGGCCTCGATGGGCTCGGGCGGGCCAGCAATGGGCCCAAGCGGGCCGCACGGTGCAGTAAGGGGGCTGGCAGCGACACGATGGGCGGAGGGCGGCCAAGAGGAACAGGTGGCGTGCACCGGTTGGATGGAGGGGGCTGGTGACGGCTGGGTGGGTGGCAACTCGCCAAGTGGCGGTTGCTGGTTCCACCGGCGTTGAAATCGAGGGAGGAGGGCGACGACTGTGAGGTAGGAGGCTCGGAAGGCCAATTTTGGGATGGGGGCATATCTATAAATAGGAGGGAGACTAGGGTTTGGGTTGGGGAAGGCTTTTGGGGTGTTTTCGGACTCTCCGATCTTGATTGGGCGACTTCGGTTCCGCCCTAGGGTTAGGTAGGCTATGGTGGGCTATGCAGACTAGTTGGGCTGAGAAGAGAGAGAGGTGAAGCCCGTGACAAGATTTTTAAACACTAAAACATCCGACAATTAAACCAACTATAGTGTCGCTATATAATTAACGGTTCGGGTATCAAACGAAGTGTGATTGCGACGAAATTTGGCAGGCGACCTACCTACATTAAAATAAGACCGCACACCAAGTTTCAACCTAATCAGAGAAAATTTTGTACACACTTTTAAAAACAATATTTTAGCAGTGTCGCGGGCGCGTGCGTGTGTGGGTGGTCTCCAAATGGTCAACGAAAAAAATGGAGAGAACCGGCAACTAATAACGGATGCAAGTTTTAAAAAATGGCGGCAACAGTGTGCCGATGCAATGCGGATGATGTGATGGATGTGATGATGGATGCGACAAACAAATAATTAACAAGACGACAATGGAATAAAAGGGGAATCTTCTGAAGCGTCAGTTCCAGGCTGTTACAACTCTCCTACACTAACACGAGATCTCGCCCTGAGATCTAAGAATGAAAGGGCAAGAGAAAGAGCAAGAACAATAGGGAAAACTTAATTGCTTCTTTGACAAACGAGTGAAACCAATGAATCTTGGAGTTTGCAGAAAGGTGAAGAATGACATGAGGAACAAGCATGTATTCAAAATAAATTTTGACAACACTTCGACAGGAAAGAGGGAATTTTTTTATAAGATGGAAAGATCTTGAAAATATTCTCAACAATCCAACTAAATGAACAAACAAGGGGAGAATATGATCTTGACAAAAAAAGATAATGGAAAGGAGAGAGCAACATCACAAAGCCTATGGAACAAAGGATAGAAACTAGATAATTTGGAATGAATAGAACACAAACAACTTCTATCACAATTTGATTTGAGAAGCATCCTTGAGAAGAGGGATTTAACGGAGTTGTTGGAAATCAACAACAAAAAGAATAAGCTTGTAGTAGACTTAAGAAAACATCTCAAATAATGAGGTGACAACCGACCACTAACGGAAACAAGATATGCAAAACTTCTTACCCCAAGAGGATAAGAGAAAACTTGAATCAATGATAATGACCATAATGGCAACAATCCTTAGGAAAGCTTTAGGTGAAATCCAATCCAAGATAGCTCAAAAGTGAACTCATGGGTTGAAAATATCTAACGATCAAAGAAGTTGGTGGATTTGAATATCTCTTTCTTGAAACAAATTCTCTTCGAGACTCCCCATGAGTCAAGAGTGCTATAACACCACATCAAAGGAAATGGAGGAAGAATTGCACTTGGAAAAGAATGAGAAGAACACTTGACCTCCTTCAACACGAATCTTGAAGAACACCTTGAGAAAGGATTACATACTCAATGAACCACCATGAAGAACCACTTGAAGAGCATCGAAATGAAAGGATGATGAAAAGAATGAAGGTTGAAAAGAATAAGATTATGACCTTGCAAAGATTTAGATGAAGCTTCACGAAGAGATACATGAGAGATTTTGGAACTCTGGAAAAATAGAAGATGAACAACTTGGAATTAAGAATTGATATCATGAACAACTCCGAGAGAAAAATTAAAATCACTTAAAGGGAACAAGAATAAGAATTATGTTATGTTTATGCTTCATAAAGTTAAATTGATGAAAAGCAATGGATTTAGCATACCACTAATTCTACTTAAAAGATTAGGAGAGATATGAGCACAACTTGAAGAAGTCTTCGAGGAAACACAAGTAAGAATTTGGAATGAAAGAGGATAAAACAATGAACTAGGCTACACGAGGAGAAGAGAGCATGATTCGATTAAAGAATGCTTGAACAAGCCACCGGTAAGAGTTCACAAATGAATGAGGATACCAAGAATGAATGAAGCTACATGAGAAAGAACAGACTTAGATCCACTTGAGAGAAAACTTAAACAAGGCACCGGAATAATTGAGATACAAGCGAAGAGATAACAATTAGGAAGAATTTGAGAATGAAAGCTGAAAGCTGAGAACAAAGAAATCTTATGAAATGATGGCCTTAATAGGATCGAGAAACGAAAACAACTCTGAAATGACCACATGGATATAGAAGGAATTTTTCATGATCGAAACAATTGAGTGGATAGCATGAAGCTGAAACCAAGAATCTTCAAGAGAATGGACCAAGATACAAGAGGGACTCCTCTTCGTCTTGAAGATGAGAATGATGACTAGAAACAACACCAAGAATTACCGAGACACCCCAGAATGATGAATAAGAAAAGGTTGAGCCAACGATGAAAATAATTTGAAAACAATCTTGAGAAGGAATATGACTGATGGAATCCATACTTACATCATATTGGAAAGAGCTTGAGATCTCTGGAATACTAGAAGAGCTATGTGAGATCCTGGGGAAAACCTGTTGGTTATGGGCCCACTCAAAAGAAACCACCGTTGAAAATATTGCTTTAGCAAGAGAGATTGCACCGGTTCAATGACAAGGGATTTAAATCAGAAAAAGAATCTTCTGAGATTTCTTCAACACTCCGGATAGAATAGAGAGGGATGAATAAACAAGAGAGGCTCAGATGAGAATGTCCAACACGAGGAACATTTAGATGATAAGGATATGATGAACATCGAGAAGTTGAATTGAATCCATCAGAGAAGAAAGCAAGAATGAAGAAATGATGAACTTAACACCTGACCATATTCACAAGGAATCCCGGATACAACGCGGAAGAGAAGATAATGAAAGCAAAGGCACTTGGATGATAATTAAATCATAGAAGAAAAGGACAAGAGGGCAAGGAAAAACAAAGATAACTTGGGACAAATGAGACAAACTCCGAAAAGAAATATGAGGGTTGATCTTGCAAATATTGGGGAAGATTGAATTATCTTGACGAGAAACACTCTGGTTGGAAAAGAATTGGCAAGATGACTCAGGTTTGAAAAGAATTGATAAGGCAATTTGATTGAGCAAAAGAATTAACACTATCATAGAAATATGAGAACACCACTTGGAAAGATATGAATTCACCACTTGACATCGAAGCAACTAGAATTAACATACTCCAACAAAACAAAGGATGAGGCTTACGAAACAAGGCAGAACAAATTCATGATAGAGATCCCGTTGGATATTTTTGTGGTAAGCTTCGCACGGGCTCGATCGCACATTGGATTGTCATATTTAAATGATGCTCGCATACGCTCCCTAGGCGTAGCGAACTACACGGCTTGACGAAGCATATCTGTTGACATATATCGAGACTGTCCTCTGTAAAAACGACCATGAACAAACGAATCCACTAAATGTCGAACCCCAACCTGACATCATGCATCTGCTCGAAGATGATCCTAGGTAACTTCTTGAATTCCCACCTAAGAACTCCCGAAATTTTCTGATTATGCAAACGAGTCCATGGATACAAGGAGTAAAATCTATCACTCAACTCCTAGCAATAACAATACTCGTCCAGTGTATTACATCCGAGAACACATAAGCAGAGATCTCGAAAACTCATCTACCTCATACCCTCGTAATCACAATGATACCAAGTATGGTAATACATCCGAACGCTCTCCATCAGTACTGGGGATGCCAGACTCCTCTCGCTACTACTAGTATTGAAGCAATTTCGAACATCCTCCATCTTGATATACTAAGGAAACTAAACGATAGAGAGTGTGACAAGAATCCCCTAGAGCTCAACTCCCTAGAAGAAATTAAGTCAGCCAGGAGGCACCAAGTCAAAACTCCGTCGCATCGACATCATAGAGGTTCCAGAATACCCGCGTGATCCTAATTTTTTTTAGTGAGACGAGGATTAGAATTAAAATTCCTAAGTCATAAACCTCACGAGAGCAGGGAAGAGGAGTAAATAGAATCCTACTCTCCGATATAACTAAGACTCAAAACAGTTTTTTATAGACTCGTCTCGACCAAGTTCAATCAATCAAGGGGGTTCATAGGACGGTACTGCTCTGATACCAACTTGTAACGCCCAAGATGCGAACCTATCCTTATTTTGGCACGAGGGCCTTGACAGGGATAGAAGTGCATCTCATCATGGCGTAAGAATGGATATCGTTACAAGTACATGTACAAAAGAAGTGAGTATATCGATTTGGCTTACACTCGCCACAAGCTACATAAAGATCACATCAATAAAATAACATATTTAATCACCATGTAGAAGAGCAGGGTCCGACTACGTACAAAAACAAATGATAAAAGAATGACATCCATCCTTGCTATCCAAGGCTGCCGGCCTGGAACCCATCCTAGATCGATGAAGAAGAATAAGAAGAAGAAACTCCAAATAGCACAATCATCGCGATCACGTCAAAGTGTCACTTTACGTGTACCTGAAACTTTGTTGTAGTAATCTGTGAGCCAAAGGGGACTCAGCAATCTCATTTCCAAAGGTATCAAGACCAGCAAAGCTTAATGGGTGAGGTATGGTTAAGTGGTGAGGCTGCAGCAAGCGACTAAGCATTTATTTTAGGTAGCTAACTTACGAGTACAAGATAAAAAGGGGATCTTCTACGCATAAATGGACGTGACTAATGATGATCAAATGAATGACCTTGAACACCTACTTACGTCAAACATAACCCCACCGTGTCCTCTTCCGGATACAGAACTCACGAGAAGAGACAGTCACGGTTACACACACAGTTGGCATATTTTAATTATGTTTACTTCAAGTTATCTAGAACCGGATGTGAAACAAAGTTTCCAAGTTTTCCACATAACCGCCGGCACAACTTTCCAACAGATTTAACCCTCTAGGGGTTCTCCAACTAGTCCATCACAAAGTACCACACGCTGTGGCGGAAACCTCAACCTTAAGATATCCCAAAGTATCCTCAGAATCCCCACAAGATGCTCGAGAAAGGTAAACCAAATCCAATAAGGCCGCCCCACGTGTTGACGATCCCGATAAGAGACGCATATCGGTTTCTCCAGACACGACGGATAAGCACAGCGTACATAGCCTGGTAGACATCACCCGAGTTGCCCCGGGTTGGCCTCGCAAATGGCTCTATTTAGGACAAGCATCATGAGCACTGGCCCTCCGTGTATTATGGTTAATTAATCCACGAGGGGGCGACCCTCTATGCGTTAATAAGGAGATAAGTATTATTATGTTGGGAAAATATAGTACCAATGTTGGGCCTTGCGAGACGAGTTTTACCCCAAAACGAAAGTCAAGGGGGTCCCCATAACAACCCCAAGCATGTTAGGAGCGCTCATTTACGGAACATAACACCCCTAGTCGAAAACTAAGGCGACAAAGATGGAAGAAAACACCAGGCTAGAGGGCCAAGCCTTCCACCTTTTACCAAGTATATAGGTGCAATAAGTTAAATATCATTAATATGGTGATATAACAAGGAACCCATGTTTCACATGTAAGCAACTGCACCTGCAACTAGCAACACTATCAAAAGGCTAAGCAAGCGGTAACATAGCCAAACAGTGGTTTGCTGGGTTGTGGAAAGGTTAGAGGTTTTTCATGCAATGTTGGGAGGCTTGTTAAACATGTGGTGGGCAGCGAGGCATAGCAAAAGAAACGAGACAACTAGCATGGCAATGAGAATAATGGTATCTAGGGAAATGGTCATCTTGCCCGTGATCTCTCTTGGAAGAACAACGAATCCGTGAAGCAGACAAATTAACATTGTTGAAAGAGTCCTCACATTCTGACACGCTTGCGGAACTCTGTCGAGAAGAAGCAATCCGGAAACCAAAATCAACACACGATATCACCACACATATGCATGACATGATGCGCATACAGATATGACACGACAAAGCACACCAATTTATTACTACACATTAAACGAGTTGCATATTGACGAAACTCCATATTAATTACTTAGTCCACTCCCGTTTAGGTACACGACAATATTAAATATTGTTAAACATGTCAAGAGGTGAAGTATAATTAAACTACACTATCTAGGCATTTCAAATGAGGTCAGAAACAACTTATAGGATTTCCGAAATGACCCCATGTGTTAATTTCGAAATATGTCCTGATCTTAACTAAACACATTTTATGTTTATCAAACATCAAATAAGGAGGTTCATGTGATTCTACACGTCAGTCTAGTTGATTTACAAATAAAGTTAATCTCCAACGGAGTTACGGTTTAAAAGATATGAGCAACACAAGATGATATGACATGGATGCAAATGACAGACACGACATGTTAAAACATGGATGCACAAGACATTATGAAGCTACATGATATTCTACACGGGATTAAATGAGGCCGGAACAACGAACAACAATTCCGAAAAGTCCTCACTTGTACTTTTGAATTTGCTACAGATCTGCCTAAACACAATTTTTGAGTTGTTAGCATGATATTCTAGACATTTTTCAAGCCAATTTACATATGTGAAACATTTTAATCGGATCTACGATTAATTGGTTATGAAATAAATCATTTTTAACTTGTCCTAATGCAAACTAAATGAAAACAACAAGTTAATTATTTTTAACATGGATGTAGTTGGTTATTGTGAAACTACAGAATATTCTAAGAACTTTACATGTTGAAAACATTTTAATCTGATGCTCGGTAATTTAGCTACGAATTGATTTATTTTAACATGGCATCTATGCAAAATTAATTAATGAGAATAATTAAATATTTTTAACATGCATGAAAGTTGGAAATTGTTGATCTACATGAAATTCAAGTCATTTTACATATCTACAGTTTTTGCATAAGATGTACGGGTTATTAATTATGTGCAACGCAGAATATGGACAAATCAGTAGTTTGGAAAATCCCTCAAAATTAGATAAATTCGCAGAGATAAAAGAATAGACAGCGGACCAAATCCTGATCTGGTCCAACAGTAGATGGCGCAAAAAAACTAAACCGCGCTCTCAGCGCTGGATAGGGGAGGCTCACTGATGCGAGTTGGGCCCTCGATGGGGAGGTGGTGTAGGCCGAGCGAAGCTGCTGGGCAGGCTCGGCTCGATGCAGCCCATGCGAGCATCGAGGCTGGTCAACGGGCGCAACAGGAGCTGGTCAACGGGCGCAACAGGACCTCCTGGCTGAGGGCTTGGCCGGCAACAACGGCAGATACTGGCAACGATGCACGAGGGGGCACCGGGGACGAGCAGAGGAACCCGAGGGGTCGCCGGCGTGTAGCGGATCCACCGGATCCGGGGTTCACTCGCGTCGGCGAGGGCCGATGGCCAAGGTGCCGGAGTATGGCGGCGCTCCTTGCAAACACGGGAGGAGAGAGAAGTATGAGAGGGAGAGAGAATTGGTGATGGGAGAGAGAGGGCGAGGGGCGACGGAAGCGACCGGCGTAGGGCCTGACTGGCGGCGACGCGAGCTCGGCGGCTACGGCAGTCGGGCGAGGCGCGGAGGCGACGGTGCTGCGGACACGGCGACGAGCTCCCGAGCGGCACGGCGACGGGGGCTATCCCGGGCCCCGATTGGCTCGGGTGGGCCTACATCGGGCCCGAGGGGGCCGCACGTGGCAGGAAGGGGGCTGGCAGCGGTCAGGAGGGACAAGTGGCACGCATGGGTTGGATGGAGGGTTGGCTGGGTGGGTGGCAACGAGCCAAGTGGTGACTGCTGGTTTCATCGGCGTTGAAAAACGAGGGAGGAGGGCGGCGGCTGCGAGTTGGGAGGTTGGGAAGGCCAATTTTAGGATGGGGGCGTGTACATAAATAGCAGCGAGACTAGGGTTTGGGGTTGGGAAGGCTTTCGGGGCATTTTTGGACTCTCCGATCTCGATCGAACGGCTTCGGTTGTGCCCTAGGGTTAGGTAGGCTTAGTTGGGGTGTGCACACTAGTTGGGATGAGAAGAGAGAGAGGTGGCAGCTCGGGACAAGATTTTTAAACACCGAAATGTCTAATGATTAAACCGGCTATAATGTCGTTATATACTTAACGGTTTTAGGTACCAAACGAACTCCGATTGCGATAAAATTTGACAGGCGGCCTACCTACATTAAAATAAGACCGCAGACCAAGATCCAACCCAATCCAAGAAATTTTTATACACACTTTTAGAAAAAATATTTTAGTAGTGTCGTGGGCACGTGCGTGTGTGGTTGGCCTCGAAACGGTCAACGACAAAGATGGAGAGAACCGGCAACTAATAACGGATGCAAGTTTTGAAAAATGGCGGCAACAGAGTGCCGATGCAATGCGTATGATGCAAATGATCCGATGATGAATGCGACAAACAAATAATCAACACGACGACAATGGAATAAAAGGGGAATCTTCTGAAGCATCGGTTCCGGGCTGTTACATTTTAGCAATAAGTTTCGAATAGACCCCGGGACCATAGTTTTCCCTAATGACATCTCTCATAAAAATAGCACACGGTGGGTAAACAAAATACTCTTGGGCAATTGATAGAAGAGCAGATAGTTATGTAATTTTCACGGAAATGATCATATAAATATAGGCATCATATCCATACGAAAATAGGCTGACTCCTGCCTAAACCTATTACTATTACTTCACTTCAAGAGCGCTCTATGCTTGCCTCTCTACATATTAAGTTCATGACAAATGAAGTAATGCTTGGAGTAAGATGACATGATGTAGACAAAGTAAACTCAATCGATATGAATAAACCCCATCGTTTTACCCTTAGTAGTGGCAACAAAAAGACGCAACTTGTCGCCTTCTTTCATTAGGATATAGAAACTCGCCAGGTTGAACCTACTATAATGCACCTCTCTCACCAAAGAAATATCAACTTAGTTGGCCAAACTATTTCAATAGATCGGAGAGAATTATGAAGCTATAATAATCATGCACATAAGAATCATATTATATATCAGTGGAGACACAACTAGTTATCAAGAATAATATGAACATAAACCCACAATTCATTGGATCCCAACAAACACACCATACATTAGAGTTACATCATATGGATCAAAGCGAAGATGTGATGATCATTGTATTGAAGATCAAAGAGAGAGAGACAGAGATTCCCATCTAGGTACTGGCTATGGACCTCTAGGTCTGTGGTGCACTACTCACACATCATCATGAGGGCATCAAGGTTGATGAAGAAGCCCTCCGTGATCGACCCCCCTCTGGCAGAGAGTCGGAACGGTGCTCTAGATGGCCTCCCGTCAGATAAGAGACCTGTGGCAGCGTAAAAAGTGTTTGAAGACCTCCCTCGATATTTTTAGGGTAGATGGGAATTGGTAGGTGATAGAACGGAGTCGGGAGAGCCATGAGGGGGCTATAAGCCATCAGGGCGCCACCCCCAGGGTGCGCCATGTTGGCTTGTGGGGCCCTCGTGCACCCTCCTGCCCCCTTCCGATGCTCCACGGTCTTGTTTTGGTCCAGAAAAAAATCACAAAAAGTTTCATGTCAATTGGACTTCGTTTGGTACTGAAAACATGAAAAGTGGGAAAACATGCAGAAAACAACAAGTGGCACTCGGCACTAGGTCAATAGGTTAGTGCTCATAAATAATATTGGTTGCTAGGTAAGTACATAAAAAATGTTCTAAAATGATAACATAATAGCTTGGAACAATCAAAATTTATAGATACGTTTGAGACGTATCAAGCATCCCCAAGCTTAATTCTTGCTCGTCCTCAAGTAGGTAAATGATAAAAACAAAAAAATTGATGTGTCATCTTATCCATGATGTAATCTTATGCATGCATGCTCATTTAGAAATGATGAATTTACAAATATTAACACAACAATATTTATAAGTATACGCTGCAAAACAATTAATTTTTAAAAGTGTATGATCCTCAATAATTGTTTCACGCCTATCCATCTTTATTATGTTAGCAAGGCATGGCTCCATCTTCATCACATAACTACAAATTTCAAGCACCACTATGCCCAAGTGAGGCAATTGGATCATACTTTTTCAATATGCATCAACCTTTTATTCTTCATACAATACATGAGCGTGAACCATTGGACATAGCATATAGGTGGAACATAATAAGGTGGTACGTTTCAAACGGGTTGAAAAGTGGAGAAGATAGTCTTGTATCAACTAGACGTACCAACGGGCTATGGATATGCTCATCGATAGATATTGACACAAGGAGTAGGGATTGCCAAGCAAATGATGCACTAGAGCTATAAGTGTATGAAAGCTCCACTGAAGCTAGGTGGGTTGTGCATCCAACTTGCTTACTCATGAAGACCTCGGGCATTTGAGGAAGCCTGTCATTGGAATATACAAGCCAAGTTTATTTTTTTGGTTTCCACTAGCAGATGAATGATATAACACGAGACTCTCTATATGATGAACATGGTGCCACTTTGAGGCACAAGTTTGGTAAAGGATTGTAGCAAAGTCCCTTCTCTCTTTTCTTTCATTTTTATATATATGGTGGGCTCATTTGCCCCCCCCCCCCATCTTTATTTCCTCACTAGGACAATGCTCTAATAATTATGATCATCACTGCTTTATTTACTTACAAGTCATGGTTAACTCGATATGATGAACTATGAAGCAACATGACTCAAATATGAATGCCTCTAGGAGTGTACGAGGATGTACAATGATCTAGCGTGACATGTATTCATCATATGATAATTTGTGGCTTTGCCACAAATGCTATTATGAATGATGACTTTGCAAGAAATATTATGTTAGCTCTGTATGATCATGCAAAGCAATATGATGATGAACGAACTAGTCGTGTGAGGTGACGATGGAATTTCCATGGCAATATATCTTGGAATGGCTATGGAAATGCCATAATAGGTAGGTACGGTGGCTTTTTGAGGAGGATATAATAAGGCTTATGTGCAACAGAGCATGTCATGTCACGGGGTTTGGATGCACCGACGAAAGTTGCACTAGTCCTCGAGGTGAGAATGGGCTATGCGCGGCACTTGACGGGCTAGCAAATATGACGAGGTGAGATTACATCTGTCCATGGTGTCACATTAGTCATAAAGAACTCATATACTTATTGCAAAGATTTATTAGTCTTATCACAAATCAAAGTACTACTCGCATGCCCCAGGGGAGAGGGTTGGTAGCAATTAACCATTGCGCGACTTCGACTTGAAACAACACCAGGTTTTCAACGAGGAACATAAATGCTCACACATCATCACCATGCCCTTTTAATTTTATCGATGTTCAAGAAGTTTTGACATCTATTAATGTCGACACTTCTCTGAATTAATGAATATGCACTCACACCCTTTCATATCACGACATAAATATCATAAACCACAATTTCGCTATATATGCTACATGATGGTTTTAATTATAACTCTTTGAACACTCATTATTTTTGATCTAGTCTTATGACCCATGCAAATTACCATCACTTTTTATTAACTCTTAAAAAAATATAAGTGAGGAACGAGAGCGTATTATTTCTATAAAATATACACGCCACCATGCTCAAAAAGATATAAGTGTACTACTAGAGCAACAGCTAAGATCATAAGATATAAGTGAAGCACATGGAGTATTCTAACATATTATGATGATGGTGTCTCTCTCTCAAATAGGCGTGTCCAACAAACAATGATTGTGGCAAACTGAAAGTGGAAGTAAACAAAAGCACACTATGCTCTAAGCAAAACTCATATCATGTGATGAATAAAAATGTAGCTCCAAGTAACATACCGATGGATTGAGACGAAAGGGGGGGTGCCTTCCTGGGGAAGCCCCAAGCTTAGATGCTTGAGTTTTACTAGAATATTACCTTGGGGTGCCTTGAGAATCCCCAAGCTTAGGATCTTGACACTTCTCATTCCTTTGTCCATCGAGATAATACCCAAAAGTTGAAAACTTTAATCACACAAAACTCAACAAAACTTCGTGATATCCGTTAGTATAAGCAACATAATAAACACTTTTATGTATTGATATAAATTTAATATTCTTTTATTTTAGCATAAGATATAGTATTCTAACTTTTCCATGGCTTATACCCCCAATATAATCCATATCATAATCAAAACAAGCAAACTATGCATGCAAAAACAGAATATATTTAAAATAGAACAATATGTAGTAATATATTTAATTGCCACACTTCTGTAACTCCAAAAATTCTGAAAAATTAGGACGACCTAAAGAATTTGTATATCAATTTTGTGTAGAACATTCAGATTAAAAGGACATTCTAGTAAAATAAGAGAAATTCTTCTCTGGACGTCAAAGTTTCTGTTTTTTGCATCGTATCAATTCTACGGATCATGCAAATAATCCAAAGGCTTTACTTGGCACAAACACTAATTGAAACATAAAAACACAATAACTATAGAGGCAATAATCATGTTATCACAAACTAACAGAAATTAGGAATCAAAAATAAACATAACTATTGGGTTGCCTCCCAACAAGCGCTATTGTTTTACGCCCCTAGCTATATTGTATAGTTTCAAGTGTTGTCATACTTGACATCGAGCTCCTTAGTAATACAACCAGGGATAATAGGAACAATAGGAGACTTGAAAATAGGTTCTTTCATCAGGTTTGTAAAGTTGGGGCTACGTCTAATCATTTTAAGATCTTCGTTTCTTTTGGTAGGAGGAGTACTGACGCTCTTAAGAATGTAAATAAATTTAGGACTCTTGCTTCGAGAAGTAACCTCATTAGTTTTAGATGGTGTAAAGGTGGAACCTACCTTGTCAATCACCTCCTCCATTTTATCAATTCTACTCAGACCTTGTTCCACCCTTCCATTAATAATAGCATCCTTTTCCTTCAATGTTTTCAAAGTCATCCCTACTCATGACCCAAATTGATCGATATGGTTATGCAGTTTTTTGTCTAACTCATCAATGGGTTAAATAGTAATAATTTTCTTTCAATAGCATTAATACTTTGCATGAAATGTTCCAAGGTTAAGTTGGTGTCATTAATGATAATGAGTGGTGTTCCCACAAGATTCTCAATGGGACTATAGGCATCCGAAGTGTGACACATCAAAAAGTTCCCATCGGTGATAGTATCAAGAACATACATATACCAAGTAGTTACACCAACATAGAAATTGTGAAGAAAGGTAGTGGTGGATAGCTTATTAATTGCCTTATTTTGAGCATATAAAATCCTATACCAAGCATGTTTCATATTTTCTCCTCCCCTTTGTTTAAAATTTACAACTTCATTATTTCTGGCAATGCAAACAAAAGAATCACTAGCCATGACTTCGAACTAACGGCAAGCAAAGGTACATTTTTTTGTATTTTTATTTTTTTATGATACAAACTAATTATACCAGCAAATAAAAATAGGAACAAGTGAACGAAATTTTGTGTGGAGTTAATTGATAGTTGTTGATGATATTCCCCGGCAACGGCACCAGAAACCCTTCCTGATACTTGTGATGTGCGTTGGGTTTTTCATGAAGAGGAACAGGTTATCGCAACACAATGCGGGTAAGTATTTCCCTCAGTTATGGAAGCAAGATTTATCGAACCAATAGGAATATCAACCACAACAGTATTTAGTGGATGCACACACAAGAACAAACAACTTGCACCCAACGCGGACAAGAGGGTTGTTAGTCCCCTTGGTCTCGTTATTTGCAAGAGAATGAGGTGTGTAGATAAATGTAAACTGCAAAATAAAATAAAAGCAAATAAATGGAAGCAAGGTATTGGAGGTTTTAGCAATATGTTGTGAATAGACCCGGGGGCCATAGTTTTCCCTAATGGCATCTCTCATGAAAATTGCACATGGTGGGTAAACAAATTACTGTTGGGAAATTGATAGAAGAGAGGATACTTATGCATTTTTCATGGCAATGATCATGTAAATATAGGAATCACATGCATAAACAAATAGGCCGACTCCTTCCTGCGCCTATTACTATTACTTCACTTCAAGTGCGCTTCTATGCTTGCCTCTCTACGTATTAAGTTCATGACAAAGAAAGTAATGCTTGGAGTAAGATGACAAGATGTAGACAAAGTAAACTCAACTAATATGAATAAACCCCATTGTTTTACCCTTAGTAGTGTTGGAAATATGCCCTAGAGGCAATAATAAATTAGTTATTATTATATTTCTTAGTTCATGATAATCGTTTATTATCCATGCTATAATTGTATTGAATGAAGACTTATATACATGTGTGGATACATAGACAAAACACTGTCCCTAGCAAGCCTCTAGTTGGCTAGCGAGTTGATCAAAGATAGTCAGGGTCTTCTGATTATGAACAAGGTGTTGTTGCTTGATAACTGGATCACGTCATTAGGAGAATCACGTGATGGACTAGACCCAAACTAATAGACGTAGCATGTTGATCGTGTCATTTTGTTGCTACTGTTTTCTGCGTGTCAAGTATTTGTTCCTATGACCATGAGATCATATAACTCACTGACACCAGAGGAATGCTTTGTGTGTATCAAACGTCGCAACGTAACTGGGTGACTATAAAGATGCTCTACAGGTATCTCCGAAGGTGTTAGTTGAGTTAGTATGGATCGAGACTGGGATTTGTCACTCCGTGTGACAGAGAGGTATCTCGGGGCCTACTCGGTAATACAACATCACACACAAGCCTTGCAAGCAATGTGACTTAGTGTAAGTTGCGGGATCTTGTATTACGGAATGAGTAAAGAGACTTGCCGGTAAACGAGATTGAAATAGGTATGCGGATACTGACGATCGAATCTCGGGCAAGTAACATACCGAAGGACAAAGGGAATGACATACGGGATTATATGAATCCTTGGCACTGAGGTTCAAACGATAAGATCTTCGTAGAATATGTGGGATCCAATATGGGCATCCAGGTCCCGCTATTGGATATTGACCGAGAAGTCACTCGGGTCATGTCTGTATAGTTTTCGAACCCGCAGGGTCTGCACACTTAAGGTTCAACGTTGTTTTATGCGTATTTGAGTTATATGGTTGGTTATCGAATGTTGTTCGGAGTCCCGGATGAGATCACGGACGTCACGAGGGTTTTCGGAATGGTCCGGAAACGAAGATTGATATATAGGATGACCTCATTTGATTACCGGAAGGTTTTCGGAGTTACCGGGAATGTACCGGGAATGTACCGGGAATGACGAATGGGTTCCGGGTGTTCACCGGGGGGGGGGGGGCAACCCACCCCGGGGAAGCCCATAGGCCTTGGGGGTGGCACACCAGCCCTTAGTGGGCTGGTGGGACAGCCCAAGAAGGCCCTATGCGCCATAGGAAGAAGATCAAAGAGAAAAGAAAGAAAAAAAAGAGGAGGTGGGAAAAGGGGAAAGGACTCCTCCTTCCAAACCTAGTTGGACTCGGTTTGGAAGGGGAGGGTTGCCCCCCTTGGCTCGGCCGAAGTCCTTGGGGGTCCTTGGACCGCAAGGCAAGGCTCCCCCTCTTCCCCCTATATATACGGAGGTTTTAGGGCTGATTTGAGAAAACTTTGCCACGGCAGCCCGACCACATATCTCCACGGTTTTACCTCTAGATCGCGTTTCTATGGAGCTCGGGCGGAGCCCTGCCGAGATAAGATCATCACCAACCTCCGGAGCGCCGTCACGCTGCCGGAGAACTCATCTACCTCTCCGTCTCTCTTGCTGGATCAAGAAGGCCGAGATCATCGTCGAGCTGTACGTGTGTTGAACGCGGAGGTGCCGTCCGTTCGGCACTAGATCGTGGGACTGATCGCGGGACGGTTCGCGGGGCGGATCGAGGGATGCGAGGACGTTCCACTACATCAACCGCGTTCACTAACGCTTCTGCTGTGCGGTCTACAAGGGTACGTAGATCGAATATCCCCTCTCGTAGATGGACATCACCATGATAGGTCTTCGCGCGCGTAGGAATTTTTTTTGTTTCCCATGCGACGTTCCCCAACAGTGGCATCATGAGCTAGGTTCATGCGTAGATGTCTTCTCGAGTAGAAGACAAAAGTTTTTGTGGGCGGTGATGTGCGTTTTGCTGCCCTCCTTAGTCTTTTCTTGATTCCACGGTATTGTTGGATCGAAGCGGCTCGGACCGACATTACTCGTACGCTTACGAGAGACTGGTTTCATCGCTATGAGTAACTCAGTTGCTCAAAGATGACTGGCGGGTGTCAGTTTCTCCAACTTTAGTTGAATTGGAATTGACCGAGGAGGTCCTTGGATGAGGTTAAATAGCAATTCATATATCTCCGTTGTGGTGTTTGCATAAGTAAGATGCGATCCTACTAGATATCCATGGTCACCACGTAAAACATACAACAACAAAATTAGAGGACGTCTAACTTGTTTTTGCAGGGTATGCTTGTGATGTGATATGGCCAACGATGTGATGTGATATATTGGATGTATGAGATGATCATGTTGTAATAGTTAATATCGACTTGCACGTCGATGGTACGGCAACCGGCAGGAGCCATAGGGTTGTCTTTAAACTAACGTTTGTGCTTGCAGATGCGTTTACTATATTGCTAGGACGTAGCTTTAGTAGTAATAGCATGAGTAGCACGACAACCCCGATGGCGACACGTTGATGGAGATCATGATGATGAAGATCATGGTGTGATGCCGGTGACAAGAAGATCGTGCCGGTGCTTTGGTGATGGAGATCAAGAAGCGCATGATGATGGCCATATCATGTCACTTATGAATTGCATGTGGTGTTAATCCTTTTTGCACCTTATCTTGCTTAGAACGACGGTAGCATTATGAGGTGATCTCTCACTAAAATTTCAAGATGAAATTGTGTTCTCCTCGACTGTGCACCGTTGCGACAGTTCTTTGTTTTGACACACCATGTGATGATCGGGTGTGATAGACTCAACGTTCACATACAACGGGTGCAAAACAGTTGCACACGCGGAACACTCGGGTTAAGCTTGACGAGCCTAGCATGTGCAGACATGGCCTCGAAACACATGAGACCGAAAGGTCGAGCATGAATCGTATAGTTGATATGATTAGCATAGAGATGCTTACCACTGAAACTATTCTCGACTCAGGTGATGATCGGACTTGAGATAGTGGATTTGGATCATGTACCACTCAAATGACTAGAGAGATGTACTTTTTGAGTGGGAGTTCTTAAGTAATATGATTAATTGAACTAATTATCATGAACATAGTCTAATGGTCTTTGCGAATTATGATGTAGCTTGCGCTATAGCTCTACTATTTTTATATGTTCCTAGAGAAAATTTAGTTGAAAATTGATAGTAGCAAACTTTGCAGACTGAGTCTGTAAAACCGAGATTGTCCTCGTTGCTGCGCAGAAGGCTTATGTCCTTAATGCACCACTCAGTGTGCTGCACCTCGAGCGTCGTCTGTGGATGCTGTGAACATCCGGCATACATGTTTCTGATGACTACACGATAGTTCAGTGCAAAATACTTAATGACTTAGAAGCAAGGCGCCAAAGACGTTTTGAAATGTCGCGGAACATAAATGATGTTCTAAAGCGATGAAATTGTGATTTCATGCTTGTGCCCTTGTTAAGAGGTACAAGACCTCCGACAAGATTCTTTGTCCACAAAGTAAAGGAGAAAAGCTCAATCGTTGAGCATGTGCTCAGATTGTCTGAGTACGACAATCACTTGAATCAAGTGGGAGTTAATCTTCCAGATGAGATAGTGATGGTTCTCCAAAGTCACTGCCACCAAGCTGTGAGAGCTTCGTGATGAACTATAACATATCAAGGATAGATACAATGATCCTTGAGAGATTCGCGATGTTTGACACTGCGAAAGTAGAAATCAAGAAGGAGCATCAATAGTTGATGGTTTGTAAAACCACTAAGTTTCAAGAAAGGCAAG
This sequence comes from Hordeum vulgare subsp. vulgare, assembly GCF_904849725.1. Taxonomy (NCBI): domain Eukaryota; kingdom Viridiplantae; phylum Streptophyta; class Magnoliopsida; order Poales; family Poaceae; genus Hordeum; species Hordeum vulgare. The sequence continues at coordinate 250,150,988 of NC_058522.1, read as the reverse complement.
GGCTAGAAGGGATACTTCGTGAAATGGCAAAACAGTTGCTGCACTAATGAAGAGACCCAAGATTAAACCCAAACCCGAGAACTAAGTGCTTCTGTAATGAGGGGAACAGTCACTGAGGCGGAGCAACTCTAGATACTTGGTAGATAAGAAGGCTGGCAAAAGTCGAAAGAAGTATATTTGATATACATGATGTTGATGTGTACTTTACTAGTACTCCTAGTAGCATGAGGGTATTGGATACCGGTTCGGTTGCTAAGTGATTAGTAACTTGAAATGAAAGCTACGGCATAAACGGAGACTAGCTAAAGGCGAGGTGACGATACGTGTTGGAAGTGTTTCCAAGGTTGATATGATCAAACGTCGCACGCTCCCTCTACCATCGGGATTGGTGTTAAACCTAAATAATTGTTATTTGGTGCTTGCGTTAAGCATGAACATGATTGGATCGTGTTTATTGCAATACAATTATTCATTTAAAGAGAATAATGGTTACTCTATTTTCTTGAATAATCACCTTCAATGGTTTATTGAATCTCGATCGTAGTGTTACACATGTTCATAATATTGGTTCCAAAAGATACGAGGTAATGATGATAGTACCACTTACTTGTGGCACTGCCGCTTGAGTCATGTTGGTATAAATTGCATGAAGAGGCTCCATGCTGATGGATCTTTATACTCACTTGATTTTGAATCACAAGTGACATGCAAATCATACCACATGAGCAAGGCCTTGTTTCCATTGAGATGAAATAAGATAGTAACTTGTTGGAAGTGATACATTTTGATGTATGCAGTCCAATGGGTGCAGAGGCACGCAGTGGATATCATTATGTTCTTACTTCAATGACGATTTGAGTAGATACTAGAGTATTTGCTTAATGAATCACAAGTCTGAAATATTGAAAAGTTCAATTCTGTTTCGGAGTGAAGTTCGTCGTAACAAGAGGATAAACTGTCTACGATATGATCATAGAAATGAATATCTGAGTTACGAGTTTTGGTACACAATTAAGACAATGTGGAAATTGTTTCGCAGTTCATGCCACCTAGAACATCATAGTGTGATGATGTGTCTGAACGTCATAGCCACACACTATTTGGTATGGTGCATGCTATGGTGTCTCTTATCGAATTACCACTATCGTTTATGGGTTAAGCATTAGAGACAACCACATTCACTTTAAATAGGGCACCACATATTTCCGTTGAGATGACACAGTATAGACTGAGGTTTAGAGAAATCTAAACTGTCGTTTCTTGAAAGTTTGGGGTTTCGACACTTATGTGAACAAGTTTCAGTCTGATAAGCTTGAACCCAAAGCGGATAAATGCATCTTCATAGGATATCCAAAACAGTTGGGTACATCTCCTATCTCAGATCCGAAAGCAAAGTGTTTGTTTCTAGAAATGGATCCTTTCTCGAGGAAAGGTTCCTCTCGAAAGAATTGAGTGGGAGGGTGGTAGAACTTGATGAGGTTATTGAACCATCACTTCGACCAGTGTGTAGCAGGGCGCAGGAAGTTGTTCCTGTGGCGCCTACACCAATTGAAGTGAAAGATGATGATGGTGATCATCGAGCATCGGATCAAGTTACTACAAGCCTAGTAGGTTGACAAGGTCGCGTACTACTACAGAGTGGTACGGTAACCCTGTCTTGGAGGTCATGTTGTTGAGCAACAGTGAACCTACGAGTTATGGAGAAAGCAATGGTGGGCCCAGATTTCGACAAATGGCCGGAAGCCATGAAATCCCAGAGAGGATCCATGTATGAAAACAAAGTGTAGACTTTGGAAGAACTACTTGGTGGTCATAGGACTATTGAGTAAAGATGGATCTTTAAATGGAAGACAGACGATGATAGTGATAAGTCACTATTAAAGCTCGACTTGTTGCAAAGATGTTTCTGACAAGATCAAACAGTTGACTATGATGAGACTTTCGCACTCGTAGCGATGCTGAAAGTCTGTTAGAATTATGTTAGTAGTTGTTACATTATTTATGAAATATTGCACATAGGATGTCAAAACATTGTTTCCTCGACGGTTTCCTTGAGCAAACATTGTATGTGATACAACCAGGAGGTTTTGTCGATCCTAAAGATACTAGCAAGTATGCAAGCTCCAGCGATCCTTCAATGGACTGGTGCAAGCATCTCGGAGTTGGAATATACACTTTGATGAGGTGATCAAAGATTTTGGGTTTTTACAAGGTTTATGAGAAACTTGTATTTCCAAAGAAGTGAGTGGGAGCACTATAGAATTTCTGATAAGTATATGTGGTTGACATATTGTGGATCAGAAGTAATGTAGAATTTCTGTAAAGCATACAAGGTTGTTTGAAAGGAGTTTTCAAAGGAATACCTGGATTGAGCTACTTGAACGTTGAGCATGAAAGATCTATGGAGATAGATCGAAAACGCTTAATAGAAGTTTCAACAAAATGCATGCCTTGACAAGTTTTGAAGGAGTTCAAAATAGATCAGCAAAGAAGGAGTTCTTGGTTGCGTTGTGAGGTGTGAATTTGAGTAAGGCTCAAAACCCGACCACGGCAGAATAAAGAGAATAGACGAAGGTCGTCTTCTATGCCTTAGCCGTAGACTCTAAAGTATGCTATGCTGAGTACCGCACCTGATGTGTGCCTTAACTCAAAGTCTGTTGAGAGGTACAGAGAGTGATCCATGATTGAATCACTAGCAGCGGTCAAAATTTATCCTTAGTAACTGATGGACTAAGGAATTTTTCTCGATTATGGAGGTGGTTAAAGAGTTCGTCGTAAAGGGTTACGTCGATGCAAGCTTTGACACTAATCCGAATAACTATGAGTAGTGAAACGGATTCGTATAGTAGAGTAGATATTTGGAGTATTTCCGAATAGCACATAGTAGCAGCATCTATAAGATGACATAAAGATTTGTAAAGAACACACGGACCTGAAAGTTTCAGAACCGTTGAAACCTCTCTCACGAGCAAGACGTGATCAGACCCCATAAATATATGGGTGTTGGATTCGTTGGAATCACATGGTGATGTGAACTAGATTATTGACTCTAGTGCAAGTGGGAGACTGTTGGAAATATGCCCTAGAGGCAATAATAAATTAGTTATTATTATATTTCTTAGTTCATGATAATCGTTTATTATCCATGCTATAATTGTATTGAATGAAGACTTATATACATGTGTGGATACATAGACAAAACACTGTCCCTAGCAAGCCTCTAGTTGGCTAGCCAGTTGATCAAAGATAGTCAGGGTCTTCTGATTATGAACAAGGTGTTGTTGCTTGATAGCTGGATCACGTCATTAGGAGAATCACGTGATGGACTAGACCCAAACTAATAGACGTAGCATGTTGATCGTGTCATTTTGTTGCTACTGTTTTCTGCGTGTCAATTATTTGTTCCTATGACCATGAGATCATATAACTCACTGACACCGGAGGAATGCTTTGTGTGTATCAAACGTCGCAACGTAACTGGGTGACTATAAAGATGCTCTACAGGTATCTCCGAAGGTGTTAGTTGAGTTAGTATGGATCGAGACTGGGATTTGTCACTCCGTGTGACCGAGAGGTATCTCGGGGCCCACTCGGTAATACAACATCACACACAAGCCTTGCAAGCAATGTGACTTAGTGTAAGTTGCGGGATCTTGTATTACGAAACGAGTAAAGAGACTTGCCGGTAAATGAGATTGAAATAGGTATGCGGATACTGACGATCGAATCTCGGGCAAGTAACATACCGAAGGACAAAGGGAATGACATACGGGATTATATGAATCCTTGGCACTGAGGTTCAAACGATAAGATATTCGTAGAATATGTGGGATCCAATATGGGCATCCAGGTCCCGCTATTGGATATTGACCGAGAAGTCACTCGGGTCATGTCTACATAGTTCTCGAACCCGCAGGGTCTGCACACTTAAGGTTCGACGTTGTTTTATGCGTATTTGAGTTATATGGTTGGTTACAGAATGTTGTTCGGAGTCCCAGATGAGATCACGGACGTCACGAGGGTTGGGTTTCCGGAATGGTCCGGAAACAAAGATTGATATATAGGATGACCTCATTTGATTACCGGAAGGTTTTCGGAGTTACCGGGAATGTACCGGGAACGAAGAATGGGTTCCGGGTGTTCACCGGGGGGGGGGGGGCAACCCACCCCGGGGAAGCCCATAGGCCTTGGGGGTGGCGCACCAGCCCTTAGTGGGATGGTGGGACAGCCCAAGAAGGCCCTATGCGCCATAGGAAGAAAATCAAAGAGAAAAGAAAGAAAAAAAAGAGGAGGTGGGAAAAGGGGGAAGGACCCCTCCTTCCAAACCTAGTTGGACTGAGTTTGGAAGGGGAGGGTTGCCCCCCTTGGCTCGGCCGAAGTCCTTGGGGGTCCTTGGACCCCAAGGCAAGGCTCCCCCTCTTCCCCCTATATATATGGAGGTTTTAGGGATGATTTGAGAAAACTTTGCCACGGCAGCCCGACCACATATCTCCACGGTTTTACCTCTAGATTGCGTTTCTGCGGAGCTCGGGCGGAGCCCTGCCGAGATAAGATCATCACCAACCTCCGGAGCGCCCTCAAGCTTCCGGAGAACTCATCTACCTCTCCGTCTCTCTTGCTGGATCAAGAAGGCCGAGATCATCGTCGAGCTGTACGTGTGCTGAACGCGGAGGTGCCGTCCGTTCGGCACTAGATCGTGGGACTGATCGCGGGACGGTTCGCGGGGCGGATCGAGGGACGTGAGGACGTTCCACTACATCAACCACGTTCACTAACGCTTCTGCTGTGCGGTCTACAAGGGTACGTAGATCGAATATCCCCTCACGTAGATGGACATCACCATGATAGGTCTTCGTGCGCGTAGGAAAATTTTTGTTTCCCATGCGACGTTCCCCAACAAGTAGCAGCAAAAAAGATGCAACTCTTCCCCTTCTGTCACTGGGATATAGGAACTCGCCTGGTTGAACATACTACAACACACCTCTCTCACCGAAGAAATATCAATCTCGTTGGTCAAACTATTTCAATAGGTTGGAGATAATTACCATGCTATCATAATCATGCACATAAGAATCATATTACATATCAGAAGAGACTCAAATATTTATCACGAATAATTTGAACGTAAACCCACAATTCAACGGATCCCAACAAACACACCTTACAAAAGTGTTACATTATATGGATCAAAGCGAAGATGCAATGATCATTTTATTGAAGATCAAAGAGAGAGATATTGCGATCTAGGTACGGGCTATGGAACTGTAGGTCTGTGGTGAACTACTCACACATCATCATGAGGGAAGATGATGAATCCCTCTGTGATAGATCCCCCCTCTCACAGAGTGTCGGAACGGAGCTCTAGATGGCCTCCCGTTAGAACTAAGACTTGCGGCGACGTAAAAAGTGTTTCGGGAACTCCCTCGATGTTTTTAGTGTAGATGGGAATTTTAGGCTAGAGAATGGAGTCGGGAGAGCCACAAGGGGGCCACAAGCTATCAGGGCATGCCCCCCAGGGCGCACCTTGTTGACTTGAGGGGCCCTCGTGCACCCTCCCGCCTCCTTCTGATGCTCCGTGATCTTGTTTTGGTCCAGAAAAAATTCAAAAAGAGTTCCAGGCCAATTGGATATCGTTTGGTACTGAAAACCTGCAAAGTGGAAAAATACGCGCAAAATAGCTACTCACACTGTGCACTGGGTCAATAGGTTACTCCTCAAAAAACATAAATTGGTAGGTAAGTACACAAAAAGTGTTCTAAAATGATAACATAATAGCATGGAACAATAAAAATTTATAGATACATTGGAGACGTATCACTATGCATTGGAGAGGGAAGCCTCTAGTGAAAACTATGCCCCCGGTCCATTGAATCATCTTGTTAAAAACTTAAAAACCTTGCTGCAATTATTTACTTTTACATTTTATATATCTATCTCTATCAGAACTAATCCTTGCAAGTAACGAGTTCAAGGGGATTGACAACCCTCTTGCTGATGTTGACTGCAAGTGTTTGGTTTTGTGTGTGTAGGTGTTGATGAGGAGAGTTTTCCTTGATTCTCCTATTGGTTGAATAACCTTGGTTCTCAGGGCGGCTTAGCACTACTATATTTCTTCACCCTTCCTCTTCGGGGGCAAACCCAACACATCTCACAAGTAGCAGAAAGAATTTCTGCCGCCGTTGTGAGGGAGACATCATCAAATTCTCATCACGTTCCTTCACATAAATTATCACTCACTTATTATACTTTTTATTTACCTTTTATTTTCTTATAAAAATTGAAAACACAAAAATATCATTATTTGCTTGTTTTGCTTGAAGTTGGTATCATGTCTAAGTTTGAGAAAGTTATCGTTGAGAGTGCTAGTTAAGATAGTGCTAGTGATTCTTTTGAGGAAAAACCTAAATCTTTTGATTTTAATCACGATCCTTCAAAAAATCAAGTTCGTCATGTTGAAATCCCCCGTTGTTCAAAACTAAAGTCTATCATGTGGGCAATGTTAACATTATTGGAAAGAATGTCATTGAAGAATTCTTTGAGTGCATGGGAGTTATACCAATCATTAGTGGATCAATACTTGATGAATCAAATTTCTATGTGGAACACATTGCTATGCTTATAGTTCAATTAGAAAGGAAATTTGGACATATCTGCCCCTTTTTACAAAAAATGTTTTTAAGCGTCCCTAGCATACATGATCCTAAAGATAAGAAAATTATGACTATCATCATTATGCATGAATTTGATTACATAATTTGAGAACCTAGGGAAATCTTTTCATTTCAAAAATAAATTCTGAACAACCTCCAATATAACAAATCCTTCATCATAAGGATACAATGTGTAGATTAGAATCTACATATTTTCATGTCTATGGCGATAACTACACGTGGAGAGTTCCTCACGAAGTATTAATTAAGTCCTTATACCCTAATGCTTGTGATAAGTTTGAGTGTATTACCAAGGGAATTGATGAAGGATTTGGTGAGCAATATGTTGAATGTATGCACAGAGGACCTATCGATAATGATATCCATGTTTTTATGAGGATCTTTATGGTGATGATTCCGGGATTGAAGTTATTAATGTTAAAATTACCAAGCATAATCCCTTCAATAATTTGAGTTCATACACTAGAAATGTGGAAGATGATAATAGGTTTATGCTAAGAAAGGTCTTGTATGGTTTTATTCTTAAGGATTTGAAAGATAACAATAGTTAAAACTATGCATTATGCCTAGCTAGGGTCGTAAAACAATAGCGCTTGTTGGGAGGTAACCCATTAGTTATCTTAATTTTTTTATTTTAATTTTTTATTTGTGTGATGAAATAATTATTGCTACTATAGTTATTGTGTCTTTATGTTTTATTTAGTGTTTGTTCCAACTAAATCTTTTGGGGTGATTTGGATGATAGTAGAATTGATCATGTGCAAAAATAGAAACTTCTACACCAAGTAATTAATTTCTCTGGTTTTACTGGAAAGTGTTTTTGATCTGAATTTTTAACACAATATTTTATGCAAATTTCCCAGGTTTTCTTAATGGTTTATAATTTTTTGAGTACCATAAGTATAGTTTTCATAAAAATCATTACAGACTATTGTGTTTTAAACATATTCTATTTTCTGTTTGCATAGTTTGCTTCTTTTGATGATGCTATGGATTATATTGTGGGGGGAGGTATAAATTATTGCGAAGTTTCAATACATTATCCATTATGAAATAGAAAAATAAGAATCGATTTACAATAATATCTAAAGTTTATGATATGTTCATTATACTAACGGATCGCCTGAGTTTTCTGTTGAGTTTTTTGTGATGAAGTTTTCAAGTTTTGGGTGAGACAACGATGGATGATGAAACAAGGAGAGGAAAGACCCTAATGTTTGGTATTCCCAAGGCACCATAAGGTAATATTCAAGGAAGACACAAGCATCTAATCTTGGGGATGCCCCAGATGGCATCCCTATTTCGTCTCCAATCTATCGGTATGTCACTTGGAGCTATATTTTTATTCATCACATGATATGATTTTTGCTTGGAGTGTCATGTATTATAGTTTCTTTTCCTTTTCGTTTTACAAAATCATTGATTGCTGGACAAAAGTTTTGGGAGAGACACATTTTCATCATAATTTGTTGGAATACTCTCGGTGCTTCACTTATAACTGTTGGGTTAGGTAGTTGCTCTAGTGCTTCACTTATATCTTTTGGAGAACTGCGATGGTTATATTTTATTGAAATAGTTGCACTCTCATGCTTCACGTAAGTCATTTTGAGAGTCTAATAAATAGGGATGATATTTTGCATATGTTATAAGACTAGTCCAAAACGTATAGGTATTCAATGGGGATATAATAAAAATATTCATGTAGCTCAGCGAATAAGAGATATATGGTTTAATTATATTGATCTGGTAATATGAAAGGATATAGGTACATGATCATTGGTTAATAGAGATATTGGTATTCTAGTTTGTTATTTAGTTCTCATCTAAATATTGTTCATGGCTTGGTGATGAGGTGTGACCATTATTTGTATGTCTGAAATGAAATCCTATCATGTTGTTCGAATAGGGGCCACGTGATAGTTAACTCCTCGCAACCTCCTCCCTATGGGCACGCGGTGGTACTTTGCTTCGATAGAGATAATACACTTTACAATAAGTATGTGAGTTATTCATGACTAATGTGAATCCATGGATAGAAACACTCCCACTTTAGGCACATTGGTAGCTTCTTGAATACCGCGCATTGCCCTTTTCTCATCTCGAGAGTCAGTGCAAACTTTGCTGGTGTATCCAAATCACGTGTTATGATACACTCTATCACACATAAGCCTCCTTATATCTTCCTCGAAAGAGCCACCATACGTACCTATTATGACATTTCACAGCCATTCCGAGCTATATTGCCATGCAACATCCAACGTTCAGTCACATGGCTTGTGTGTTCATCATCATATTGCTTTGCATGATCATATAGAGGTCATAGTATTTGTGGAAAATCAACCGTTCATCATTGTTTACATGTTACACTAGATGATTGCACATCCTGGTATACTACCAGAGACATTCATATAGAATCATCTTGTTCTTTATTGAGTTTTAAGTAAATAAAAGTATGATGATTATCATTATTAGAGCGTTGTCCCGGTGAGCAAAGGATGATGAAGACTCTGATTCCCCCACAAGTCGGGATGAGACCGTGGATGAAAAATTAAGAAAGTAAGAAGAGAGAAAAATGGAGGAGGTCGAATGAGCCTACCATAAAAAATGAGATAAAAAGAGAGAAGGGGCAATGTTACTACCCTTTTTCCACACTTGTGATTACAAGTAGCACCATGTTCTTCATATAGACAGTCTCCTGAGTTATCATTTTCATATGCTAGTGGGAATTTTTTATGATATAACTTTGCTTTTTAAATTCCGATGACGAGCTTCCTCAAATGCCCCAGGTCTTCTTGAGAAAGCTAGTTGAATGCACTCCCACTTAGTTTCATTTGAGCTTTCATACACTTGTACCTCTAGTGCATTTTTTGCACAGAAATCCCTACTCCTCGCTTTATATCGATCTATGGGGATCTCCATAGACCATCGTTCTGCCTAGTTGATGCGAGACTTTCTTCCATTTTGACTCCTTTGGTCTCTACCATCGCACTATATTCCACCTATATGCTATATCCATGGCTCATGCTCGTGTATTGCATGAAGTTGAAAATGCCGAATCGCGTTAGATGTACGATCCAACTGCCTGGTTTGGCACCGTGGTGCTCATGATTGATACTTATGTGGAGAATATGGAGTCATGCCATGCTAATATGATAGAATGAGTAGGGATAGCATTTTTATTGACTGTATATTTTTAAAAAGTAACGATTATGCTTCTTATGTTCATGGGTATTATTATGTTGATATCAATTACTTCATAGTTTCTCAATAATTATACCTGAAAGAGATTACATGTTGGGTAGCATGCGACATCAGAAATTCTGTTTTTAACATTTACCTAGTCAAGGACGAGCAGAAATTAGGCCTAGGGATGTTGATACGTCTCCAATGTATCTATAATTTTTGATTCTTACATGCTATTATATAATCATTCTTAGATAATGTATATTATATTTTAAATAAATTTTTTGGACTAACCTATTAACTCACTGCCCAGTGCCAGTTCCTATTTTTGACTATTTTTGAATTTTTTAGAAAACCAAAACCAAACGAATTCCAAACTATATGAAATTTTACGAGGGTTATTTTTGTACATAAAGAGACCCTAAAAGCTTCAGGAGGTGGCCACAAGATCTGGGAGGGAGGGATGAGCTGATAGGGCGCACCCTCTGTGATCATGGGCCACTCACAACTCCTCCTGACCTAATTCCAGTTCTATGTATTCACATATATCATGAAACCAACAAGGAGCCACCCAAAACATATTTTCTGCCGCCGCTATTTTCCGTGATCCCCGATACATCTCCAACATATCTATAATTTTTCATTTTCCATGCTAATATATTATCATTTAAGAATACTTTTGGGGTATTTATTTACCAATTTATATTATTTTTGAGCACTAACATATTGACCCTGTGCCTAGTGCCAGTTGCTTTTGTTTGCATGTTTTTCACTTTTCAGGTTTTCCATACCAAATGAGGTCCAATTGACGTGAAACTTTTTGGTGATTTTTTTGGACCAAAAGAAGACCGAGGAGTAAAATAAGAAGGTATGAGGCCGCACGAGGGGGCCACCAGCCAACTGTGCACGACCTGGGGGCGCACCCTAATGGCTTCTGCCTCCCTCGTGGCCCTCCCAACTCTAGTCTCTGGCTTATAAATTCTCTTTTACCCTAAAAACACAAGAAGGAGTACCGAAACACTTTTTACGCTGCTGCAAGTCTCTGTTCTGATGGCTGGCCATATGGAGCTCCGTTCCAACACCCTACTGGAGGGGGGATCGATCACATAGGGACTCAACCTTGATGCCCTCAAGATGATGTGTGAGTAGTTCACCATAGACCTGTGGGTGCATGGATAGTATCTAGATGGCAATCTCTCTCTTAATCTGCAATACAATGATCATCACATCTTCTCTTTGATCCACATGAGCTTTTGTGCGGTGCGTTTGTTGGGATCTAATGAATTGTGGGTTTATGTTCAGATTATTCATGATAAATATTTGAGTCTCCTATGAATATTTATATGATTCTTATGTGGATGATTATGATAGCTTCGTAATTCTCTCCAATCTATTGAAATTGTTTGGCCAACTAGATCGATATTTCTTCGGTGAGAGAGGTGCATTGTAGTAGGTTCAACCTGGCGAATTCCTATATCCCAGTGATAGAAGGGGACAAGATGTGTCTTTGTGTTTCTGCCACTAAGTATAAAACGTTGGGGTTTATTCATATTGCTTGAGTTTACTTTGTCTACAACATGTCATTGTTCTCCATGCATTACTCTGTTCTACTTAATACTCTAAATGAATGTTGGATTGCGGTCGATGAGTGGAGTAATAGTAACAGGTGCAGGTAGGAGTCGGCCTATTTGTTTATGGATGTGATGCCTATATACACATGATTGTTGCCATGAATATCACATAACTATCCGCTTTTCTGTCAATTGCCCAATAATAATTTGTTTACCCACCGTATACTAGTTTTCATGAGAGATGCCATTAGGGAAAGCTATGGCCCCTGGGTCTATTCACAACATATATAAAGAACCTTCAATAACTTGCTGCCTTTTACTTGTTTTTATTTTCTCTTGCTATCTACAATTATCTACACACCTCACTCGCTTGCAAATAACAAGAACAAGAGGATTGACGACCCTCTTGCTCGCGTTGGGTGCAAGTTGTTTGTTCTTTTGTGTGCAACCACTAAAGACGGTTGTGGTTGATATTCCTATTGGTTCAGTAAACCTCGGTTTCGTATCCGAGGGAAATACTTACCCACATTGTGTTGCGGTAACCCATTCCTTTTCACGGAAACCCAACGCAGATCACAAGTATCACGAAGGATTAATGGCGTTGTTGCCGGGGAATATCATCATCAACTACCAAGTAAATCGACACATATTTTCATTCACTTCTTCCTCTTTTTATTTTCTGGTATATTTAGTTTGTCTCATAAATAAATTCATTTTTTTACCTTTGCTTGCTTACCTTGTCACTTTATTGCATCTTTGCTCTCTAGTTTGCTTGAAAGTTGCTATCATGTATGAGTTTGAAATTAGTGATGCCTCAACCTCTGGTGCAGAAACCCTTGACTTGCCAACTTCACCTTGCGATGAGAATGCTAAAAGAAATTTTGATGAAGTTTCTAATGAAAAACTTGATAATCTTGCAGATGACGATCCTCCTAAGATGGAACCTATTATGCAAACTAAGATACTCCTCATAAGTAGTGGTAATATTATTGGAAAGAGTGTGATCCAAGATTTTTTTCACTTGTATGGGATTATTACCATTAATAAGAGGTTCTATTGTTGCTAGAACTACAAGATATGCAGATGCCATAACTTTGCTTATAGTACAATTGGAGAGACAATTTGTGCACATGCATCCTTTAATAAAATGGTTGTTTCTAGAATTCTTTAATATCCATGAAGCTTGCACTAAATGTCTAGATACTAAATTTCTTTGTCAAGAATTTAGTAATATCATACAAGAAGGCAGGGATATATTTTATTACCATAGGGTTAACAGTGAGTGCCCACGCATAGCGGCAATTCTTTATGAGTTTGAAGAAATAAGAAAACTAAGATCCAGAAGCTATGTTGCTTATGATGAGAACTTTAGAAAGAAGGTACCGTTTAATGTCTTAGTTGATAAGATTTCTGAACACAATTATCAATTTGCCCTACCAAAAATTGGATTGGATTATGAGATTCAAATAAAATGAAGGAAATACCTCCATTGGAATTTATACAATGAGGAACTAACTATCACTTATGAAAAACCGAAGGAAGAGCCTCATGTGGCTCCTGAAATAGACCTTTCAGATCCTAATGTTGTGCTATTTAGTCCCTTCAATTATTTTTTTATTACCTATCAGAAAGCTTGCTTCTGAAATAAGGGGATATGATTATAGCATGATGGGTCATTCTTGGAATGATGACAACACTTGAAACTATGCAATATGCCTAGCTAGGGGCATATAACAATAGCGCTTGTTGGGAGGCAACCCAATAGTTATTTTTTTCTTTTTCCTTTTTGTTTGTTTGTGATAACATGATTATTGCCTCTCTAATGATTGTGTTTTATGTGTATATTAGTGTTTGTGCCGAGTAAAGACTTTGGGATGATTTGCATGATGAGTAGAATTGATACAATACAAAACCAGAAACTTTGACGTCCAGGGCAAAATTTCTCTTATTTTATAGGGACGTCTTTTTGACTTGTTGCTTTAGAAATTCCTCGGTTTTTTTAATTTTTCAGAAATTTTGGAGTTACATAAGTATATGTTCAATATAGATTACTACATACTGTTCTGTTTTGGTCAGATTCTGTTTTTTGCTTGCATAGTTTACTTGTTTTGATGATGCTATCGATTGTATCGGGGGAGGGGGGGTATAAGCCATAGATAATTTAGAATCCAATAACCTATGCTACAATAAAATAAGAATCGCTTATAACAGCACCTTAAAGTATTTGATATGTTTTTTATACTAACGGATCTCGTGAAGTTGTGTTGAGTTTTATGTTATTGAAGTTTTCACGTTTTGGGTATAACCCCGATGAACAAAGGATTGAGGAGTTGCAAAAGCCTAAGCTTGGGGATGCCCAGGCACCCCAAGGAAATATTCTAGGAAGCCTCAAGCATCTAAGTGTGGGGACCCCGACTTACGAGTCGTGATCACCGAATGAACCTGCTCAATGATCCCAGAGATCAATGCTCACCGAACACACAGAAACTGAATAACAAGAGTCTTAAATCCATACATACCGTGTGTTACAAATAAGGACCATTAGGTCAAGTCTCACACAGATAAGACCATGAAGGCCAACACATCGAACTCAACTAATAGTGGAAATCTTGGTTGAAAGCGTTAACCCATGTCATCATCCTTAACCTACATGCATTCTGACCGGGAAGCATCCTAGATCGCAGGAACATCACCAAGGTGCCCTTCACTATATCCTGTTCTCTATTACCTGGTCAATGAAATAACCAGTGGCAAGACAATGAGTACTTTGAATGTACTCGCAAGCAACCCATGATGTGGAACAAGGCAATAATGAACATGATATATCACAAGTATGTAGCTTTAGCAGAAAGCAAGTTTTCCCTGAATGTACCAACATGGTCAAGTGTTTGTATGATCATGCATCACAAGGTACCTGGTAACCATAAGAACAGGTTACAGATATCAACATATCTTCCGAGGGCTGAACATCCCAAGTTCACCCTTCATGCCAAGTCATCCGACTTGACAAGTATCATCTTTCTCAACCGCACACATACTCACACTTGGTTTATGCGGAAACGACTGAACGTAGTTTAAGCAGGATTACCCAGTTGTCCTTGACCGTGGACACGACTATTCGAATAGTTTTACACTCTACAGAGGTTGCGCACTGTACCCACGAGATTCGGGAAACTTCTGTGTCATCCACGGGTCGCGGTATATAACATACCCGAGATTAGTACCCGAACATTGCCTTTCCCCTGGCGACACTAGACAAAGAGTCCACTCGATTGGTACGCAACCCACATGATGAACATCTTACGAGCACCAAATCTAGATCGTCTCATCCATGCAGGGACCAATGGTGTGCCCGAGACATGTGAAAACAACATAGTCGCCCTACATGGCATGACCCCGACACAAGAGTGACCACGCCACTCCCGCCACTAGTAATGCGGGCTCTTTTCTAGCACCGACTAGAGTAATCAACAAAGCCCCGTTCCCATATCAAGGTATCATTGTCTCACATGTAAGAATGGGACGGTCGACACATCTTAAATCTAATCCCATTTTTGAAACCACTACACAAAACCTTTCTTGGTACACCACTTCTTGCTCAAGTGGTAATCCATCTCAACACCATCACCCTCGGGCATTAGTGGCGCCCGACGGGGTTTTTGAGAAGTCTTTGTAATCATCTCTGAGTTCCCATCACCTTGCATATGCTCATCCTATGCTTAGCACTACTGTCAATCTATCTACTTTCATCTGCATGACCCACATAGGTGGTAAGGTCATGCTGAAATGCAAGTGCTCTCGAGGAGCCATCGGAAACACCATACTGAGGGGTTGCCGATTTAATCATTATCATATGCATCGAAATAAAGTAATCAGCATGGCATGCATAAAATATTTTCTCAGACATGGTCAAAGGGTTGCTTGCCTGTCTCAAATAGGTCTCCGGGATCTTCGAGGTCTTTTAGTCTAACTCCGAGTACTCTGTATATTTCGCCAACTATCATCGTAAACAACCACAGTAAGACACACAACAAGTAGGAACAAAAGTGCTTTGTAAATAGGAGTTTTATTTTTGTGGGACATCTCCGGTCATAAGAAAAATTCATAAAGTTGTTCTAAGGGATTTGGATCACTAGAGAATTTTGAATGGTGGAAATGGAGGCATTACTGCCCCCCACAAGAAGTCTACAAAAAATATTCTGCTAAAAATGAGTGGAGGCACTCATTTAATAGGCCGGGAATTTAGAAACATTTAGGAAGTGGTTTCACTAGATTTGGAGTTGGTATGAATTTGATATGGATTTTCTAATATGGAACAAATAACATAAATATGTTAAGGAAAAATGTTGACTAAGGTTAGAAAATTAGGGCATGATTTTAGAAGTCTCTGGAAATTGGAATAATTCCATTTGGAGTTGATTTGAGCTTTGTAGTAATTTTGCAAGGTGGGTTTGAAATATTGAAAGTTGAAGCTTTCATTATAAGAGTGACGAAAAAATGTGCAAAGCACATATCTCGATAGATCTTGATTTTAGGATTCTACAGAAATTTGAATCAACAATATTGAAGCTAAAATGAATTAACTAGGGATTTTTGAATCTACCAGAAAAAAGAAAAAGGAAAGGGGTGTACCGAGGGCTAAGATGCGCATAGGCGGAAGCTGGCCATTGGGCTGGCCTATTTGCACACCGGTGTGACGCACACACCATGTCAAAGGTTCATTCCTAGGAATGCGTCTCCCACGCGGGAGAGGCGGCCTTCGGCCAGAGGCGCGACAACTAACAGGGAAAGGGCCACCCGCCAGCCCACTGGCCAATGATAGGCGGGGCCCACTGCCCCCTTTCTCTATCTCCTTCGCTCCCGTCTCCTACCTCCCGACAGGAGGCCGAGGTGGAGCACCGGCCGTAGTGGTCTGGCTTCCATGCCGTGCCGGAGGCCAAGCCATGGGCTTGGACGGGTACCCCGCCTCACGCCGCGCCCCGGGACGGCCTCGCTGGCTCAGGGGCAGCCGGAAGCAAGGCACCGACAGGAGGCGGACTATGGCAACATCGGCCATTGCTCGCGAGTGTAGCTCCGCGGCGGAGGGAGATGGAGGGGCTACCTTGGGAAGTAGGTCCGCTGCGGGGGTCCTTCAGGTGAGGTTTAGAGTGGGAGGGGGAGTTAGAGAGCTCGAATTTGGGGGGTGACTGAGGCGGCACCATGGCGGCCATGGGAGGGAAATGCAAGATCTGGAGCACAGGGGCATGGCAAGGAAGTTCTTGGGGTGAGGGAAGTGGTATAGGGCGCGAGGGGGATCCCGGGGGAGGGGTAAAATGGAGGGGCGACGAGGGGGAGCTTCGGATGCGCCTCGGTGCTCGGGGCATAGGGAAAGCACACGTGCCAGAAGGGATTTGGCGGCCTCTTGTCGTCGGGGAGGGTCTTGACTGGTCAAAGGAGGCTTTGTGGCGCGCTAAGACATGCCGCAACGGCCGGACATGGGCTGCAGGAAGAAGACAAGGTGTAGAGCACCATTTTTGCATGCCAGTGAGGTGGTCACCACCCCTCTACGTGTCCAGGGCCACCCCTTGGCCAAACTAAGGTGTCAAGCATGCAAGGCATGCGTGCCAGAGAGCACTGGTGGAGTTTGAAACCATATGGTGTTGGTTTGAATTGGTTTCAACTCTGACTAAGTTTGTAGCAGCAAACTTAGGGCTAGCAAAAGTGGTTTTCATTTGGGGAATCTTGGGATGAAACCATGTCTAGCAGATATAGCTATGCAAGAACTACAATACTGCTAATTTTCAGCACACGGGTAGGAGTATAGCTAGCACTTGCAGTTCAAGGCCACTTTTCTACCAAAAAGAAGTTTCAGAAGGGCTGCTAATATTCCCCACATGAGCATGCCATATTTTGGTTTGGAATGATGCATTAGCATACTGTAGGTCCTCTAGACAGATGTGAGGGCATTGGCTTGAGCAGAATTATAGAAAGAGGGGTAAAATAGGTGTTGCCAAGGTAGAAAGGAGAGGTAGGGTGAAAGGATCGATATGGTTGACTAGAGGGGGGGGGTGAATAGGCAACTACCAATTTTTAGCTTGTCTTAACAAATTGGCGTTAGCAACAAAAGGTTCTCTATATGAACTACTAGCTGAGCAGCCTATATGATGCTACCTACAACGATAATAAGTGCAAGCCAAGAATTCACCACAACTACAATAAGAACAAAGTAAAGGTAAGAGATAACTGCAAGTGGAACCGGTGGAGACAAGGATGTGTTACCGAAGTTCCTTCCCTTTGACAGGAAGTACGTCTCCGTTGGAGCGGTGTGGAGGCACAATGCTTCCGAAGAAACCACTAGGGCCACCGTATTCTCCTCACGCACTCATACAACGCAAGGTGTCATGATTCCACTACTATTTCCCTTGAAGGCGGCGACCAGACTTTTACAAACAAGTTTGGGGCCAGCTCCACACAAAGCTTGGAGGCTCCCAACTAGACCACAAAGCTTCACCACAATGGCATGTGGCTCCTAGGTGACCTCAACCGTCTAGGGTGCTCAACCACCAAAGAGTGACAAGATCCGCAAGGGATTAGTGAGGGGAATCAAATGCTCTTTGGTGGATGTGTAGATCAAGGCCTTCTCAAGAAAGCCCTAGAAAATCAACAAGTTTGATTGGCTAGGGAGAGAGATCGGGCGAAAGTAAGCTTGTGGAGCAACAATGGAGCTTGGCGAGGTTAAAGGTGAGCTCCTCGAAGCAGAAGAAGACACTATAGGAATATGAGACATTGCCATCTGCCATGGCTGGCGGCAAAGTGGGGAACCCCGGATGGCAAACTAGACGACAAAAAATATATCCGGTGAAGAGGTTATTTGCCCTCTGCTTTTGGAAGGCGGACGACAAAGAATCTTTGCAATGGGGGGGGGGGGGCAGACGGAAAATAAAATGGGACGACAGATCCGCAAACGCTCCCGTTAACTGCTAACGGTAGGCTGTTGGGCCCACCTTTTCTTTGCCGTCTACCCTCCCTCACTTTGTCTTCTGCCCTCCCCTCTTTGCCGTCAGCCATGTTGGAGGATAATTAGCTAAGTATGTCTTTGTTGCGTAAAATAAGCTACGTAGAAGAAAAAAGAGAAGAAGCAAGAAGAGAAGAAGAAGGAGAAGAAAAAGATGAAGAAGAAGGAGGAGGAGGAGGAGGAGGAGGAGAAGGAGAAGGAGAAGGAAGAGGAGAAGAAGAAGAAAAGAAGAAGGAGAAGAAGAAGGAGAAGGAGCTTCTCTCCTGCTTCTTCTCCTTCTTCTTCCTCCTTCTCCTTCTTCTTCTCTTCTTCTTCTTCCTTCTTTTCATTTTCCTCTTTGTTCTCCTCTTGTCCTCTTCTTCGGGATAAATTAGCTAATTATGCCTTTTTGGAGCTAATTATGTCATTTTGGAGGATAATTAGCTAAGTATAGGTCATTTTTATTAAATAGGCCATTTTCGAGCTAACTATGCTAATTGTGTCATTTAGGTGGAAGCCAAGCTAAGTATAGGCCATTCTAGAGCTAACTTGGGTAAAATATGTAATTTTGGAGCCAACTATGATTATTAAGGCATTTTCGAGCTAAATTGGCTAATTATGTCATTTAGGTGGAAGCCAAGCTAAGTATATGATATTCATGAGCTAACCAAGGTTCTTATGCCATTTTGAGCTTATTATTTCATTTTGGAGCTAAATTAGTCGTTTTAATGAGCTAAGCAAGGTTCTTATGATGTTTTTACCTAACTAAGCTAATTATGTCATTTTGTAGGATAATTAGCAAAGTATGTCTTTGTTGAATGAGTCTAAGCTACGTAGAAGAAGAAAGAGAAGAAGCAAGAAGAGAAGAAGAAGGAGAAGTAAAAGAAGAAGGAGGAGGAGGGGAAGGAGAAGGAGAAGGAGAAGGAGAAGGAAGAGCAGAAGAAGAAGAAAAGAAGAAAGACAAGAAGAAGGAGAAGAAAGAGGATAAGAAGGAGAAGGAGCTTCTCTCCTCCTTCTTCTCCTTCTTCTCCTTCTTCTTCCTCCTTCTCCTTCTCCTTCTTCTTCTCTACTTCTTCTCTTCTTCTTCTTCTTCCTTCTTTTCATTTTCCTCTATCTTCTCCTCTTGTCCTCTTCTTCGAGCTAAATTAGCTAATTATGCCTTTTTGGAGCTAATTATGTCATTTTGGAGGATAATTAGCTAAGTATATGTCATTTTTATTAAATATGCCATTTTCGATCTAACTAAGCTAATTATGTTATTTAGGTGGAAGCCAAGCTAAGTATAGGCCATTCTAGAGCTAACTTGGGTAAAATATGTCATTTTGGAGCCAACTATGATTATTAAGTCATTTTCGAGCTAAATTGGCTAATTATGTCATTTAGGTGGAAGCCAAGTAAGTATATAATATTCATGAGCTAACCAAGGTTCTTATGCCATTTTGAGCTTATTATTTCATTTTGGAGCTAAATTAGTCGTTTTAATGAGCTAACCAAGGTTCTTATGATTTTTGTACCTAACTATGCTAATTATGTCATTTTGTAGGATAATTGGCTAACTATGTCTTTGTTGGATGAGTCTAAGCTACGTAGAAGAAGAAAGAGAAGAAGCAAGAAGAGAAGAAGAAGGAGAAAAAAAGAAGAAGAAGAAGGAGGAGGAGGAGAAGGAGAAGGAGAAGGAGAAGGAAGAGGAGAAGAAGAAGAAAAGAAGAAGGACAAGAAGGAGGAGAAGAAGGACTTCCTCCTTCTCCTTCTCCTTCTTCTTCTCTTCTTCTTTATCTTCTTCCTTCTTTTCATTTTTCCTCTATCTTCTCCGCTTGTCTTCTTCTTCGAGCTAAATTAGCTAATTATGCCTTTTTGGAGCTAATTATGTCATTTTGGAGGATAATTAGTTAAGTACAAGTCATTTTTTTTATTAAATAGGCCATTTTTGAGCTAACTAAGCTAATTATGTCATTTAGGTGGAACCAAGCTAAGTAGACGCCATTCTAGAGCTAACTTGGGTAAAATATGTCATTTTGGAGCCAACTATGATTATTAAGGCATTTTCGAGCTAAATTGGCTAATTATGTCATTTAGGTGGAAGCCAAGCTAAGTATATAATATTCATGAGCTAACCAAGGTTCTTATGCCATTTTGATCTTATTATTTCATTTTGGAGCTAAATTAGTCGTTTGAATGAGCTAACCAAGGTTCTTATGATATTATTACCTAACTATGCTAATTATGTCATTTTGTAGGATAATTAGCTAAGTATGTCTTTGTTTGATGAGTCTAAACTACGTAGAAGAAGAAAGAGAACAAGCAAGAAGAGAAGAAGAAGGAGAAAAAAAATGAAAAAGAAGGAGGAGGAGGAGGGGGAGAAGGAGAAGGAGAAGGAGAAGAAAGTGGAGAAGAAGAAGAAAAGAAGAATGACAAGAAGAATGAGAAGAAGGAGGAGAAGAAGTCCTTCTTCTTCCTCCTTCTCCTTCTCCTTCTTCTTCTCTTCTTCTTCTCTTCTTCTTCTTCTTCTTCTTCTTCTTCTTCCTTCTTTTCATTTTTCCTCTATCTTCTGCTCTTATCCTCTTCTTCGAGCTAAATTAGCTAATTATGCCTTTTTGGAGCTAATTATGTCATTTTGGAGGATAATTAGGTAAGTATAGGTCATTTTTTATTAAATAGGCCATTTTCGAGCTAACTAAGCTAATTATGTCATTTAGGTGGAAGCCAAGCAAAGTATTGGACATTCTAGAGCTAACTTGGGTAAAATATGTCATTTTGGAGACAACTATGATTATTGAGGCATTTTCGAGCTAAATTGGCTAATTATGTAATTTAGGAGGAGGAGGAGGAGGAGAAGGAGACCATTATGGAGCTAACTTGGGTTAAATATGTCATTTTTGTGCTAACTATGCTTAATAAACCACATTGGACCATTATGCGGTTGTTAATAAAAACGCTAGAAATAACATACCATTATCGTCATCAGGGCGGTGAAGCACGGTGGCTCTGGCTTGTTTCACCTGGAGAAGGCTGCCCTGGAGAAGGCTCCACTGTAGAAGGGTCGTGCGATGTGTGATGGCATCCAGCTGACAAAGCTCAGTCTGCTCGTGGAGAGGATGTTTCGAAGACTCCAACATTTCATAGAAGGCCTTTGCACATTCCTCCATCTCATCGTCCGAATCCCGAGCATCATCAAAGTCTTGCACCATGTCTTCGATCCCGGTACAATGCTTGTCGGTGCGATGACGAATCACCTCAGCTCTGGCACGTTGGTCATACTCACCAGGAAAAGTGCACACCGTATAATTAGGCGTAAAACCCCACTTCTGCAGGTGTTTACCCATTTTAAACTCTGTCTGCTTTTTCCAGTTGTCGCAGTTGGGACACGGGCACCATGTTTTTTGCTGGCCATTTGCAAATGCGGCTCTCACAAACCCCCTGGTTTTTGTTAACCATTCATTGGTCATGTCTTTCTGACTAGGGTGACCAGTGTACATCCAAGCACGATCACTCATGTTGCCTAGCTACCAATGGGCGCACACGAACTAAATATATAATTCATCATCTATATTCATCAGCTAATCAAGTTTGTCAGTTTTATTACGTCCATGCAACCTACACGCTAATAGGTAAAGATAGGTCCTAATCCCACCCGAGTATGTGTAGATTGGGTTCGTTTTCCCATGCTCTGCTCTAGATGTGACGCAGAATTTCGGCAGAACCTCCCCGCTTTTCTCCTGATACACATCTCGACAATAAGCAGAGAGGATGTGTACCCGGAGAACAATAGGGAGGCACTGACAAAATTGCGCATCAGATCCAGAGCAGAGCATACGGGAAAACGAACCCAATCTACACATACTCGGGTTGTCCATGGATAACGTTGGACAATTCGAAAGGATGGCGGTTATAAATATGCAAAGACATGCATATTTATAGATGTCGCCCTTTCGAACGGGAGATGCATACTGGTTACGCATACTCATGATTGAAGAAACCTATAGCTAGCAAGTTTCATCAGCACGAAGACCGGAACAGAGCAAATTAAGTGGGTAGGAGGAGAAGTCATTTGTGCTCACCAACAAACGCAGGGGCGGAGCTCGTCCAACGCACGTGGAGGTCATCGAACAACTGCACATTGAAATTCACCCGATCAACACAAATATGATGTTTTTATAATTAACATAATCGGAAAATATGTGGCATAACTCATAATTTACAGAACTATGACCCCATCGGCCTCTAGAAGGTCGAAAAGCACCTTCTTGTTCAACAGTAGGCAGAAGAGGTGTCGGGGGTCGGGGCTTAGTGGCGTCGAGGGTCGGTGGTGTCGGGTGTCGGTGGCGTCGGGGGTCGGGGGTTAGTTGCGTCGGTGGTCAGTGTCGTCGGGGGTCGAGGGTCACTAGCATGGGGGGTTGGGGTCTTTTCGTCAACAAGAGGCCGAACACGTGTCGGCGGTCGGGGGTCGAGGGTCAGTGGCGTCGGGCGTCGGGGATCGGGGGTCGGGGGTCAGTGGCGTCGGGGGTCGAGGGTCGGGGTTCGATGGTCAATGGCGTCGGGGGTCGAGGGTCGAGGGTCAGTGGCGTCGGGCGTCAGGGGTCGGGGGTTGAGGGTCAGTGTTGGGGTTCCTTTTTCCTCTTCTTTCTTCTTCTCCTCTCTCTTCTTTTTCTTCTTCTTCTTCTTATTCTTCTTCTTGATCATCATCATCATCATCATCTTCTTCTTCTTTTTTCTCCTCCTCCTCCTCCTCCCGTTCTTCTTCTTCTTCTTTCTTTTCTCTTTCTCCTCCTCTCCTCTTTCTTTTCTTCTTCTTCTTCTTCTTCTTCTTCTTCTTCTTCTTCTTCTTTTTCTTTTTTCTTCTAGTTTTTTTCTTCTATTATTTTCTTCTAAGTTTTTTATTTTCTATCTATTTTTTCTATCTACTTTATTCTACCTCATAAACTAACTATCTAATTTAACAAAAAAAAACAGAAAAAACTAACTATCTAATTTAAAAAACCAAAAAATAGGGGTACCGGAGGCACTCACCGAGTTGGGGACGGCCGGTGAGGGGAGGGGCGTCGCCGGAAGCCGATGAGGGGAGGGGGCGTCGATGGGAGCCGGTGAGGGGAGGGCTATGCGCAGGGAGCCGGTGAGGGGAGGGGGCGGCGACAGGATCCGGTGAGGGGAGGGGGCGGCGCCCGCAGCCGGTGAGAGGATGGGCGGCGCCGGGAGTCGGTGAGGCGAGGGGGCGGTGCCGGGGGCGGGTGATGGGAGGGGCGGCGCAGGGGGCGGCGCCCGCAGCCAGTGAGAGGAGCGGCGGCGCCGGGGGCCGGTGAGGGAAGGGGGCGGCGTCGGGGGCGGGTGAGTGGAGGGGGCGGGTGATGGGAGGGGGCAGGTGAGGGGAGGGGGCGACGCAGGGGGCGGCACCGGGGGCGGTGGAGGGTTGGCCGGACGCCGGTGGTGCTGGAGTGAGGCGCGATGCGGTGGAGAGAGAGACAGTAGTGGGGGAGTGGGGGTAGTGGAGCGAGGGGAGGGGGATGACCATTATAGGCTCGTCCCCTTTGCCGTCTGCCCCCGGACGGCAAAGAGCCCCATGGCGGACGGCAAAGGCCCCCCGGACGGCAATGAACCCCTTCCGTCGGACCTGGCAGGCCTAATGCCTGCTAGGACCCATCTGTCCTCTTTGCCGTCTGCCCTAGGTCTCTTTGTCCCCCGCTGGCAGACGACAAAGGGCAGACCAATGGCAAATAGTTTGTTTGCCATCAGTCAGCCCTTTACCGTCTGCTTGATGTCAGCTGACGGCAAAGAGGTTCTTTGCCATCAGCCAGCAGACGGCAAAGAACTGGTTGATGGCAAATTACTGGATTCCAGTAGTGAGATACCTTTATACAGTGGGGGGCTCAGATCCAACCATTACCCATCCACCACAGCAATAGGCTTGCGGTACTACTGCTCTGGGAGCGATACTATACCGCTACTATGAGCCGTACTACCGCTTTGCACGTCACCAACCACGGTAGTACTAAAATACTACCGTGCCTACTACTGCGGGGAAAGAGTATGCGAAAAAGTCTGTCAGAGCGGTAGTAAAGAATTACTACCGCACTGAGGGTGGTAGTACCGCCCTTGGAGTGGCAGTAAAAAATTACTACTGCATTGAAGGCGGTAGTAAAAAATTACTACCGCTGTGAGAGCGGTACTACTGTTGGAATTTTTGCATACACAATGAATATGGGTATGGAGCTCCATTGTAGCCAAAAGAAAGGTGGTGCAGTAAGTATGTATGTGATGATTCCACCCAAGCCTTTCCGACGCTGACCCCCTCTTAATAGTACGACTTTCCTACGACTCAAAACCACTAAAGAGAAACGTAGAAAGCAACCGTCTTCGAGAGATTCCAAGGGGCATCAACTCGTCTTGTGCCTAGATATGAATTATCTGAAATGCTCACTCCACATGATCAGTCTACACAGGTATTGTCCTAACATAGGGAGACAAAGTCACCCTCCAATAATTGGCTAGAGGCCGTGGCAAGGTTACTGCAGGTAAAAGGGGACTAGAGAGAGCTGTGGTTAAAATTTAAGCTCAAGGAGATTAGTGGAAAGGGCCAAAGTAGCAATTTTGGTAAATGGACAGAAGGTGTTTGATGGATATTAGGGCTACCAGACGGATTCCAGTGGCTATGAAACTTAACAGGGTAACATGATATGTAAAAATGAGCTTGTGCACCAAATTGAGGATTTTTTGGAGAAAGTTTCCAATGTGGACTTGAAAAACCCAATAAATGGACAGAAATAGCTTTCTGCATATAAAACCATTCAAATCAATTCACACTAATCCACAACTTTGTGTGGTGGCAATATTTGATCATTAGAGCATGCCCAAAAAGTTTGGGATCAATTGGAGAAACTTGACAATGTAAAGTTTCCCAAGTCTAGAAATCAACAAAGAAGGTTTTGACGGGGTTGGGAGAAGTTCATCTATTCTCCTTGATGCACCACTTGGTGTGGATGCATTATTGGAGTCTTAGAACATGTCCACCAAATTTGAGTACCATTGAAGACACTTGGTAATGTAGAGTTGCTCAAATTTGGATCTGGACAGGTAGGGTTTTGGAATATTTAGGCAAATCAAATTAACTTGTATTGAGATTAAACTTGGAAAGATCATCACATATAACATGTGTGACATGCTAGAATTTTACTAGAATTTATTGAGAATATTTCTTATGGAAATATTACAAAAGCTTGAAATAGGCAGGACAGGTTTTGAGGGGTTTTACCCAATATTTTGAACATGACCATGTGTTGAAACTCTTATGTATGGAATATATATATATATATACGCTAAGTTTCCGTAATTTTTCTCAATTATTTTGAAATGAGGACAAATAATCTTTCTTTGTAAAAGACCATTTCTGGCCTCAGAAACAGGTTTTTAATTAAAAAAGAAAAATAACTTTTAAAATAATATCAACAACAACAACAACAATAATAACGACGACGACAACAACAACAACAGAAGCAACAATAGCAAGAGCAACAACAACAACAACAAAAACAACAACGATGAAAATGATGATAAATACGATGACGACGATGACAATGACGATAATTACGACAATGACGAGAACAACAACAACAACGGCACCACCAACAACAACGACAACACCACCACCACCACCACCACCACCAACAACAACAACAACAAAGACGACAATGACGACAACAACAAGAACAACAAGAACTACAATGACGATGACAATGAAGACAACGATGACGACAACAACGACAATGCGATAACAACGACAACGACGAGAAAAATGTCAACCACAACAACAAGAACCACAAGAACAACAACAACAACAACAACAACAACAACAACAAAAGTGACAACATCAACAACAATGAACACGACGACGACAACAACTACAATAACAATAACAACAACAACAACAATAATAACAACAACAACGACGACAACAACAACAACAACAACAACAATGCCGATGACTTTTTGTGATTTTAGGAAGTCTTTTTGATAATGGGGTTCAAATAAAATATTTCGAGCAAAAAAACTTCCCTAATTTGGGGACTTGTAGTACAAATCCCATCTCAGGGGTTTTTGATTGCTTAACTCAAGTAAATTATTTTTGGTCAAAATAATATTAGGTGAAACTAGTTTCTGGTAGTATACACATGGAATGATCATTAGGCAAGGGTTTGGGCCAAGGAGATGAGTCTGCAGACTAGCAGGAACATTGGATTTCAACAGAGGCAAACAAGGAGCAATCACATCAAGAATCACAATCAGTCATAAAAAATTTAATTGGTCCTAATTTTTGAGATAAGTTAGTTTAGCTTGGAGAGTTAAAATACAGGGTGTGACACCAAGCTTGGGGATGCCCCAGAAGGCATCCCCTCTTTCGTCTCAATCCATCGGTATGTCACTTGGAGCTATATTTTTATTCATCACATATTACAAGTTTTGCTTAAAGCGTTGTTTGCTTGTACTTTCAGTTTACATAATCATCGTTTGCTGGACACACATATTTGAGAGAGATACTACATCATCACAATTTGTTAGAATAATCTATGTACTTCACTTATATCTTTTGACCTTAGTAGTTGCTTGATACGTCTCCGTTGTATCTATAATTTTTTATTTTTTCATGCCAATATTCTACAACTTTCATATACTTTTGGCAACTTTTTATACTATTCTTGGGACTAACATATTGATCCAGTGCCCAGTGCCAGTTCCTGTTTGTTGCATGTTTTCTGTTTCGTAGATTATCCATACCAAACAAAGTCCAAACGCAATAAAAAACCTACGGGGATTTTTTTGGAATATTTATGATTTTTGGGAAGAAGACTCTATGCGAAACGATGCCCGAGGAAGTCACAAGCCCAGGAGGCGCGATGCCCCCTAGGGCTCGGCTGGCAGGCTTGTGACCAATCCCTAAGGCGGTTGGGGACCTTCTTTTGCCGCGAGAAAGCTAATATCCGGAACAAAATCGTGTTAAAATTTTAGCCCCATCAGAGTTACGGATCTCCGAGAATTTAAGGAATGGTGAAAGCCAGAATCTGGTAGCACAGAAATAGAAGGACACACACACAGAGAGAGAGATCCAATGTCGGAGGGGCTCTCGCCCCTCCGCCGCCATGGAGACCATGGACCAGAGGGGAAACACTTCTCCCATCTAGGGAGGAGGTCAAGGAAGAAGAAGAAGGGGGGCTCTCTCCCACTCTCTCATGGTGGCGCCGGAACGCCGTCTGGGACATCATCGTGTGACGGCGATTTACACCAACACCTCCTTCATCTTCACCAACACCTCCATCACCTTCCCCCATCTATATTTAGCAGTCCACTCTCCCGCAACCCGCTGTACCCTCTACTTGAACATGGTGCTTTATGCTTCATATTATTATCCAATGATGTGTTGCCATCCTATGATGTGTGAGTAGATTTTCGTTGTCCTATCGGTGATTGATGAATTGGCATGATTGGTTTAATCTGCTTGTGGTCATGTTGTTGTCCTTTGGTGCTCATCATATGAGCGCGCGCGTGGATCACACCATAGGGTTAGTAGTATGTTGATAGGACTATGTATTGGAGGGCAAGGGTGACGGAAGCTTTAGCCTAGCATAGAAAATTGATGCATACGGGATTGAAGGGGGACCAATATATCTGATTATTATGGTTGGGTTTTACCTTAATGAACGTTAGTAGTTGTAGATGCTTGCTAATAGTTCCAATCATAAGTGCATAGAATTCCAAGTAAGGGATGACATGCTAGCAGTGGCCTCTCCCACATAAAACTTTCTATCGGTCTAGTAACGTAGTCAATTGCTTAGGGACAATTCCGCAACTCCTACCACCACTTTTCCACACTCGTTAAAATAATGTAATTGTCTGTTTATCTAACCAGCCCCTAGTTTTTATTTGCGTGTTCTTTCTTTTCTTGCAAACCTATCCTATCACACGTACAAAGTACTTCTAGTTTCATACTTGTTCTAGGTAAAGCGAACGTAAAGTGTGCATAGAGTTGTATCGGTGGTCAATAGAACTTGAGGGAATATTTTTCCTACCTTTAGCTCCTCGTTGGGTTCGACACTCTTACTTATCGAGAAAGGCTACAATTGATCCCCTATACTTGTGGGTTATCAAGACCTTTTTCTAGCGCCGTTGCCGGGGAGCAATAGCATGGGGTGAATATTCTCGTGTGTGCTTGTTTGCTTTATCACTAAGTAGATTTATTTGCTGTTCTAAGTTGTTCTCTATCTTTAGTTATGGATATGGAACACGAAATACCAAAAAAATTAGGTGTACTTGCTACTCATGGAGATGAGGAACCTCCTACAACCATCGATGCTCGTTATGTGGAAAATATTATGCACTTCTTTAATAATCCCGAGAGAACCCCATTAAATTATATAATGGGATACACTATGGATCAATGTGAATACTTTAGGAATTATCGCTTGACTCATAAAAGGAAACTATTATGGGATCAAATTCATATGTTGAAATGGTATGCTTGGGAACTATGCTCGAGATATGATATTACTTGTTGCTCTAGGATGAAGGCTAAATACCTTCCCTTTTCTTGCAAATTTAATGCGAATGAAACCTTTTCTTCTTATGCTAATGGTATATATGATTACTATGATGTAGAACAAATAGAAGAGTTTGTTGCTTTTATGGGTGCTTATGAAATTGAAGCTCTGTTTAAAGGGTGTGATGATAATGATGATGCTGCTTACCGATTTGAAAATTTGGTTACGCTCCATTTTTGTTATACTAATTATGAATATAATGCCCATATTTATCGATTTATGGAGAAATTCTTCGCTGCCCAAGAAGAGACTAATATTTTGCAGGAAACTATGGAAGAAGAAAATGCTGAAACTGTGAGCTCATTAGATGAAAAAAGATGACGAGGAGAGCGAAGAACAAAAGGAGGAAGAGCGGACTAGCTACCCGTGCCAACCTTCTAATGAGAGTAACTCTTCAACTCATACATTGTTTAATTTCCCTTCGTTCTTACCGAAGGATGAATGCTATGTTGATTGCTACGATCCCTTGGATTCATTTGAAATATCCCTTTTTGATGAACTTGATGCTTGCTATGCTTGTGGCCATGATGCCAATATGAATGATGCTTATGAAGATGAACTTGCTATAGTTCCTTATGTTAAACATGATATTGTTGCTATCGCACCCACTTATGATAGTCCTATTATCGTTTTGAACTCTCCCAACTACACTTTATCGGAGAAGTTTGCTCTTATTAGAGATTACATAGACGGGTTGCCTTCTACTATTACTGTCACATCCCTGACCCCTTAAGCAAGTTAGTCTTGTGCTCATGTCTTCTTTGCATTTGCATCTAAGAATTTTAAACAAGATCAAGGAAAGAGGTGAAGGAAAACTCAAAACCCTAGCCCCTACTTTAAATAAAGGAAATATCAAACTAGTTAAAATTAATGAACCCAAAATGCCCTCAAGAAATGTTCAAACTTTCTGATAAATCATGAAAGTAAATGAGCATTGGAGAAAACTATTTTCTTGACACTTAAAGCATTTTTAATAAATGCAAAAGCTACTGGTTTCAAGTATTAAATTTGAAAACAGAAACTTTAAACTTTCAAAAATGTTGAAAACTTTAGGAATGGTTGGAAATATTCCAACAAATATTCTAGGGTGCCTTAAATAAATTTTACAAATTATTTGGGAGATGAAATAAATAGCAAATTATTGAAGTAGCTAAAACAGAAACAAAAACAGAAATAAATGGAAAACTCTTACCTGTCGCCCGTGCAGGCCCAGCCCACCAGGGGCACGGCTGTCTTCTTCCTCCTGCCAGGAGGAGAAGCAGGTGCGTGCCGACGCGCCGGCGAGCGTGGCCACGTTCCCTGGCCACCTCCTGCTTGCCCGAGCCACGCAGACGGCGGGGATGAGTACCCCGTGCATGTCTCTCCTTTCTCCACCCATCTCTGGCTCCCCTTCATCTCTCTCTCGCCCTCTCCCACCATGGCCGAGCCTGTTTGTCGCCGCCGATCGTCGTAGCCGTGGCCACGAGCCCCCTCCAGCCCAGCTGCTGTGCCCCAAAGCCCCGCCGTGCTCCTCCTCGTCCCCTGGAAGAAGGAATCAAGCCCGGAGGCCCCCTGTCATCGCCTCGCCGCCATCTTCTCCACCTCCGGCCACCGGACCTCTTCCGTCGATTCACTCCCTCCGGCGCACCCCCGAGCTCTACAACAACACCATCGGAACCGCCGTGAGCTCGTCATCATTTCCCCTCTCACCCCACGCTCTTCCGCGCACCGTAGCCCCGTTCCCCACCAAGGCCGAGAGCTCCTCGCCGCCGGTCATGTCGTCGCCGTCGATGTGGTGTCTCTTCCACGCGCTCGAGCTAGGGATCGAGCTCCTGGAGCCGCCAGGAATGTGATGAGCCCATCAGCTGCCCTCCCCGTTCCCTAGAGCCATCACCCGCGGAAGGCCGAGCTTCGGCCGCCGCTTCGGCTCGTCGCCGGCGCCTCTCCCGGCGACCCTAGCTTCTCCTGATGCCCCTGCCAGATCGGCTGCTTCGCCAGCGTCCCGTAGCTGCAAACCGCGCTCGATTTGGTGCCGTGTAGCGCCGTTTAGGTCGTCTCCGGCGAGCCCTCCGCCGCGGGCTTGGTCGCCGGCGACCACCCTCTGGTGGGCGTCGACGTGGCCGACCATTAGGGCGTAATTATCCTTCCCTCAGTCACTGCCAGAGGGCCCCACGCCTGGTCAAACCCCAATTAGGGGCTGGTCAGCGCGGGGTTAGCCCCTGGGTCATTGACCAATGGACCCCACTGGTCAGGTTTGAGCTGGCCCAGGCGCAGTTGACCTGCTGATGTCAGGCTGACGCAATAAAGGAATTTTTCAGTATAAGAATAATTCCAAAAATGTTTAGAAACTTCAAAAATTTATAGAAATTAATCTGTAACTCCAATGAAAATAATTTATATATGAAAAAGTATCAGAAAAATTCAAGGAATCTGAATATGCTACTTTCAATCATGTTTGAAAAAGTTACAGAACCCTAACATGTAGAATAATGAATAATTCAATACTTATAATTACTTTATAAATGGAATTTGGAAAAATATTCAAATTTCATTATGAATGACATGATCACACGCTGTCCTAATTACAAATCAGTACCCTAACATGACATATCATGCATGTTAACATCAAGTTGATCTGAGCATCAGGTCGAATCAATTAAATCAGTATCCGAGAATACCTCGTTTGAATTGATATTTGAGTGTGATTCAAATCAACTCTAAACCTAATACATGTTGATTATATTAGTTATCACCTTGTATTCTCATGCGATGCTCATGCATCATCTTGCTTGCATATGATTGTTATTGATTGTTGCCATTCATTTCGGTAGGCTCCGCACCCCCGGATTCCACCGAATATCCGTTTGACGGATATTGTCCCTCCTCTGAGCAACAAGGCAAGCAACCCTTTTGATCATCCCGATAATTCCCATGTTCTTGCTCCTGCAATTATTTATTGCATTAGGATCAAATGCTTCAACTACTTTTGCCACGTTAGTTGAACGCACTTCCTTTGCATGACCTAACCTTGTCACAGTAAATAGCCGAACCTTGCAACCTAGCATACCTGGTAGTCGCTTGAGCTATGATGTGCCTTATCCTGCTATGCATGCCATGCTTAGAGTTGTGTATGGTCTGTCATCTGGGAGATGAACAGAATTGTGAGAATGTGTTCGGTGAGCAAAGGTCGTGTGTTGAACCTGACTTGGTAAAGGTACCGGTGAAAGGCTGTGTAGGAGTACATGGCGGGTTGTTTCACTGGAACCGTCCATAGGAACTGGGTTCCGTGTATGTAATCCAAGACTAGATACTACCACATGCTGGGCCCTGAAATATGACCCCTCTCGGCCTATTAATCGCTTAGTACTCGGTCCAGGAGTTGCAAGTAGTTTCTGGTGTTTATAGTCATGCTGGAGGCCGTGCATGGTGCTGACCTGAGAGGTGGGCCGTGATGCGGTAGGCAGTGGCACGGTGTACCAAGTGGCACCCGGATGGTGGGCTTGGGAACCCTGCGCACATCGTTTGAGGCCGTGGCAGAAACCTCGGCCGGACTTCCGTATGGGTTACTCTCAGATAGGCGATAAACCTGGACTAGGTACTAGTGTGGTCAACGGTCGTGGCCGACTCCCTCGCTGGGCTTCCGCTTGAAGGTTGCCGAGGTGCATGACGTGCACATGGCGATAAGTGGCGAGAGCGTGTGTGACGAAGTACACCCCTGCAGGGTTATGAACTATTCGAATAGCCGCGTCCGCGGATATGGACTACTTGGAGACATACATTGTTCATAGATAAATTCAATGGCTACTCATAAAATTGTCAAGATAAGCGTGAGTATCGTGGACGGCATTTCTGTATGGAGACGGAATGATTCCACGATAGTGTATTGTTGTGGTGTTAGTGGACTCGTGTGCGAGAAATCAAGTTGTCAAAATTATTTAAAAATGCAAGTTGTCTAGCCACGAGTCAAATGCTGGCTTTCCGCATGAAACCCCACAATACCTTTTGATACCTTGCATGAGTAGTTAGTTATGCTAAAGTCTTGCTGAGTACCTTCGTACTCATGTTTGCTAATAAATGTTGCAGAGGTTGCTAATGACCCTAATGGAGGGTTCTTCATAGACATCGACGACGACGAGTAGCTGGTGTCGCAACTACGATCTGGCCCTACGTTGGGTCTGTAGTATAGTCAGGCCATGTGCCTTCTAGTTGCCCTGTCTGTACTCAGACAGTTTAAACTCTTCCGCTTGCTTGTATCTGAATGACTGCTATTATGGGTCGCGAGACCCTTAATGTGTAATATTATGTGTGTGGCTCTTCCGAGCCTCTTAAATAAAGGTTGTATGTTTATGGTTATGTTGTGATGCCATCGATGTATCTATACATATCGGTATGCCATGAGTACGTGTGTCGTACTTGATATGTATGGGGTTCAATTACTTAGTCGTGAACTTTAGTAGCACTCCTTACAAGGAAATGCCCCTTTGTGATCCAATGAGCCTTGGTAGTTTGCTACTGCTCCGGACACATCGGTTGACCGGCATGTGTCCTTGTTAGCTGCTGTGTCTGTCCCCTTTGGGGAAATGTCACGCGATGTAATGGAGTCCTTGTAGCTTGCTACGACTCGTCTACATTCGCTGATGACCGACACCTGCTTTGTTGGGTCATGTATGCCTGTCCTTGTGCGGTACTGCCACTTTGGTTTATGACTAAACATGTTGATCCGGGTTCTTTGACATTGGAATTCTAGCAACACTATTGCATACGTGAGTCAAAAGATGCAAACGGTCCCGGCTAAGGTAAGGCTGCAGCCGTGGAATTAACCGTGCGTGAGACTGCAAAGGGATGCGATGTGTTACAGGCTGGATTCCTATGGCTTAGGATCGGGGTCCCGACAATTACACATGATGATTTTTATGAATATAATATGCATGTGCTTGATGCTCCTACTTGCAATTATTATGAGAGAGGAACTACATCTCCACCTCTCTATGTTTCCAATACAATAAAATTACAGGAAACTGCTTATGCTATGTATTGGCCTTTACTTGATGTGCATGAATTGTTCTTTTATGACATGCCAATGCATAGGAAGAGAGCTAGACTTCGTCATTGCATGATATATGTTACCTTGTGCACACTACTAAATTACAAATCATTGTTAATTAAAATTCGCTTTGATATACCTTGGGACCCGGGTGGATCCATTACTTGAGCACTTTATGCCTAGCTTAATGGCTTTAAAGAAAGTGCTGCCAGTTAGACAACCTGGAAGTTTTAGAGAGTCATTTATTTCTGTTGAGTGCTTTTATATAGTTTAAAAACAAAAAAAATATAGAGGGGAACTTAAAACTTTTTCAAAAAGAGAAGCGATTGAAAGGTGATGCATTGCGGAAGTGAGGGTCGACTTTGAACACTTGTGTTCATGCTCATGGAAACAATGTAGAATTTTTCATGGAATTTTCTCGCAAAAATAATTATCCCCTTGTACATTCCATTGTATTATAAAAATAATGTGCCAAGTAACGCCTTTATGATTAGTTTGGGTGATAGTTGTTTGATCATGCTGAAAAAGACAAAAACTTTCTGCTCACGAAATTGTTTGTAATTCCTATCCAGAAAGAGATTTTGAGTTGATTCTTTTTGATTCTGATTGATATGCAAATTTCCCAAATTTTCATAATTGTTTCAGAATTTTTGGAGTACCAGAAGTATGGTAGATGTTCAGATTACTACAGACGGTTCTGTTTTTGACAAATTCTGTTTTCTATGCATTGTTCCCTTATTTTGATGAATCTATGGGTAGTGTCGGGGGGTATGAACCATGGTGAAGTTGGACTACAGTATATATAATGCTAATATGAATTTGGAATGAGTTCAAAACAGTAATAAAAGTGGTGATTTAATTTATTATACTAACGGATCTCACGAAGGTTTTGTTGAGTTTTGTGTGATTGAAGTTTTCAAGTTTTGGGTGAGACCACGATGGATGAAGGAATAAGGAGAGGCAAGAGCCTAAGATTGGGGATGCCCGAGGCACCCCAAGGTAATATTCAAGGAAGACTCAAGCGTCTAAGCTTGGGGATGCCCCGGAAGGCATCCCCTCTTTCGTCTACAATCTATCGGTAATTTTACTCGGAGCTATATTTTTATTCATCACATGATATGTGCAAATGCTTGGAGCATCTTTTGTGATTATTATTCCTTTTTATTTTATGCACCATGCTGGTATGAGATAGTCCTTGGTTGATTTATAGAATGCTCTTTGCACTTCACTTATATCTTTTGAGTATGGCTTTATAGAATGCTTCATGTGCTTCACTTTTATCATTTGAAGTTTGGATTGCCTGTTTCCCTACACATAGAAAACCACCATTTGTAGAATGCTATTTTGCTTCACTTATATTTGTTAGAGCGGGGCATATCTTTTGTAGAAAGAATTAAACTCTTATGCTTCACTTATACCTATTTAGAGAGTTAACATGAGTTGGTCATTCACATGGTTAGTCATAAAATCCTACATAAAACTTGTAGATCGCTGAATATGATATGTTTGATTCCTTGCAATAGTTTTGCAACATGAAGATGTGATATTAGAGTAATGTTAGTGAGTAATTGTGTATTCGTAGAAATACTTGTGTAAAGGTTTGTGATTCCCGTAGCATGCACGTATGGTGAACCGTTATGTGACGAAGTCGGAGCATGATTTATTTATTGATTGTCATCCTTAGTGTGGAAGTCGGGATCACGCGATGGTTAACTCCTACCAACCCTTCCCTTAGGAGCATGCGTGTAGTACCTTGTTTCGATGACTAATAGACTTTTGCAATAAGAAAGTGAGTTCTTAATGACTAATGTTGAGTCCATGGATTATATGCACTCTCACCCTTCCACCATTGCTAGCCTCTCTAGTACCGCGCAACTTTGTCGGTACATTACACCCACCATATTCCCTTCCTCAAAACAACCACCATACCTACCTATTATGGCATTTCCATAGCCATTCCGAGATATATTGCCATGCAACTTCCATCGTTCCGTTTATTATGACACGCACCATCATTGTTAGATTGGTTTGCATGATCGTAAGATAGCTAGCATGATGTTTTCATGGCTTGTCCGTTTTTTGATGTCATTGCTACGCTCGATCATTGCACATCCTGGTACATCGCTGGAGGCATTCATATAGAGTCATATTTTGTTCTAATTATCGAGTTGTAAGTAAATAAAAGTGTGATGATCATCACTATTAGAGCATTTCCCCATGTGAGGAAGTAATAAAAGAGGCCAATGAAGCCCAAATAAAAAAAAGAGGCCAAAGAAGCCCACCAAAAAAAGAGAAAAAATGAGAGAAAAGAGAGAAGGGACAATGCTACTATACTTTACCACACTTGTGCTTAAAAGTAGCACCATGATATTCATGATAGAGAGTCTTCCATGTTGTCACTTTCATATACTAGTGGGAAATTTTCATTATAGAACTTGGCTTTTATATTCCGATGATGGGCATCCTCAATTGCCTTAGGTCTTCGTGACCAAGCGAGTTGGATGCACACTGTTGATGTGTTCCTGACTTGATGCCTCTGCGGGAATAGAGCCAGAACTGCTCCCAGTTGCTCAACAATTAGCAATTGTCTTGCAATGGCCCACCAGCGCGTGGGTTCACGGCAGTTTTCGAGGGTAGAGTATTCAACCCAAGTTTGTTGGTTGACCCAACGGAAAGTGAAAGAATATTCTCAAGTATTAGCAGCTGAATGTGTCAGATTCAACCACACCTGAAAGATTAGTATGTGCAAGCAAAGTATCAGCAACAAAGTAGTATGATAACAACGGTGTCAGAAACGATTTGTTGACAAGGTAGACTATTCCTAACTGTCGTATCAATGGCGCCAGAAGTTGCCCGTGGATGGGAAATATTCTTTCCCGTCAACATCGAGAGAAAAAGTATTATAGCAGGTAGCAGTAGTGTAACGAGTAACAACAGTGGCAAGGAACAACAGTAGTGATAGCAGTAGCAAGTAGCAGCAGAGCAGAGCAAGTAACAGCAGCGGCAACAGTAGTAACAGCAGCAGAGCAAAACAAGTAACAGCAGCAACAACAATAGTAACAGCAGCAGAGCAGAACAAGTAACAGCAGCAGCAACAGTAGTAACAGCAGCAGAGCAAAACAAGTAATAGCAGTGGGACAAACTCGTAGGCAATGGGTCGGTAATTCATTTGGATGACATTCATCATGCAACAGTTATAACACGGAGAGATATGTGGCTAGCTCCCGTTCGTCAATGTGATGTAGGCATGCATTCCGTGTGTCGTCATACGTGTTTAGGGAAAAGAACTTGCATGACATCTATTGTCCATCCCTCCCGTGGCAGCGGGGATCCAAAAGGATACTACGGGATATTAAGGTTCTCCTTTTAATAAAGAACCGGAACAACGCATTAGCACTTGGTGAACACATGAACTCCTCAAACTATGGTCATCACCGGGAGTGGTTCCGGTTATTGTCACTCCGGGGTTGCCGGGTCAGAACACATAGTAGGTAACTACAACTTGCAAGATCGGATCTAAAACTCACATATATTGGAGACAACATAATAATTTCAGATCTAAAATCATGGCACTCGGGCCCTAGTGACAAGCATTAAGCATGGCAAAGTAGTAGCAACATCAATCTCAGAACATAGTGGATACTAGGGATCAATCCCCGTCAAAACTAACTTGATTACATGATAGATCTCATCCTACTCATCACCGCCCAGCGAGCCTACGAATAGATTACTCATGAACGATGAAGAGCTTCATGGAATTTGGAGAGGGAAGAAGGTTGATGATGACGATGGCGACGATTTCCCCTCTCCGGAGCCCAAAACAGACTCCAGATCTTCCCTCTAGATGAAGAACAGGATGTGGCGGCGCCTCCGTATCGCAAACGCGATGAAATCTTCTCTCTTGATTTTTTTCGGGACGGAAGTGAATTATAGAGCTGAGTTTGGGGGCGGCAGAGCCATGTGGGCCCCACAATCTTGGTTGCCGCGGCCAGGGGGGCCGAGGCAACAGGACTTGTGGCCCACTGGCCCATCCCCTGCGGTGGATCTTTGCGCAGATATTTTTCATATTTTCCAGAAATATTCTCCGTAAATTTTCAGGACGTTCCGAGAACTTTCATTTCTGCACAAAAACAACACCATGGCAATTCTGCTGAAAACAGCGTCAGTCCGGGTTAGTTCCATTCAAATCATGCAAATTAGAGTCCAAAACAAGGGCAAAAGAGTTTGGAAAAGTAGATACGATGGAGACGTATCAACTCCCCCAAGCTTAAAACCTTGCTTGTCCTCAAGCAACTCAGTTGACAAACTCAAAGAGAAAGAAAAACTTTGACAAACTCTGTTTGATCTTGTTGTTGCAACTATGTCTAACTCGTAACCAGAATTTCAGCAAGATCACAAGTTAACCGCATAAGCAAGTGACACATAGGTCTCACGGTAAACTAATATCAATGGCATAATCAGCTAGCGAGGAAATAATAATGAGTTTGAGATACCAACAATTCAATCAAAACAAGCATGAAGCAATACAAATAGACGGTATCTCGCAAGCTCTTTCTGAGACCGCAAAACATATGCAGAGCACTTTCAAAGATCAAGGGCTGACTAAACATTGTAATTCATAGCAACGAAGATCCAGTCATAGTCATACTCACTATCAATGAAAAGCAAAGCATAAAAATGACAAAGGTGCTCTCTAATTGGTGCTTATATAATAAGAGGATGACTCAACAGGAAAATAAATAGACAGGCCCTTCGCAGAGGGAAGCATTGATTTGCACAGGTGCCAGAGCTCAATCTTTGAAAAGAGAGATAATAATTTTGGGTGGCATGCTTACATTGTCAACGCAATGACCAAGAGTTCTCAATATCTTCCATGCTACTCATGCTATAGGCGGTTCCCATACAGAAAAATAAAGTTTTAAATCCCCCACCACCAATCAATCACATTCCACGGCTAGCCGAATCCTCGGGTACCGTCCATACTAACATCAATCCGGGGGGAGTCTTGTTTTACAGTTATGTTTTCGATTTAAGCGTGGAACTGGGCATTCCAATTACCGGCCCCTTTCCCGTGAATGACAGCGAATAAACACATGTCGAGGATAACACGCCTAACATGGAAGATACCAATAGCCCCTGTCACCACATGAGCGGTTCGGGCATGCAAAACAGATTATTTCTTGAAGGTTTAGAGAATGGAACATGCAAATTTACTTGGAACGGCAGGTAGATACCACAAATAGGTAGGTATGATGGACTCTCATGGAAAAAAATTTGGGTTTATGGAAGTGGATGCACAAGCAGTATTCCGCTTAATACAAGTGAAGGCCAGCAAAAGACTGGGAAGTGACCAACTAGAGAGCGACAACAGTCATGAAGATGCAATGAATTTGACTAACATGGAGTGCAAGCATGCACATGATATAAATCACCATGAACACGAACATCATAGAGGCTATGTTGATTTTGTTTCAACTACATGCATGAACATGCGCCAAGTCAAGCCACTTGAATCATTAAAGGAGGATACCATCCTATCATACTACATCATAGTCATCTCAAAATCTATGTTGGCATTCAAGACAAACCATTATAAGCTCCTAGCTAAATAAGCATGGCATCGGAAACTATGATCTCTAAGTTGTCATTGCAAACGTGGTTCTCTCACAACAAAGCTGAATCTGGGATGACAAGCTAGTCATATTAACAAAGACAAAATAGATAGAGTTCATACCAGCTTTTCCAGTCTCAGTCACTTCATCATATATCATCATTATTGCCTTTCACTTGCACGATAGAATGATGTGAACAATAATAAGAGTGCTCGTGCATTGGACTAAGCTGAATCTACATGCAAACACAAAGGAGAAGAAAAAGTAATATGGCTCTTTGAAAGCTAAACAGGTATGCATGCAAGAGCCACTAAACATTGTAACCAATATCTTCTACCTTGACCCAAAGGAAAAGAAAACTATTTACACGGGAAAGATCCCAACAAGCAAAAGAAGAAAGGAAAATCTTTTTGGGTTTTCTCAAAAGGACACAAAACAAGAAAACTAGAAAACGAAAATAAACTAGCATGGATAATACAGTGGCAAAGTGTAAACACCGACTAACAAAGTGAAAGCATAAGCATGAATGTAAGGTCGGTGAGAACACATACTCCCCCAAGCTTAGGCTTTTGGCCTAGATTGGTCTACTCCCAAGGCGGGAAATAACCAGCTCCGGGATACTCCAGAGTGGACTGTGGATGCCACTGCTGTTTGAGCTCCTCTGGCTCCCACTGATAAACTAGCTTCTAGTACTCGACTGGCGGCTCAGGCACGGGCACCTATGGTTGGGCTAAGCCCCAATATGCGTAGATGTCCGAGGGCATAATAGTGTACCTGCCTGCATGAAGATAGAACAAAGAAGGAGTAGGCAAAGTAATAGTCTCTCGAGTACCCTGACTAAATACCAGGTTATAAATCATCCGTCTACTAGCATATCTATCCAGAAAATCATGGCGAACCATGCTGTCATAATCCAGATATTTCTCAGGAAGAAGCATCTATTCTTCCTCGCGAAGTCTAATAGGTATCTCAAAGTGTCTAGCAAGACGAGTAGCATAGATACCTCCATAGACGACACCTTTGGAACGGTTTGTGTTCAACCGCTGAGCTACTATAGCACCTAGGCTATAAGTCTTAGTGCTATAAAGGCCTTCGCGCAAAACCGCAAGGTGTGGAGAGCTAAGTGATCCAGCCTCCCCACGGCCAATCAAACATTTTCCCACAAATAATGAGAAGTACCGAAGCACAGGAAAATGTACACTAGCAATTCTAGCGCGAGACACTCCTCTATCCTCTCCAACAGCAATAGTACCTATGAAATCCTCCAAGTCCCGTGGACGAGGATCATGAATATCCCCAACATAAGGTAATTTGCATGCATTGCAAAAATCCTGTAGTGTCATGCACTGGGGGATATTGTACAACATGAACTCAACCATGGGAGGATTCTTCCTTGGATAAAAGTTGAAGCTTTGAACGAAAATATTGGTGAGACGGAGGTATTGTGAGCACTTATCTTCAACGAACGCGGTAAGACCTGCGTTCTCCACCAAGTAATAAAAGTCATCATAAAGCCCGGCGGCGCGCAAAAATTCATCACTTGGCCACTCGCGTGCTCGAACTTCTGTGACTCGAGGAACCACGTACTTGGGGTGGTTCTTCTCATCCTCCTTGGGGTTACGGCTTGAAGAGCCTC
The DNA here is from genome assembly GCF_904849725.1 of Hordeum vulgare subsp. vulgare. Taxonomy (NCBI): domain Eukaryota; kingdom Viridiplantae; phylum Streptophyta; class Magnoliopsida; order Poales; family Poaceae; genus Hordeum; species Hordeum vulgare. The sequence continues at coordinate 250,109,739 of NC_058522.1, read as the reverse complement.
TCAAGAACCTCCTCATCTTTTCCCCTTTCTAGCTCTGAAAAATTCTGAAATTTTTAGAGACTTCGAAAGAAAAGTGAATAAAGATTAACCCAACTCGTAGCAACTACTCCTACTAGTGCCTAGAGACCGTATCACGCGCTAAAACTACTTGGGACCAGCTAAAATCAACATTTCAAGCTCGAGAACAGGGTCACCAAGGTAGCAAGAATACGCGAAGGATAAAGCACTAGAGTAGAAACTATTTGGACCAATGGAGGAGTCACTTACCAAGGAGTAATTCCCCCAAAACGGTTCAAAGAATGGTGCTTTGAGCAAGGAGATAGAAAATCACAGCCAAATGAGCAAGAACATGGGTTTGACCTGCGAAACGATTTTGTCTGGAGGTAGAAGAAGAGGATGGGAGCTGGAATGAGTGAAGGGGCCCCCTGTAGGCCCCACAAGCTTGCTTGCCGCGGCGAGGGGGGTGGCCGCGGTGACAGGGCTTGTGGCCCACTGGTGTGGCCCCCAGGCCAGCTCTCAGTCCCAGTATTTTTCAAATATTCCAGAAAAAATCATACTAGATTTTCAGGACCATCGGAGAACTTTTATTTTTGGGGTATTTTTCTACCGGACGCTAAAACAGGAAACAGGGAAAACTAAACTAAATCTATCATTTTTCTTCTAAGCAACAGAAAGTGAAAGCTTAAAACAAAGGTATGTGACTCTTTGGTTCATCGATTTCATGGTCATCGAAAGAAATCCATCAATTGGGTTGATCAAATCCTCATGACAAAACTTTTCCGAATCGCAAAAGAGAACGGAGAATTATCGAATAGCCACTAAGTCACCTCAATGGGGATATGTATCTCCCCAACAAGCAAATCATACTTCATCTTGACACAAGGAATAGGGCATTCAAAGCTCCCAATAAGAATCGATGAAGTTTTTTCGATAGCATTGATAAAATGTACTTGATATCGTTTCTTCGGAAAGTGCATGGTATGCTCATTACCGTTGACATGGAAAGTGACATTGCCTTTGGTGCAGTCTATAACAGCCCCTGCAGTGTTTAAAAAGGGTCTTCCGAGGATGACAGCCATGGCATCGTCCTCAGGAATATCCAAGATAACAAAGTTTGTTAAGATAGTGGTGTTAGCAACCATAACAGGCACATCCTCGAAAATGCCGACAGGGAAAGCAGTTGATTTATCGGCCATTTGCAGAGAGATTTTAGTGGGTGTCAACTTATCCAGTTCAAGTCCACGATAAAGAGAGAGCGGCATAACACTAACACCGTCTCCAAGGTCACATAAGGCAGTTCTTATGTAGTTTCCTTTAATGGAGCAAGGTATAGTGGGCACTCCGGGATCACCAAGTTTCTTAGGAGTTCCACCTTTGAAAGTGTAATTGGCAAGCATGGTGGAGATCTCAAGATCTGGTATCTTCCGTTTATTGGTCACGATATATTTCATGTACTTGGCATATGGAGACATTTGGAGCATATCAACTAACCACATCATGCTTCTTCTTGGATGGCTTAGGAGGAAAGGGCATAGGTCTCTGAACCCATGGCTCCCTTTCCTTACCATGCTTCGTAGCAGTGAAGTCAGTCTTATCGTATCTCTTAGGTTGTGGGTTATCACGATTAACCGTAGGTTCAATCTCCACATCCTTATCATTGCTAGGTTGAGCATCATTATGAACATCACTGCCCATATTGTCACCAGGTTCATGTTCATCACCAGATTGTGTTTCTGCATCAGATACAGAAATACAATTTGGTTCTTCAGGTGTGACAGTATTTGGTGAACTAACATGTAGGTTTCTATCATCCTTCTTCTTCTCCTTAGGATGACTGGGTGTATCAGCATTAATTCCTTGAGAATCTTGATCAATTCTCTTAAGATGGCCTTCAGGGTACAAAGGTTCCTGAGTCATTTTGCCTCCTCTAGTAACGACTCTGACAGAGTTGTCATTTAATTCATTGAGCAAGTCATTCTGAGCTTTAAGTACTTGTTCTACCCGAGTAGTAATCATAGAGGCATGTTTTCTAAGAAGCTTCAGATCATCGACATTTCTGTCTACACAAGCACTTAAATGACTAAGCATACGAGTACTTTGTTCCAAATGTCTGCTAACATAATCATTGAAACTCTGTTGTTTGGCAACAAAGTTGTCAAATTCATCAAAGCATAAGCTAGTAGGTTTGTCAAAAGAAATATCACTTTCATCAAACCTACGCAGAGAATTTACTTCTACTACCTGTATCGGGTTATCGAGACCATGGATCTCTTCGATAGGTGGTAGATTTTTGACATCTTCAGATCTAATGCCTTTCTCTTGCATAGATTTCTTGGCTTCTTGCATATCTTCAGGACTGAGGAATAGAATACCTATTTTCTTCGGAGCTGGCTTAGGAGATGGTTCGGGAATAGTCCAAGCATTATCGTTGATCAAGATGTTATTCAGTAGAGTCTCAGCTTGTTCTATAGTTTGTTCCGTAAAAATACAACCGGCACAACTATCTAGGTGGTCTCTAGGAGCATCGATAAGTCCGTTATAGAAGATATCAAGTATCTCATTCTTCTTAAGAGGGTGATCAGGCAAAGCATTCTGTAGCTGGATGAGCCTCCCCCAAGCTTGTGGGAGACTCTCTTCTTTGAGTTGAGCAAAGTTGTATATTTCCTGCAAGGCAGCTTGCTTCTTATGGGTAGGGAAATATTTCTCACAGAAGTAATATACCATATCCTGGGGACTATTCACACATCCAGGAGCAAGAGAAGTGAACCAGGCTTTAGCGTCATCCTTTAGAGAGAAAGGAAATAGCTTAAGGATATAGTAGTAGCGGATCTTCTCCTCACTAGTGAAAAGGGTGGCTATATCGTGTAGTTTGGTAAGATGGGCTACGACCGTCTCAGACTCATAACCGTGGAAAGGATCAGATTCGACTAGAGAGATTATCTCACGATCGACAGAGAATTCATAATCCTCATCGGTGATAAAGATAGGTGAAGTGGCAAACTTCGGGTCCTATTTCATCCTAGCTTTCAGAGATTTTTTCCTTCCACTTGAGAAGTAATTTCTCAGCATCATAGGCATCCTTACACGCAAGAAAATCTTCAGCTATCTCTCCCTCCATAACTTAACCCTCAGGTATATCAGGCAATTCATATCTAGGAGAGCTAGATCTAGCAGGAGCAAAAGTAGGTTCTATCTCAATAGTATCGGCAGTTTCAGAAGCATCACGAGCATTGGCAGTAACTCTAGCAATATGAGCATCAAGGAATACCCCTAGTGGCATATCCGGCAAAGTAGTATCTCTAGCAGTATCAAGCATAGCATCTCTAGCAGTATCAGGAATAGCATCTCTAGCAATATCAAGCATAGCATCATCAAGCAAAATAGTATCTCTAGCATCATCAGGCATATTATCTCTAGCAGTAGCATCATAAGCATCATCAAGCACATGCGACATATCAAGATTTCTAGCAGGAGTTGGTGTCGCAAACTTACTCATAACTGAAGGTGAATCAAGTGCAGAGCTAGATGGCAGTTCCTTACCTCCCCTCGTAGTTGAGGGCAAGACTTTGGTTTTTGGATCTTTCAGATTCTTCATAGTGATCAGCAGATATAAATCCCAAGTGACTCACAGAATATAGCAATCCCTTCCCCGGCAACGGCGCTAGAAAAGTGCTGCTAGCAGTCCCCGGCAACGACACTAGAAAAATGCTGTTGACGTGTTCCTGAATTGATGCCTCCGCGGCAACAGAGCCAGAACTGCTCCCAGTTGATCAACAATTAGCAATTGTCTTGCAATGGCCCACCAGCGCGTGGGTTCGCGGCAGTTTTCGAGGGTAGAGTATTCAACCCAAATTTGTTGGTTCACCCAACGGGAAGTGAAAGAATATTCTCAAGTATTAGCAGCTGAATGTGTCAGATTCAACCAAACCTGAAAGATTAGTATCTGCAAGCAAAGTATCAGCAGCAAAGTAGTATGATAACAACGGTGTCACAAACGATCTGTTGACAAGGCAGACTATTCCTAACTGTAGTATCAATGGCGCCAGAAGTTGCCTGTGGACGGGAAATATTCTTTCCCATCAACGTCGAGAGAAAAAGTATTGTAGCAGGTAGCAGCAGTGTAACGAGTAACAACAGTGGCAAGGAACAACAGTAGTGACAGCAGTAGCAAGTAGAAACAGTAGCAAGTAACAGCAGTAGCAAGTAGCAGCAGAGCAGAGCAAGTAATAGCAGCAGCAACAGTAGTAACAGCAGCAGAGCAAAACAAGTAACAGCAACATCAACAGCAGTAACAGCAGCAGAGCAAAACAAGTAACAACAACAACAACAGTAGTAACAGCAGCAGAGCAAAACAAGTAACAACAGTTGGACAAACTCGTAGGCAATGGGTCGATGATTCGTTTGGATGACATTCATCATCCAACAGTTATAACACAGAGAGATATGTGGCTAGCTCCCGTTCATCAATGTGATGTAGGCATGCATTCCGTGTGTCGTCACACGTGCTTAGGGAAAACAACTTGCAAGATCGGATCTAAAACACACATATATTGGTGACAACATAATAATTTCAGATCTGAAATCATGGCACTCGGGCCCTAGTGACAAGCATTAAGCATGGCAAAGTAGTAGCAACATCAATCTCAGAACATAGTGGATACTAGGGATCAATCCCCGTCAAAACTAACTCGATTACATGATAGATCTCATCCTTCTCATCACCACCCAGCGAGCCTACGAATAGATTACTCACGAACGATGAAGAGCTTCATGGAATTTGGAGAGGGAAGAAGGTTGATGATGACGATGGCGACGATTTCCCCTCTCCGGACCCCAAAACGAACTCCAGATCTGCCCTCCAGATGAAGAACAGGATGCGGCGGCGCCTCCGTATCGCAAACACGATGAAATCTTCTCTCTTGATTTTTTTCGGGAAGAAAGTGAATTTATAGAGCTGAGTTTGGGGGCGGCAGAGCCACGTGGGCCCCACAAGCTTGGTTGTCGCGGCCCGGGGGGGGCGGCAACAGGGCTTGTGGCCCACTGGCCCATCCCCTCCGGTGGATCTTTACGCAGGTATTTTTCATATTTTCGAGAAATATTCTCTGTAAATTTCCAGGACGTTCCGAGAACTTTCATTTCTGCACAAAAACAACACCATGGCAATTCTGCTGAAAACAGCGTCAGTCCGGGTTAGTTCCATTCAAATCATGCAAATTAGAGTCCAAAACAAGGGCAAAAGAGTCTGGAAAATTAGATACGATGGAGACGTATCACACACCCACTTAGTTTCTTTTTGAGCTTTCATAAACTTATAGCTCTTGTGCATCTCTTGTATGGGAATCCCTACTCACTCACATTGATATCTATTGATGGGCATCTCCATAGCCCGTTGATATGCCTAGTTGATGTGACCATCTCCTCCTTTTTGGCTCAAAATCACCACCATATTCTATTCCACCTATACTGATATGTCCATGGCTCACGCTGATGTATTGCGTGAAAGTTGAAAAAGTTTGAGAACACTAAAGTATGAAACAATTTCTTGGCTAAAACCGGGGTTGTGCATGATTTAAATACGTTGTGTGGGGAAGATGGAGCATAGCCAGACTATATGATTTTGTAGGGTAACTTTCTTTGGCCATGATATTTTGAGAAGACATGATTGATTTGTTAGTATGCTTGAAATATTATTGTCTTTATGTCAAATGATAGACTATTGCTTCGAATCACTCGTGTTTTAGTATTCATGCCATGATTAGATTATATGATCAAGATTATGCTAGGTAGCATTCCACATCAAAAATTATCTTTTTTATCATTTACCTACTCGAGGACGAACAGGAATTAAGCTTGAGGATGCTGATACGTCTCTGTCGTATCTATATTTTTTGATTGTTTCATGCCAATATTCTACAACTTTCATATACTTTTGGCAACTTTTTATACTATTTTTGGGACTAACATATCGATCCAGTGCCCAGTGCGAGTTCCTGTTTGTTGCATGTTTTTTGTTTCACAGATTGTCCATACCAAACGAACTCCAAACGCAATAAAAAACCTACGGGAATTTTTTGTGGAATATTTATGATTTTTGGGAAGAAGAATCTACACGAAACGATGCCCGAGGAGGTCACAAGCCCAGGAGGCGCGCCCCCCTAGGGCGCGGCTGGTAGGCTTGTGACCAATCCCTAAGGCAGTTGGGGCCCTTCTTTCGATGCAAGAAAGCTAATATCCGGAAAAAATCGTGTTAAAATTTAAGCCAAGTCGGAGTTACGGATCTCCGGGAATTTAAGAAACGGTGAAAGCCAGAATCTGGGAGCGTAGAAACAGAAGGACACAGAGAGAGATATCCAATCTCGGAGGGGCTCTCTCCCCTCCTCCGCCATGAAGACCATGGACCAGGGGGGAACCCTTCTCCCATCTAGGGAGGAGGTCAAGGAAGAAGAATAAGAAGGGGGGCTCTCTCCCCCTCTCTCCCGGCGGTGCCGGAACGCCGCCCGGGACATCATCGTGTGACGGCGATCTACACCAACACCTCCGTCATCTTCACCAACACCTCCATCACCTTCGCTCATCTATATTCAGCGGTCCACTCCCCCGCAACCCGTTGTACCCTCTACTTGAAGATGGTGCTTTATGCTTCATATTATTATCCAAAGATGTGTTGCCATCCTATGATGTCTGAGTAGAGTTTCGTTGTCCTATCGATGATTGATGAATTGCAATGATTGGTTTAATTTTCTTGTGGTTATGTTGCTGTCTGATAAACCACAAGTATAGGGGATAAATTGTAGCCTTTCTCTATAAGTAAGAGTGTCAAACCCAACGAGGAGCTAAAGGTAGGAGAAATATTCCCTCAAGTTCTGTCGACCACCGATACAACTCTACGCATACTTTACGTTCGCTTTACCTAGAACAAGTATGAAACTAGAAGTACTTTGTAGAAGTGATAGGATAGGCTTGCAAGAAAGTAAGAACACGTAAATAAAACTAGGGGTTGGTTAGATAAAGAAACAACTAAGAGTGTCTAACGAGTGTGGAAAAGTGGTGGTAGGAGTTGCGGAATTGTCCCTAAGCAATTGATTGCGTTACTAGATCGATTGCAAGTATTATGTGGGAGAGGCCTCCGCTAGCATGTCATCCCTTACTTGGAATTCTATGCACTTATGATTGGAACTATTAGCAAGCGTCCGCAACTACTAACGTTCATTAAGGTAAAACCCAACCATAGCAATAAGATATATTGGTCCCCCTTCAATCCCATATGCATTAATTTCTATGCCAGGTTTGAAGCTTCTGTCACTCTAGCCTGCCAATACATAGTCCTATCAACATACAACTAACCCTATGGTGTGATCCACGCGCGCAATCATATGATGGGCACCAAAGGACAGAAACATAACCACAAGCAAATTAAACCAATCATAGCAATTCATCAATCACCAATAGGACAACGATAATCTACTCAGACTTCATAGGATAACAACACATCATTGGATAATAATATGTAGCATAAAGCACCATGTTCAAGTAGAGGGTACAACGGGTTGCGGGAGAGTGAACTGCTGAATATAGATGGGGGAAGATGATGGAGATGTTGGTGAAGATGACGGAGGTGTTGGTGTAGATCGCCGTCACACGATGATGTCCCGGGCGGCGTTCCGGCGCCACCGGGAGAGAGGGGGAGAGAGCCCCCTCCTTCTTTTTCTTCCTTGACCTCATCCCTAGATGGGAGAATGGTTTTCCCTCTGATCCATGGTCTCCATGGCGGTGGAGTGGCGAGAGCCCCTCCGAGATTGGATCTCTCTCTGTGTCCTTTTGTTTGTGCGCTCCTAGATTCTGCGTTTCACCGTTTCTTAAATTCCCGGAGATCCGTAACTCCGATTGGGCTGAATTTTAACACGATTTTCTTCCGGATATTATCTTTCTTGCAAAAAGAAGGGAACCAACCGCCTTAAGGAGTGGCCACAAGCCTGCCAGTGGCGGGCCCACCCCTGGCCGCGGCTGGTGGGCTTGTGGGCACTCCGTGCACCGTCTCGCGTTGATTCTTCTTCCCAAAAATCATAAATATTACAAAAAAAATCCACGTAAATTTTTATTGCGTTTGGACTTTGTTTGGTATGGATATTGTACGACACAAAAAAATATGCAACAAACAGGAACTAGCACTGGGCACTTGATCAATATGTTAGTCCCAAAAATAGTATAAAAAGTTGCCAAAAGTATATGAAAGTTGTAGAATATTGGCATGAAACAATCAAAAATTATAGATACGACGGAGACATATCAGCATCCCCAAGCTTAATTCCTGCTCGTCCTCGAGTAGGTAAATGATAACAAAGAGAAATTTTGATGTGGAATGCTACCTAGCATAATCTTGATCATATAATCTAATCATGGCATGAATACTAAAACACGAGTGATTCGAAGCAATAGTCTATCATTTGACATAAAGATAATAATATTTCAAGCATACTAACAAAGCAATCATGTATTCTCAAAATATCATGGCCAAAGAAAGTTATCTCTACAAAATCATATAGTCTGACTATGCTCCATCTTCCCCACACAACGTATTTAAATCATGCACAACCTCGGTTTTAGCCAAGCAATTGTTTCATACTTTAATGTTCTCAAACCTTTTCAACTTTCGCGCAATACATGAGCGTGAGCCATGGACATAGCACTATAGGTGGAATAGAATATGGTGGTCGTGGAGAAGACAAAAAAGAGGAGATAGCCTCACATCAACTAGGCGTATCAACGGGCTATGGAGATGCCCATCAATAGATATCAATGTGAGTGAGTAGGGATTGCCACGCAATGGATGCACAAGAGCTTATAAGTGTATGAAAGCTCACAGAAGAAACTAGTGGGTGTGCACCCAACTTGCTTGCTCACGAAGACCTAGGGCAATTTTTAGGAAGCCCATCATTGGAATATACAAGCCAAGTTATATAATGAAAATTTCCCACTAGTATATGGAAGTGACAACATAGGAGACTCTCTGTCATGAAGATCATAGTGCTATTTGAAGCACAAGTCTGGAAAGAGGATAGTAGCAATTGTCCCTTCTCTCTTTTCTCTCATTTTTTTGTGGGCTCTTTGGACTCTTTTTTTATTTTATTTTTTTAATTTTGGTGGGCATCTTTGGCCTCTTTTTTGTAAATGGGCTTTGCTGGCCTCTTTTATTTCCTCACATGGGACAATGCTCTATTAATAATGATCATCACACTTACAAATCAATACTTAGAGCAATGATGACTCTATATGAAATGCCTTCGGTAGTGTACCGTGACAATGATCTAGCATAGCAATGACATCAAAAAACGGACAAGACATGGAAACATCATGCTAGCTATCTTACGATCATGCAATGGCAATATGTAAGTGGTGGCACATGTCACGAGACGGAATGGTGGTAGTTGCATGGCAATATATTTCGGAATGGCTATGAAAATGCCATAATAGGTAGGTATGGTGGCTGTTTTGAGGGAGGCTATATGGTGGGTGTAATGCACCGACGAAAGTTGCGCGGTACTAGAGAGGCTAGCAATGGTGGAAGGGTGAGAGTGCGTATAATCCATGGACTCAACATTAGTCATAAAGAACTCACATACTTATTGCAAAAGTCTATTAGTCATTGAAACAAGGTACTACACACATGCTCCTAGGGGAAAGGTTGGTAGGAGTTAACCATCGGGCGATCCCGACCTCCATAGAAAGGATGACAATCAATAAATAAATCATGCTCCGACTTCATCACATAACGGTTCACCATACGTGCATGCTACGGGAATCACAAACCTTAACACAAGTATTTCTAAAAAAACACAATTACTCACTAGCATGACTCTAATATCACATATTCATGTCGCAAAACTGTTGCAAGGAATCAAACATATCATATTCAGTGATCTACAAGTTTTATGTAGGATTTTATGACTAACCATGTGAACGACCAACTCCAGTTAACTCTCTAAATAGGTATAAGTGAAGCATGAGAGTTTAATTCTTTCTACAAAACATATGGCCCGCTCTAACAAATATAAGTGAAGCAAAAGAGCATTCTACAAATGGCGGTTTTCTATGTGTAGGGAAACAGGCAATCCAAACATCAAAAGATATAAGTGAAGCACAAGAAGCATTCTGTAAAGCCAACCAGGGAATATCTCATACCAGCATGGTGCATAAAATAAAAAGGAAAACTAAACACAAAAGATGCTCCAAGCATTTGCACATATCATGTGACGAATTAAAATATAGCTCCGAGTAAAATTACCGATAGATTGTAGACGAAAGAGGGGATGCCTTCCGGGGCATCCCCAAGCTTAGACGCTTGAGTCTTCCTTGAATATTACCTTGGGGTGCCTCGGGCATCCCCAATCTTAGGCTCTTGCCTCTCCTTATTCCCTCATCCATCGTGCTCTCACCCAAAACTTGAAAACTTCAATCACACAAAACTCAACGAAACTTCATGAGATCCGTTAGTATAATAAAATAAATCACCACTTCAAGTACTATTGTGAAGTCATTCTTAATTCATATTAGCATTATATCTACTGTAATCCAACTTCACCATGGTTCATACCGCCCGATACTACCCATAGATTCATCAAAATAGGAGAACAATGCATAGAAAACAGAATCTGTCAAAACAGAACAGTCTGTAGCAATCTGTATATTCCGTATACTTCTGGAATCTCAAAAAATCTGAACAATTACGAACATCTGGAAAATTTGCATATAAATCAGCATAAAAAATAATCAACTCAAATTCTCTTCGAGAATAAAAATGAAAATTAATTTCGTGAGCAGAAAGTTTCTGTCTTTTCTCAGCGTGATCAAACAACTATCACGCAAACTATTCACAAAGGCTTTACTTGGCACATATTTTTAAAATACAAAGGAATTGTACAAGGGGATAATTATTTCTGTGAGAAACTTCCATGAAAAATTCTACATTGTTTCCATGAGCATGAACACAAGTGTTAAAGGTCGACCCTCACTTCTGCAATGCATCACCTTTCAATCGCTTCTCTTTTTGAAAAAGTTTTAAGTTTCCCTCTATATTTTGTTTTGTTTTTAAACTATATAAAAGCACTCAACAGAAATAAATGACTCTCTAAAACTTCCGGGTTGTCTCCCAGGCAGCGCTTTCTTAAAGCCATTAAGCTAGGCATAAAGTGCTCGAGTAATGAATCCACCCGGATCCCAAGGTATATCAAAGCCAATTTTAATTAGCAATGATTTGAAATTGCAGTGAGCACAAGGTAACATATATCATGCAATGACGAAGTATAACTCTCTTCCGATGCATTGGCATGTCATAAAAGAACAATTCATGCACATCAAGTAAAGGCCAATACATAGCATAAGCAGTTTCTTGCAATTTTATCGTATTGGGAACATGGAGTGGTGGAGATGTAGTTCCTCTCTCATAGTAATTGCAAGTAGGAGCAGCTAGCACATGCATATTATATTCATCAAAATCATCATGTTTAACATAAGGGACAATAGCTAGCTCATCTTCATAAGCATCATTCATATTGGCAACATGGCCACAAGCATAACATGCGTCAAGTTCATCAAAAAGGGACATTTCAAACGAATCCAAGGGATCATAGCATTCATCCTTCGGTAAGAACAAAGGGAAATTGAATAATGTATGAGTAGAAGAGTTACTCTCATTAGAAGGTGGACAGGGGTAGCTAGTCCACTCTTCCTCCTTTTGTTCTTCGCTCTCCTCTTCATCTTTTTCATCTAATGAGCTCACAGTTTGAGCATTTTCTTCTTCCGTAGTTTCCTGCAAAATAATAGTCTCTTCTTGGATAGCATAGAATTTCTCCTTAAATCGTTCAATACGGGCATTATATTCATAATTAGTATAAAAATAACGAAGCATAGCCAAATTTTCAGATCGGTAAGGAGCATCATCATTATCATCACACCCTTTAAACACAACCTCAATTTCATAAGCACCCATAAAAGCAACAAACTCTTCTATTTGCTCCAAATCATAGTAATCATATATACCATTAGCATAAGAAGCCAAGGTTCTATGATCATTAAATTCACAAGAAAAGGGAAGGTGTGGAGCCTTCATCCTAGAGCAACAAGTAACACCATATCTCTTGCATAGTTCCCAAGCATACCATTTCAACAAATGGATTTGATCCCATAAAAGTTTCCCTTTTTGAGTCAAGCGATAATCCCTAACGTATTCACGTTGATCCAACGTGTATCCCATTATATAATTGAATGGGGCTTTCTCAGGATTATTAAAGAAGTGCATAATATTTTCCACATAACAAGCCTCGAGGGTTTTAGGAGGTTCCCCATCTCCATGAGTAGCAAGTACACCTAATTTTTTTGGTATTTCGTGTTCCATATCCATAACTAAAGATAGAGAATGACTTAGAACAGGAAATAAATCTACTTAGTGATAAAGCAAACAAGCACACACGAGGATATTCACCCCATGCTATTGCTCCCCGGCAACGGCGTAAGAAAAAGGTCTTGATAACCCACAAGTATAGCGGATCAATTGTAGCCTTTCTTGATAAGTAAGAGTGTCGAACCCAACGAGGAGCTAAAGGTAGGACAAATATTCCCTCAAGTTCTATCGACCACCGACAGAACTCTACGCACACTTTACGTTCGCACCTAGAACAAGTATGAAACTAGAAGTACTTTGTAGGAGTGATAGGATAGGCTTGCAAGAAAGTAAAGAACACGTAAATAAAACTAGGGGCTGGTTAGATAAGGAAACAACTACGAGTGTCTAACTAGTGTGGAAAAGTGGTGGTAGGAGTTGCGGAATTGTCCCTAAGCAATTGACTACGTTACTAGATCGATAGCATGTATCATGTGGGAGAGGCCTCTGCTAGCATGTCATCCCTTACGTGGAATTCTATGCACTTATGATTGGAACTATTAGCAAGCGTCCGCAACTACTAACGTTCATTAAGGTAAAACCCAACCATAGCAATAAGATATATTGGTCCCCCTTCAATCCCTTATGCATCAATTTCTATGCTAGGTTTGAAGCTTCTGTCACTCTAGCCTGCCAATACATAGTCCTGTCAACATACAACTAACCCTATGATGTGATCCACGCGCGCGATCATATGATGGGCACCAAAGGACAACAACATAACCACAAGCAAATTAAACCAATCATAGCAATTCATCAATCACTGATAGGACAACGATAATCTACTCAGACATCATAGGATAGCAACACATCATTGGATAATAATATGTAGCATAAAGCACCATGTTCAAGTAGAGTGTACAACGGGTTGCGAGAGAGTGAACCGCTGAATATAGATGGGGGAAGATGATGGAGATGTTGGTGGAGATGACGGAGGTGTTGGTGTAGATCACCGTCACACGATGATGTCCCGGGCGGCGTTCCGGCGCCGCCGGGAGAGAGGGGGAGAGAGCCCCTCCTTCTTCTTGTTCCTTGACGTCCTCCCTAGATGGGAGAAGGGTTTCCCCTCTGGTCCATGGTGTCCTTGGCGGCGGAGGGGCGAGAGCCCCTCCGAGATTGGATCTCTCTCTCTGTGTCCTTTTATTTCTGCGCTCCCAGATTATGCGTTTCACCATTTCTTAAATTCCCGGAGATCCGTAGCTCCGATTGTGCTGTAAGTTTAACACGATTTTCTTCCGGATATTATCTTTCTTGCGGCGAAAGAAGGGCACCAACCGCCTTAAGGAGTGGCCACAAGCCCGCCAGCCGCGTGCCCACCCCCTAGCCGCGGCTGGTGGGCTTGTGGCACTCCGTGCACCATCTCGCATTGATTCTTATTCCCAAAAATCATAAATATTCCAAAACAAATCCCCGTAAATTTTTATTGCATTTGGACTTCGTTTGGTATGGATATTCCGCGAAACAAAAAAACATGCAACAAACAAGAACTAGCATTGGGCACTGGATCAATATGTTAGTCCCAAAAATAGTATAAAAAGTTGCCAAAAGTATATGAAAGTTGTAGAATATTGGCATGAAACAATAAAAAATTATAGATACGACAGAGACATATCACTGTCCTTTGGTGCCATCATATGAGCGCGCGCGTGGATCTCACCATAGGGTTAGTAGTATGTTGATAGGACTATGTATTGGAGGGCAAGGGTGACAGAAGGTTCAGCCTAGCATAGAAAATTGATGCATACAGGATTGAAGGGGGACCAATATATCTTATTACTATGGTTGGGTTTTACCTTAATGAATGTTAGTAGTTGCGGCTGCTTGCTAATAGTTCCAATCATAAGTGCATAGAATTCCAAGTAAGGGATGACATGCTAGCAGTGGCCTCTCCCACATAAAACTTGCTATCAGTCTAGTAACGTAGTCAATTGCTTACGGACAATTCCGCAACTCCTACCACCACTTTTCCACACTCATTAAACTAACGTAATTGTCTCTTTATCTAACCAGCCCCTAGTTTTTATTTGCGTGTTCTTCTTTTCTTGCAAACCTATCCTATCACACCTACAAAGTACTTCTAGTTTCATACTTGTTCTAGGTAAAGCGAACGTAAAGTGTGCGCAGAGTTGTATCGGTGGTCGATAGAAATTGAGGGAATATTTGTCCTACCTTTAGCTCCTCGTTGGGTTCAACACTCTTACTTATCGAGAAAGGCTACAATTGATCCCCTATACATGTTGGTTATCATTGCTCTAGTACTTTAGTTATATCTTTTTGAGCACGGTGGCGTGTAGATTTTATAGAAATATTATGCTCTCGTTCTTCACTTATACTTGTTTGAGAGTTAGATAAATATTGATGGTAATTGACATGGGTTATAATACTAGATAAAAAATAATGGGTATTCAATGCGTGATAATTAAAACCATCATGTGGCATATATTGAGGAGCTGTGGGTTAATAATATTGATGTGATGATGTGAAAAATGTGTGAGCGTATTATTATTAATTGAGAAAGGTGTTGATATTAGGAGCTGTTAAACTTCTTGTTCATCTAAAAAATTAAAAGGTCATGGTGATGATGGGTGAGCATTTCTATTCCTCGTTCAAATCCTAGTGTTGTTTTGAGTCGGAGTCGCACGATGGTTAATTCCTAGCAACCCTCTCCCTCAGGGTATGCGAGTTGTTCTTTGATTTGTGATAAAACTAATATAACTTTGCAATAAGTACATGAGTTCTTCACGACTAATGTGACACCATGAACATACGCAATCTCACCTCCTCTTATTTGCTAGCTTGTTCGGTACTGTGCATCGCCCATTCTCACCTTGAGGATTGGTGCAACACTACTGGAATCAGGTAATTTTCCATCACTCAGATCTTTTGCAGTATGATGGCTGATGGAAAAGAGCCTCTTTGCCATCAACTGATAAAGAACAGACGAAAAAGTAATGACTGTTGGCAAAGATCCTGTTTGCCATCAGCCCTTAATTTGCCGTCTGCCAGCAGACCATAGAGAAGGTGCAGGCAGACGGCAAAGGGTTGGCTGTTGGCAGAGAACATGTTTGCCATCGGCTAACCCTTTGCCGTCTACCAGCGGACGACGGAGAAGGTGAAGGCAGACGACAAAGGGGACGGCCTGCACCAACCCAACCCACCCCTTTGCCGTCTGCCTCCACACCTTTCCCACCCGCCTACAGACGACAAAGGGGGCGCCCCATAACTGTCACCGGCACCCACCCGCCCCCACTCTCTCTCCCACTCTCTCCACCCCACGTTCCCACCCACCTCTCTCTCTCGCCCTGCCCATCCAAAGCACCGCCGACGCACCACCGCAGCCGTGCCGCCCCCCACCCCGCCCCAGCCACCCGCTCCACCCTGCAACCGGCCACCCACTCCAGCCCGCAAGTGGCCACCCCTTGCCGGCCCTCCTTCCTGTGCCGCCCCCACCCAACCCCTCCTCCCCCACGCTGGTGCCCCTGCCACGCCCGGTGCCCCTGCCGCCGTCGCGTGCCCCCACTGCCTCCCGCCGCCCGTAAGTCAAAGTTCTTCATGTTTGACCAAGTTTGTCAAAATCATATCTATATTTCAAAACAAAATTAGTTTTATTACAATTTTAATAAAATATCAGACTGTGCATAGTTCGTTTTGTAGATCTTGTCATATTTATCTATAAGTTTAAACAAATTTGTACAAGTTTCATTTAGGACAAACGGAAAACTATAAAAGTAACTAAATGAAGGGAGAAATAACTCATAGCCAATAATGTGTAGTGTACCTACATGGGTGCATCTAAACGTACTTGATCCGATTGCATCTAGCCTTGCCCGTGCATCCACAACGGACTGCAGATCGGAAAACGGTGTTGTTGTGCTTGCGAGTAGTGGCCAGCAGCAATGCCAAACACCCTATAGCACGACAGGCTGATGACAAGCGGCGGCGGCGGCGTGGGAGAATGCCATAGGAGAAGTGTAGGACTCGCACATATCGCCTAATCAATCTGATTGATGGATTAGGGACTAGCCCATCACAAAACTACGATCAACCACATCATACATGGGTTACGGGCTCTGATGGTTTAATTATTTGTCACCAAGTGGGCTAATCATGCGAGCTATTGGTTTATTTCTAAAAATAAAAAGAAACTGTGGCCGTTCGTACACACAGTCATGGCTTCAGAAAAAAACGGTGCTGCCAAACTAGGCCTAATTAGTTTAGTTTAGTTGGTAGTTTAGTTTAGTTTAGAAGGAGGAGAAGAGGAGAAGAGGAGGATGAGAAGAAGAATAAGAGGAGGAGAAGAGGAGAAGAAGAACAACAAGAAGAAGAGGAGAAGAGGAGAAGAAAGAGGAAAAATAAAAAGAAGGAAGAAAAGAAGAAGAAGAAGAAGAATAAGAAGAACAAGAAAAGAAGAAGAGAAGAAGAAGGAGAAGGAGAAGGGGAAGGAGGGGAAGGAGGAGGAGGAGAAGAAGAAGAAGAAGGAGGATGAGAAGAAGAAGAAGAAAAATAAGAAGAAGGGGAAGGACAAGGAGAAGAAGAAGAAGAAGGAGGAGGAGGGGGAGGAGGAGAAGAAGAAGAAGAAGAAGAAGAAAAAGAAGAAAAGGAAGAAGAGGAAAAAGAAGAGGAGGAAGAACAAAACGACACACCAACACCCCGACACAATGCCTCGACATCCCGACACGACGCCCCGACACCCCGACACGATGCCCCGACACAACATCCCGACGACAGCCCGGCATGAAACTCCGTGCAACTGTTAATATGACGCGCCCAACACCACTGACCCCCAACCCCCGCCTCCAAACACCTATTCGGCCTCTTGTTGACCAAAAAGGTGATCTTCGGCCTTCCATAGGCCGCTAGCCATGGAGCTCACCAGGAGAATGCTCGGAGAGGAAAGGAGAGGCAGAGAAGAAAGGTCTCCGGAACCGGAAGAGTTGGCGTGCTGACCCTTCGACCGTGCGTCTCCATACCTGAGGGCGTCGGTGACGAGCGAGTTAGGGGGTTCCTCGACGTTGATGGAACCCTAAATGACATCTATCTAGGTCATCTATTTTTTGATTTTATTAATGAACACAAAATATTTGTGTTGATCAGGCGGATTTACATGTGCAGTTGTCTCGTCGCTGCGAGGTCTGCTCTTCGAAGACCTCCCCATGCGTTCGTCGAGCTCTGCCCTTGCGTTCGTGGGTGTGTAAAAATGACATGTCCTGCTCACCCCTCAATTTGCTTTGGGTCGGTCTTTGGATGAAACTTGCTAGATATAGGTACATTAAATTAAATTATCAGTATGCGTGACCAGTATACGTCTCCCGTTCGAAAGGGTTACAGTTATAAATATGCATGCATTTGCATATATTTATAACTGTGATTCTTCTGAATAGTCCAACGTTATCCACGGAGAGCCCGAGTATGTGTAGATTGGGTTCGTTTTCCCATATGCTTTGTTCCGGATCCGATGCATAATTTCGTCAGTGCCTCCCTCTCGTTCTCCAGATACACATACTCTCTGTTTATTGCCGAGACGTGTATCAAGAGACCAGCGGGGAGGTGCTGCCAAAATTTTGCGTTGTATCTAGAATAGAGCATGGGAAAACAAACCCAATCTACACATACTCAGGTGGGATTAGGACCTATCTTTACCTATTAGCATGTAGGTTGCATGGACATAATAAAACTGTCGAACTTGATTAACTGATGAATATATACGCTGAATTATATATATATATATATATATATGTATATTTCTTGTATGTTTAGTAGCTAGGCTAGATGAGTGATCGTGCATGGATGTACACCGGTCACCCTAGTCAGAAAGAGATGACGAAAGAATGGTTTCTAAAAACCAATGACTTTGTGAAAGCCGCATTTGCAAATGGCCAGCAAACAAAGTGGTGCCCCTGTCCATAGTGCCACAACTATAAAAAGAGGATATAGGCTGTAATGATTAAACACGTGTAGAGGAGTGGTTATAAGCCTAATTATACTCTGTGGACATTACAAAGTGCGACAACTATAAAAAGAGGACAAAGGCTGTAATGATTAAAACCTGGAAAGGAGGGGTTTTAAGCCTAATTATACGGTGTGGACATTTCATGGTGAGTCTATGCAATGCACCAAAGCTGAGGTGGTTTATTGTCGCATCGACAAGCATGGTACCAGGATTGAAGACATGGTGCAAGACTTTGACGATGCTCGAGATTTGGATATGATATGGAGGAATCTGCAAAGGCCTTCGGTGAAATGTTGGAGTCTTCAAAATGTCCTCTCCACGAGCACACTAAGGTTTATCAGCTGGATGCTATTGCACAAGTAATGGCTCTGAAGGTTCAGTTCAACATGGGAAGAGAATGCTACGACGCGATGATGACACTATTTCGATGCTTTCTACCCAAAGGCCATGTCACGCTTGCAAACCTGTACCAGTCGGACAAAATACTTCATGTACGTAAGATGCCCTATGAGAAGATAGATGCCTGTGAGAAAGGCTGTGCCTTATTTAGGAAGGAGTATGCACACATGGACTGTTGTCCCAATTGCAAGTCTTGGAGGTATCTTGTGGTAGACAACGGTATGAGTGACAAGTGGCAGACCAAAATCGCAGTTAATGTTCTTTGGTATATGCCAATCATACCAAGGCTTCAACGTCTTTTCATAACAGCGAGACAGATGACATGGCACAAATTGGGCAAAACAACCGAACTAGATTTGGATGGGATTAAGATGGCAGTACACACATCAGATGGGGAAGCGTGGAAAGATTTTGATGGATTACATTAGGATAAAGTGACAGATCCAAGGAATCCTCGAGTGTGCGTCGCCACTGATGGGTTCAATTGCTTCGGCATGTCCGCAACCCAATACACTTGTTGGCCTGTATTTGTCGTTCCACTCAATCTCCCCCCGGGCAGATTATGCAAAGAAAGAACATATTCTCGACGTTAATAATTCCATGGCTCAACTAGCCGGGGAAGAATATGAATGTGTACATGCAGCCGCTTAAGGATGAATTGCAAGAAGCTTGGGATAATATGGTCAATACATACGATGCCGCCAGAAAAGAAAACTTCAAAATGCATGTGTGGTACATGTACTCGATGCATGACTTGCCGGCGTATGCGCTATTCTCTGGATGGTGTGTGCATGGAAGGTTACCATGCCCCTTGTGCAAGGCATCTCTTCAGTATGATTGGTTGCAGGCGGGTGGGAAGTATTCTTGCTTTAACTTGCATAGACAGTTCCTGGATCCTCACCATCAGTTCAGAAAAGACAAGAAGAACTTTACAAAAAGTAAAGTTGTCAAAACCTTGGCACCACCTGTGTTGATAGGCCAACAGATCCTGGATCAGTTAAACGCCGTCGAGCATGATCCAGAGCATCCAGGGTATTTCAAGGGGTATAATTCAGAACACGCCTGGACTCACAAGCCATGCTTGTGGGATCTGTCTTACTTCAGAGACCTCCTTCTTCCACACAACATCGACATGATGCACATTGAAAAGAATATTGGAGAGGGCATTTTTGGTTCATTGTTTGGCATAGATGGGAATACAAAGGATAGTCCTAAGGCTAGAGTCGATCAAGATATACTATGTCATAGACCGTTACAAAACATGCGAGAAGGCAAAGGAAAGCAGAAGTGGTCGAAGCCAAAGGCCTGGTTCAATCTTAGAAGGCCAACTATGAGGAAAATTATCTTATGGCTCAAAATGCACTTGATGTTCCCCCGATGGGTATGCAAAGAATCTAAAGAGGGGAGCGAGTCTTGAAAAACAAAAAATATTAGGTCTCAAGAGCCATGATTGGCACATATGGCTTGAGTGGGCAATGCCGGTGATGTTACGTGGCTTTATTCCTGAGGATGAATGGCTAGTACTAGTGGAGCTGAGCTATTTCTTCCATGTTCTTTGTGCGAAAGAATTGTTGTCTGGCATGGTAGATGACATGGAGGAGTTGGCGCCAGAGTTGCTCTACAAGTTAGAGAAGATCTTTCCGTCGGGCTTCTTTAATCCAATGCAGCATTTGATTTTACATCTACCGACCGAGGCAAGATTGGGTGGGCCCGTGCAAAATCGTTAGTGCATTGCAACTGAGAGGATGTAGAAGACGCTTTGAGCTAAATGTAAAAGTAAACGTAGAATTGAAGCATCGATGGCCGAGGCATTCATTACTGAGGAGGTGGTTAACGTTGTGACAGCACACTACGAAGCCAAAAATCGTCATTTGCATAATCCGAAGCCTCGGTACAATGATGTCAATCCTAAAAAAAGTGGATCCAACCTCAGCCTATTCAAAGGGAAGCTCACATCAGCCGGTGCCTCGAAACCTATAATGTTGGATGTCGAATGTAAATCATGCACAACCCCAGAATTGGCCAAGTAATTGTTTTCGCACTCTTACTTTCTTAAACCTTTTATAACTATCACGCAATACATGAGTGTGAGCCATGGTTATAGCACTATAGGTGGAAGAGAGTGTGGTGGTGGTTGTGAGACAAAAAGGGAGAAGATGGTCACATTGACTCGGCATATCAATAGGCTATGGAGATGCCCATTAATAGATATCAATGTGAATGAGTAGGGATTGCCATACAAGAGATGCACTAGAGCTATAAGAATGTGAAAGCTCAAGAGGAAAACTAGTGGGTGTGCATCCAACTTGCTTGGTCACGAAGACCTAGGGCAATTTTGAGGAAGCCCATCATTGGAATATACAAGCCAAGTTATAAAACGAAGATTCCCACTAGCATATGGTAGTGACAAAGCAAGAACCTCTCAATCATGAAGAACATGGTGTTATCATGAAGAACAAGTGTGGAAAAAGATAGTAGCATTGTCCCTTCTCTCTTTTTCTCTCTTTTCTTTTTTCATTTGGGCTCTTAGGCCTCTTTTTTTCTTTTCTTTTCTTTTTTTTTTTTTTGTTTTTGGGCTCTTTGGCCTCTTTTTTTACTTCATTTTTATTTCCTCACATGGGACAATGCTTTAATAATGATGGTCATCACACTTTTACTTACTCACAGCTCAAAGATCACAATGATGATGACTCCATAGGAAATGCCTCCGGCAGTGTATCGGCATGTGCAACGATCTAGCATGGCGTATGACGTTGAAACATCTCTCTAGCTATCTTACAATCATGCAATGGAAATATGAGAGTGATGGCACAAGTCATGAGACGGAACGGTGGGAGTTGCATGGCAATATATCTCGGAATGGCTATGAAAATGCCATAGTAGGTAGGTATGGTGGCTATTTTGAGGAAGGAATTTGGTGGGTTTGTGCACCGGCGAGAATTGCGCGACACTAGAGAGGCTAGCAATGGTGGAAGGTGAAAGTGCATCTATACCATGGACTCACATTAGTCATGAAGAACTCACATACTTATTGCGAAAGTTTTTATTAGTAATCGAAACAAAGTGCTAAACGCATACTCCGAGGGGAAGGGTTGGTAGGTGTAAACCATTGCGTGATCCCGACCTCAACACAAAGGATGACAATCAATAAATCAATTATACTCCGACTTCCTAACATAGCGGTTCACCATACGTGCATGCTACGGGAATCACTAACTTCAACACAAGTATTTCTAGATTCACAACACCCTACTAACATAACTCTCAATATTACTGAATCCACGTCTCAAAACTAATTAAGAGGAATCGAAACTTCTCTTTCAATGCACATGAAGATGGAGGTTTTTGCATCCTCTTTGGGTACCTAGCACATTTGGGACTTCTTTCATAGCATAAGCCAACTACTAAGTCATGCACCACCGTGCTCTAAAGATATATTGAAGCACAAGAGCAAAAGTATCTAGCTCAAAAGATATAAGTGAAGCACTAGAGCAAAAGTATCTACCTCAAAAGATATAAGTGAAGCACTATGAGCATTCTAGCAAATTCATGATTAGTGCATGTCTCTCTCTCTCAAAAAGGTGTGCAGCAAGGATGATTGTGACGCAACAAAAATAAAAGACTCCTAAGATACAAGACGCTCCAAGCAAAACACATATCATGTGGTGAATAAAAATATAGCTCCAAGTAATGTTACCGATGGATTGAAGACGAAAGAGGGGATGCCTTCCCGGGGCATCCCCAAGCTTAGGCTTTTTTGTGTCCTTGAATTTGTCTTGGGATGCCTTGGGCATCCCCAAGCTTGAGCTCTTTCCACTCCTTATCTCTTTGTCCATGAGAACATCACCCAAAACTTGAAAACTTCACAACACAAAAGTTAAACAGAAACTTGTGATAATATTAGTACAAGAAAACAAACTACCACTTCTTTTGGTACTGTAGAAAACTTGAATTCCATCTATATTGATGATGGGCTACTGTATTCTCACTTTTCCATGGCTAGTACCCCCCGATACTAAGCATAGTTTCATCAAAACAAGCAACCAACTTAACAAAAACAGAATCTGTCAAAAACGGATCAGTTTGTAGCAATCTGTATACTTCGTATACTTCTGTTACCTGAAAAAATCTGAAAACTTACGAAGTCCTAGGAAAAAAGAATATCAATGAGCAGAAAAAATAATCAACTCATAACCTATTTCTGAATAAAAATGAAAAATTATCTCGTGAGCGAAAAGTTTCTGTCTTTTTCCAGCAGGATCAAACAACCATTACCAAGACTAGTCATAAAGGTTTTGATTGGCTCAAACACAAAAATAAACACAAAAAACACAATCACAACAGAATTATGATGGTGTGGATGCAACAGAACAGAAAGAAAAAGATGAATTCATTGGGTTGCCTCCCAACAAGCTCTATTGTTTAACGCCCTTAGCTAGGCATAGAAGCGACAGAATCATGTATCGTCGTCTTTGGTGCTCAAACCATAAGTGGCGTGATTACTTATCATCTTGAGGTTTTCATCTTTCTTGCTGGATGATTCACCACTACTTTTAGGAACAAAGACAGACTTGGTGATTCTATTGTGGGCAAAATTTGGAGTATTCTGCACAGCGGCAAAAGCGGAACCCAAGTTGGTTATAACATCCTCTAGTTTGCCAATCCTAGCGGAATCATGACCTAGCTTTTCGTTAACTATGGGTTCCTTCTCCTTTAAATTTTTAAAAACCATTCCCACCTTGGATCCGTACTGAGTGATTTGATTGTGGATCTTTTTATCCAAATTCTCAATGAGTTCAATCGTAGCAACTTTATTTTCAATAACATCCAGCCTACGCATCACATGTTCCAGAGTTAAGGTAGTTCCATTAACCATGAGTGGGGGTGAGCCTACCAAATTTATCAGAGCTCCGTAAGAATCAACGGTATGGCTACCCAAGAAATTTCCACCTACGATGGTGTCAAGAATATACCTATTCCAAGGAGAAACACCCACATAAAAACTGCGAAGCAAGACGGTAGTGGATTGCTTATGAGTGGATCTACTCTGAGCGTTGCAAATCCTATACCAAGCGTCCTTTAAGTTTTCTTCCTCAATTTGTTTGAAATTGAGGACTTCGCTCTTGGGAGTATCGTTTGAAGTGGTGGATCTAGCCATCAGGATAGACTATCCCACACAGACGAGCAGAAAGCAAGCGAGAGAAAAGGGCGAACGAAAAAGGCGAACGAAAAAGGCAAATTGGTGAAGTGGGGGAGAGGAAAACAAGAGGCAAGTGGAAAACAAAGTAAATGCAAGAGATGAGTTTGCGACACCTACTTGGATGAGTTCTTGACTTGATCTTCCTCCCTGGCAATGGCGCTAGAAATTCTCCTGCTATCCCACACACAACGGTGCCAGAAGTTGACACGTTGACAGAGGCTCGGCTTGCGTTGGTTCTTCCCTTGAAGAGGAAAGGGTGATGCAGCACAGGAGCAGTAAGTATTTCCCTCAGTTTGAGAACCAAGGTATCGATCCAGAAGGAGGGTCTCGTCAAGTCCAAAGTACCTGCGCAAACACAAACAAGCTTGCACCAACGCTTCAAATGGGTTGTCAATACCTTCAAGATTGCTTGCAAAGTGAGATCTGAAGGCGGAAAGTGCAACGAAGTAAAAAGTGGAAACCTGAAAATATGGTGTGCAGTAGACCCTGGGGGCCATAGTGTTCACTAGAGGCTTCTCTCAAAATAGCAAGTATCACGGTGGGTGAACAAATTACTGTCGAGCAATTGATAGAACAACGCAAAGTCATGATGATATCTAAGGCAATGATCATGCATATAGGCATCACGTCCGAGACAAGTAGACCGATACTTTCTGCATCTACTACTATTACTCCACACATCGACCGCTATCCAGCATGCATCTAGTGTATTGAGTTCATGACGAACAGAGTAACGCTTTAAGCAAGATGACATGATGTAGAGGGATAATCTCAAACCAATGATTAAAACCCCATCTTTTTACCCTTGATGGCAACAACACGATGCGTGCCTCGCTACCCCTTCTGTCACTGGGTGAGGTCACTGCATGGTATGAACCCAAAACCAAGCACTTCTCCCATTGCAAGAATCATAGATCTAGTTGGCCAAACAAAACCCACAACTCGAAGAGAATTACAAGGATATGAAATCATGCATAAGAGAGAACAGTAGATACTCAAATAAGATTCATAGATAATCTGATCATAAATCCTCAATTCATCGGAACTCGACAAACACACCACAAAAGAAGATTACATCGGATAGATCTCCATGAAGATCATGGAGAACTTTGTATTGAAGATCCAAGAGAGAGAAGAAGCCATCTAGCTACTAGCTATGGACCCGTAGGTCTATGGTGAACTACTCACGCATCATCGGAGAGGTCATGGTGTTGATGAAGAAGCCCTCCGTGTCCGAATCCCCCCTCCAGCAGGGCACCAGGACGTGCCCCACATGGGATCTTGCGGAGACAGAAGCTTGCGGCGGCGGAAAAGCGATTGCGATGATCTCTTGATTTTTTCTGGAATTTATGGGATTATATAGGCGAAAGACCTAGGTCAGGGGACCTCCAGGGGGCCCACAAGCCTGGATGGCACCCCCCTGGCCGCGGGGTGGGGGCTTGTGGGGCCCCTGGGGCTCCCCTGCCTTGGCTCCCAAGTTCCCCGATCTTCTTCCGTTCCAAAAAAAAATCTTTTCGGGGATTTTCTTCCGTTTGGACTCCGTTTCAAAATCTCCTCTGAAAGGGTTAAAAAACATGGAAAAAACAGGTACTGGCACTTGGCACTGAGTTAATAAGTTAGTCCCAAAAAATATATAAAAGGCATGCAAAACATCCAAAGTTTGACAAGATAATAGCATGAAACCATCAAAAAATATAGATACGTTGGAGACGTATCAATGATCCAACAATGCGACTGGATAAAGTAGCCTTGGCCATGCACAAATCAGAAGTCAAGTAGTATATTAAGAAAGATAAGACAGGCAATCAAGTTATGATCAGAAACTTACCAACGATTGATATTGAAAGTGGGAAGTTGAGTTGTCGATGAGGCGCCCGAAGATGGGAGGATTCCTAAATTAAAGAAAAGTTAAAGATTGAGAGCCTACTTTAAAATAAAAAATACCAGCTGAAAAAAGAGTTGGAAAAAATATTACCTCGACACGAGGCTTGCGAGCCGGTGGAGCATTTGACAAGCCTGGGTCCAACGAACCCACGTCACTCCGGGTCTTGTGTTCGGATTGTCCAACAAGCTATGTTTTCTTCAAGAGAAAATGGTAGCTAAATGAGGGACTTGATTCAGCATCTTTACTTTCCGGACGGCTTTCCTGGTCCTTCTTGCAACAAATTTTTCTGAAGAACTGGAAGAAATTCGAATTACCTCAACATCGCCGGCCTTGCTGGCTTTAGAGTCCTCCTAAGGAGAAGGCATGTCAGCGAGCTAGTAAACAAGTAGCAAAGTGAGTCAAGTTGTACCTTAGATAGTTCTTCTGAAGATGAACCAAGAGCCAGGTCACCCTGAGCCAGATCTTTTCCTTGGTTCATTGAGGAAACAGGCATCTGAGGTGTGACATTCCAAAAACTAGAACCCTCGTGCAAACAAAGGAGTATGATAAAGATGGTGGGTCAAAATCAAACCAACAAAGGAACTGAATATATTTAAAACAAGGATAAATCAGTACCAAAGGTGGAGGATTTAGCACATAATATGGGCCTGAGCCGGTGGTACTCTGCTGATGCAACAAAAGACCTTCCAACGGCGCCAGAAACACGTGCTCACGGGAGACTGTTCTTGATACTCCTCAGCAACGGCACTAGGAATCCTTCTGCTACGGCTACGCCTTTAGGGACTTCCTAGGAAAATATGCAAAGGATTTCCCCGTGGCCTTGGAGCCTTGCGTTGGTGTTCCCTCGAAGCGGAAAGGGTGATGTAGCGCAGCGGTGGTAGGTACTTCCCTCAGTTTTGAGAACCAAGGTATCGATCCAGTGAAGGAGTTTCACAAGTGCCTGCACAAACAAAAAAAGCTTGCTCCCAACGCTATGAAGGGGTTGTCAATCCCTTATAGATTGTTTACCAAGTGAGAACTGAAAGCAACAAAGTAACAAAGCAAAGTAAAAGCGCAGGTGTAAACGATAGGTGTGAATAGACCCGGGGGCCGTGGTGTTTACTAGTGGCTTCTCTCATGAAAGCAAGTAGACGGTGGGTGAACGAATTACTGTCGACCAATTGATAGAACCGCACAAAGTCGTGACGTCATCTATGGCAATGATTATATCTATAGGCATCACGTCCAAAACAAGTAGACCGCTACTTTCTGCATCTACTACTATTACTCCACACGTCGGCCGCTATCCAGCATGCATCTAGTGTATTAAGTCCAAAAGAACAGAGTAACGCCTTAAGCAAGATGACAAGATGTAGATGGACAATCTCATATCTACGACAAAGCCCACCTTGTTACCCTTGATGGCAACTACACGATGTGTGCCTTGCTGCCCCTACTGTCACTGGGAATGGTCACCACACGGTAAGAACCCAAAACCAAGCACTTCTCCCATTGCAAGAATCATAGATCTAGTTGGCCAAACAAAACCCAAGACTCGGAGAGACTTACAAGGATATCAAATCATGCATACAAGAAATCAGCAAAGACTCAAATATATATCATAGATAATCTGATAACAAATCCACAATTCATCGGATCTCGACAAACACACCGCCAAAGAGGATTACATCGGATAGATCTCCATGAAGATCATGGAGAACTTTGTATTGAAGATCCAAGATAGAGAAGAAGCCATCTAGCTACTAAATACGGACCCGTAGGTCTGAAGTGAACTACTCACGAGTCATTGGAGGGGCGATGATGTTGATAAACAAGCCCTCCAACTCCAAAGTCCCCTCCGGCAGGGCATGGTAAGAACCCAAAACCAAGCACTTCTCCCATTGCAAGAATCATAGATCTAGTTGGCCAAACAAAACCCAAGACTCGGAGAGACTTACAAGGATATCAAATCATGCATATAAGAAATCAGCAAAGACTCAAATATATATCATAGATAATCTGATCACAAATCCACAATTCATCGGATCTCGACAAACACACCGCCAAAGAGGATTACATCGGATAGATCTCCATGAAGATCATGGAGAACTTTGTATTGAAGATCCAAGACAGAGAAGAAGCCATCTAGCTACTAACTACGGACCCGTAGGTCTGAAGTGAACTACTCACGAGTCATTGCAGGGGCGATGATATTGATGAAGAAGCCCTCCAACTCCAAAGTCCCCTCCGGCAGGGCACCGGGAAGAGTCTCCAGATGAGATCTCACGGAAACGGAAGCTTGCTGGGGCGGAAAAGTGTTTTCGTGGACGCCCTGATGTTTTTTGGGTTTTAGGGAATATATAGGCCAAAGACCTAGGGCAGGGGAGCGCCAGGGAGGCCACAAGCTTGGTTTCCGCGGCCTCCCCCCTGGCCGCGGCAACAGGGCTTGTGGGCTCCCTGTGGGCCCACTTGCTTGGCCCTCAAGCCTCCTGATCTTCTTCCGTTCTGGAAAAAAATCATTTTGGGGATTTTATTCCGTTTGGACTCCGTTCCAAAATTAGATCTGAAAAGAGGCAAAAACACAGAAAAAACAGGAACTGACGCTTGGCACTGAGTTAATAAGTTAGTCACAAAAAAGATATAAAAGGTAAACAAAACATCCAAAGTTAACAAGATAACAGCGTGAAACCATAAAAAATTATAGATACATTCGAGACGTATCATACTCCATCTTTCTTTTGAGTCAGAGTAGATTTTTTTCATCTCTTTATTAAGAGCATCGTTAGATGGATCCTCAATGGAGAAGCATTGGACGTTAGATGAGTCGCCTGGATATTCACACATTAAGCAAGGCTTTATGCTGACGGGTTGGATTCGCCACTTTAACCAGCAGCGAATCAAATCTATCACAGTAAGTCCATGGCCAACCAAGGCCCTCAACTTTGTACGAACAGGGGCTATTGCATCCCTCTCCACCTCCGTTGGCCAACCTGGGAGCACCACATTGTTGTTGAACCTCTGTAATATATAACCCAGCAATGGGTTTTCATCTGCAGGAGCAGTGTTCTTGTGGTAAAACCAGGTTTTATACCATCCTTTCGGATGATTCGCCAATTTTGACTCAGGAAATATATTGTTTTTTCCTTTTCTGGAAGGATATTCCGCCAAGTACACAAGTAGGACTGTTTTTAGTTCAGTCTGGCGGTTGGCATAGAAGAACTCCCTGAATAGAGTCACTAACCGCTCAATCTGGAGATACACTTTGCAGAGAACTTGAAACTGGCATATGTTGGTCATGGAATGAGGAGCAACATCTTGGGGTCTAAAATCAAAGAAGTGCAAAAGATCCCTATAGAATTTTGAGCCAGGAGGTCGAAAGCCTCTTTGTAAATGATGAGGGAAAATGACAACTTCCCCTTGTCGAGGCTGCAGATAAGGATCTTCTTTGGGAGGCCGCTAGCTTATCTTTCCAAGGTCGTAGAAATCCTTGACTCACAAGGTTTTCCAAGATAAGCTTGGATTCTTGGGACCTAGCCCAACTGCAAGCCTTGGAGTTCTTGGGGGCCATTGGATAGCTTGAAACAGCTACGAAAGATAACAAACAGGAATAAGTTAAGCATGAGATACTAGCAGCCAACTAATCATTATTTCAAGGAGTGTTTAAGTCACGAAAAACTATTGTAGAATAATGTTCTAAAGCCGGTCAATGCTATAACCGGGTGCTTAAGCCGGCAGCGACAAGCGACGTTTTTTTAAGGCAAGCTCAATGAGGGACTTAGTGGAAAATTATTCACAAACAGGTTGCGACAAGTGACATCTCTCATGATGGATCTAAGTATAAGCGGAAAATAGGGCAAATATGAGTTCTAAAATGATGGAGTAACTGAAACTCACAGTGTTCATACAAGGGTCTCCTAAAGTGGTTCGTTCTGTATCTATTCAATAAAGATATATGATAAGATCGCAGCGGGCCAGTGGATGCACCAACAAAGAGAAAATTGTGGATCTATGGGATGGTTCTTCAAAGATTTGATTAACGCGGTATGAACATCGGTAGAACATGCAGATAAATCTACAGAGTCTCGGAAGGGAAATGTGTACTTGTTTCCTATT
Organism: Hordeum vulgare subsp. vulgare; assembly: GCF_904849725.1. Classification (NCBI taxonomy): domain Eukaryota; kingdom Viridiplantae; phylum Streptophyta; class Magnoliopsida; order Poales; family Poaceae; genus Hordeum; species Hordeum vulgare. The sequence goes on along the minus strand of NC_058522.1, from coordinate 250,079,777 downwards.
AAAGGAGAGAGATGGAGACCGTGTGTAGCCCGGCGAAGACAAAGAAGATCCAATGCACAAGTGACGTGCTCGGGAAGGTCCGATCATCGTTCTCGAAGATCTGGCGTGTGCGACAACGGGGAAGAGTGCGAGGAAGAATAAGACATGAAAGAATGGCGAAGGGTTCGCCTGCTTATTTATAAGGAAAGGACGGGTTTGAAACAGGACAGTCGTGGGAAGTCGGTGGCTAGATTTACGCCTAGATTTTTGCGCCAGACCAGATTTAATGTTATCTTTTGAAAAGATTCGGTATGATGACTTAGAAGACAATGGTTAGCATGATGACATCATCTGAATATAACCTAAGAAGCACTAAAGTCTCCATGAAGGAGGGATGAGCCGACATCATTTTAACCCAGATTCAAGTTTATATTCACATATAAAGGGTGAAAGTATGCCGGCTCATAGTTTTATTAAGGAAGCTTGACATGAAGAAATTCAAATCAATCTGGGGCCTAATATCGCGGATATTACCCCGCGATATAACCCGCCATGTTGGGTCCGGTCAAACCGTAAGAGAAGACAAGAGGATGGATCAAAATACTTATCGAGTAAGCCGCATGGCGGCCCAACAATAGAAGACGGTGACTCAAGGCCCACAAGGCAAGGGACGCCAAGAGTTTTCGTAACTTGGGAAGAAAGATAAAGTAGAATTGTAGTAAGTCACGGGTGCTTATTACGCGTGGACTCTGTTGTAAACTCGAGACCCCTACCTATATATAAAGGATTGCCTCGAGCCAGAAAGATCAAGTAAGAAACGCTCGAGAGCTAGATTAGCAATTCTGCATCCTTATAATCGAGATCCCATCAATATAGACACAAAAGGAGGACATGGGCTTTTACCTCCATTGAAGGGGGCGAACCTGGGTAAATTTGTCTCTCGTTCCCGATCAACCCCTTTTAGTCGCCACACCGCGACAATGGCCTCACCACTAAGTCCGTTCACGAGGACATTTTTCATGACAAAACCTCTCCAGTCAATGAAGGAGTTTCTACTCAACGTGACTCTCGAGGTTATGTTTTTCGCAATCTCTTCAACCGCTTAAAGAGACTGGATAATGAAAGCTGCCAAGAAACCTTTGATCGCCTCACAGATATCTCCAATGAGCTACAATCTCTTGAAGCCAGTGACATCACTGACCATGAGGTGGTGAAGAAACTGATGAGATCTCTTGATTCTTCATTCCATACACTGGTTCTAATGATTCAAGAATGAAGCGACTACAAGGCACTAAACCGTGCTGATATTCTTGAGAGACCCAATACTCATGAATTCCAACAAGATGAGAAAAGAGACCTTTATGGGTCAAGCTATGGTAGACCAAGTGCGTTGAAGGCAAAGGTTGTTTCCTCATCTGAAGAAGAAGACTCTGATTGCAGCCTTGGTGACCCTGAAGAACTTTTTGAGGAACTTGCTATGCTCATGAGGAAATTCCAGAAGTTCTTAAGACGAGGCGAGTTCGGAAAATCTTCAAGAAGAGATATGAGGAAATTAGAATCTTCATCTCAGGACTACAAGAAGAGAACCTGCCATAAATGCAAGAAATCTGGTCACTATGTTGTTGATTGTCCTCGCTAGGTGAAGGAATCAAAGAAGAAGAAATACAAGGATGATAGTTCTGATGACTCGAAGAAAAATAAATAATCTTAAAATTCCTCATCCTCAAAGTCCTCATCACACAAGAAGAACAACTTCAGAAAGCCTCTAGCTCCTATCGGCAAGGAAATAGATTCTGAGGAAGAATCTGAAGAATGTGATGAAGAGGAAGGTTCTGAAGAGGAGTCAGAGTTTTGTGTGGCAAGCCTAGCCCTTGCTACCACATTCTCGAGCAAGTCCATCTTCGACCTCGAAGAATATTACAACGTCAACAACAGTGACGACTATGATGACGACTTTTCTCCCACCTATTGCTTCATGGCAAAAGGTTCCAAGGTACCCACCACTCTTCCTCTTCTCACTCTTGTGACTATAAACCTGATGACTATCAAAAAGCTAGTTACTACAAGCTTGCTAATATTGCCACTAAGCAACAAACTTCTATTGAAAAGCTTCAAAAACTACAAGACAAAAGCGATGACCTCTTCAAAGAGGAAATGGATCAGACTCGAATCTTGACTCATGATGTCAAAAGTCTTTAGCATAGGTTTGATAGTCTTCAAGATCGTCATGTCACCCTCTTGGCCGATCATGAGAAGCTTTCTTATGAATTTCTTCAAAGAAAGCAAGATCTTGAGAAGCTAAGGGCATATCATGATGATTTTTTAATTGAACATGATTCTTTGCTTGCTTAGCAGATCAATACTGCTCGGGCAGAATTCATTCCACCATGCTTGAAATGCATCGAACGTGAATCTGCTAATTCTTCACCTGAAACTTCAAATACTTCTATTGTTACAAACTCTTAAACTGTATCGATTGGGGAAACCACAAATGTCACTGACGAAAATGCACGGTTGGAGGAATTGTATCTGACGGGCATTTACAAAGCCTCAAAGGGCATCAAACCCTTTGCGATGTGCTCAAAAAGCATATTCTAAACACAAACCCTAGGAAAGAGGGTATTGCATTTGAGAGGAAATTGAATGTTGATGGGTCCTACTGGAAACCTGAGAAATATCCTAAAACCTCATGGTTGTTGCAAACAGACCTCCTGTTGATCCATCTACTCTATCCGACTTTGCATGTGGAACTTTATATTCCTCTGATGAGTCACTTGACTCAAACTATAAACTGTCCAAATATCAGAATGGTAAAGTATTTACTAGATATGTTGGAACTAACTTCAGGAATGGATCACCCTTGAGGAAAATCTGGGTTCCCAAAAGCAACTTGGAAATTCCTCACGTGAATGTCCTCATGACACCACCAGTGAAGAACAGGAACTTGAGATCAAATTCCTCAAGTGGACCAAAGACTTCACGAGGATCAAATTCCTCATATGGTCAAAACTCTACTCATACTCGCACTAATGCTTCTAATATCTAGGGAAACTACAAGGGGCATGAATATGTGCACTATTCCTCAAATCACTATATTCATAAGTCATCGGAGAATTTCTTTGCTTGTTCATTTGAGTACTCTAACCCCCTCCTGTGAAACAAAGTGCATTAGCTTTAATGCCTCAATTTTCTTATGGTGCTCGCAGTATGATGGAATCTTTGCCACCCCTTCAGATGTGGTGGTGAAGAAATTGAAATAATAACTTCTACACTTCAGATATCCACATGAAAGTCATCATGTGAACAATTTGTCGGAGACCTGAGGAAATGCTTGTTAAGACGCAAGATAATCATGATGAAATGTTGATCATTTCACACGTCCTCATTGTGTCTTAATTCTACTTTATGTGATGAAATTCAAGTCTGATCAATTTGATATCATATTCTTCACTCTAAAGCATATGAGATAGTAAGCAGTACTAATTCATCTGCATGATGACAAACCCAAAACCACTGAGTAGGTTCTTGACAGTGGATGTACAAATCACATGACTCGTGACAAAAGCTTATTGATGAACATCACAGTGACTCCATCACCACTGAAGCATATCACCTATTGTGACAAAGGTGAAAGCAAGGTGTTGGGACTTGGTAAAGTGTCTATTTCTAAGGACCGACACATGGACAAATGCATGCTTGTCGAATCCCTTGGGTTTAGCCTCATGTTAGTCTCAATGCTTTGTGATCTTGATATGATTGTCATCTTTTGCAAATATCGATGCATAGTCATCATGGTATCTGAAAAATCCAAAGTCTTCAGAAGCTTTAGGAGAGGAGACTTGTGCATTGTTGATTTCTCTACAGGTCCACAGCCGGCCATGTGTCTACTTGCAAAAGCCTCACAGGATTGGCTATGGCATTGATGACTTGGTCATGCAGGCATGAGGAATCTGCACACACTCGCAAAGAAGAAGCATATTATTGGCATCGATAGTGTCAAATTCCTCAAGGATCATATCTGAAGGGATTGTGAGTCTCGAAAGATGATCAGATCCAAGCACCCCACGAAGAGTATCATGACCACGAATCGTCCTTTTGAATTGCTTCACATGGACCTCTTTGGACCTACTCATTATGCTACTCCGACCAATGCAGCATCATTTTATGGCTTTGTCATCGTTGACGACTATTCTCATTATACTTGGGTGCACATTGTACTTTACAAAACTGAAGTGCATGAAGTCTTCGAACGATTTTCCTCACAGGCCTCGACAAATTTGGCGTCAAGATCAAGCACATCAGGAGTGACAATGAGATTGAGTTCAAGAACACTAGTCTCGATGACTATCTTGATGAACTTGCTATTACTCATGAGCTTTCTACACCTTATACTCCTCAACAGAATGGCGTCGTGGAGCACAAGAACGGGACTCTGGTTGAAATGGCATGGACTATGCTTGAAGAATATCAGACTCCTCATTGCTTATCGCCTGAGGGAAACAATACTACTTTCCACATCATCAACATGGTATATCTTCACAAAATTTCTCAAGAAGACTTCATACGAACTCCTTAGTGACAAGAAACCCAATGTAAGTTATTTCAAAGTCTTGGGTGCAAGATGCTGGATTAGAGGTCCTCACCACAGTTCAAAGTTTGCACCAAAAGCACATGAGGGTTTTATGCTTGGTTACGGAAAGGACTCGCACACCTACACAGTCTGCAACAACTACCACAACAAGGTTGTTGAAACTGTAGATGTGCGGTTCGATGAAACTAATGGCTCGCAAAGAGAACACCTACCTCCTGTGCTAGATGAAATGCCTCTGAAGGAAGCTATTAAGCTCAAGGCTACTCAAGATATCATTCATACTGAAGAAAATCCACCTGTTGAAGAAGTCATCCCAAATAACGAAGAAATTCGGGCTGGTGCACCTGAGGAAATTTCTCCTGGTCAAATTCCTCAACCCGATCAAAGCCTTCAAACCGCGCATCCTAGGATTGCAAATGAAGTGGAAATTGACAAAATCCTCGATGACATCAATACGCAAGTTCCCCTCACTCGCTCAAAAGCTTCACATTTAATTAACTTTTGTGGGCATTCTTCCTTCGTGTCTACCACAGAACCCTCAAAAGTTGATGAAGCCTTCATGGAACCTACGTGGATTCAAGCCATGCAAGAAGAACTTCATCAATTCAAGCTTAACAACGTATGGAAACTCATCAAGAGGCCTAATCCTCGCAAGCACAATGTCATCGGTACCAAGTGGATCTACCAAAATAAGCAAGACGGAGATCGTTAGATAGTGAGGAACAAGGCACTACCTGTAGCCCAAGGATACACACAGGTTGAAGGAATAGACTTTGATGAAACTTCTGCGCCTCTTGCTACACTTGAAGCTATTCGTATATTGCTTTCTTATGCTAACCATCACAATATCACATTGTATCACATGGATGTCAACAGTGCATTCCTTAATGGTAAGCTTGAGGAAGAAGTATATGTTGCTCAATCCCCAGGTTTTGAAGACCCAAAGCATCCTGACAAAGTTTCCAGACTCAACAAGGCTCTCTATGGACTCAAGCAAGCCCCTCACACGTGGTATGACACATTGAAGGAATTCCTAGTGAAGAAAGACTTCATACCCGATTCACTCGACCCACCTATTTTCACAAAATCCTATAATAATGAACTATCTGTGTGCCAAATATATGTGAACGATGTCATCTTTGGTTGTACTGACAAATGTTACAGTGACGAATTTGCCTACATGATGGGTGAAGAATATCAAATCTCCATGATGAGGGAGCTAAAATTCTTCCTAGGGCTTCAAATTCGTCAACAACGCAACGACATTTAATTTCTCAAGAGAAATACCTCAAGTATGTCATGAAGAAATTCGGCATGCATGAATGCAAAGGCTTCAAAATTCCCATGCCTACCAACAACCACCTCTGCACTGACGAAAATAGTAAAGATTTCGACCAGCGGGTATATCACTCTATGATTGGCTCTTTATTGTACCTATGTGCATCTAGGCCACACATTATGCTTAGTGTTTGCATGTGTTCCCGTTTCCAAGCTACACCGAAGGAATCACACCATAAGGCTGTGAAGCATATTCCTTGATATCTAGCTCACACACCAACGCTTGGATTATAGTACCCCCAAGGGATCAAATCTTCATCTCGTTGGATATTCTGACTCTGACTATGATGGTGACCGTGTGGATTGCAAGTCAATATCACGCACGTGCCATTTCCTCGGATGATCCTTAGTCTGTTGGTCCTCAAAGAAATAGAATTGTGTGTCACTTTCCGCTGCTCAAGCTGGGTACATTGTTGCTGGTTCATACTGTGCTCAACTTCCATGGATGAAACAAACCCTCAAGGACTACGACATCAACATGAAGAATGTGCCACTCTACTGCGACAATGAGAGTGCAATCAATATTGCATACAACTCAGTACAACACTCGAAGACCAATCACATCCAGATTCGCCATCTTCGTGATCATGTACTCAAGGGTAATATTGTCATCGACCACGTGAAGACTGAAGGACGACTAGAAAATATCTTCACAAAGCCCTTGGATGAAAAGATATTTTGCAAATTGCGGTGTGAGATAAATATCTTTGAATCTTTGAATGTTCTATGAAAAGGACACACATCCTAACACTTACAAAAAATTGATGACTTAGATGTGCAAAACACGAAGTAACGTTTTTCTTAAAATGAAGAATAACACTCGAAGTGTGAAGAAATTAATGAATAATTGGATTCTTGGGACCCTGCGACAATTGTACGTGGTGCCTCAAATCATCATTCTTATACGGTTGATCTTACCACCAACCCAAGTTGAAATTCTTCAAAGTAGAGATTTTTGTAGATTCTTCAAATCTTCAAAGTCTTCATATTTTCAAATTCCTCAAGATCGCAAATTCCTCAAAAGTTCAAATTCTTGAAACTTTTCAAAATGTGTTCTTCATTAACTATATACTTATTTATGATCTTTCAAAGTCCTCAACAACATTCACTTATTGCTAAGTGTACATGTTGTGTTTTTCTTCTAAGTGGATGTGATCACACCCATTCCCCCTCTATGCTAAGCTGAACCCAGTCTATCCTCAAACTCTTCATATGCATTCTGTTTGAAACTCATTCAAATTCTTCATTGAATCCTTGCGAAATAAAGAATTTGTGAACAAAGTCCTCCAAATTTATTTCAAAAACATTCCAGCCGTTACCGCTAAAACCACACCCACTACCCATGATTGGATAATCATGATCTGCACGATCTCCACTAAATCCACGCTGAATACGTGAGTGCCACCTGTCAAGAAAAGAGGAAGGGCTAGGGGCAATATGGTCCAAAAATTTATGACCGAACCGTTTTCACGTGGGCTATAAATACCCCGCTCTCACCCCCTCAGTCACTTCATCCTCTCGTTTCCACTTCTCACCGCTCGAAGCCAGACCTAGCGCCGCCACTGGAAATCATCAATGTCGGTGAGGAAAAGCTTCATTGCCTCGACCTCATCATCGAAGTACTCATGACGACCGGGGATCTCCTTCCTCCACTGCCGCCATACATGTCTTCAGCGTCGAGTTAGGGCGCTGAAGATCTGAACCGATGAGCTTCTGTTTCAACATCTACAGTTTATCATGTTCTTCATGTTCTTTAATCAGAGTAATTAAAATCTAATATTACTTCCCCTGTAGATCTTTGTGCTTTCATAAAATCTTCAAAAAGTGTTATTCCTCACCAAAGTCATCCGATGAACACTTCCACATATAGAACACTTGATAAATTTCACTAAGTTACTCAATTCCTCGAGAGATTCCTTAATTGTGTGAATTTTCGGATCTGCACAACTCTGGAACCCAAGACAAGGACACTTCGCGAAATTACTCAAGAATAGTATTGTTCAATTTCCTCAACTTGAGTCATTTTTGAAAATCTTCTGAGAATGCATATGACCTCTTCAAATTCTTTGCACCTATACTCTATTTACAGGTACAAAATGTGTGTTGAAGAATCACTAGTTTCTCAACAACTTAACTCATTTGCAGCATTTCTTGAAGAAAATTTGCATATCTCATTAGATTCCTCAAAAGTTCATATTCCTCAAGTGAAGAAAATGGCTAATGAGAAGAAACAGGAGGGTGGAAAGAAGGCCGATACCAACACTGCTTTTAAGATTCCTGACGACATCTATGACGAATATTGCACCCCTGATGAAGAAGTTTATGGAAAAGAAACAAAAGAAAAGCACAAAACGCGCTTGTAGAAAATTGAGAGGAGATGGTCCAAAGAATGTAGGGAGTACAGGTATGTGACTCCTAAATACATGAAGAAATTTTCCCTGAAGCCTCCATGCAAAAGGCCTCCTCAGATCAATCAACATGTTGCTGATCCCACAAGCCTTGCCACTATTCAAGACTATCCTGAAGAATATGCAAAGCAACAAGCAAAACTGCAGAAAATTGCACACAAGGTTGTGAAGAGATTCAATGAGGAATTTGCTCCTACAGCTCTTGTTGCCTCCTCCTATGCTGTTGAGGCTTCTGGTACTACAGCTGCTCCAAAATGAGCTATTTTGAAGAAGTCTGCTGTCAAGCCAAAGTCCTCACTAGAAAATACTTCACAGCAAATTCCTGAGTCAGCTCCTAAGGTGGCAGCAAAGTCCTCAGTTGCTGCCACAAAGTCCTCACCGCATCTGAAGCTGACTACTAGTCAGAATCAAGTGGGGACTTCAATTCCCTCAGAGACTTCCCCTTCTGTCTGTGCACATACTTCTCAAGTGCTAACGTGAAGAAGAAGATGACTGTTGGGCAAGGAAAAAGACCCAGCACTAGCAAAGTCCTCAATGTTCCTTCTCGACAAGAAGAAGAAGATGATGATGATGACGAAGTACTTGCAGCAATCATAAGGTACAAGCAAGAAAGGGTTGCTTAGGCCAAGGGCACAACCATTCCCCTCATAATGGATCCTAAGGTGATACTTGTTGGGGAACGTTGCATTGGAAACAAAACATTTCCTACGCACACGAAGACCTATCATGGTGATGTACATCTACGAGGGGAGAGTGGATCTACGTACCCTTGTAGATCGCTAAGCGGGAAGCGTTAAGAAACGCGGTCGATGTAGTGGTACAGCTTCATGATTCAAATCACTGTCGTCCCACGATCCGTTCCGATCTAGCGTCGAATGGACGATCCGTTCCGATCTAGTCTCTTTACTCGTTACGTAATACAAGATCCCATGACTTACACTTAGTCACATTGCTTGCAAGGCTTGTGTGTGATGTTGCATTACCTAGTCGGCCCCGAGATACCTCTCCGTCACACGGAGTGACAAATCCCAGTCTTGATCCATACTAACTCAACGGACGCCTTCGGAGATACCTGTAGAGCACCTTTATAGTCACCCAGTTCATTGCGACATTTGATACACACAAGGTATTCCTCCAGTGCCAGTGAGTTATATGATCCCATGGTCATAGGAATAAATACTTGACACTTAGAAAACAATAGCAATAAAATGACACGATCAATATGCTGCGTTCATAGTTTGGGTCTAGTCCATCACATGATTCTCTTAATGATGTGATCCAGTTATCAAGTGACAACACTTGCACATAGTGAGAAAACCTTGACCATCCTTGATCAACTGGCTAGCCAACTAGAGGCTTGCTATGGACATTGTTTTGTCTATGTATCCACACATGTATCTATGTTTTCACTCAATACAATTATATCATGGATAATTAAAGATTATCTTGAAACATGAAATATAATAATAACTATTTATCATTGCCTCTAGTGCATATTTCCAACAATTTCCCACTTGCACTAGAGGCAATAATCTTGTCCTCACATTGCCATGTGATTTACATTGTAATAAATCTAACACCCATACAGTTCTGGTGTTGATCATGTTTTGCCCGTGGAAGAGGTTTAGTCAGCGGGTCTACTACATTCAGATTCGTGTGCACTTTGCAAATATTCACGTCCTCTCCTTTGACGTAGTTGTGGATGAGGTTGAAGTGTCGTTTGATGTGCCTGGTCTTCTTGTGAAACCTTGGTTCCTTTGCTAAAGCAATGGCACCAGTGTTGTCACAGAACAGAGTTATTGGATTTAGTGCGCTCGGCACAACTCCAAGATCCTCATGAACTGCTACATCCAGACACCCTCCTTAGTTGCCTCCGAGGCAGCCATGTACTCCGCTTCACATGTAGAATCTGCTACGACGCTTTGCTTGGAACTACAGCAGCTTACCACACACCCATTAAAAATAAATATGTATCCGGTTTGAGACTTAGAGTCATCCGGATCAGTGTCAAAGCTTGCGTTGATGTAACCCTTTACGACGAGCTCTTCGTCACCTCCATAAACGAGAAACATTTCCTTAGTCCTTTTCAGGTACTTCAGAATATTCTTGACCGCAGTCTAGTGATCCACTCCTGGATTACTTTGAAACCTGTCTGCCATACTTATGGCCAGGCTGACGTCTGGTCTAGTGCACAGCATTGCATACATGATAGAACCTATGGCTGAAGCATACGGGACGGAACTCATTTGTTCTATATCTTCCGCAGTTGCTGGGCACAAAGTCTTACTCAATTTTATACCTTGTAACACTGGCAAGAACCCTTTCTTGGACTATTCCATTTTGAACTTCTTCAAAACTTTATCAAGGTATGTGCTTTGTGAAAGTCCTATCAAGCGTCTCGATCTATCCCTATAGATCTTAATGCCTAGAATGTAAGAAGCTTCTCCTAGGTCCTTCATAGAGAAACTTTTATTCAAGTAATCCTTTACGCTCTCCAAAAACTCCACGTTTTTTCCAATCAGCAATATGTCATCCACATATAATATTAGAAACGCCACAGAGCTCCCACGCACTTTCTTGTAAATACAAGACTCTCCAACCACTTGTATAAACCCAAATGCTTTGATCACCTCATCAAAGCGCTTATTCCAACTCTGAGATGCTTGCACCAGTCCATAAATGGATCGTTGGAGCTTGCATACTTTGTTAGCATTCTTTGGATCGACAAAACCTTCGGGTTGCATCATATACAACTCTTCCTTAAGAAAACCATTAAGGAACGTCGTTTTGACATCCATCTACCAGATTTCATAATCGCAAAATGCACCTATTCCTAACATGATTCGGACGGACTTAAGCATCGCTACAGGTGACAACGTCTCATCGTAGTCAACTCCTTGAACTTGTCAAAAACCCTTTGCCACAGTCGAGCTTTATAAACAGTCACCTTACCGCCTGCGTTCGTATTCTTCTTAAAGATCCATTTGTTCTGAATAGCCTTGCGGCCTTCAGGTAATACTTCCAAAGTCCACACTTTGTTTTCGTACATAGATCCTATCTCGGACTTCATGGCCTCCAGCCATTTTTTGGAATCCGGGCCCACCATTGCTTCTTCATAATTCGCAAGTTCATTGTTGTCTAACAACATGATTGATAAGACATGATTACCATACCACTCAAGAGTAGGACGTGATCTTGTCGACCTGCGAGGTCCGATAGGAACTTGATCCGAAGTTTCATGATCATCATCAACAACTTCCTCCTCAACCGGCGTCGCTTCGACATGGGTTTGCCCTTGTCCTAGGCCACCATCTAGAGGGACTAGAGGTTCGACAACCTCATCAAGTTCTATCTTCCTCCCACTCAATTCTTTTGAGAGAAACTCCTTCTCAAGAAAAGCTCCGTTCTTAGCAACAAACACTTTGCCCTCAGATTTGAGATAGAAGGTGTACCCAACTGTCTCCTTTGGGTAACCTATGAAGACACACTTTTCAGCTTTGGGTTCCAAATTTTCAGGCTGAAGCTTTTTGACATAAGTATCACATCCCCAAACTTTAAGAAATGACAACTTCATCTTTTTCATACCACAATTCGTATGGTGACGTCTCAACGGATTTTGATGGTGCCCTATTTAAAGTGAATGGAGATGTCTCTAATGCATAAGCCCAAAACAATAACGACAAATCGGTAAGAGACAACATAGATCCCACCATTTCTAACAAAGTACGATTACGATGTTCGGACACACCATTATGCTATGGTGTTCGAGGCGGTGTCAATTGTGAAACAATTCCACATTGTCTTAAGTGAGCACCAAACTCGAAACTCAGATACTCACCCCCACGATCAGAACGTAGGAACTTGATCTTCTTGTTATGATGATTTTCAACTTCACTCTGAAATTGCTTGAACTTCTCAAACGTTTCAGACTTGTGCTTCATCAAGTAGATATATCCATACCTACTCAAATCATCAGTGAAGGTGAGAAAATAACGATATCCGCCGCGCGCCTCCACACTCATTAGACCGCACACATCGATATGTATGATTTCCGACAAGTCACTTGCACGCTCCATTGTTCCGGAGAACGGAGTCTTAGTCATCTTGCCCATGAGGCATGGTTCACACGTGTCAAGTGATTCAAAGTCAAGTGACTCCAAAAGTCAACCGGAATGGAGTTTCTTCATGCGCTTTACACCAATATGACCTAAATGGCAGTGCCACAAAAACATGGTGCTATCATTGTTAACTCTATATCTTTTGGTATCAATGTTATGTATATGTGTATCATCGCTATCAAGATTCAATATGAACAATCCTCTCACATTGGGTGCATGACCATAAAAGATATTATTCATAGAAATAGAAGAACCATTATTCTCTGACTTAAACGAGTAACCGTCTCGCAATAAACAAGATCCAGATATAATGTGCATGCTTAACGCATGCACTAAATAACAATTATTTAAGTTCATAACTAATCCTGATGGTAACTGAAGTGAAACTGGCCGACGGTGATTGCATCAACATTGGAACCATTTCCTACGTGCCTCGTCACTTCATCCTTCGCGAGCCTTCGTCTATTCCGCAGTTCCTGCTTCGAGTTGCAAATATGAGCAACAGAACCGGTATCAAATACCCAGGCACTACTACGAGAGTTGGTTAAGTACACATCTATAACATGTATATCAAATATACCTGATTTTTCCTTGGTCGCCTTCTTATCAGCCAAATACTTGGGGCAATTGCGCTTCCAGTGACCCAGTCCCTTGCAATAATAATACTCTGTTTCGGGCTTAGGTCCAGCCTTGGGTTTCTTCGTCGGATTGGCAACAGGCTTGCCGCTCTTGGAGTTACCCTTCTTGCCTTTGCCATTTCTCTTGAAACTAGTGGTCTTATTGACCATCAACACTTGATGCTCTTTTCGGAGTTCTGACTCTGCGACTTTCAGCATTGCGAATAACTCGCCGGGTGACTTGTTCATCCCTTGCATGTTATAGTTCAACACAAAGCTCTTATAGCTAGGTGGCGGTGATTGAAGAATTCTATCAGTGATAGCTTCTTGCGGGAGTTCAATCCCCAGCTCAGCTAGACGTTTTGAGTACCCAGACATTTTGAGCACATGTTCACTGACACACGAATTCTCCTCCATCTTGCAAGCATAGAATTTATCCGAGGTCTCATACCTCTCGATCCGGGAGTTCTTCTGAAAGATAAACTTCAACTCCTGGAACATGTCATATGCTCCATGACACTCAAAGAGACGTTGAAGTCCCAGCTCTAAGCCATACAAGACTGCACATTGAACTACTGAGTAGTCTTCCTTACGTATTAACCAGACGTTCTTAACATCTTGGTCAGCCGTAGCGGGTGGTTCATCTCCTAGCGCAGCATTAAGGACATAATCCTTCTTCCCAGCTTGCGGGAGCAACTTAAGATTACGAGCCCAGTCTACAAAGTTGCTTCCATCATCTTTCAACTTAGCTTTCTCTAGGAACGTATTAAAATTCAGGGTGACTGTTGCGTGAGCCATTGATATACAACACAAATATTGCAAAGTGGACTTAGACTATGTTTAAGATAATTAGAGTTTAACTAATCAAATTACTTGATAAACTCCCACTCAAAAAGTGCATCTCTCTAGTCATTTGAGCGGTTCATGGTCCAAATTCACTAACTCAAGTCCGATCATCACGTGAGTTGAGAATAGTTTCAATGGTAAGCATCTCTACGCTAATCATATCAACTATACGATTCATGCTCGACCTTTCGCTCTCACGTATTCCGAGGCCATGTCTGCACATGCTAGGCTTGTCAAGTTTAACCCGAGTGTTCCGCGTGTGCAACTGTTTTGCACCCGTTGTATGTGAACGTTGAGTCTATCACACCCGATCATCACGTGGTGTCTCGAAACGACGAACTGTCGCAATGGTGCATGGTCGGGGAGAACACAATTTCATCTTGAAATTTTAGTGAGAGATCACCTTATAATGCTACTGTCGTTCTAAGCAAAATAAGGTGCATAAAAGGATTAAGATCACATGCAATTCATAAGTGACATGATATGGCCATCATCTTGTGCTTCTTGATCTCCATCACTTAAGCACCGGCATGATCTTCTTGTCATCGGCACCACACCATGATCTCCATCATCATGATCTCCATCAACGTGTCGCCATCGAGGTTGTCGTGCTATCTATGCTATTACTACGAAAGCTACGACCTAGCAATATAGTAAACGCATGTGCAAACACAAACGTAAGTTTGAAGACAACCCTACGGTTCCTGCTGCTTGCCATAGCATCGACGTGCAAGTCGATATTAACTATTACAACATGATCATCTCATACATCCAATATATCACATCACGTCATTGGCCATATCATATCACAAGCATACATTGCAAAAACAAGTTAGACATCCTCTAATTTGTTGTTGCATGTTTTACGTGGCTGCTATGGGTATCTAGTATGATCGCATCTTACTTACGCAAAAACCACAATGGAGATGTGCAAATTGCTATTTAACCTCTCTCCAAGGACTGCCTCGGTCAAAACCAATTCAACTAAAGTTGAAGAAACCAACACCCTCCAGTCATCTTTATGCAACGAAGTTGCATGTCAGTCGATGAAACAGTCTCTTGTAAGCGTACGAGTTATGTCGGTCCGGGCCGCTTCAATCCAACAATACCGCCGAATCGAGAAAAGACTAAGGAGGGCAGCAAATCAAATATCACCGTCCACAAAACCTTTTGTGTTCTACTCGAGATAACATCTACGCATGAACCTAGCTCATGATGCCACTGTTGGGGAACGTTGCATGGGAAACAAAAAAAATTCCTACGCACACGAAGACCTATCATGGTGATGTCCATCTACGAGGGGAGAGTGGATCTACGTACCCTTGTAGATTGCTAAGAAGGAAGCGTTAAGAAATGTGGTTGATGTAGTGGTACAGCTTCGTGATTCAATCACCGTCGTCCCACGATCCGTTCCGATCTAGCCTCGAACGGACGGCACCTCCGCGTTCAGCACACGTACAGCTCGACAATGATCTCAGCCTTCTTGATTCAGCAAGCAAGACGGAGAAGTGGATGAGTTCTCCGGCAGCATGACGGCGCTCCGGTGGTGGCGATGATCTACTCCTGCATGGCTCCGCCCGAGCTCCGCAGAAATCCGATCTAGAGGTAAAACTATGTGGAATAGGCTTGAGTTGCACGTGGCAAAGTTGTGTCTCAAAAAGCCCTAAACCACCAATATATATAGGAGGAGGGGAGGGGCTAGCCTTGGGGCACAAGGGCCCCAAGGGTGCGCCGGCCGAAGGGGTGGAGGAGGACTCCTCCTCCAATTCGGTTTGGAAAGGAGGAGTCCTCCTCTTCCTTCCCACCTCCCTCTTTCCCTTTTTCTTCTTCTTTCCTTTGGTATTTTTGCTTGTGGCGCCATAGCCCTCTTGGGCTGACTCCACCAGCCCAATAAGGACTTGATGCGCCACCCTAAGGCCATGGGCTCACTCCCGGGTGGGTGGGCCCCTCCCGGTAAACACCCGGAACCCATTCGTCACTCCTTGTAAACTGCCGGAATTGCCCGAAACTTTCTTGTGACCAAATGAAACCATCCTATATATCAATCTTTGTTTCCGGACCATTTCAAAAACCGTCGTGACGTCCGTGATCTCATACGGGACTCCGAACAACATTTGGTAACCACACATATAACTCAACTATACTAAAACATCATTGAACCTTAAGTGTGCAGACCCTGCGGGTTCGAGAACTATGCAGACATGACCCGAGACACCCCTCGGTCAATATCCAATAGCGGGACCTGGATGCCCATATTGGATCCTACATATTCTCCGAGGATCTTATCGGTTGAACCTCAGTGTCAAGGATTCATATAATCCCGTATGTCATTCCCTTTGTCCTTCGGTATGTTACTTGCCCGAGATTCGACCACCGGTATCCGCATACCTATTTCAATCTCGTTACCGGCAAGTCTCTTTACTTGTTCCGTAATACAAGATCCCGTGACTTACACTTAGTCACATTGCTTGCATGGCTTGTGTGTGATGTTGCATTACCGAGTGGGCCCCGAGATACCTCTCCGTCACACGGAGTGATATATCCCAGTCTTGATCCATACTAACTCAACGGACACCTTCGGAGATACCTATAGAGCACCTTTATAGTCACCCATTTACGTTGCGATGTTTCATACACGCAAGGTATTCCTCCAGTGCCTGTGAGTTATATGATCTCATGGTCATAGGAATAAACACTTGACACGCAGAAAACAATAGCAATAAAATGACACGATCAATATGCTACGTTCATAGTCTGGGTCTAGTCCATCACATGATTCTTCTAATGATGTGATCCAGTTATCAAGTGACAACACTTGCACATAGTCAGAAAACCTTGACCATCCTTGATCAACTGGCTAGCCAACTAGAGGCTTGCTAGGGGCATTGTTTTGTCTATGTATGCACACATGTATCTATGTTTTCATTCAATACAATTATACCATGGATAATAAATGATTATCTTGAAACAAGAAATATAATAATAACTATTTGTCATTGCCTCTAGGGCATATTTCCAATAATACTAGACTTCATAGATATGTGGTATGAAAATCCTCAAGCACCTATTGACAATTTGAAGCTTCCACCCGGACCAAGTCATATACTGACTGCCTTCATCAATGAGGAAAAATGGAAGGTTGAGAAAGCCAAACAAGCTAGAAAGGCTCACACTCAGACAAAGAGCCCGCTGAAGAAAATATTCTGACAATGACCCCAGATCAGCTCCTCACATCTCAAACTGAGATCAAGAAGCTCACTGAAGAATACAATCGCTTTCATGCGGACAGGAAGGGCGCAAAAGTTAGATTCGTGAGCACTGCAAACAAAATCATCACTAACGAAAACAAGCAGGCTGCAGCCAAAATGCAACCTCAAATTCCTCGGGCCGCTTACACTGTTGAACTGCGTGACGACTCTGATAGGGATGAATAAATTCTTGCAACTGACGAACCTGCCACGACAGCTAAAGAAATGTCTGTGCGTGAAAGCATTGTTACTGCTAGGACGACTACATCAGCCGTGCGTGAAGAAACTGCTCCAGCTCCCAAATCTTCACAAGTGAAGAAAGTGAAGCTTCCTTCTATAAGAAAAGTGAAGAAAACAAAGCTACTAAAAAGGAATCAGCAAAGAAAAGAAAGGCTTCAACGAGTTCAGAGTCCTCACAAGCAAAACTCTTGAGGACTTCGACAAATTCCTCAACAATACCAATTGATGCCACTCCTATCAACACAACACCCTCCTATGTGATAGTGTCATTTGGTGTCGAACACGTAATCCAAGAAGTGGGTGAAGAAATGGAGGACACTCGATCTTTTGCTTGCACACCAATTAATGAAGAAATTGAAGCTGGTCCAAATCCTTCAATTCCTCGAGCCTCATCTCCTCAGTCGCAGCAGAACACAAATGTAGGAGATGAAGAAAAAGATGAAGATGTGGACATTGGAAACACAACACCTGTGATCAATGACGACTACTAGGAAGAAGCTCATCCCAACTCACCATTGACCACTCCAATTCCTCAAGTTCCTCAGTCCTCTGGAGCTACTGAAGAAATTCATACAGGGTATATGGACAAGAGCACTCTGATGAAGTCCATCCCGGAGACTGAATCAGCTGCATCAGTTGAAGACACTACCAATCAAACAACGACTAAGGAAACTGCTACACCTGAACTTGATGAATCTGCACAACATATTCCTCAAACTGAGAAGAGTGTAGCTGAAGAACATGTTCCTCGGAGTGAAGAAACTTCCTCTGAACCTCATGTTGATAATCCTCAGTCGACAGTGGTCGTGGCGGAAATTCTTCAAACTGAAGATCTTCTAAGACTTGTGGGACGGTTCAAGCCAAATCTTCAACCGAAGACTCTTCAGCCTTACACTCGAACAAGAAGGACAAAATTTGACAAGGCAAACTTCTTCGATGAACATCACTATTACATCAGCGCAAATCCTTTTGACTCTCGAAGGACACGGCGCAACAAATTATCGACCCTTACTCAGATGAACTACTATGGCGTTGTACTCTTCAACAAGGACAATTTTTTCCTCACCGGCAAATTCCTCATACAGATATGGAGAATATTCCTTGCTTTGCTTTAGTTCTTCACATTCTTTTTGATGCTGGACTACTACCATTCTCCACGGACATCTGTGACTGGAATGAGGAAATCATTCTTCAATTATATGCTACCTTGCACATCTCAGGTTATGTCTCACATGTCAACACTTGGGCTCTGGGCTAGATGACTCAAAACACTCATTACAAAGCTCCTGCCACGGAATTACTTCGTGCAGTCCAAGTTCCAATTCCCTTAAAGGGATCTAGATGCATCTATGAAGAAACTGAACTGCGAGATCATATGACGCAAGTCCTGATGAAGACTTTAGCTCCTGGAATGCCGCCAAGAACCACATTCCTCATGAAGGAATTTATTTATGTGCCCAGGACAATTTACCGCATTTTGACCAAAACCCTCTCTCCAATCAAGGGTCATAACTCTGTCGATGAAGAAGTTATGGGAATTATGAAGAATTTTCTATTAAATATCATCCATGGGATTCTAATAAATCTTCATGATTTCTTCATGAGGACTTTGGCCAACACTGCTCTGTCACCTTCTGATCTGAAGCCTTATGCACCGTGGATTATGAAATTCATTAGGGCGAGATCTAGAGTTCCTTAAAAGGCAGATTTTCAGAATCACGTCGGCTAGTTGCCTCCACTTGAAGTCGTCAAGAAATCCTTTAAGATGATTGAAGGCAAAGGAAAATGTGTGATTAATGAACGATCTTGGCCCTTTGATGACCAATTTTGCAAAGATGCGTCCTATTCCACCCATGACGACACTGCTTCTCAAGACTCAGCTGCTAGAGGTAAAGCCCCTCGTGAATATGTACCGTGTCTGATGACTCACCGTGAGCTCCTGGTAAGTCTTGCTCAGAAGGTTGATCGCAACCACTGCAAGATCTAAATGCGACTCGGGATGTTGTGAAGAAACATCACTATTATCTTCATGAGATCTTTGACCACACATGGGCCATTCTGTCTCACCTCAAGACGTGTGAGGAACTCACTGGAATGGAGTTCCCGCAAGATTTTGATTGCTCCTGGCCGCCCAAGAAGTGTTGAAATTGTCAAGTCCAGTTTTTGGCCTTCCTCACTAATTAACTTATTTCAAAAATTAGGACCAATTGAAATTTTTGTGAGTGGTTGTGATGCTTGAAGTGACTATTGCTTGCTTGTTTGCTTGAATGCATGTGATTGCTCCCCATTCATTCTTGCCATCCTCCTAATCACCTCCTCATTCCATGATCTCCTACCTAATGATCATGCCATGTGTTTAGAACAAATATCTATTTTTACCAAATATTATTTTCACCAAAAAGCTTTTCTTTGAATTAAACTTTCAAACCCCTGAGATGAGGTTTGTACTACAAGTCCTCAAATTAGGGAGTTTCTTTTGCACCAATTGTTTTATTTAAAACCATTATCAAGATGACTTCCAAAAACCACCATATTATTATTTTAAAAAGATATTCTATTATTTTATTTAAAAGCCCTTCCGTGAGGCCAGAAATGGTCTCCTATGAAGGAAAGTTATTTTTATTGCCTTCAAAATATTTAAGAAAAAATAGGGAAACTCAGTGTATATATTTATTCCATACTTATGAGTTTCTACACATGGTCAAGTTCAAAATATTGGGCAAACCCCTCCAAAACCATTCCTGCCTATTTCAAGCTTTTGAAATATTTCTATTAGAAATATTCTCAATAAATTCCAGTAAAATTCTAGCATGTCATCTATGATATTTTTGATGATCTTCCTAAGTTTCATTTTAATCCAAGTTTATTTGGCTCCCCTAATCACTCTAAAACCCTATCTGTCCAGAATCAAATTTGAGCAACTCTACATTGTGAAGTGTCTCCAATTGTGCTCACATTTGGTGGGAATGTTAAAATACTCCAATAAGGCATCCACACCAAGTGGTACACCAAGGAGAATAGAAGAACTTGTCCTAAGACCCTCAAACCCTCTCTGTTGATTTCTGACTTTGGTAAACTTTACATTATAAAGTTTCTCCAATTATCATCAAACTTTTTTTGCGTGCCTTAATGCTCAAATAATGCCCCTACACCAAATATTATAAAGTTGATTTTTGAATAAGGTTCTAAGCAGAAACCCATTTCTGCCCATTTCTGGGGGTTTTCAAGTCTACATTGGAAAACTTCTCCAAAAAATCCCAAATTTGGTGTGCAAGCCTATTTCAATCTATTATTTGACCATGCTAAGTTTCATAGCCATTGGAATTCATCTGGTAGCCCAACCACAGATCAAACACCTTGTGTGCACTCACTAATTTGGCTTCTTTTGCCCCTTTCACTTTTACCCTTGAGCTCAAATTTCTACCACAGTCTCCCATAGTCATATTTTACCTCCAGTAACTTCCCCATGTCCACTCGTCAATTATTGGAGAAGGTTCCTTTGTAAGTTTCTCTCATTTTCACCCTTGTAAGCATTGTTTTACCTCTCTTCTCATACTTATGCTTAAGCTATCAATCCCAACTCTTTCTAGAGCATCTGTCCCATGCCAAAGCATCATTTGGAACCAATAGATGGCATACTCATGTGGGAGGAAGGAGCAGCACCTCTTCAAGTTCATTTTTGGCTGAGATATAGCTTTGTACATCAAGTACAAGCTACCCTTCACTTCTTGAGCTCAAACTTGGCAGTGTTCTAGTTCTTGCATAGTTAACACTGTCACACATAATTTCTCCCCAAGGCTCCCCTCCTAAGACCCATTTTTATCAGCTCTAAGTTTATTGTTAGAAACTTTGCAGCAGTCAAAACTAGTTCAAACCAGCTCCACTAGCCACCAAATTCCAGAGTCCCCTTCCAGATAGCATGCCCCACCTCCCAGACAGCTTTGGTTGGTCATTTGAGTCCTGTGGGCACAGGTGGCCGTGGTGACCACCACCCTGACCTGCAAACCGGGTGCTCTGCACCTAGTTTCTCTCCTCCCGACCGTTTCTTGGCGAAGCAAGTTGACCCAGCGTGTCTCAGAGCATACTTTGACCATTCCAAGCCACTCCCAATCACTAGCTACCCTCCAAACTCCCTCTGGGATGTGTGGAATCCATGCACACAGAGCTCCAAGAGCTCCCGGGCTCTCTCTTCTCTCCCCTTCCACTTGAAGCTCTCCCCGAGCCTCTTCTGCACCGGCACCTCTCCCCCTCTTCCTTGGGCTCCTGCTGAGCTCCCCCTTGAGCCCCTTCTCCTCCCAAGCTTCCTCCTCTCCTCCCATGGCCGCCATGGCCAGCTTTGGCCATGACCGTGCCTTGGCTCTCTAGCCCCCTCTCTCCACCCCTAGCTCGTCCAGGAGGACCCCGAGGCCACCACGGAGCCGCCCCACTCCTCCTTTCCCCCTCTCAGCCATCGGGGCGCCCTCCCCACGACTGCCACCGTCGGCCTCCGCCATGGCAGGGAACTCCCTCGCCCGAGGCTCCTCTCGTGGAGTTGGCTCCTCCTGGGGCGCTAGAGGCTTTTCCTCGAGCCCCTGGTGGCCGGAGGGCCACCGAAGAGTGGTTGGAGCCACCGGAGCCGCCCCCTGCATCGGTCGGCCCTTCCTTCTTGCGTGCCCAGATCGGGCGGGAGGAAGGGGAAGGACCCGACAAGCGGGCCCCCCTGTAAGCCTCCCCAGGCCGGGCCCTTGGAGTAAATGGTCGCGCCTAGCCTCTGGGCGTTTCTCTGCCGGGAGGCGTAAACAGCGCTAGGCGCCACCTGCATGGCCTCCGCTGCCAGACCAAGCCTTTGGG
Organism: Hordeum vulgare subsp. vulgare; assembly: GCF_904849725.1. Taxonomy (NCBI): domain Eukaryota; kingdom Viridiplantae; phylum Streptophyta; class Magnoliopsida; order Poales; family Poaceae; genus Hordeum; species Hordeum vulgare. The sequence goes on along the minus strand of NC_058522.1, from coordinate 250,057,562 downwards.
CTAGCCCAGGGACTGTCTAACGCGCAGAGCGCTTGATAGTCAAATCTGGAGGCCCTCCTTTCCTTTTTAATTGTCAATGAACTTCAAAAATCTATATTAAATTCATTCTGACTCCTATTTCCTTGATTCAAATTTCTGGAGGCTCCTAAAAATGAGGCCTATCCAAATAAGTGCTTTGCACATTTTTCCCTACCCACTTTCTGTGGTTGTTTATTTAAAATCCCAATCTGGATATAAAATATCCCACCATTCAAAATTCCTAGCAGATTCAAATAAACTCCAAATGGATTGATTCCAATTCCTAGGGCCTTCTAAAATCCTTCCCCATTTTTAGAATCCTGGTCAACGTTTTTGTGTGGCTTACTTTTGTTGCAATAAATAAATAGCTCCTATTGCTATTTATTCCACACTGTAAAATCTCTAGAATATTCATACCAACTCCAAATCTAGTGAAACCACTTCCTAAAATTTCTAAAATCATTCTCTGTAAATGGGTGCCTCCACTTATTTTTAACAGAATGAATTATGTTGGCTTCTTCAATGATCACCTATTGCTCTTTCCATCCATTCAAAAATCCCCTGATGAGGATTCAGGTATTTTTCTTATGACCACAGAGGTCCAAGAAAAATATGACTTCTATTTTTAGAACACTTCTATTTCTGCTTGATGTGTGGCTTACTATGTTTGTTTTTGACGATAGTTGATGATAGACGAAGTATTCGGAGTTGGAGCGGCAGACCTCGAAGACCCAGAGGACTTATGTGAGCAAGGCAAGCAACCCTTTGACCATGACTGAGCATATGTTGCCTTGCATGTTATTAATAGCAAATATTCCCGTTGCATATGATCATAAGTATCGGTAATCCTCTGATATGATTTTACCGAAGGCTCCCCTGGAGCACATGCATTGAGCTTGACCCTACCCCTTAGGGTCATGCTAGTACCATGTTGACAAGTAAAAATAGTAGTAGCTTTATCATGAGCATGATGTTGTCATAAAACAAGAGTTTATGAAAACCCCGTCGGGTGCCACTAATGCCCGAGGGTGATGATGAGTTGGTGGTCACTTTTGGTGAAGTGATGCACTCGGTGATTTGTGTGAGCAAGGTTTCGGAAATGGGATTAGATTTATGATGTGTCAACCGTCCCAACCTTACCAGTACGACCACGTTACCCCTTATGGGACGGGGCTATGTTAATTACTCTGGTCGGTGCTAACAAAGAGCCACATTACTAGTGGCGGGAGTGATATGTGGTCACTCTCGTGATGGGGTCGTGCCGGGTAGGACGATTATGCCATTTTTATGAGTTCCAGTCACACGGTTGGTCCCCGCATGGTTGGTACTGTCCAGAGTTGGTGCTCGTAAGACGTAGAACATGTGGGCTGGGTACCAATCGAGTGGACCTCTTTGTCTAGTATCGTCAGGGGAAAGGCATTGATCGGGTACTTACCTTGGGTATGTGAAACACCGCGGGTCGTGGATGACACGGAAGTTTCCCGGATCTCGTGGGTCCCGCGTACTACCTCTGCAGAGTGTAAACTATTCAAATAGCCATGTCCACGGTCAAGGACAGTTGGGTAATCCTGCTTAAACTACGTCCTGATATTTTCGCTTAAACCAAGTGTGCGTGAGTGAGTGTGTGCGGTGTTGAGAAAGATGTTGCTATGAAATCAATGATATGACCAAGTTCGGTGACTTGGCATATAGGGTGAACCCTGATGGTTCAGCCCTCGGCAGATATACTGGTATATGTAACATGTTCTTCAAGAGTAATTCTTTATCTTGATGCATATTCATGATCATTCCACCCAGATGAGTTACACTAGAAAATGCATGATATTGTTATCCTTCACTTTCATTGTTCATATCATGGGCTGTTTGCGAGTACATTCAAAGTACTCATTGGCTTGCCACTGGTTATTTCCTTGACCAGGTGTGAAAGACAGGATATGGTGAAGATTAACTCGGTGACTGACGGGGATATAGCCGTAGGGTAGGGTCATAGGTCTGACCAATACGTCCTACCCAAGGGCACCTCATTATTAGTTTAAGGACTACAAGGAAAATTCCTACTGGATCGTGACAACATCTAATCCACTCGGACGACAGTCAACCACTCGGCCGTATGACTCACTCGGTCATGCAAATACCAACGGTCGGCAAGACATCTGTAGTGGGCTGACATTATGGCATCAATGCCCCATCTTGTAACATAAGAGGTGAGGAGGTGGCGCACTCTATATAAGCCACCCCCTCCACATAGCTAGGGACATCTTCTTCTTCTCCTCCTTCGGGCTCGTTCTTTCCCTGGAGCTCTGGCTCTCTCTATACCTTGTAACTCATGTCCATTACAGATAAAACAAAGCCTCTCCGGAGCACGAGACGTAGGGTTGTTATCTCCACTATGAGAGGCCTGAACTCGCTAAAACCACCGTGTCACCCATGTGCATCTTGATAGATCATGCTCCGTTATCCTACCCTCTTTCTATTGTCGGAATCGTTACCACGACATTTGGCACCCACCGTGGGGCCTGGCGTCTATCGAGCCATGATGCATATGGTTATTCCTTCAACCACCGGCGTCGTCCGCCTCATGGTTGTCATGCGCGGCCACCGGCGTCCTTCACCTTATGGTCGTCGTGCGCAGCCACCGACGTCCGCTGCCTCATCGTTGTTGTGCGCGGCCACCGGCGTCCTCCGCCTCGGTCATCGTGTGCGGCCACCGGCATCGTCCCGATCATGCTCGTCACGCGCGGCCACCAGCGTCCTCCGCCTCATCGTCATCACACGCGACCGTCAGCGTCGTCCGCTTCATTGTTGTCACCTTCGGCTTCATCTGCAAAGCCTTCGCCGAAGGCTCACACACGTACGGCTGCTAAAGCTCGTCCAGGTCCCTCAGGAGACAGTGCATGCCGACTGGCTGTCCGCGCTCGGCCTCGCTTCGCGGGCGTCGAAGCGCCGCTCCGACCGGCGGGCAGCTCCAGTTCGCCGAGCAGTGAAACGCGGCTACCAGTGCTCGCGTTGGCCTCGCCATTGGCTGCGCCGTCCTGCATGTGGGCTATGGCCAGCCGCTCGTCCACCTCGTCGGCACCACTCAGCTGCCGACTGATTCCGGACAGACCAGTCCTCTCTTCTGCGACAGAGATCTCAGGACTCCAACCTGTTTCTTCAACTCCCTTCGCATGCATTCAGTAACTTCCATGTTTTAATTTCGAATTACATGCATGGCTAGACCGACCGTTTCCACTAACGCCTCTCGCATGCCTTCATTCAAGACGTGAGGCAACTCCTTCAATGCCCTAGACGTGGGAGCCACTACTTGATTACGTGCATGCAGGTAACGCGCGCAAGAAAAATAACCAGAGAGATGTGGTGATCTCCAACGTTCAGATCAATGGGAAGGGGAAGAATCTGGGCTAACCGTTTCACTGAGGGACGTGGGACATGCTTTTGAAGGAGTCAGCGCAAAAGCCAGGAAGGGCCACGCCTCCACGCGGGCAACGTTTTCTTTCCCGGTCGCTGGCTGCTTGACATGGCCATTTTTTCCTCTAACCATGCAAGGATGGGCTGACCGTTTCGGCAAGAAATTATTTCAGATGAATTTTGCACACAGATGACCAACATGCAGTGATTCGGTTGTCCTACATGTTGTCGCTCGGTCGGATGCTCGTCATCACTCAGCCGCTCTGCGCACTGTCGCTCGGTCGAACACGCATCGTCCGCACTCGACCGCCCCACGCGTCGTCACTACGTCGGACGCGTCGTCATCACTCGGCCTCCCTGCATGCCGTCACGCAGTCGGACGTGTCGTGAGCACTCGGTCACCCCGCGGGCCGTCAGTGGGTCTGACCCCTCCTCGACATACATCACTTGGTCGCCCCGCGCGTTGCCACTCAGCTAGACGCGTCTTCATCACTTGACCGCCCAACACGTCGCCACGCAGATGGACGTGTCTACTTCGCTCGACCGCCCCGCGCATCGTCAGGCAGCTAAGTCATTTTTTCACAGAGTGCATTCTATTAAATAATCATTACCGAGTGTCGAGGAAGTCGCACATGACGTTCATTCCGAGGCCATGCCACTGAGTGTACCTCTGCACTCGGTTGTTTATTTTTATGTGGGAACACTTCACTTCCGCTTCGTTTGGGTCCAGTACTCAAACGAGTTCAGCCGATCCTTCACTCTTTTAGACTCTTGCTGGTTCCGAACCAGCAATCACGTGGCACACCCAGCGGGTGTCTATGGGTGCAATTTCAACGAACTATTTCAGAAAAGATCATATTACTTTGATAATTTTTTATGCTGGCTTGTGCTATTTTTCATACACAGGTTACTCGACGCATCCGTGCGCCATCCTCGTCGCTGCTCAGGCTTAGTCACCGCAACGATCATTCATGCGTTTTCACGTGTTCGGAAGCCCCTTCAATGACGTAGTGGACACGGCCGCCCCGCGGGCCGTCAGTGGGTCGGACGCCTCCTCGACATACATCACTTGGCCGCCCCGCGTGTTGCCACTCAGCCAGAATCGTCTACCTCACTCGGATGCCATGCGCATCGCCACTCCGTGTGGCACGTCTTCATCATTCGGCTGCCCCGCGCGCCACCGCTCAGCTTAGCTGTGATTCTGTATCGCCTAAGTTAAAACAACTCCGAGTGCGGACATGCTCCACACTCGGGAACTTAGCTGCGACTCTGTATCGCCTAAGTTAAAAACAACTCTGACTGCGGACATGCTCCACACTCGGGAACTTAGCTGCGACTCCGTATCGCCTAAGTTCAAAACAACTCCGAGTGCAGACATGCTCCACACTCGGGGGCTTAGCTGCGACTCTGTATCGCCTAAGTTAAAAACAACTCCGAGTGCGGACATGCTCCACACTCGGGGGCTTAGCTGCGACTCTGTATAGCCTAAGTTAAAAACAACTCCGAGTGCGGACATGCTCCACACTCGGGAACTTAGCTGCGACTCTGTGTCGCCTAAGTTAAGAACAACTCCGAGTGCAGACATGATCCACACTCGGGGACTCAGCTGCGACTCCGTATCGCCTAAGTTAAAAACAACGCCGAGTGCGGACATGCTACACACTCGGGGGCTTAGCTGCGACTCTGTATCACCTAAGTTAAAAACAACTCCGAGTGCGGACATGCTCCACACTCGGGAACTTAGCTGCGACTCCGTATCGCCTAAGTTAAAAACAACTCCGAGTGCGGACATGCTCCACACTCGGGGACTCAGCTGCGACTCTGTATCGCTTAAGTTAAAAACAACTCCGAGTGCGGACATGCTCCACACTCGGGGGCTTAGCTGCGACTCCGTATCGCCTAAGTTAAAAACAACTCCGAGTGCGGACATGCTCCACACTTGGGAACTTAGTTGCGACTCTGTATCGCCTAAGTTAAAACAACTCCGAGTGCGGACATGCTCCACACTCGGGGGCTTAGCTACGACTCCGTATCGCCTAAGTTAAAAACAACTCCGAGTGCGGACATGCTCCGCACTCGGAGGCTTAGCTGCGACTCTGTATCGCCTAAGTTAAAAACAACTCCGAGTGCGGACATGCTCCACACTCGGGGGCTTAGCTGCGACTCTGTATCGCCTAAGTTAAAAACAACTCCGAGTGCGGACATGCTCCATACTTGGGGGCTTAGCTGCGACTCCGTATCGCCTAAATTAAAAACAACTCCGAGTGCGGACATGCTCCACACTCGGGGGATTAGCTGCGACTCCGTATCGCCTAAGTTAAAAACAACTCCGGGTGCGGAGATGCTCCACACTCCGGAACTTAGCTACGACTCCATATCGCCTAAGTTAAAAACAACTTCGAGTGCGGACATGCTCCACACTCGGGGACTTAGCTGCGACTCCGTATCGCCTAAGTTAAAAACAACTCCGAGTGCGGACATGCTCCACACTTGAGGACTTAGTTGCGACCCCGTATCGCCTAAGTTAAGAACAACTCTGAATGCGGACATGCTCCGCACTCGGAGGCTTAGCTGCGACTCTGTATCGCCTAAGTTAAAACAACTCCGAGTACGGACACGCTCCACACTCGAGGGCTTAGCTGCGGCTCCATATCGCCTAAGTTAAAAACTACTCCGAGTACAGACACGCTCCACACTCGGGAACTTAGCTGCAACCCCGTATCGCCTAAGTTAAAAACAACTCTTAGAGACTTGACTTTGATCTAGAAATCATATAATGCAGATACAACAAACATTCAACATGACGAGCATTGGATAACTTAAACCCTCTGCCGGACTCATCTAGTGCGACAGAGGCTCGGGGACTACACCCAGTGGGTGCACTTAGCGTGCCCCCACTTGAAGATAAATACAAAAAAGAAACATTCTGCTTGGTCAGGTCCACCAACAACATCCAAGTTCAACAGATTCAACAGATTCCAACCGACTACCAGCAGTCAGTCAGAGTCTCAAGATCCTGTTGGTCACTCGGATCTACTTCAATTCTTAAGTTCACTCGGACGTACTACTCAGAGGAATCGATCAGGGCGAATGATGAAGACTTCAATCAACACATAATTTTGCAAGGCCCTGAAGCGCGTTCAAGTTCGGTCTGCTGCTACAAGATTTACATCGACACCTTCACCACTCGGACCCTGATCCATTCGGGGGCTAATGACGGGGATATAGCCCTAGGGTAGGGTCATAGGTCTGACCAATACGTCCTACCCAAGGGCACCTCATTATTAGTTTAAGGACTACAAGGGAAATTCCTTCTGGATCGTGACAACATCTAATCCACTCGGATGACAGTCAAGCACTCGGCCATATGACTCACCCGGTCATGCAAATACCAACAGTCGGCAAGACATCTGTAGTGGGCTGACATTATGGCATCAATGCCCCATCTTGTAACATAAGAGGTGAGGAGGTGGCGCACTCTATATAAGCCACCCCCCTCCACATAGCTAGGGACATCTTCTTCTTCTCCTCCTTCGGGCTCGTTCTTTCCCTGGAGCTCTGGCTCTCTCTATACCATGTAACTCATGTCCATGACAGATAAAACAAAGCCTCTTCGGAGCACGAGACGTAGGGTTGTTATCTCCACTGTGAGAGGCATGAACTCGCTAAAACCATCGTGTCACCCATGTGCATCTTGATAGATCATGCTCCGTTATCCTACCCTCTTTCTATTGTCGGAATCGTTACCACGATAGTGATGTTCTTGCGAGCTAAGATGCTTCCCAGTCAGAATGCCTGTAGGTTAAGGCTGATGGCATGGGTTCACGCTTTCGACCAATAATTCCGCTATTGGTCTAGTTTGGTGCTTTGGTCTTTAAGGCCCTATATATGTAAGACTCGAGCGAAGTGGTCATTTATTGTATCATACGGTATGTATGGATGTAAGACTCTTTTATTCGGTATCTGTATTCGGTGAGCATTGATCTCTGGGATCACTGAGCACGGCGATTCTCGACTAGTAAGTCGGGGTCCCCACAAAAATATACCCTGGAGGCAATAATAAGTTAGTTATTATTATATTTTCTTGTTCATGATGATCTTTTATTGTCCGTGTTGTAATTGTATTGATTGGAAACTCAGATACATGTGTGGATACATAGACAAACACAATGTCCCTAGTGAGCTCTAATGGACTAGCTCGTTGATCAAAAGATGGTCGAGGTTTCTTAACCATAGACATGAGTTTTCATTTGATAACGGGATCACATCATTAGGAGAATGATGTTCTGGACAAGACCCAAACTATGAACGTAGCATATGATCATGTCAGTTTATTGCTACTGTTTTCTGCATGTCAAGTATCTGCTCCTATGACCATGAGATCGTGCAACTCCCGGACACCGGGGGAATGCCTTATGTGTATCAAACATCACAACATAACTGGGTGACTATAAAGGTGCTCTACAGGTATCTCCGAGGGTGTCTGTTGGGTTGGCGTGAATCAAGACTAAGATTTGTCAATCTATGTGACAGAGAGGATCTTAGGCCCACTTGGTAATACAACATCACCACAAGCTTGCAAACAATGTGACTAAAGAGTTAGCCACGGGATCTGGTATTACGTAACGATTAAAGAGACTTGCCGATAATGAGATTGAACTAGGTATGGAGATGTCGACGATCGAATCTTGGGCAACTAAAATACCGATAGACAAAGGGAATTGTATATGAGATTCATTGAATCCTTGACATCGTGGTTCAAATAATAAAGATCCTCATATAATATGTAGGACCAAAATATGGACATCCAAGTGTCGCTATTGCTTATTGGCCAGAGAGTGTCTCGGTCATGTCTGCATAGTTCTCGAACCCGCAGGATGTGCACACTTAAGGTTCGGTGGTGATATGGTATTAGTGAATTATGTGTGATGGTAACCGAATGTTGTTTGGTGTCCTGGATGAGATCTTGGACATCACGAGGAGCTTCGGAATGGTCCATAGGTAAAGATTTATATATGGGAAGTCATATTTTGGCTACCAGAAAAGTTTCGGGTTTTTCCGGTATTGTATCGGGAAGCTTCTAGAAGGTTCCAGAAACTTTCGGAGGAGTCCGGAAATTCACCAATGGTTCTACCATGTCCCAAGTGTTTGCATGGGCTAAGGGGGGACATCATGGCCTTATTGGGCCAAGTACACAAGTCCTTCAAGGCCCATGCAGTTGGGACACGTGGAAAGTCCACCTTTGTATGGAAGGGAAGGAGGGGACTAGGATTCCACCTCCCCCCCCCCTTGGCTACGCCCTAGGGCTTGGAGGGGCTGTTCTCCACACCCCTCCAGCTATATATAGAGGGGAGGGGCGCCCCAAGAGTACACACGAAGCCCTCGGCACCCCTCTCTCTCCCTAGATCGTTTTGTCCTTCGTCCGCGGTTTCGGTGGTGCTAGGCGTAGCCCTACGGGATAACACCAACAACACCGCCACCATGTTGTCATGTTGCCAGAGAACTCATCTAATACTCCACCCTCGCTCGCTGGATCGAGGAGGCAGAGACGTCATCGAGATGTACGTGTGCTGAACACGGAGGTGTCGTCCGTTCAGCGCTCGATCGGGAGTTCATGGGACGGATCATGATTGGATCGTGAAGACGTACCACTACATCAACCACGTTCTTTAACGCTTCCGCTTAGCAATCTACAAGGGTATGTAGATACAATCTTTCCTCTTGTAGATGTGCATCTCATAGATTGATCTTGGTGAGCGTAGGATTTTTTTTGTTTCCCATATGACATTCCCCAACAGTGGCATCATGAGCTAGGTCCATGCGTAGATGACATCACGAGTAGAACACAAAGGAGTTTGTGGGTGTTGATATTCAGATTGCTTCCCTCCTTAGTCTTTGCTTGATTCACCGGTATTGTCGGATGAAGCGGCCCGGACCAACTTTACTCGTCCACATACGAGAGACCAGTTCCATCGACTGACATGCAACTTATTGCATAAAGATGGCCGGCGGGTGTCTGTCTCTCCCACTTTAGTTGAATCGGATTCCATAGAGGCGGTCCTTGTGTAAATTTAAATAGCAACTTTCATATCACTTTTGCGGTTTTGCATAGGTAAGAAGCGTTCTTGCAACATACCCATAGCAGCCACGCAAAATATGCAACAACAAATTAGAGGACGTCTAACTTGTTTTTGCAGGGTATATTATGATTTTATATGGCCAAAGACCTGATGACATATATTTGATGTATGATATTATCATGTTGTAATAGTTAATATCTACTTGCATGTCAATGCTACGGCAACTGGCAGGAGCCATAGGGTTGTCTTTAATTATTGTATGACATGCGTGTCAATCATTAAGCGCTATGTAATGCTTTACTTTATCGCTAAAAGGTAGCAATAGAAGTATAAGCATGGTTGGCGCGATAACCTTGATGGCAACATGATGATGCAAATCATGATGATGGAGATCATGGTGTTGTGCCGGTGATGATGCAGATCATGCCGGTGCTTTGAAGATGGAGATCAAAAAGCACAAGTTCATGGCCATATCATGTCACTTATGATTTGCATGTGATGTTAATCCTTTTTATGCACCTTGTTTTGCATAGGACGATGGTAGCATTATAAGGTGATCCCTCACTAAAATTTCAAGATAAAATTGTGTTCTCCCCGAGTGTGCACCATTGCAAAAGTTCGTAGTTTTGAGACACCAAGTGATGATCGGGTGTGACAAACTCTACGTTCACATACAACGGGTGCAAGACAGTTTTGCACATGCGGAATACTCGGGTTAAACTTGATGATCCTAGCATATACATACATGGCCTCAGAACACAGGAGATCGAAAGGTCGAACACGAGTCATATAGTAGATATGATCAACATAGAGATGTTCACCATTGAAACCACCTCATCTCCAGTGATGACCGAACATGGGTTGGTGGATATGGATCATGTCACACTCGAACAACCTGAGTGATGTTGAGTTGAGTGAGATTTCTGAAGTAATATGATTAATTGAACTCATTATCATGAACATAGTCAAAATGTCTTCACAAATTATGTTGTAGATCAATAGCTTGCGTTGTAGCTCCCTATATTTTGACGCGTTCAGAGAGAAAACTAAGTTGAAAGATGATAGTAGCAATTATGTGAACTAGGTCTGTAAACTGAGGATTCTCCTCATTGTTGCAAAGAAGGCTTATGTTCTTAATGCACCACTCGGTGTGATACCCCTCCCCCCCAAGCATCGGCTGTGGATGTTGCAAACATCCGACACACACGTTTTGATGAATACATGATAGTTCAGTGTGTCATACTTTACGGCTTAGAACTGAGGCTCCAAAGCATTTTGTACATCACGGAACATATGAGATGTTCCAAGAACTGGAATTAAGATTTCATGTTCGTGCCCATGCTGAGAAGTATGAGACCTTCGATGAATTCTTTGCCTACAAGATGAACGGGAATACCTCAATCGGTGAGCATGTTCTCAGATTGTATGGGTACACCAATCGCTTGAATCAAGTGGGAGTTGATCTTCCAGATAATATAGTGATTGAAATAGTTCTCCAAAGTCACTTCCATCAAGCTACTGGAGCTTCATGATGAACTATAAACATAACAAGGATGGAGATGATGATTCCTGAGCTATTCGTGATGTTTGACACCGCGAAGGTAGACATCAAGAAGGAGCATCAAGTGTTGATGGTTAGTGAAACCACTAGTTTCAAGAAGGGTAAGGACAAGAAGGGAAACTTCGGGAATGACAAGTTAGGTGTTGCTCCAATTAAGAAACCCAAGGTTGAACCCAAAACCGAGACTAAGTGCTTCTGTAATGAGGGGAATGGTCACCGAAGCGGGATTACCCTTGATACTTGGTAGATAAGAAGGATGGCAACATCAACAGAAGTATATTAGATATACATGTTATTGATGTGTACATTACTAGTAATCCTAGTAGCACCTGGATATTACATACCGGTTAAGTTGCTAAATGTTGGTAACTCGAAAGGAAAGCTACGGAATAAACGGAGACTAGCTTAAGGCGAGGTGACGATGTGCATTGAAAGTGTTTCCAAGGTTGATGTGATCACCATCGCACACTCTCTCTACCTTCGAGATTAGTGTTGAACCTAAATAAATGTTATTTGGTGTTTCCGTTGAGAATGAACATGATTATATCATGTTTATTGAAATACAGTTATTCATTTAAGTAAGAGAATAATGGTTATTTTGTTGACGTGAATAATACCTTCAATGGTCATGCATCCAATGTGAATGGTTTATTGAATCTCGATCGTAGTGATACACACATTCATAGTATGTATGCCAAAAGACACAAAGTTAGTAGTGATAATACCACTTACTTGTGGCACTGTCGCTTAGGTCATATTGGTATAAAACGCATGACGAAGCTCCATACTGATGGATCTTTGCACTCACCCAATTTTGAATCGTTTGAGACATGTGAACCATACCTATTGGTGTAAACGCGTGAAGAAACGCCATGCAGATGGATATTTTGGACTCACTTGATTTCTAATCACTTGAACATGCAAACCATGCCATATGGGCAAGATGATTGAAGGCCCCGTTTTCCAGTGAGAAGGAACGAGGAAGTGACTTGTTGGAAATAATGCATTTTGATGTATGCAGTCCAATGAGTGCTGAAGCACATAGTGGATATCGTTATATTCTTACTTCACACATGATTTGAGTAGATACAGGTGTATTTACTTGATGAATCATGAGTATGAAATATTGAAAAGTTCAAGCAATTTTAGAGTGAAGTTGAAGATCGTTGTGACAAGAGGATGAAATGACTACGATGAGATCGTAGAGGTGAATATCTGAGTTGCGAATTTGGTATACATTTAAGACAACGTGGAAATTGTTTCACAACTCATGCCACCTAGAACACCATAGTGTGATGGTGTGTCCGAACGTCGTAGCCGCGCCCTATTGGATATGGTGCATACTATGATGTCTCTTATCGAATTACCACTATCGTTTTGGGGTTATGCATTAGAGACAACCACATTCACTTAAAAAAGGGCACCATATAATTCTGTTGAGATGATACTGTATGAAATATGGTTGGACAAGAAACCTAAGTTGTCGTTTCTTAAAGTTTGGGGCTACGATGCATATGTCGAAAGGCTTCAACCTGATAAGCTTGAACCGAAAGCGGATAAATTCATCTTCATAGGATAACCAAAATAGTTGGGTATACCTCCTATCTCAGATCCGAAAGCAAAGTGTTTGTTGCCAAAAACGAGTCCTTTCTCAAGAAGGAGTTTCTCTCGAAAGAATTGAGTGGGAGGATGGTGGAACTTGATGAGATTTTTTGAACCGTCACTTCAACCACAGAGTACAAGGAGGCATGAAGTTGTTCTTGTGGCGCCTACACCAGTTGAAGTGGAAGCTGATGATGGTGATCATGAAGCTTCAGATCAAGCTACTACCAAACCTCGTAGATCGACAAGGACACGTACTACTCCAGAGTGGTATGGTAATCCTGTCTTGGAGGTCATGTTGTTGGACAACAATGAACCTACGAGCTATGGAGAAGCGTTGGTGGGCTCAGATTCCAACAAATGGCTAGAGGCCATGAAACCCGAGATAGGATTCATGTATGAAAACAAAGTGGGAACCTTGGAAGAACTACTTTATGGTCGTAAGGCCATTAACTACAAATGAATTTTAAAAGGAAGACAGACGGTGATGGTAAATGTCACCATTTAGAAAGCTCGATTTGTTGCAAGGAGGTTTCCGACAAGTTCAAGGAGTTGACTACGATGATACTTTCTCACCCGTAGCGATGCTAAAGTGTGTTGGAATTATGTAGCACTTGTTGCATTTCTCTATTATGAAATCGGTAGATCGATGTCAAAACATTGTTTCCATAATGGTTTCCTTGAAAAAGGTTGTATGTGATACAACCATAAGGTTTTGTCGATCCTAAGGATGGTAAAAGGCATGCAAGCTCCAGTGATCCATTTATGGACTGGTGCAAGCATCTCGGAGTTGGAATAAGTACTTCGATGTGTGATCAAAGCTTTTGGGTTTATACAAAGTTTATGAGAAACTTGTATTTCTAATAAAATGAGTGGGAGCACTATAGAATTTCTGATAAGTATATGTGGTTGACATATTGTTGATCAGAAATGATGTAGGATTTCTAGAAAGCATGTAGGGTTGTTTGAAAGGAGTTTTTCAAAGGAAAACCTAGATTAAGCTACTTGAACATTGGGCATCATGATCTATACAGATAGATCAAGATGCTTGATAAAAGTTTTAGTGAATACTGTTGGAAATATGCCCTAGAGGCAATGATAAATAGTTATTATTATATTTCCTGTTTAAAGATAATCATTTATTATCCATGCTATCATTGTATTGAATGAAAACATATACATGTGTGGATACATAGATAAAACAATGTCCCTAGCAAGCCTCTAGTTGGCTAGCCACTTGATCAAGGATAGTCAAGGTTGTCTAACTATGTGCAAAGTGTTGTTGCTTGATAACTAGATCACATCATTAGGAGAATCATGTGATGGACTAGACCCAAACTATGAACGTAGCATATTGATCGTGTCGTTTTATTGCTATAGTTTTCTGAGTGTCAAGTATTTGTTCCTATGACCATGAGATCATATAACTCACTCGCACCGGAGGAATACCTTGTGTGCATCAAAGGCTACAACATAACTGGGTGACTATAAAGGTGCTCTACAGGTATCTCTGAAGGTGTCCGTTGAGTTAGTATGGATCAAGACTGGGATTTGTCACTCCGTGTGATAGAGAGGTATCTCGGGGGCCCACTCGGTAATACAACATCACACACAAGCCTTGCAAGCAATGTGACTAAGTGTAAGTCACACGATCTTGTATTACGAACGAGTAAAGAGACTTGCCGGTAACAAGATTGAAATAGGTATGCGGATACCGACGATCGAATCTCGGGCAAGTAACATACTGAAGGACAAAGGGAATGACATACGGGATTATATGAATCTTGACACTAAGGTTCAACCGATAAGATCTTCGGAGAATATATAGGATCCAATATGGGCATTGCTAACGGCAGTCCCCGGCCACGGCACCAGAAGAATGTTGTTGACATGTCCCTGGCTTGATGCCTTCGCGACAACAGAGCCAGAACTGCTCCCAGTTGCTCAACAATTAGCACTTGCCTTGCAATGGCCCACCAGCGCGTGGGTACGCGGCAATTTTCGAGGGTAGAGTATTCAACACAAATTTTTTGGTTCGCCAGGCAGGAAGTGAGAGGATACTCTCGAGTATTAGCAGCTGAATGTGTCAGATTCAACCGCACCTGAAAGATTAGTATCTGCAAGCAAAGTATCAGCAGCAAAGTAGTATGATAACAACGGTGTCAGAAACGATCTGTTGACCGCAGACTATTCCTAACTGTTGTATCAATGGCACCAGAAGTTGCCCGTGGACGGGAAATATTCTTCCCCGTCAACGTCATGCGAACAAGTATTGTAGCAGGTAGCAGCAGTGTAACGAGTAACAGCAGTAGCAAGGAACAGCAGTAGTGACAGCAATAGCAAGTCGCAACAGTAGCAAGTAACAGCAGTAGCAAGTATCAATAGCAGCAACAGTAGTAATAGCAGTAGCAGCAGAGCAAGTAACAGCAGCAGTGGGACAAACTCGTAGGCAATGGGTCGGTGATTCGTTTGGATGACATTCATCATGCAACAGTTATAACACGGAGAGATATGTGGCTAGCTCCCGTTCGTCAATGTGATGTAGGCATGCATTCCGTGTGTAGTCATACGTGCTTAGGAAAAAGAACTTGCATGACATCTATTGTCCATCCCTCCCGTGGCAGCGGGGTCCAAAAGGATACTACGGGATATTAAGGTTCTCCTTTTAATAAAGAACCGAACCAACGCATTAGCACTTGGTGAACACATGAACTCCTCAAATGGTCATCACCGGGAGTGGTTCTGGTTATTGTCACTCCGGGGTTGTCGGGTCATAACACATAGTAGGTAACTACAACTTGCAAGATCGGATCTAAAACACACATATATTGGTGACAACATAATAATTTCAGATCTGAAATCATGGCACTCGGGCCCTAGTGACAAGCATTAAGCATGGCAAAATAGTAGCAACATCAATCTCAGAACATAGTGGATACTAGGGATCAATCCCCGTCAAAACTAACTCGATTACCTGATAGATCTCATCCTACTCATCACCGCCCAGCGAGCCTACGAATAGATTACTCACGAACGATGAAGAGCTTCATGGAATTGGAGAGGGAAGAAGGTTGATGATGACGATGGCGACGATTTCCCCTCTCCGGAGCCCAAAACGGACTCCAGATCTGGCCTCCAGATGAAAACATGATGTGGCGGCGCCTCCGTATCGCAAACGCGATGAAATCTTCTCTCCTGATTTTTTTTCTAGGCGAAGGTGAATTTATAGAGCTGAGTTTGGGAGCGGCAGAGCCACGTGGGCCCCACAAGCTTGGTTGCCGCGGCCAGGGGGCCGCGGCAACAGGGCTTGTGGCCCATTGGCCCATCCCCTATGGTGGATCTTTGCGCGGGTATTTTTCATATTTTCTAGAAAAAATTTCCATAAATTTTCAGGACGTTCCGAGAACTTCCATTTCTGCACAAAAACAACACCATGGCAATTCTACTGAAAACAACGTTAGTCCGGGTTAGTTCCATTCAAATCATGCAAATTAGAGTCCAAAACAAGGGCAAAAGAGTTTGGAAAAGTAGATACGATGGAGACGTATCAACTTCCCCAAGCTTAAAACCTTGCTTGTCCTCAAGCAACTCAGTTGACAAACTGAAAGAGAAAGAAAAACTTTGACAAACTCGGTTTGATCTTGTTGTTGCAACTATGTCTAACTCGTAACCAGAATTTCAGCAAGATCACAAGTTAACCACATAAGCAAGTGACACAAAGGTCTCACGGTAAACTAATATCAATGGCATAATCAGATAGCAAGCAAATAATAATGAGTTTCAGATACCAACAATTTAATCAAAACAAGCATGAAGCAATATGAACAGGTGGTATCTCGCTAGCTCTTTCTGAGACCGCAAAACATAAATGCAGAGCACTTTCAAGGATCAAGGGCTGACTAAACATTGTAATTCATAGCAACGAAGATCCAGTCATAGTCATACTCAATAACAATCAAAAGCAAAGCATAAAAATGATATAGGTGCTCTCTAATTGGTGCTTATACAAGAAGAGGATGACTCAACAGGAAAATAAATAGACAGGCCCTTCGCAGAGGGAAGCATTGATTTGCAGAGGTGCCAGAGCTCAAGCTTTGAAAACAGAGATAATAATTTTCGGTGGCATGCTTTCATTGTCAACGCAATGACGAAGAGTTCTCAATATCTTCCACGCTACTCATGCTATAGGCGGTTCCCAAACAGAAAAGTAAAGTTTTAACTCCCCCACCACCAATCAATCACAGTCCACTGCTAGCCGAATCCTCGGGTACCGTCCATACTAACATCAATCCGGAGGGAGTCTTGTTTTACAGTTATGTTTTCGATTTAAGCGTGGAACTGGCATTCCAATTACCGGCCCCTTTCTCGTGAATGACAGTGAATAAACACATGTCGAGGATAACACGCCTAACATCGAAGATACCAATACCCCCTGTCACCACATGAGCGGTTCGGGCATGCAAAATAGATTATTTCTTGAAGGTTTAGAGAATGGCACATGCAAATTTACTTGGAACGACAGGTAAATACCGCAAATAGGTAGGTATGGTGGACTCTCATGGAAAAAGTTTTGGGTTTATGGAAGTGGATGCACAAGCAGTATTCCGCTTAGTACAAGTGAAGGCTAGCAAAAGACTGGGAAGCGACCAAATAGAGAGCGACAACAGTCATCAAGATGCAATGAGTTTGACTAACATGGAGTGCAAGCATGAACAGGATATAAATCACCATGAACACGAACATCATAGAGGCTATGTTGATTTTGTTTCAACTACTTGCATGAACATGCGCCAAGTCAAGCCACTTGAATCATTCAAAGGAGAATACCATCCTATCATACTACATCATAGTCATCTCAAAATCTATGTTGGCATTCAAGACAAACCATTATAAGCTCCTAGCTAAATAAGCATGGCATCAGAAACTATGATCTCTAAGTTGTCATTGCAAACATGGTTCTCTCACAACAAAGTTGAATCTGGGACGACAAGCTAGTCATATTTACAAAAACAAAATAGATAGAGTTCATACCAGCTTTTCCAGTCTCAGTCACTTCATCATATATCATCATTATTGCCTTTCATTTGCACGATCGAACGATGTGAACAATAATAAGAGTGCTCGTGCATTGGACTATGCTGAATCTGCAGACAAACACAAAGGAGAAGACAAAGTAATATGGCTCTTTCAATCTGCAGACAAACACCAAGCTCCTGATTTTTTTTCTGGGCGAAACTGAATTTATAGAGCTGAGTTTGGGGGCGGCAGAGTCACGTGGGCCCCACAAGCTTGGTTGCCGTGGCCAGGGGCGCGACAACAGGGCTTGTGGCCCACTGGCCCATCCCCTCCGGTGGATCTTTGCGCAGGTATTTTTCATATTTTCTACAAAAATTCTCCATAAATTTTCAGGACATTCCGAGAACTTCCATTTCTGCACAAAAACAACACCATGGCAATTCTGCTGAAAACAGTGTTAGTCCGGGTTAGTTCCATTCAAATCATGCAAATTCGAGTCCAAAACAAGGGAAAAAGTGTTTGGAAAAGTAGATATGATGGAGACGTATCAGGCATCCAGGTCCCACTATTGGATATTGACCGAGGAGTGACTCGGGGCATGTCTACGTAGTTCTCGAACCCGAAGGGTCTGCACACTTAAGGTTCAATGATGTTTTAGTATAGTTGAGTTATATGTGTGGTTACCGAATGTTGTTCGGAGTCCCGGATGAGATCATGGACGTCACGAGGGTTTCCGGAATGGTCGGGAAACAAATATTGATATATAGGATGACTTCATTTGGTTACCGGAAGGTTTTCGGGCATTACCGGGATTGTACCGGGAGTGACAAATGGGTTCCGGATGTTCACCGGGAGGGGGGAAACCCACCCGGGGAAGCCCAAAGGTCCTAGGGGTGGTGCACCAGCCCTTAGTGGGCTGGTTGGACAGCCCAAGAGGGCCTATGCGCCAAGGAAATAAGAACCAAAGAGAAAGAAAAAAAGAAAGGTGGGAAGGAAGAGAAGGACTCCACATTGCAATCCTAGTTGGACTAGGATTGGAGTAGGACTCCTCCTCCTCCCTAGCCGGTGCACCCTTGAGGGCTTGGCCCTCAAGGAAAGCCTCCTCCCCTCCCTCCTACATATAGTGGTGATTTAGGGCTGATTTGAGACAACTTTTGCCATGTGCAACTCAGATCTACACACCATAGTTTTACCTCTAGATCGTATTTCTGTGGAGCTCGGGCGCAGCCCTGCAGGAGTAGATCCTTCACCACCACCGGAGCACCGTCACATTGCCGGAGAACTCATCTACTTCTCCGTCTTGCTTGTTGGATCAAGAAGGCCGAGATCATCGTCGATTTGTACGTGTGTTGAACGCGGAGGTGATGTCCGTTCAGCACTAGATCGGATCGGATTGTGGGACGGATCGCGGGACGGTTCGTGGGATGGTTCGTGGGGCGGATCAAGGGACGTGAGGACGTTCCACTACATCAATCGTGTTTATTAACGCTTCCAGTTTTGCAATCTACAAGGGTACGTAGATCCAAATCTCCTCTCGTAGATGGACATCACCATGATAGGTCTTCGTGCGCGTAAGAAATTTTTTGTTTCTCATGCGACGTTCCCCAACAGTGGCATCATGAGCTAGGTTCATGCGTAGATGTAATCTTGAGTAGAACAGAAAGGGTTTGGTGGACGATGATGTTCGATTTGCTTCCCTCCTTAGTCTTTTCTTGATTTGGCGGTATTGTTGGATTGAAGCGGCCCGGACCGATTTTATTCGTACGCTTATGAAAGACTGGTTTCATCGCTTGAGATGCAACCTTGTTGCATAAAGATGACTGGCGGGTGTCGGTTTCTTCAACTTTAGTTGAATTGGTTTTGACCGAGGCGGTCCTTGGAGAGGTTAAATAGCAATTTTGCACATCTCCGTTGTGGTTTTTGCGTAAGTAAGATGCGATCTACTAGATACCCATAGCAGCCACGTAAAACATGCAACAACAATTAGAGGACGTCTAACTTGTTTTTGCAGGGTATGCTTGTGATATGATATGGCCAAAGACATGATGTGATATATTGGATGTATGAGATGATCATGTTGTAATAGTTAATATTGACTTGCACGTCGATGGTACGGCAACCGGCAGGAGCCATAGGGTTGTCTTTAAACTAACGTTTGTGTTTGCATATGCTTTTACTATATTGCTAGGATGTAGCTTTAGTAGTAATAGCATAAGTAGCACGACAACCCCGATGGTGACACGTTGATGGAGATCATGGTGTGGCGCCGATGACAAGAAGATCGTGTCGGTGCTTTAGTGATGGAGATCAAGAAGCACAAGATGATGGCCATATCATGTCACTTATGAATTGCATGTGATGTTAATCCTTTTATGCACCTTATTTTTCTTAGAACGACGGTAGCATTATGAGGTGATCTCTCACTAAAATTTCAAGACGAAATTGTGTTCTCCCCGACTATGCACCGTTGCTACAGTTCATCGTTTTGAGACACCACGTGATGATCGGGTGTGATAGACTCAACGTTCACACACAACGGGTGCAAAACAGTTGCACACGCGGAACACTCGGGTTAAGCTTGACGAGCCTAGCATGTACAGACATGGCCTTGGAACAGATGAGACCGAAAGGTCAAGCATGAATCGTATAGTTGATATGATTAGCATAGCAATGCTTACCACTGAAACTATCCTCAACTCGCGTGACGATCGGACTTGAGTTAGTGAATTTGGATCATGTACCACTCAAATGACTAGAGAGATGTACTTTTTGAGTGGGAGTTTAGCAAGTAATTTGATTAGTTAAACTCTAATTATCTTGAACATAGTCTAAGTCCACTTTGAAAATATTTGTGTTGTAGATCAATGGCTCACGCGACAGTCAACCTGAATTTTAATACGTTCCTAGAGAAAGCTCAGTTGAAAGATGATGGAAGCAACTTTGTAGACTGGGCTCGTAATCTTAAGTTGCTCCTGCAAGCTGGGAAGAAGGACTATGTCCTTAATGCTGCGCTAGGAGATGAACCACCCGCTACGGCTGACCAAGATGTTAAGAACGCTTGGTTAACCCGTAAGGAGGACTACTCAGTAGTTCAATGTGCAGTCTTGTATGGCTTAGAGTCGGGACTTCAACGTCGCTTTCAGCGTCATGGAGCATTTGAGATGTTCCGGGAGTTGTAGTTTATCTTTCAGAAGAACGCCCGGATCGAGAGGTATGAGACCTCCGATAAATTCTATGCTTGTAAGATGGAGGAGAATTCGTCTGTCTGTGAACATGTGCTCAAAATGTCTGGGTACTCAAACCATCTAGCTGAGCTGGGGATTGAACTCCTGCAAGAGGGTATCACTGACAGAATTCTTCAATCACTGCCACCAAGCTACAAGAGCTTTGTGTTGAACTATAACATGCAATGGATGAAGAAGTCACCCGGCGAGTTATTAGCGATGCTGAAAGTCGCAGAGTCAGAACTCCGTAAAGAGCATCAGGTGTTGATGGTGAATAAGACCACTAGTTTCAAGAGAAACGACAAAGGAAAGAAGGGTAATTCAAAGAAGAGCGGCAAGCCTGTTGCTAATCCGACGAAGAAACTCAAAGCTTGACCTAAGCCTGAAATGGAGTATTATTATTGCAAGGGTCTGGATCACTGGAAGCGCAACTGCCCCAAGTATCTGGCTGATAAGGAGGAGGCCAAGGAAAAATCAGGTATATTTGATATACATGTTATTGATGTGTACTTAACCATCTCTCGTAGTAGTGCGTGGGTATTCGATACCGGTTCTGTTGCTCATATTTGCAACTCGAAATAGGAAATGCGGAATAAGCGAAGGTTGGCGAAGGATGAAGTGACGATGCGCGTGGGAAATGGTTCCAAGGTTGATGTAATCACCGTCGGCACAGTTTCACTTCAGTTACCATCAGGATTAGTTATGAACTTAAATAGTTGTTATTTAGTGCCTGCGTTAAGCATGAACATTATATCTGGACCTTGGTTATTGCGAGACGGTTACTCGTTTAAGTCAGAGAATAATGGTTGTTTTATTTCTATGAGTAATATCTTTTATGGTCATGCACCCAATGTGAGAGGATTGTTCATATTGAATCTTGATAGCGATAATACACATATACATAACATTGAGACCAAAAGAGTTAGAGTTAACAATGATAGCGCCATGTTTTTGTGGCACTGTCGCTTAGGTCATATTGGTGTAAAGCGCATGAAGAAACTCCATACCGATGGACTTTTGGAGTCAATTGACTTTGATTCACTTGACACGTGCGGACCATGCCTCATGGGAAGATGACTAAGACTCCGTTCTCTGGAACAATGGAGCGTGCAAGTGACTTGTTGGAAATCATACATACTGATGTGTGCGGTCCAATGAGTGTGGAGACGCACGGCGGATATCGTTATTTTCTCACCTTCACTACGATTTGAGTAGATATGGTTATGTCTACTTGATGAAGCACAAGTCTGAAACGTTTGAGAAGTTCAAGCAATTTCATAGTGAAGTTGAAAATCATCGTAAAAAGAAGATCAAGTTCCTACGGTCTCATCGTGGGGGTGAATATCTGAGTTTCGAGTTTGGTGCTCACATAAGACAGTGTGGAATTGTTTCACAATTAACACCGCCTGGAACACCACAGCGTAATGGTGTGTCCGAACATTGAATCGTACTTTATTAGAGATGGTGCGATCTATGATGTCTCTTACCGATTTGTCGTTATCATTTTGGGATTATGCATTAGAGACAGGTGCATTCATTTTAAATAGGGCACCATCAAAATCCGTTGAGACGACACCATACGAACCGTGGTATGGCAAAATACCAAAATTGTCGTTTCTTAAAGTTTGGGGATGTGATGCTTATATCAAAAAGATTCAGCCTGAAAAGCTGGAACCCAAAGCGGAAAAGTGCGTCTTCATAGGTTACCCAAAAGAGACAGTTGGGTATACCTTCTATCTCAAATCCGAGGGAAAAGTGTTTGTTGCTAAAAACGGAGCTTTTCTTGAGAAGGAGTTTCTCTTGAAAGAATTGAGTGGGAGGAAGATAGAACTTGGTGAGGTTGTCGAACCTCTAATCCCTCTAGATTGTGGCGCAGGGCAAGGGGAAACCCCTGTTGCTGCAGCGTCGATTGAGGAGCAAGTTGATGATGATGATCATGAAACTTCAAATCAAGTTGCTATCGGACCTCGCACGTCGACAAGATCACGTACTGCTCCTGAGTGGTACGGTAATCATGTCTTAACGATTATGTTGTTGGACAACAATGAACATGTGAATTATGAAGAAGCAATGGTGGGCTCGGATTCCAACAAATGGCTTGAGGCCATGAAGTCTGAGATAGGATCCATGTACGAGAACAAAGTGTGGACTTTGGAAGTACTACCCGAAGGTCGCAAGGCTATTCGGAACAAATGGATATATAAGAAGGAGACGGACGCAGACGGTAATGTGACCGTTTATAAAGCTCGACTTGTGGCAAAGGGTTTTTCACAACTTCAAGGAATTGACTACGATGAGACTTTGTCACCGGTAGTGATGCTTAAGTCCGTCCGAATTATGTTAGCAATAGCTGCCTTTTACGATTATGAAATCTGTTAGATGGATGTCAAAACGGCGTTCCTTAACGGTTTTCTTAAGGAAGAGTTGTATATGATGCAACCCGAAGGTTTTGTCGATCCAAAGAATGCTAACAAAGTATGCAAGCTCCAGCGATCCATTTATGGACTGGTGCAAGCATCTCGGAGTTGGAATAAGCGCTTTGATGAGGTGATCAAAGCATTTGGGTTTATACAAGTGGTTGGAGAATCTTGTATTTACAAGAAAGTGAGTGGGAGCTCTGTGGTGTTTCTAATATTATATGTGGATGACATATTGCTGATTGGAAACAACATGGCGCTTTTGGAGAGCATAAAGGATTACTTGAATAAAAGTTTCTCTATGAAGGACCTAGGAGAAGCTGCTTACATTCTAGGCATTAAGATCTATAGGGATAGATCGAGATGCGTGATAGGACTTTCACAAAGCACGTACCTTGATAAAGTTTTGAAAAAATTCAAAATGGATCAGTCCAAGAAAGGGTTCTTGCCAGTATTACAAGGTATAAAATTGAGTAAGACTCAGTGCCTAGCAACTTCGGAAGATAGAGAACAAATAAGTTACGTCCCCTACGCTTCAGCCGTAGGTTCTATCATGTATGCAATGTTGTGCACTAGACCAGGCGTCAGCTTGGCCATAAGTATGGCAGGCAGGTTCCAGAGTAATCCAGGAGTGGATCACCGGATGGTGGTCAAGAATATTCTGAAGTACCTGAAAAGGACTAAGGAAAATTTTCTCGTTTATTGAGGTGACAAAGAGCTCGTCGTAAAGGGTTACGTTGACGCAAGTTTTGACACCGATCCGGATGACTCTAAGTCACAAACCGGATACATATTTATTCTTAATGGGGGTGCGGTAAGCTGGTGCAGTTCCAAGCAGAGCGTCGTAGCAGATTCTACATGTGAAGGGGAGTGCATGGCTGCCTCGGAGGCAACAAAGGAGGGTGTCTGGAGGAAGAAGTTCATGACAGATCTTGGAGTTGTGCCGAGCGCACTAGATCCTTTAACTCTGTTATGTGACAACACTGGTGCCATTGCCTTAGCAAAGGAACCAAGGTTTCACAAGAAGACCAGACACATCAAACGACGCTTCAACCTCATCCACGACTACGTCGAAGGAGAGGACGTGAATATTTGCAAAGTGCACACGGATCTGAATGTAGCAGACCTGCTGACTAAACCTCTTCCACCGGCAAAACATGATCAACACCAGAACTGTATGGGTGTTCAATTATTACAATGTAAATCGCATGGCGATGTGAGGACTAGATTATTGACTCTAGTGCAAGTGGGAGACTGTTGGAAATATGCCCTAGAGGCAATGATAAATAGTTATTATTATATTTCCTATTTAAAGATAATCGTTTATTATCCATGCTATAATTGTATTGGATGAAAACATAGATACATGTGTGGATACATAGACAAAACAATGTCCCTAGCAAGCCTCTAGTTCGCTAGACAGTTGGTCAAGGATAGTCAAGGTTTTTTGAACATGTGCAAAGTGTTGTCGCTTGATAATTGTATCACATCATTAGGAGAATCATGTGATGGACTAGACCCAAACTATGAACGTAGCATATTGATCGTGTCGTTTATTGCTATAGTTTTCTGCGTGTCAAGTATTTGTTCCTATGACCATGAGATCATATAACTCACTGGCACCGGAGGAATACCTTGTGTGCATCAAACGTCACAAAGTAACTGGGTGACTATAAAGGTGCTCTACAAGTATCTCCGAAGGTGTCCGTTGAGTTAGTATGGATCAAGACTGGGATTTGTCACTCCATGTGACGGAGAGGTATCTCAAGGCCCACTCGGTAATACAACATCACACACAAGCCTTGCAAGCAATGTGACTAAGTGTAAGTTAGGGGATCTTGTATTACGGAATGAGTAAAGAGACTTGCCGGTAACGAGATTGAAATAGGTATGCGGATACCGACGATTGAATCTCGGGCAAGTAACATACCGAAGGACAAAGGGAATGACATACAGAATTATATGAATCCTTGACACTGAGGTTCAACCGATAAGATCTTCGGAGAATATGTAGGATCCAATTGGGCATCCGGGTCCCGTTATTGGATATTGACCGAGGAGTGACTCGGGGCATGTCTACATAGTTCTCAAACCCGCAGGGTCTGCACACTTAAGGTTCGATGATGTTTTAGTATAGTTGAGTTATATGTCTGGTTACCGAATGTTGTTCGGAGTCCTGGATGAGATCACGGACGTCACGAGGGTTTCCGTAATGGTCGGGAAACGGATATTGATATATAGGATGACTTCATTTGGTTACCGGAAGGTTTTCGGGCATTACCGGGATTGTACCGGGAGTGACGAATGGGTTCCAGATGTTCACCGGGAGGGGGGCAACCCACCCGGGAAATCCCAAAGGCCCTAGGGGTGGCGCACCAGCCCTTAGTGGGCTGGTGGACATCCCAAGAGGTCCTATGCACCAAGAAAATAAAAACCAAAGGGAACTAATAAAAAAAGGTGGGAAGGAAGAGAAGGACTCCACATTCCAATCCTAGTTGGACTAGGATTGGAGTAGGACTCCTCCTCCTCTCAGTCGGCGCACCCTTGAGGGCTTGGCCCTCAAGGCAAGCCTCCTCCCCCTCCCTACTATATTTAGTGGTGATTTAGGGCTGATTTGATACAACTTTTGCCACGTGCAACTCAGATCTAGACACCATAGTTTTACCTCTAGATCGTATTTTTTGCGGAGCTCGGGCGGAGCCCTACAGGAGTAGATCCTTCGCCACCATCGGAGCACCGTCACGCTACCGGAGAACTCATCTACTTCTCCGTCTTTCTTTCTGGATCAAGAAGATCGAGATCATCGTCGAGCTGTACGTGTGCCGAACGCGGAGGTGTCGTCCGTTCGGCACTAGATCGGATCGGATCGTGGGACGGATCGCGGGATGGTTCGCGGGGCGGATCGAGGGACATGAGGACGTTCCACTACATCAACCGCATTTCTTAACGCTTCCTGTTGTGCGATCTACAAGGGTACGTAGATTCAAATCTCCTCTCGGAGATGGACATCACCATGATAGGTCTTCGTGCGCGTAGGAAATTTTTTGTTTCCCATGAGACGTTCCCCAAAAAATACATACCTTGACAAGATTTTGAAAGAGTTCAAAATGGACCAGTCAAAGAAGGAGTTCTTGATTGTATTATAAGGTGTGATCTTGAGTAAGACTCAAGGCCCGACCATAGTAGAAGAAATAGAAAGTATGAAGGTCGTCCCATATGCCTTAGCCATATGATCTATAGTATGACATGTTGTGTACCACACCTGGTGTGTGCCTTGCCATGAGTGTGTCAAGGGGTACAAGAGTGATCGAGGAGTGGATCACTGGACAGTGGTCAAAGTTATCCTTAGTAACTAGTGTACTAAGGAAATGTTTCTCGGTTATGGAGGTGATAAAAGAGTTTGTCGTAAAGGGTTACGTCGTTGCAAGCTTTGACACCAATTTGGATGACTCTGAGTAGCAAACTGTATTCGTATAGTGGAGCAGTCATTTGGAATTGTTCCAAGTGGAGCATGGTAGCAGCATCTATAGTGTGACATAGAGATTTGTAAAAGTACACACAGGTCTGAAAGTTTTGGACCCATTGACTAAAAACCTCTCTCACAAGCAAGACATGATCAAACCCGAGACTTTGTAGGTGTTAGATTCATTACAATGCAAATCACATAGTGATGTGAGCTAGATTATTAACTCTAGTGCAAGTGGGAGACTGTTGGAAATATGCCCTAGAGGCAATAATAAATTGGTTATTATAATATTTCCTTGTTCATGATAATCGTTTATTATCCATGCTATAATTCTATTGATTGGAAACTCAGATACATGTGTGGATACATAGACAAACACAATGTCCCTAGTGAGCCTCTAATGGACTAGCTTGTTGATCAAAAGATGGTCGAGGTTTCCTAACCATAGAAATAAGTTGTCATTTGATCACGGGATCACATCATTAGGAGAATGATGTGATGGACAAGACCCAAACTATGAACGTAGCATATGATCGTGTTAGTTTATTGCTATTGTTTTCTGCATGTCAAATATTTGCTCCTATGACCATGAGATCATGCAACTCCCGGACACCGGAGGAATGCCTTGTGTGTATCGAACGTCAAAACGTAATTGGGTGACTATAAAGGTGCTCTACATGTATCACCGAGGGTCTATGTTGGGTTGGCGTGAATCAAGACTCGGACTATAAAGGTGCTCTACATGTATCACCGAGGGTCTCTGTTGGGTTGGCGTGAATCAAGACTGGGATTTGTCACTCCGTGTGACGGAGAGGTATCTCAAGGCCCACTCTGTAATACAGCATCACCACAAGCTTGCAACAAATGTGACTAAAGAGTTAGCCACTACATCTTGTATTACGTAACGAGTAAAGAGACTTGCCGGTAACGAATTGAATTAGGTATGGAGATACCGACGATAGAATCTCGGGCAAGTAACATACCGATAGACAAAGGGTATTGTATACGGGATTGATTAAATCCTTGACATCATGGTTTGACCAATAAAGATCTTTGTAGAATGTGTAGGAGCCAGTATGGACATCCAGGTCCCGCTATTGGTTATTGGCCGAAGAGTGTCTCGGTCATGTCTGCATAGTTCTCGAACCCGCGGGGTCTGCACTCTTAAGGTTCTGTGACAATTTGGTATTAGTGAGTTATGTGTGATGGTAACCAAATGTTATTCGGAGTCCCCGATGAGATCCCGGATGTCACGAGGAGCTCTGGAATGGTACGCGCGTAAAGATTTATATATGGGAAGTCATATTTTGGATACCAGAAAAGTTTCGTGTTTTACCGATATTGTACTGGGAAGCTTCTAGAAGGTTCCAGAAACTTCCGGAGGAGTCTGGAAGTTCACCAAGGGTTCTACCATGTCCCACGGGTTTGCATGGGCTATGCAGAGACATCGTGGCCTTATTGGGCCAAGCGCACAAGTCCTTCTAGGCCCATGCAGTTGGGAAAGGTGGAAAGTTCACCTCTGTATGGAAGGAAAGGAGGGGGGACTAGGATTCCACCTCCTCCCACCTTGGTTGCGCCCCAGGTCTTGTATGGGCTGTTCCCAACGCCCCTCCACCTATATATAGAGGGGAGGGGCGGCCCAAGAGTACACACAAAGCCCTTGGCGCCCCTCTCTCTCCCTAGATCATTTTCTCCTCTGTTTGCGGTTTCAGTAGCGCTAGGCGTAGCCATGCCGGGATAGCACCGCCACCACCGCCACCACGTCGGCGTGTTGCTGAAGAACTCATCTACTACTTTTCCCTCGCTCGCTAGATCGAGGAGGCGGAGACGTCATCGAGTTGTACGTGTGCTGAACACGGAGCTACCGTCCGTTCGGCGCTCAATCAGGAGTTCGTGGGACGGATTGTGATTGGATCGCGAAGACGTACCACTACATCAACCGCATTCTTTAACGCTTTCACTTAGCGATCTACAAGGGTATGTAGATACAATCTCTCCTCTCGTAGATGTGCATCTCCTAGATTGATCTTGGTGAGTGTAGGATTTTTTTTTGTTTCCCATGCAACGTTCCCCAACAAGAAGAAGTTCAAGAAAATTTCAATTCCTCACTTGGTGGCCAATTCATATTCTTCAACACGCACAATTGATGAAGTTGAAGATCTTGACAACATAGTTGCGACGAACGACCCCAACAACGCTGCCGCTCCTCCTCCACCAACAAGTTGATATTCTTCAAGGGAGTTAGTCCTCAGTTTCGTACCTTTTTTGTCACTTGATGACAAAGGGGGAGAAATCTGAGTTAGTCTTCAAGCGAGTCTACTTTATGGGCTTTTGAACTATATATTTTTAAGTTGCAACTCTCGTACTTCTCAAGTGTTTGGTTGTATGAGTTGTAAACTTATGCCCGGTGGTGGTGTGACACTTTTGAGTCATTTTTCGTCGCATGCTTATTCCTCACGTTGATTAATGCACGCATGTTGAAATTCGTTGGACTCCACTTTCCATCATGCATTTAAATTTCCTCATGATATTGTTCGAATTATGCCCTAGAGGCAATAATAAATATAGTTATTATTATAATTCCGGTATCAAGATAATCGTTTATTATCCATGCTATAATTGTATTGAATGAAGACTTATATACATGTGTGGATACATAGACAAAACACTGTCCCCAGCAAGCCTCTAGTTGGCTAGCCAGTTGATCAAAGATAGTCAGGGTCTTCTGACTATGTACAAGGTGTTGTTGCTTGATAACTGGATCACGTCATTAGGAGAATCACGTGATGGACTAGACCCAAACTAATAGACGTAGCATGTTGATCGTGTCATTTTGTTGCTACTGTTTTCTGCGTGTCAAGTATTTGTTCCTATGACCATGAGATCATATAACTCACTGACACCGGAGGAATGCTTTGTGTGTATCAAACGTCGCAACGTAACTAGGTGACTATAAAGATGCTCTACAGGTATTTCCGAAGGTGTCCGTTGAGTTAGTATGGATCGAGACTGGGATTTGTCACTCCGTGTGACGAAGAGGTATCTCGGGGCCCACTCGGTAATACAACATCACACACAAGCCTTGCAAGCAATGTAACTTACTGTAAGTTGCAGGATCTTGTATTACGGAACGAGTAAAGAGACTTGCCGGTAAACGAGATTGAAATAGGTATGCGGATACTGACGATCGAATCTCGGGCAAGTAACATACCGAAGGACAAAGGGAATGACATACGGGATTATATGAATCCTTGGCACTAAGGTTCAAACGATAAGATCTTCGTAGAATATGTAGGATCCAATATGGGCATCCAGGTCCCGCTGTTGGATATTGACCGAGGAGTCACTCGGGTAATGTCTACATAGTTCTCGAACCCGCAGGGTCTGCACACTTAAGGTTTGACGTTGTTTTATGCGTATTTGAGTTATATGGTTGCTTACCCAATGTTTTTCGGAGTCCCGGATGAGATCACGGACGTCACGAGGGTTTCCGGAATGGTCCAGAAATTAAAATTGATATATAGGATGACCTCATTTGATTACCGGAAGGTTTTCGGAGTTACCGGGAATGACGAATGGGTTCCGGATGTTCACCGGGGGGCGGCCCACCCCGGGGAAGCCCATAGGCCTTGGGGTGGCGCACCAGCCCTTGGTGGGCTGGTGGGACATCCCAAGAAGGCCCTATGCGCCATAGATAGAAAATCAAAGAGAAAAGAAAAAAAGGAGGTGGGAAGGATGAGAAGGACTCCACCTTCCAATCCTTGTTGGACTAGGATTGGAGGAGGACTCCTCCTCCCCTTGGTGCGCAGCCCTTGGGGATCCTTGAGCCTCAAGGCAAGCCTCCCCTCCCTCCTCCTATATATATGGAGCTATTAGGGCTGATTTGAGAGAACTTTTCCAAGACAGCCCGACCACATACCTCCACGGTTTTACCTCTAGATCGTGTTTCTGCGGAGCTCGGCCGGAGTCCTGCTGAGATTAGATCACCACAAACCTCCGGAGCGCCGTCACGCTGCCAGAGAACTCATCTACCTCTCTGTCTCTCTTGGTGGATCAAGAAGGCCGAGATCATCGTCGATTTGTACGTGTGCTGAACGCGGAGGTGCCGTCCGTTCGGCACTAGATCGTTGGACGGATCACGGGACGGTTCGTGGGACGGTTCGCG
Organism: Hordeum vulgare subsp. vulgare; assembly: GCF_904849725.1. NCBI lineage: Eukaryota > Viridiplantae > Streptophyta > Magnoliopsida > Poales > Poaceae > Hordeum > Hordeum vulgare. The sequence continues at coordinate 250,026,605 of NC_058522.1, read as the reverse complement.
GGGCGGATCGAGGGACGTGAGGACGTTCCACTACATCAACCGCGTTCACTAACGCTTCTGCTGTGCGATCTACAAGGGTACGTATATCGGAAATCCCCTCTCGTAGATGGACATCACCATGATAGGTCTTCGTGCGCGTAGGAAAATTTTTGTTTCCCATGCGACGTTATCCAACAGTGGCATCATGAGCTAGGTTCATGCGTAGATGTAATCTCGAGTAGAACACAAAAGTTTTTGTGGGCGGTGATGTGCGTCTTGCTGCCCTCCTTAGTCTTTTATTGATTCCGCGGTATTGTTGGATCGAAGCGGCTCGGACCGAGATTACTCGTACGCTTATGAGAGACTGGTTTCATCGCTACGAGTAACTCCGTTGCTCAATGATGACTGGCGGGTGTCAGTTTCTCCAACTTTAGTTGAATCGAAATTGACCGAGGAGGTCCTTGGATGAGGTTAAATAGCAATTCATATATCTCCGTTGTGGTGTTTGCGTAAGTAAGATGCGATCCTACTAGATACCCATGGTCACCACGTAAAACATGCAACAACAATTATAGGACGTCTAACTTGTTTTTGCAGGGTATGCTTGTGATGTGATATGGCCAATGATGTGGTGTTATATATTGGATGTATGAGATGATCATGTTGTAATAGATAATATCGACTTGCACGTCGATGGTACGGCAACAGGCAGGAGCCATAGGGTTGTCTTTAAACTAACGTTTGTGCTTGCAGATGCGTTTACTATGCTAGGATGTAGCTTTAGTAGTAATAGCATGAGTAGCACGACAACCCCGATGGCGACACGTTGATGGAGATCATGGTATGGCGCCGGTGACAAAGAAGATCGTGCCGGTGCTTTGGTGATGGAGATCAAGAAGCACGTGATGATGGCCATATCATGTCACTTATGAATTGCATGTGATCTTAATCCTTTTATGCACCTTATTTTGCTTAGAACGACGGTAGCATTATGAGGTGATCTCTCACTAAAATTTCAAGACGAAATTGTGTTCTCCCCGACTATGCACCGTTGCTACAGTTCGTCGTTTCGAGACACCACGTGATGATCGGGTGTGATAGACTCAACGTTCACATACAACGGGTGCAAAACAGTTGCACACGCGGAACACTCGGGTTAAGCTTGACGAGCCTAGCATGTGCAGACATGGCCTCGGAACACATGAGACCGAAAGGTCGATCATGAATCATATAGTTGATATGATTAGCATAGGGATGCTTACCACTGAAACTATACTCAACTCACGTGATGATCGGACTTGAGCTAGTGTAAGTGGGTCATGAACCACTCAAATGACTAGAGAGATGTATTTTTTGAGTGGGAGTTTAGCAAGTAATTTGATTAAGTTAAACTTTAATTATCTTGAACATAGTCTAAGTCCACTTTGAATATATTTGTGTTGTAGATCAAGGCTCACGCGACAGTCACCCTGAATTTTAATACGTTCCTAGAGAAAGCTAAGTTGAAAGATGATGGAAGCAACTTTGTAGACTGGGCTCATAATCTTAAGTTGATCCTACAAGCTGGGAAGAAGGATTATGTCCTTAATGCTGCGCTTAGGAGATGAACCACCCGCTACGGCTGACCAAGATGTTAAGAACGCTTGGTTAACACGTAAGGAGGACTACTCAGTAGTTCAATGTGCAGTCTTGTATGGCTTAGAGCCGGGACTTCAACGTCGCTTTGAGTGTCATGGAGCATATGAGATGTTCCAGGAGTTGAAGTTTATCTTTCAGAAGAATGCCCGGATCAAGAGGTATGAGACCTCCGATAAATTCCATGCTTGCAAGATGGAGGAGAATTCATCTGTCAGTGAACATGTGCTCAAAATGTCTGGGTACTCAAACCGTCTAGCTGAGCTGGGGATTGAACTCCCGCAAGAGGCTATCACTGACAAAATTCTTCAATCACTGCCGCCAAGCTATAAGGGCTTTGTGTTGAACTACAACATGCAAGAGATGAACAAGTCACCCGGCGAGTTGTTTGCGATGCTGAAAGTCGCAGAGTCTGAACTCCGTAAAGAGCATCAAGTGTTGATGGTGAATAAGACCACTAGTTTCAAGAGAAACGGCAAAGGGAAGAAGGGTAATTCAAATAAGAGCGGCAAGCCTATTGCCAATCCGACGAAGAAACCCAAAGCTGGACCTAAGCCTTAAACAGAGTGCTACTATTGCAAGGGTATGGGTCACTGGAAGCGCAGCTGCCCCAAGTATCTGGCTGATAAGAAGGCGGCAAAAGAAAAATCAGGTATATTTGACATACATGTTATTGATGTGTACTTAACCAACTCTCGTAGTAGTGCCTGGGTATTCGATACCGGTTCTGTTGCTCATATTTGCAACTCGAAACAGGAACCGCGGAATAAGCGAAGGCTGGCAAAAGATGAAGTGACGATGCGCGTGGGAAATGGTTCCAAGGTTGATGCAATCGTCGTCGGCACAGTTTCACTTTAGTTACCATCAGGATTAGTTATGAACTTGAATAATTGTTATTTAGTGCCTGCGTTGAGCATGAACATTATATCTGGATCTTGTTTATTGCAAGACGGTTACTCGTTTAAGTCAGAGAATAATGGTTGTTCTATTTCTATGAGTAATATCTTTTATGGTCATGCACCCAATGTGAGGGGATTGTTTATATCGAATCTTGATAGTGATAACACAGATATACATAACATTGAGACCAAAAGAGTAAGAGTTAACAATGATAGCGTCATGTTTTTATGGCACTGCCGCTTAGGTCATATTGGTGTAAAGCGCATGAAGAAACTGCATACCGATGGACTTTTGGAGTCACTTGAATTTGATTCACTTGACACATGCGAACCATGCCTCATGGGCAAGATGACTAAAACTCCGCTCTCCAGAACAATGGAGCGTGCAAGTGACTTGTTGGAAATCATACATACCGATGTGTGTGGTCCGATGAGCGTGGAGGCACGCGGCGGATATCGTTATTTTCTCACCTTCACTGACGATTTGAGTAGATATGGCTATGTCTACTTAATGAAGCACAAGTCTGAAACATTTGAAAAGTTCAAGCAATTTCAGAGTGAAGTTGAAAATCATCGTAACAAGAAGATCAAGTTCCTATGGTCTGATCGTGGGGGTGAATATCTAAGTTTCGAGTTTGGTGCTCACTTAAGACAATGTGGAATTGTTTCACAGTTGACACCGCCTGGAACACCACAGCGTAATGGTGTGTCCGAACGTCGTAATCGTACTTTATTAGAGATGGTGCAATCTATGATGTCTCTTACCGATTTGCCTTATCGTTTTGGGGTTATACATTAGACACAGCTGCATTCACTTTAAATAGGGCACCATCAAAATCCGTTGAGACGACACCATACGAACTGTGGTATGGCAAAAGGCCAAAGTTGTCGTTTCTAAAAGTTTGGGGATGTGATGCTTATGTCAAAAAGCTTCAGCCTGAAAAGCTGGAACCCAAAGCGGAAAAGTGCATCTTCATAGGTTACCCAAAAGAGACATTTGGGTACACCTTCTATCTCAAATCCGAGGGCAAAGTGTGTGTTGCTAAAAACGGTGCTTTTCTCGAGAAGGAGTTTCTCTCGAGAGAATTGAGTGGGAGGAAGACAGAACTTGATGAGGTTGTGAACCTCTCATCCCTCTGGATGGTGGCGCAGGGCAAGGGGAAACCCCTGTCGTTGCGATGCCGGTTGAGGAGGAAGTTAATGATGATGATCATGAAACTTCGGTTCAAGTTCCTATCGAACCACGCAGGTCGACGAAACCACGTGCTGCTCTAGAGTGGTACGGTAATCCCGTTTTGTCAATCATGTTGTTAGACAACAATGAACCTGCAAATTATGAAGAAGCAATGGTGGGCCCAGATTCCAACAAATGGTTGGAGGCCATGAAGTCCGAGATAGGATCCATGTATGAAAACAAAGTGTGGACTTTGGAACTACTACCTGAGGGCCGCAAGGCTATTCAGAACAAATGGATCTTTAAGAAGAAGACGGACGCTGACGGTAATGTGACCGTTTATAAAGCTCGACTTGTGGCAAAGGGTTTTTCACAAGTTCAAGGAGTTGACTATGATGAGACATTCTCACCCGTAGCGATGCTTAAGTCCGTCAGAATCATGTTAGCAATAGTTGCATTTTTCAATTATGAAATCTGGCAGATGGATGTCAAAACAGCGTTCCTTAACAGTTTCCTTAAGGAAGAGTGTATATGATGCAACCCGAAGGTTTTGTCGATCCTAAAAATGCTAACAAGGTATGCAAGCTCCAGCGATCCATTTATGGACTCGTGCAAGCATCTCGGAGTTGGAATAAACGCTTTGATGAGGTGATCAAAGCATTTGGATTTAGACAAGTGGTTGGAGAATCTCGTGTTTACAAGAAAGTGAGTGGGAGCTCTGTGGCGTTTCTAATATTATATGTGGATGACATATTGCTGATTGGAAACAACGTAGAGTTTTTGGAGAGCATAAAGGATTACTTGAATAAAAGTTTCTCTATGAAGAACCTAGGAGAAGCTGCTTACATTCTAGGCATTAAGATCTATAGGGATAGATCGAAACGCCTGATAGGACTTTCACAAAGCACATACCTTGATAAAGATTTGAAAAGCTTCAAAATGGAATAGTCCAAGAAGGGGTTCTTGCCAGTTTTACAAGGTACGAGATTGTGTAAGACTCAGTGCCCAGCAACTGATAAAGATAGAGAGCATATGAGCACCATCCCCTATGCTTTAGCCATAGGATCTATCATGTATGCAATGTTGTGCACTAGACCAGACGTTAGCCTGGCCATAAGTATGGCAGGCAGGTTCCAGAGTAATCCAGGAGTGGATCACTGGACGGCGGTCAAGAATATCCTGAAGTACCTGAAAAGTACTAAGGAGATGTTTCTCGTGTATGGAGGTGATGAAGAGCTCGCCGTAAAGGGTTACGTCGATGCAATCTTTGACACAGATCCAGACGACTCTAAGTCGCAGACCGGATACGTATTTATTCTTAATGGGGGCGCGGTAAGCCGGTGCAGTTCCAAGCAAAGCATCGTAGCTGATTCTACATGTGAAGCGGAGTACATGGCTTCCTCGGAGGCGGCTAAGGAGGGTGTCTGGATGAAGCAGTTCATGATGGATCTTGGAGTGGTGCCAAGCGCACTGAATCCAATAACCTTGTTCTGTGACAACACGGGTGCCATTGCCTTAGCAAAGGAACCACGGTTTCACAAGAAGACCAGACACATCAAATGACGCTTCAACCTCATCCGCGACTACGTTGAAGGGGAGGACGTAAATATATGCAAAGTGCACACGGATCCGAATGTAGCAGACCCGCTGACTAAACCTCTTCCACGGGCAAAGCATGATCAACACCAGAACTGTATGGGTGTTAGATTTATTACAATGTAATTCACATGGTGATGTGAGGGCTAGATTATTAACTCTAGTGCAAGTGGGAGACTGTTGGAATTATCCCTAGAGGCAATAATAAATATAGTTATTATTATAATTTCTATATCAAGATAACCGTTTATTGTCCATGCTATAATTGTATTGAATCAATACTTATATACATGTGTGGATACATAGACAAAACACTGTCCCTAGCAAGCCTCTAGTTGGCTAGCGAGTTGATCAAAGATAGTCAGGGTCTTCTGACTATGTACAAGGTGTTGTTGCTTGATAACTGGATCACGTCATTAGGAGAATCACGTGATGGACTAGACCCAAACTAATAGACGTAGCATGTTGATCGTGTCATTTTGTTGCTACTGTTTTCTGCATGTCAAGTATTTGTTCCTATGACCATGAGATCATATAACTCACTGACACCGGAGGAATGCTTTGTGTGTATCAAACGTCGCAATGTAACTGGGTGACTATAAAGATGCTCTATAGGTATTTCCGAAGGTGTTCGTTGAGTTAGTATGGATCGAGACTGGGATTTGTCACTCCTTGTGACGGAGAGGTATCTCGGGGCCCACTCGGTAATACAACATCACACACAAGCCTTGCAAGCAATGTAACTTAGTGTAAGTTGCAAGATCTTGTATTACGGAATAAGTAAAGAGACTTGCCAGTAAACGAGATTGAAATAGGTATGCGGATACTGACGATCGAATCTCGGGCAAGTAACATACCGAAGGACAAAGGGAATGACATACGGGATTATATGAATCCTTGGCACTCAAACAATAAGATCTTCGTATAATATGTAGGATCCAATATGGGCATCCAGGTCCCGCTGTTGGATATTGACTCAGGAGTCACTCGGGTCATGTCTACATAGTTCTCGAACCCGCAGGGTCTGCAGACTTAAGGTTCGATGTTGTTTTATGCATATTTGAGTTATATGGTTGGTTACCAAATGTTGTTCGGAGTCCCGGATGAGATCACGGACGTCACGAGGGTTTCCGGAATGGTCCGGAAACGAAGATTGATATATAGTATGACCTCATTTGATTACCGTAAGGTTTTCGGGGTTACTGGGAATGACGAATGGGTTCCGGATGTTCACCGGGGGGCAGCCCACCCCGGGGAAGCCCATAGGCCTTGGGGTGGCGCACCAGCCCTTGTTGGGCTGGTGGGACAGCCCAAGAAGGCCCTATGCGCCATAGATAGAAAATCAAAGAAAAAAGAAAAAAAAGGAGGTGGGAAGGATGAGAAGGACGCCACCTTCCAATCCTAGTTGGACTAGGATTGGAGGAGGACTCCTCCTCCCCTTGGTGCGCAGCCCTTGGGGCTCCTTGAGCCTCAAGGCAAGCCTCCCCTCCCTCCTCCTATATATATGGAGCTATTAGCGTTGTTTGAGACAACTTTTTCAAGGCAGCCCGACCACATACCTCCACGGTTTTACCTCTAGATCGCGTTTCTGCGGAGCTCGGCCGGAGCCCTGCTGAGATTAGATCACCACCAACCTCCGGTGCGCCGTCACGCTGCCGGAGAACTCATCTACCTCTCCGTCTCTCTTGCTGGATCAAGAAGGCCGAGATCATCGTCGAGTTGTATGTGTGCTGAACGCGGAGGTGCCGTCCGTTCAGCACTAGATCGTGGGACAGATCGCGGGACGGTTCATGGGACGGTTCGAGGGGCGGATCGAGGGACGTGAGGACATTCCACTACATCAATCGCGTTCACTAACGCTTCTGTTGTGCGATCTACAAGGGTACGTAGATCGGAAATCCCCTCTCGTAGATGGACATCACCATGATAGGTCTTCCTGCACGTAGGAAATTTTTTATTTCCCATGCGATGTTATCCAACAGATATATGTTAAATGCCTCCATGGATTGCAAGATATAGGGGGAGATCTCCATGGTATAAATAATAACCCCTTAATGTGCATTTGCAATCCAAAGCAAATTCCTCAAATATGCACATCTCGAGGGGGTTTCTCTATATCTTGCATTCAAATTCCACAAACTCTATACTTACACTTCATATTATTATCCCCGTTGAAAACTTAACCTATTTGTCATCAATCACCAAAAGGGGGAGATTGTAAGTGCATCTAGTGCCCCTTAGTGATTTTGGTGTATTGAAGACTTATAGGTTAAGAGACATATATGTTTGTGAGTGTACATAGACTCTATAAGTCACTGAGGAGTTTGAATTATTCGAAGAATATCAACCCCTAAATATGTATGTCTTCGGCTGAAGACTTTGGTATTTCCTGTGAAGACTTAAAAAGTGAGGAAATTGGTGTGTCCGTGAGGAAATTAATGCGAGGACTTTGAAACGTGAAGACTTTCATTTTCATAGTTTCATTTTGTGTATTATGTATCATAGGACCACCGTACTATTAAAGGGGTCGAGGTAAAACTAAGGAAAAGTTTCAAGTGGTGCTCATCTCAAAGCCTACACATACAAATCCTTCGAGTGAAGCCTTTGGAAATCTTCAATAGTCTAGTCAAATTTTTCAGTGACACACACGAAGATCTTCTGGTCTATGAGGAATTTGCTCTAACTGAGGAGTTAGGTTTTCTCCATAGCGAATAACCTACCTGTGAGGAACATGAGTGACATGAGGACTTCCATAGTCAATATGTTTCGACCGTTGTTGCGTCGCATGCCAGCTGTCCCTAACCTTATCCATATAACACTCATATCATTGGGGGCATTTATGTCAATTCATGTCGGATTGCTCCCCGACTATAAATAGTCGACCCCATGACCACTAGTTGGTTGGATGCTCTTCGAGAGAAACTGACACATGTCATTTGAGAACAACCCATTCCTCAAAGACTTCGAGAGAAAATCATTAGTGATGAAAAACCACAAACACCTAAACCAACACCCAAAAACCCCAAAGTGATTGAGCATCACTGAAGAGATTGTTCTTGTGTGGAACCGATGCTTGTTACCTTTGAGGATTATGCATCCTCTAGACGGTTATGCGTCATGGTCTAGAGCATCCAGGAGTGAATTGTGGATCGCCGGGTGACCAAGTTAGTGACGGTTTGGAAGTTTGCCCTGAAGACTTACCACGAGTGTTGGGCGAGGACTGTGTGTCCTTAGATCAAGGAGAATACGGTAAGGACTTAGTGTCCAGGACTTGTGTCCTTTGTTTTAAATACCAAAACGCTCCAAACCAGACATACAACTGTCACAGCAGTTGGAACTCGGTCATCAAACCATTGTCTTCATCGAGCACCTCATTCTAATTCCTCAACCCTTTCACTTCCTCAATTGTATGTTGACTTTGATCTTTACTGTTTGAAGAATTTGACTGAAGACTTTCTAAATTTGCTCACCCCAAATTCTTAACTTAACTTATTCTTCACCCGCATGTCCTCAACATGCTACTTGTGCAATCTGAACGTTTCATTTCACTCTAATGACTATGTTATCGTTGTTTTGCACACCTGCGTGAGTATTTATTCCACTGCACGTCGTTCGTGACTAAGGACTTTCCTCACAAGGAATTTTCTCAGTGACGGATTCATAAAAGTCGCCTATTGACCCCCCCCCCAGTCGATATAACACACTTTCAGTTTGGTCGTATGAGTTGCAAACTTATGTCCGGTGGTGGTCTGACGCTTTTAAATCGTTTTTCCTTGCATGCTTATTCCTCATGTTTATTAATGCACACATGCTAAAATTTGTCAGACTCCACTTTCCATCGCGCATTTCAATTTCCTCATGAAATATGTCAAATACCTGCATGGTAGAAGATATAGGGGGAGATCTCCATGGTATAAATCCTCAATGTGCATTTGCAGTCCAAAGCAAATTCCTCAGTATGCATATCTTGAGGGGGAGTTTCTCTATATCTCGCGTTCAAATTCCTCAAGCTCTATACTTACACTTCATATTATTATCCCCGTTGAAAACTTAACCTATTTGTAATCAATCACCAAAAAGGGGGAGGTCCGAAGTTCATCTAGTGCCCCTTAGTGATTTTCGTGTATTGAAGACTTATAGGTTAAGAGACTGATGTGTTTGTTGGTGTACACATGCTCTATAAGTCATCGAGGAGTTTGAGTTATTCAAAGAATATTGACCCCTAGAAATGTATGTCTTCGGCTTAAGACTTTGGTATTTCCTCGAGGACTTTGAAAGTGAGGAAATTGGTGTGTCCCTGAACAAATTGATGCGAGGACTTTGAAGCATGAAGACTTTCGTTTTTGTTGTTTCATTTTCTGTATTCCATGTCATAGGACCACCCTATTGTTAAAGGGGTCGAGGTAAAACTAAGGAAAAGTTTCCAACTGATGCTCATCTCAACGCCTACACATACAAATCCTTCGAGTGAAGATTTTGGAAATCTTCAACAGTTCAGTCAAATTCTTTAGTGATAGAGACAAAGATCTTCTTGTCTGTGAGGAATTTTCTCTAACTGAGGAGTTAGGTTTTTGCCAGTGCGAATTACCTACCAGTGAGGAACATGAGTGACACGAGGACTTTCACAATTGAAACGTTCCGACCATTGCTGGCCTGCGCGCCAGCTATCCCTAACCTTATCCACATAACACTCATATCATTGGGGCATTTATGTCAATTCATGTCGGGATTGCTCCTCGGCTATAAATAGCCGCCCCCGAGAACCACCAGTTAGTTAGCTGCTCTGCGAGAGAAAATAACACTTGTCATTTGAGAGCAACCCATTCCTCGAAGACTTTGAGAGAAAATCACCACTGAGGAAAAACCCCAAACACCCAAACCAAAACCCAAAACCCCCAAAGTGATTCAGCATCACTAAAAAGATTGTTCTTGTGTGGAACCGACGCCTGTTACCTCTGAGGACTGTGCATCCTCCACACGGTTAGATGTCATGGTCTATAGCATCCAGCAATGAATTGTGGATTGCCAGGTGACCGAGTTTGTGAGGGTTTGGAAGTCTACGTGAAGAATTACCACGAGTGTTGGGATAGGACTATGTGTCCTTAGATTAAGGAGAATACGATAAGGACTTAGTGTCGTGGGACTGTGTGTCCTTTCGTTTAAATACCAACCCGCTCCAAACCACACGCACAACTGTCACATGAGTTGGAACTGGGTCATCAAACCATTGTCTTCATCGAGCACTTGGTTCTAATTCATCAACACTTTCAATTCCTTAATTATATGTTGATGACTTTGATCTTTACTGTTTGAAGAATTTGACTGAAGACTTTCACAATTTCCTTACCTCAAATTCTGCACCTCACTTATTCTTCACGTGCATATCCTAAACACGCTACTTGTGCAAACCGAATGTTTCATTTCACTCTGACGACTATGCTTTCGTTGTTTTGCACACTTGTGTGAGTACTTATTTTGCTGCACTCAGTTCGTGACCGAGGACTTTCCTCACAATGAATTTCCTCAGTGAAGAATTTATAAGAAATGCCTAGTCACCCCCCTCTAGTCGATATAACACACTTTCATATGTGAATCAACCTATGATTTGATCCAAGATGATATAGGGTGGAACCCTAAGTGATAATCTTCTTCATTCTTGGAGATGGGAAAGGGGGATATCAAGAGGAAAAGACTCAAACAAAAAGGAAATCACACATCCACTAGAATAGCATACATGAGATCCACAAGTATCACATGAACAATTAAGGGACAATAACACAAGGTAGAGGTTTGATACGTCCATTTTGCATCATGCTTTTATGTTGATATTTATTGCTTTATGGGTTTTATTACACTTCACGGTACAATAGTTATGCCTTTTCTCTCTTATTTTATAAGGTTTACATGAAGAGGGAGAATGTCGGCAGCTGGAATTCTGGCCTGAAAAAGGAGCAAGTTTGAGATACCTATTCTGCGCAACTCCACAAGCCGTGAAAATCAACGAGGAATTATTTTGGAATTTATAAAAAATACTGGGCGGAAGAAGTACCACAGGGGAGCCACCAGGAGGCCACAAGCCTGCTAGGCGCGACCTACCCCCCTCGCCGCGCCTAGGGGGGTTGTGGGCTCCCTGTTGCCCCTCTGGCTCCCATCTTTTGCTATAAGGAGGGTTTCGTTCCAGAAAAAATCAAGAGGAGGCTTTCGGGAAGAGACGCCGCTGCCACGACGCGGAACTTGAGCAGAACCAATCTAGAGCTCCGACAGGGTCGTCCTGCCGGGGAAACTTTCCTCCCGAAGGGGGAAATTGTTGCCATCGTCATCACCAACACTCCTCTCATCGGAGGGGACTCATCACCATCAACATCTTCATCGGCACCATCTCATCTCCAAACCCTAGTTCATCTCTTGTAACCAATCTTCGTCTCGCGACTTCGATTGGTACTTGTACGGTTGCTAGTAGTGTTAATTACTCTTTGTAGTTGATGCTAGTTGGATTACTCGGTGGAAGATTATATGTTCAGATCATTGATGCTATTCAATACCTCTCTGGTCATGAATATAATTATCCTTTGCGAGTAGTCACTTTTGTTCCTCAGGACATGGGATAAGTCTTGCTATAAGTAGTCATGTGAATTTGGTATTCGTTCGATATTTTGATGCGTTGTATGTTGTCTCTCCTCTAGTGGTGTTATGTGAACGTCGACTACATGACACTTCACCATTATTTGGGCCTAGAGGAAGGCATTGGGAAGTAATAAGTAGATGATGGGTTGCTAGAGTGACAGAAGCTTAAACCCTAGTTTATGTGTTGCTTCGTAAGGGGCTGATTTGGATCCACTAGTTTAATGCTATGGTTAGACTTTGTCTTAATTCTTCTTTCTTAGTTGTGGATGCTTGCGACAGAGGTTAATCATAAGTGGGATGTTTTTCCAAGTAAGGGCAACACCCAAGCACTGGTCCACCCACATATCAAACTATCAAAGTAGCGAACGTGAATCATATCAACGTGATGAAAACTAGCTTGACAAAAATTCCCATGTGTCCTCGGGAGCGCTTTACCTCCTATAAGAGTTTGTCCAGGCTTGTCCCTTGCTACAAAAGGGATTGGGCCATCTTTATGCACCTTTGTTACTATTGTTACTTGCTACTTGCTACGAATCATCTTATCACACAACTATCTGTTACCGATAATTTTAGTGCTTGCACAGAATACCTTGCTGAAAACCACTTGTCAGATCCTTCTGCTCCTCGTTGGGTTCGACACTCTTACTTATCGAAAGGACTATGATATATCCCCTACACTTGTGGGTCATAAAGACTCTTTTCTAGCACCGTTGTCGGGGAGTGAAGCGCCTTTGGTAAGTGGAATTTGGTAAGGAAACATTTATATAGTGTGCTGAAATTTATTGTCACTTGTCACTATGAAAACTAATCCTTTGAAGAGCTTGTTCGGGGTATCTTCACCTTGAACGGAAGCACAAGGAGTTGCTCCTCAACCTGCTGCACCTACTGAAAATATTTGTTATGAAATTCCTTCGGGTATGCTAGAGAAACTGTTGGCTAATCCTTTTATAGGAGATGGAACATCACATCACGACTTGCATCTAATCTATGTAGATGAAGTTTGTGGTTTATTTAAGCTTGCAGGTTTTCCTGAGGATGAGGTCAAGAAGAAGGTATTTCCCTTATCTTTGTGGGATAAAGCATTGACATGGTATAGGCTATGTGATGATACTGGATCATGGAACTACAACCGATTGAAATTGGAATTTCATCAAAAGTTTTATCCTATACATTTGGTACATCGTGATCGGAATTATATATTTAATTTTTGGCCTCGTGATAGAGAAAGTATCGCTCAAGCTTGGGGGAGGCTTAAGTCAATGTTATATTCATGCCCCAACCATGAGCTCTCGAGAGAAATTATTATTCGGAACTTTTATGCTCGGCTTTCTCATGATAATCGCACCATGCTTGACACTTCTTGTACCGGTTCTTTTATGAAGAGAGATATTGACTTCAAATGGAATTTATTGGAAAGAATTAAACGCAATCTGAAGATTGGGAGTTTGATGAAGGTAAGGAGTCAGGTATGAATATCAAGTTCGATTGCGTTAAATCCTTTGTCGAAACAAATACTTTTTGTGATTTTAGCGCTAAACATGGACTTGACTCTGAGATAGTAGCTTCATTATGTGAATAATTTGCTGCTCATATTAATCTCCTTAAAGAGAAGTGGTTTAAATATCATCCTCCCATAGAAGTCAATGTAGTAAAACCCAACCCAGTTGAAGAGAAAGTCATTGCTTATAATGATCCTATTGTCCCTAGTGCTTACATTGAGAAACCACCTTTCCCTGTTAGGATAAAGGATCATTCTAAAGCTTCAACTGTGATACGTAGGGGCTACATTAGAACACCTACACCCCCTGAGCAAATTAGAGTTGAACCTAGCATAGCTATTATCAAAGATCTCCTGTCCGACAATGTTGATGGCCATGATATTCACTTCTATGAAGATGCTGCTAGAATTGCTAAACCTCATGCTAGAGACAAACATAGGCATGTTGTTGCCACGCCTGTTGTTTCTGTTAAGATAGGAGATCATTGTTACCATGGTTTATGTGACGTGGGTGCTAGTGTTAGTGCAATACCTCAATCTTTATATGTTGAAATTAAAGACGAGATTGCACCTGTCGAGATGGAACCTATTGATGTCACTATTCAGCTTGCCAATAGAGATACTATCTGCCCATTGGGAATTGTTAGAGATGTTGAAGTCTTGTGTGGTAAAACTAAGTATCCTGCTAATTTCCTCGTTCTTGATACCACACAAGATAGCTTTTGTCCCATCATATTTGGCAGACCTGTCCTCAATACTGTCAATGCTCATATTGACTGTGAGAAGCAAACTGTCACTGTTGGCTTTGAAGGTGTGTCACATGAGTTCAATTTGTCCAAGTTTGGTAGACAACCTCATGAAAAAGAGTTGTCTAGTAAGGATGAAATTATTGCCCTAGCTTCTATTGTTGTGCCTCCTACTGATCCTTTAGAGCAATATTTGCTTGAGCATGAAAATGATATGCATATGGATGAAAGGAATGAGATAGATAGAGTTATCTTTGAACAACATCCTATCCTTAAGAATAATTTGCTTGTTGAACTGCTTGGAGATCCACCCCCACCAAAGGGTGATCCTGTGTTTGAGCTTAAGCAGTTACCTGATACTCTTAAGTATGCTTATCTTGATGAAAAAGATATATATCATGTTATTATTAGTGCTAGCCTTTCAGAGTTTGAAGAAAAGAAATTATTGAAAACTCTGAGGAAGCACCGTGTTGCTATTGGATATACTCTTGATGATCTTAAGGGCATTAGTCCCACTCTATGCCAGCACAAAATTAAAACCGATCCTGATTCCAAACCAGTTGTTGATCATCAACGGAGATTAAATCCTAACATGAAAGAGGTAGTAAGAAAAGAAATACTGAAGCTCCTGGAAGCAGGTATTATCTATCATGTTGCCCATAGTGATTGGGTAAGTCCGGTGCATTGCGTCCCTAAGAAGGGACGTATTACCGTTGTCCCTAATGATAAAGATAAATTGATCCCGCAGAGGATTATTACTGGCTACATGATGGTGATTGATTTTAGGAAATTGAATAAAGCCGCTAGGAAAGATCATTACCCTTTGCCTTTTATCGACCAAATGCTAGAAAGACTGTCTGAACACACACACTTCTGCTTTCTAGATGGTTATTCTGGTTTCTCCCAAATACCTGTTGCACAATCTGATCACGAGAAAACCACTTTTACCTGCCCTTTCGGTACCTTTGCCTACACACGTCTGAATTTTGGCTTATGCAATGCACCTGCTACCTTTCAAAGATGTATGATGGTTATATTCTCTGACTTTTGTGAAAAGATTGTTGAGGTTTTCATGGATGACTTCTCCGTTTACGGGTCTTCTTTTGATGATTGCCTCAGCAACCTTGATCGAGTTTTGCAGAGATGTAAAGATACCAATCTTGTCTTGAATTGGGAGAAGTGCCACTTTATGGTTAATGAAGGCATCGTCTTAGGACATAAAATTTCTGAAAGAGGTATTGAAGTCGATAAGGCTAAGGTTGATGCGATCAAGAAAATGTCATGCCCTACAGATATCAAAGGTATAAGAAGTTTCCTTGGTCATGCTGGTTTCTATAGAAGGTTCATTAAGGACTTTTCTAAGATTTCTAGGCCTCTTCCAATCTCTTGCAAAAGGATATTCCTTTTGTCTTTGACGATGATTGTGAGGAAGCCTTCGAAATACTTAAAAAGGCCTTGATAACTGCGCCTATTGTTCAACCACCTGATTAGAACTTACCTTTTGAAATCATGTGTGATGCTAGTGATTATGTTGTTGGTGCTGTTCTAGGACAAAGAGTTGATAAGAAGCTGAATGTTATTCACTATGCTAGTAAAACTCTAGACAGTGCCCAAAGAAACTATGCTACTACTGAAAAGGAATTTTTAGCAGTCGTGTTTGCATGTGAAAATTTCAGATCTTACATAGTTGATTCCAAAGTCACTATTCACACTAATCATGTTGTTATTAAGTGTCTCATGGAAAAGAAAGATGCTAAACCTAGACTTATCAGATGGGTTCTCTTGCTACAAGAATTTGATTTGCATGTTGTTGATAGGAAGGGTGCTGAGAACCCCGTAGCAGATAACTTGTCTAGGTTGGAGAATGTTCTTGATGACCCACAACCTATTGATGATAGCTTTCCTGATGAGAAATTGAATGTCATCAATGCTTCACGTAGTACACCGTGGTATGCTGATTATGCAAATTATATCGTTGCCAAATATATATCACCTAGTTTCACATACCAGCAAAAGAAGAAATTCTTCTTTCATTTGATACATTACTTCAGGGATGATCCTCACCTTTATAAAGAAGGAGTAGCTGGTGTTATTAGATGTTGTGTACCTGAGCATGAACAGGGACAGATCCTACAGAAGTGTCACTCCGAGGCTTACGGAGGACACTGATGACCCACAAGTATAGGAGATCAATCATAGTCCTTTCGATAAGTAAGAGTGTCGACCCAACAAGGAGCAGAAGGCTTTGATAAACGGATTTCAGCAAGGTAATAACTGCAAGCACTCAAAGTAGCGGTAACAAGTGATTGTGTAGCGAGGTGAAACGTAGCAAGCAAAGAGTAACAAGTAACAAGTAGTAGCAACGGTGCAGCAAGTGGCCCAATCCCTTTTGTAGCAAGGGACAAGCCTGAACAAAGTCTTATAGGAGGAAAAACGCTCCCGAGGACACACAGGAATTTCTGTCATGCTAGTTTCATCATGTTCATATGATTCGCGTTCGTTACTTTGATAGTTTGATATGTGGGTGGACCGGCGCTTGGGTACAACCCTTACTTGGACAAGCATCCCACTTATGATTAACCTCTCTCGCAAGCATCCGCAACTACAAAAGAAGAATTAAGACAAAGTCTAACCATAGCATTAAATTAGTGGATCCAAATCAGCCCCTCACGAAGGAACGCATAGACTGGGGTTAAGCTTCTGTCACTCCAGCAACCCATCATCTACTTACTACTTCCCAATGCCTTCCTCTAGGCCCAAATATGGTGAAGTGTTATGTAGTCAACGTTCACATAACACCACTAGAGGAAAAACAACATACAGCATATCAAAATACCGAACGAATATCAAATTCACATGACTATTATCAGCATGACTTATCCCATGTCCTCAGGAACAAAAGTAACTACTCACAAGACATAATCATAATCATGACCAGAGGTGTAATGAATAGCATCAAGGATCTGAACATAAACTCTTCCACCAAATAATCCAACTAGCATCAACTACAAAGAGTAATCAACACTAGTAGCAACCTTACAAGTACCAATCGGAGTTGCGAGACGAAGATTGGTTACAAGAGATGAATTAGGGATTGGAGAGGAGATGGTGCTGATGAAGATGTTGATGAAGATGCCTCCCCTCCGACGAGAGGAGTGTTGGTGATGACGATGGCGACGATTTCCCCCTCCGGGAGGGAAGTTTCCCCGACAGGATCGTCCTGCCGGAGGTCTAGATTGGATCTTCTCAACTTCCGCCTCATGGCGGCGGCGAAACCACGAAAAAGATCCCTATTGAATTTTTTTTCAGACCAGGACGCTTCATATAGCAAAAGAAGGGGGCTAGTGGACCTTCAAGCATCCCACAAGCTTGCCCACCGCCACCAGGGGGTAGTGGCGGAGTGGGGCTTGTGGGGCCCTGGTGGCCCCCTCCGGTAGTTCTTTCGCCCAGTATTTTTAATATATTCCAGAAAAAATCCACGTAAATTTTCAGGGCATTTGGAGATGTGCAGAATAGTGGACTAAGATTTGCTCATTTTCCAGTCCAGAATTCCAGCTGCCTGAATTCTCCCTCTTTAAATAATCCTTGCAAAATAAGAGAGAAGGCATAAATATGGTACCACAAGTAATATAACAGCCCAAAAAGCAATAAATATCAACATGAAAGCATGATGCAAAATGGACGTATCAACTCCCCCAAGCTTAGACCTCGCTTGTCCTCAAGCGAAAACCAAGTTCCATAAACATGTCCACATGTTGAGGGATGAAGGTGTCGATAAAACATAATACGGACATGAGGGCATCATAATCACACATAGAACAACAATACATGATAAAGATTCTTATGGAAAAGTAACAATTCCTTCACGAAGCAAAGCATGAAGCAAAAACCTTACCGAGAAGTAACCAACAATCCCACATACTCAATCATCTCTTTTGTTTTCCACAATTGTTACAACTCACATGGTACTCATGGTGTCAAAGTTTCAGCTGGACACACAGGAAGATAGGGGCTTATAGTTTTGCCTCCCAATGGTTTACCTCAAGGATAAAGTCAACAACAATAAAGCATGAGTACTCAACTCCAAGTTGATATATGAATATAGATCTTTCCCAAGCATGTGACGGTAGCCAAGACAAAGGCAAAAGGGAATTGGTGAAGATCACCATGACTCTTACAAGGGTAAAAATTAAAGGTACAAGATAGGCCCTTCGCAGAGGGAAGCAGAGGTTGTCATGCGCTTTTGAGGTTTGAATGCGTGTCCTCTTAGTGCGGAGGAACGTCACTTTATATTGCCTCCTGTGATAAAGAACTTTATTATGCAGTGTGTTGCTTTTATGTCTTCCTCATCACAGGTTCGTACAAAGCTTAGTTTCCACACACTAATAGATCATACATATTAGAGAGCAATTTTTATTGCTTGCACCGATGACAACTTACTTGAAGGATCTTATTCAATCCATAGGTAGGTATGGTGGACTCTCATGGCAAAACTGGTTGGAGGTTTATGGATGCACAAGTAGTATCTCTACTTAGTGTGGGAGTTTTGGCTAATATGAGGTGGAAGCAATCGTCACATGCTAAGGGATCTCTAGTCATATAACATTGTTTGGAACCAAGCAAACACAATTCATTATGTTGTCTTCCTTGTCCAACATCTACTCCTAAGCATGTAATAGTTTGGTCAGTGCTCACAATTGCAAAAAGTGTCTAAGATGATATATTTATCTGTGAACCTCTCTTTCCTTGTTACTTCTTATTAATTGCAACAGTGACTGAGGTCTATGTTGACTTATTCTCAACAAGTTTCAATCATCATACGTGTCATATGTGAAGCTATCACTTTCCATAAGATCGTCTCATGATCTTTCATGTTATCATTCTTTTCATACTTTTTGATCATGGCACAAAGCAAAGCCCTTGACTAAGACACTCTTTGTAATATAGCTCGTAAGCTCGAATACATTGGGGGAGAGAGAAAAGCAAAAGACTCAAACTAAAAACTAAAGACTTATTCCTCTAAAAGAAGAAAGAAAAACTGAAAAGGAAAGAACTAAATCAAAGGTAAAAGCAAAAGATATAAAGGTAATACGATACCAGGGCAACTCCCCCAAGCTTGGCAGAAGTGAAGGGGATTGCCCATACCAATGCTTAGTTGTCTTCCTTTGGTGGTGAAGGTGTTGTTGTTGTCGCCTTTGATTCCAAGAGAGCTATCAATCTTTGATTTATAACTTTGAGATCTGTGACATGGTTTTCCAGCAAAACAACTTCACGAGAAAGAGAAATATTGCGAGCACGAGTTGTTTCGCAAAACCTCAAGAGTTCAATCAAGGATGGAGACAGCACGTGGAGGAAGGGTTGGAGAAAATCTACTCCTTCAACGTCTTCAATGTTGAACATAGGTTGAACTTCCTCCCTAGCTTGGGTTTTCTCCTTAGTTGTGTCCCTAGCTTCCGTGACTTCTACTCTTTTCAGATCAGCATCTACTTCCTCATGAACTTGGTGAAGATCATTCTCCCCAACAGATTCCTGAGACATCTTTGCTCTAAATCTGCGGCAGACAACAAGCTCGAAATGAAAACACAGGAAAACTGCGCGATACGGAGATCAAAACCTTCGGGCGACTATATATTGATTTTTTTCTGGGCCAGAAGGATTCCTCCACAAGAAAACAGAGTCCGGGAGGCACACGAGGTGCCCACAAGCTTGCCCTCCGCCACCGGGGGGTAGGGGCAGTGGCAGGGCTTGTGGCTGCCTCGTTCGCTCTCCGCACTGCTTTTCATTTTTCTAATTTTACAAAAATTCCAAAATGGAAGAAAATTCCCATTGGAAAAGTATCGGAGTCCAATTTCTTGCCGAAACAGATACATCTTCGTTTTCAAGGTCTGAAACAGGCTGATAAACATCCCTTATGTACTCCTCTGGAGTTATGACATTGATGATATTGGTCTCAACATTTATGGGAGTACCATAGATGTAATGCTTGATTCTTTGCCCATTTACCACTCTAGAAAAATTTCCTTCCGTGTTATTGATTTTGATGGCACCGGAACGATATACTTCCTCGACAACATAGGGACCTTCCCATTTAGAGAGAAGCTTGCCTGCAAAGGATCTCAAACGAGAATTGTATAGCAAGACATAATCACCTACATTGAACTCTCGTTTCTGTATTCATTTGTCGTGCTATCTCTTAACCTTTTCCTTGAACAACCTGGCATTGTCGTATGCCTGGGCTCTCCATTCATCTAATGAGGTGATATCAAACAACCGCTTCTCACCGGCAAGTTTGAAATCAAAGTTGAGCTCTTTGATTGCCCAATAAGCTTTGTGTTCCAGCTCAAGAGGTAAATGAAAGGCCTTACCGTAAACCATTTTATACGGTGACATGCCCATGGGATTCTTATAAGCAGTCCTATAAGCCCATAGTGCATCGTCAAGTTTACTAGACCAGTTCTTTCGAGGTCTATTGACGGTCTTTTGTAGGATCAACTTGATCTCCCTATTACTCAACTCAACTTGACCACTAGACTGCGGATGATAAGGAGATGCAACTCTATGGTTGACATCATACTTAGCTAGCATCTTGCGGAAAACACCAAGAATGAAGTGTGAACCGCCATCGGTCATCAAGTATCTAGGGACTCCAAATCTTGGGAATATGACTTCTTTAAGCATCTTAATAGAGGTGTGGTGATCAGCATCTTTAGTGGGGATAGCTTCTACCCACTAAGTAACGTAATCCACAGCAACTAAGATGTGAGTGTACCCATTGGAACTTGGGAAGGGTCCCATATAATCAAAGCCCCAGACATCAAATGGTTCAATGACAAGTGAATAGTTCATAGGCATCTCTTGATGCTTACATATGTTCCCTATCCTTTGGCATTCGTCACAAGACAAGACATACTTACGGGCATCCTTGAAGAGAGTGGGCCAATAGAAACCTGATTGCAATACCTTATGGGCAGTTCTATCTCCAGCGTGGTGTCCTCCATAGGCTTCAGAATGACACTTCTGCAGGATATGTCCCTGTTCATGTTCAGGCACACAACGTCTAATAACACCATCTACTCCTTCCTTATAAAGGTGAGGATCATCCCAAAAGTAGTGTCTCAAATCAAAGAAGAATTTCTTCTTTTGTTCATAGGTGAAACTGGGTGGTATGTATTTGGCTACGATATAGTTTGCATAATCAGCATACCACGGTGCACTAAATGAAGTGCGGATGACATTTAATTGCTCATCAGGAAAGTTGTCATCAATTGGTAGTGGGTCATCAAGGACATTCTCTAGCCTAGACAAGTTATGTGCTACAGGGTTACCAGCACCCTTTCGATCAACGACGTGCAAATCAAATTCCTGTAGCAGGAGAACCCATCTGATCAGCCTAGGCTTAGCGTCCTTATTCTGCATGAGGTACTTAATAGCAGCATGATCAGAGTGAATAGTGACTTTGGAGTCAACTATGTAAGATCTGAACTTTTCACATGCAAACACGACTCCTAAAAATTCCTTCTCCATAGTGGCATAGTTTCTTTGGGCACTGTCTAGAGTTTTACTAGCGTAGTGAATGACATTAAACTTCTTGTCAACTCTTTGTCCTAGAACAGCACCAACAGCATAATCACTAGCGTCGCACATGATTTCAAAGGGCGCGGTTATCAAAGCCTTCTTAAGTATTTCAAAGGCTTCCTCAGAATCCTCATCAAAAACAAAAGGAACATCCTTCTGCAAGAGGTTGGTAAGAGGCCTAGAAATCTTAGAGAAGTCTTTAATGAACCTTCTATAGAAACCAACATGACCTAGGAAACTTCGTATACCTCTAATATCTGTGGGGCACGACATTTTCTCAATTGCATCAACCTTAGCCTTATCAACTTCAATGCCTCTTTCAGAGATTTTGTGTCCTAAGACGATACCTTCATTAACCATAAAGTGGCACTTCTCCCAATTCAAGACGAGGTTGGTTTCTTCGCATCTCTGTAAGACTCGATCAAGGTTGCTGAGGCAATCATCAAAGGAAGACCCGTAAACGGAGAAGTCATGCATGAAAACCTCGACAATCTTTTCACAAAAGTCAAAGAATATAGCCATCATACATCTTTGGAAGGTGCCAGGTGCATTACATAAGCCAAAAGGCATACGTCTATAGGCAAAGGTACCGAAAGGGCAGGTGAAAGTGGTTTTCTATTGATCAGATTGTGCGACAGGTATTTGCGAGAAACCTGAATAACCGTCTAGAAAGCAGAAGTGTGTGTGCTTTGATAGCCTTTCTAGCATTTGGTTGATGAACGGCAAAGGATAATGATCTTTCCTGGTTGCCTTGTTCAGTTTCTGGAAGTCTATCACCATTCTATATGCGGTAATAATCCTTTGTGGGATTAGTTCATCCATATCATTAGGAACGACGGTGATACCTCCCTTCTTAGGTACGCAATGTACTGGACTTACCCAATCACTATGAGCAACGGGATAAATGATTCCTACTTCCAGAAGCTTTAATATTTCTTTTCTAACGGCCTCTTCCATCTTAGGATTTAATCTCCTTTGATGATCAGCAACTGGTTTAAAGTCAGGATCGGTTTTAATCTTGTGCTGGCATAGAGTAGGACTAATACCCTTAAGATCATCAAGAGTATATCCAATAGCAGCGCGGTGCTTCCTCAGAGTTTTCAGTAACTTCTTCTCTTCGCGCTCTGAGAGGAGAGCACTAATAATGACAGGATATATCTCCTTCTCATCAAGATAGGCATACTTAAGAGTATCAGGCAACTGTTTAAGCTCGAACACAGGATCACCCTTTGGTGGGGGAGGATCCCCAAGCAGTTCAACAGGCAAATTATTCTTGAGAATAGGATGTTGTTCTAAGACAATTCTATCTATCTCATCTCTCTCCTCCATATGCATATCATTTTCATGCTCAAGCAGATATTGCTCTAAAGGATCCGTAGGAGGTACAGCAATAGAGGCAAGAGCAATGATTTCATCCCTACCAGACGACTCTCTTTCATGGGGTTGTCTTCCAAACTTGGAGAAGTTAAATTCATGGGACACACCCTCGAAACTTACTGTGACAGTCTGCTTAATGCAATCAATGTGAGCATTGACAGTGTTGAGAAAGGGTCTACCAAATATGATGGGCCAAAAGCTATCTTGTGCAGTACCAAGGACGAGGAAATCAGTAGGATACTTCGTCTTACCACACAGGACTTCTACGTCTCTCACGATTCCCAGAGGGTAGATAGTGTCTCTATTAGCTAGCGTAATAGTGACATCAATGGGTTCTAACTCAGCAGGTGCAATCTCATCTTTGATTTCGTCATATAGAGAACAGGGTATTGCACTAACACTAGCTCCCATATCACATAAACAATGGTAACAGTGATCTCCTATCTTAACAAAAACAACGGGCAGGCCAACTACAGGTCCATGCTTGTCTTTCGCGTGAGGTTTAGCAATTCTAGCGGAGTCCTCACAGAATTTGATAACATGCACATCTATGTCTTCGGCTAAGAGATGTTTGATAATAGAAACACTAGGTTCAACTCTAATCTCTTCAGGGGGTGCAAGTGGTCTAATGTAACCCCTACGTATCACAGTTGGAGCTTTAGAATAATCCTTTATCCTAGCAGGGTATGGTGGTTTCTCAGTGTAAGCACAAGGAACAACAGGATCACAAAAAGCTATGATTTTCTCCTCAACTAGATTGGTTTTGGCTATGTTGCTTTCTACAGGAGGATGATATTTAAACCACTTCTCTTTGGGAAGATCAACATGAGCAGCAAAAGATTCACATAGAGAAGCTACTATCTCAGAGTCAAGTCCATACTTAGCGCTAAAATCTCTAGAAGTGTTTGTCTCAACAAAAGATTTAACGCAATCAAACTGGAAATTCATACCTGACTCCTTACCTTCCTCCAGCTCCCAATCTTCAGAGTTGCGTTTGATTCTCTCCAATAAATTCCACTTGTGAACAATATCCTTCTTTATAAAAGAATCGGCACAAGAAGCGTCAAGCATGGTACGATCTTCACGAGAAAGCCGAGCATAAAAGTTTTGAGTGATGATTTCTATCGAGAGCTCATGATTGGGGCATCAATATAGCATTGACTTAAGCCTCCCCCAAGCTTGATCTATGCTTTCCCTGTCACGAGGCCAAAAGTTATAAATAAAGTTCCGATCACGATGTACTAAATGCATAGGATAGAACTTTTGATGAAATTCCAATTTCAACCGATTGTAGCCCATGATCCAGCATCATCACATAGCCCATACCATGTCAACGCCTTATCCTTCAAAGATAAAGAAAATACTTTCTTATTTACCTCATCCTCGGGCAAACCTGCAAGCTTAAATAAACCACAAACTTCATCTACATAGATTAGATGAAAGTCTAGATGTGAAGATCCATCTCCTGTAAAAGGATTTGCCAACAGTTTCTCAAGCATACCCAAAGGAATTTCATAATAGATATTTTCAGTAGGTATCTTAGGTTGAGGAGCAACTCCTCATGCTTCCGTTCGTGGTGAAGATACCCCGAACAAACTCCTCAAAGGAAGAGTTTCCATAGTGACAAGTGACAATAAATTTCAGCATAGTATAAAAATGTTTCCTTACCAATTTCCACTTACCAAAGGAGCTTCACTCCCCGGCAACGGCGCCAGAAAAGAGTCTTGATGACCCACAAGTATAGGGGATCAATCGTAGTCCTTTCGATAAGTAAGAGTATCGAACCCAACGAGGAGCAGAAGGCTCTGATAAACGGATTTCAGCAAGGTAATAACTGCAAGCACTCAAAGTAGCGGTAACAAGTGATTGTGTAGCGAGGTGAAACGTAGCAAGCAAAGAGTAACAAGTAACAAGTAGTAGCAACGGTGCAGCAAGTGGCCCAATCCCTTTTGTTGCAAGGGACAAGCCTGAACAAAGTCTTATAGGAGGAAAAACGCTCCCGATGACACACGGGAATTTCTGTCATGCTAGTTTTATCATGTTCATATGATTCACGTTCGTTACTTTGATAGTTTGATATGTGGGTGGACCGGCGCTTGGGTACAGCCCTTACTTGGACAAGCATCCCACTTATGATTAACCTCTCTCGCAAGCATCCGCAACTACCAAACAAGAATTAAGACAAAGTCTAACCGAAGCATTAAACTAGTGGATCCAAATCAGCCCCTCACGAAGCAACGCATAGACTGGGGTTTAAGCTTCTGTCACTCCAGCAACCCATCATCTACTTACTACTTCCCAATGCCTTCCTCTAGGTCCAAATATGGTGAAGTGTTATGTAGTCGACAATCACATAACACCACTAGAGGAAAAACAACATACAACATATCAAAATACCGAACCAATATCAAATTCACATGACTATTATCAGCATGACTTATCCCATGTCCTCAGGAACAAAAGTAACTACTCACAAGACATAATCATAATCATGACCAGAGGTGTAATGAATAGCATCAAGGATCTGAACATAAACTCTTCCACCAAATAATTCAACTAGCATCAACTACAAAGAGAAATCAACACTACTAGCAACCTTACAAGTACCAATCGGAGTTGCGAGACGAAGATTGGTTACAAGTGATGAACTAGGGATTGGAGAGGAGATGGTGCTGATGAAGATGTTTATGAATATGCCTCCCCTCCGACGAGAGGAGTGTTGGTGATGACGATGGCAACGATTTCCCCCTCCGGGAAGGAAGTTTCCCCGGCAGGATCGCCGTGTCGGAGCTCTAGATTGGATCTGCTCAAGTTCCGCCTCGTGGCAGCGGCGAAACCACGAAAAAGCTCCCTATTGAATTTTTTTCCAGACCAAGACGCTTCATATAGCAAAAGAGGGGGGCTAGTGGGCCTTCAGGCAGCCCATAAGCTTGCCCACCGCCACCAGGGGGTGGTGGCGGAGTGGGGGCTTGTGGGGCCTTGGTGGCCCCCTCCGGTAGTTCTTTGACCCAGTATTTTTAATATATTCCAGAAAAAATGCACGTAAATTTTCAGGGCATTTGGAGATGTGCAGAATAGTGGACTAGGATTTGCTCCTTTTCTAGTCCAGAATTCCAGTTGCCTGAATTCTCCCTCTTCAAATAATCCTTGCAAAATAAGAGATAAAAGGCATAAGTATGGTACCACGAGTAATATAATAGCCCAAAAAGCAATAAATATCAACATGAAAGCATGATGCAAAATGGACGTATCAGACACCATGCGGGAGATAGAACTGCACACAAGGTATTGCAATCAGGTTTCTATTGACCTACTCTCTTCAAGGATGCCCGTAAGTTTGTCTTGTATTTTGATGAATGTCAAAGAATAGGTAATATCAGTAAACGTCAGGAAATGCCTATGAATTATTCACTTGTCATTGAACCATTTGATGTTTGGGGTTTTGATTATATGGTACCTTTTCCAAAGTCCAACGGGTATACTCATATCCTAGTCGTTGTTGATTACGTTACTAAGTGGGTAGAAGCTATCCCAACTAGTAGTGCTGATCACAACACCTCTATTAGGATGCTTAAGGAAGTTATTTTCCCTAGATTTGGAGTCCCTAGATATCTAATGACCGATGGTGGTTCACATTTCATTCATGGTGCTTTTCCGAAAAACGCTTGCTAAGTATGATGTCAACCATAGAATTGCATCTCCCTATCATCCTCAGTCCAGTGGTCAAGTAGAGCTAAGTACTAGAGAGATTAAACTAATTCTGCAAAAGACTGTTAATAGGTCTAGAAAGAATTGGTCTAAGAAGCTTGATGATGCACTGTGGGCTTATAGAACTGCTTATAAGAATCCCATGGGCATGTCTCCGTACAAAATAGTTTACGGTAAAGCATGTCATTTACCTCTTGAGCTAGAGCATAAGGCTTATTGGGCAATCAAAGAGCTCAACTTTGATTTCAAACTTGCTGGTGAGAAGAGGTTATTTGATATTAGCTCACTTGACGAATGGAGAGCTCAGGCATATGAAAATGCCAAGTTGTTCAAAGAAAAAGTTAAGAGGTGGCATGATAAAAGGATACAAAAACGTGACTTCAATGTAGGTGATTATGTCCTGCTATACAATTCTCGTTTAAGATTTTTTGCAGGCAATCTTCTCTCTAAATGGGAAGGTCCTTACATTGTTGAGGAAGTATATCGTTCCGGTGCCATCAAGATCAACAACACGGAAGGTAATTTTCCGAGAGTGGTAAATGGGCAAATAATCAAGCATTATATCTCAGGTACCCCCATAAATGTTCAAAGCAATATTATTAATACCATAACTCTGGAGGAGTACATAAGGGATATTTATTATCATGTTTCAGACTCCGAAAACGAAGAGGTATGTGATACAGTAAGTAAACCGACTCCAAAACTTTTCTAGTAGGAATTTTTCTCCGTTTTGGAATTTTTAGAAAATTAGAAAAATTTAAAGTAGTCCGGAAAGCGCACGAGGAGGCGACAAGCCTGCTAGGCGCGGCCTACCCCCTGGCCGCGCCTAGGGGGCTTGTGGGAAACTCGTGTGCCTCCCGAACTCCGTTTTCTTACGGGGTACTCCTTCTGGTCGGGAAAAATTCATTATATATTCTCCCGAAAGGTCTGACCCTCGTATCACGCAAATATCCTCTGTTTCGTTTCGAGTCTGTTTCTGTCGCAGATTTTGGGCAAGGATGTCGTCTCAGGAATCTGTCGGGGAGAACGATCTCCCTCAAGTCTATGAAGAAGTAAATGTTGATCTGAAAAGAATGGAGGTCATGGAGGCCAAGGAAAGGTTGCTTGAAGAAACTAAGGGCAAAAGTAAGGAGGAGAATCCGGCGTTGGACGAAGTGCAATCTGTGCTCAACAAGGAAGAAGTTGAGGAAGAGGATTTTGTTCTACCCTACCTCCACCATTTACCTCCATCCTTGATGGAGCTCTTGAGGTTATGTGAAATGAGTCATGTTCGTAATACTTATCTCTCCCGTGAAGTTGTTTTGCTGGAGAAAAATATCACAGAGCTCCAAGGTATAAATCAAAGATTGATGGCCCTCTTGGAATCAAAAGATAGGACAACTCCACCACCATCACCTTCGAAGGAAGACAATTAAGCACGGGTATGGGAAATCCCCTTGGCTTGTGCCAAGCTTGGGGGAGTTGCCCTGGTATCGTATCACCATCACATCTTTTGCCTTTACCTTTTCTTAGTTCGATCCTTTTTGGTTTTTTCTTTCTCTAGTAGAATAAAGTTCTTAGTGTTCTAGGCTTGAGTTTTGCTTTGTGTCACCCCTGATGTATTCGAGTTCGTGAGACATATAATAAAGAGTGTTTTAGTTAAGGACCTTGCTTCATGACATGATCTAAAAAAAGAATGATAAAAGAACAAAAGCATGAAAGATCATATATTGATCTTATGGGAAGTGATGGCTTCACATGTAAAAAGAATGTTGATTGAAACTTGTTGTGGGTGGACAAACGTAGACCTTGGTCTTGGTTGCAATTAATAGGAAGTAATAAAGAAGGATAGGTTCACATATAAATATATCATCTTGGGCACCATCTATGATTGTGAGCACTCACTAAACTATTACATGCTTGGAAGTAGATGTTGGACAAGGAAGACAACATAATGAATTATGTTTGCTTGGTTCCGAACAATGTTATATGACTAGAGATCCCTTAGCGTATGACGATTGCTTCCACCTCATATCATCCAAAACTTCCGCACTAAGTAGAGATATTATACCTCTCCAACGTATCTATAATTTTTTATGGTTTCATGCTATTATCCTGTCAAACTTTAGATGTTTTGTATGCCTTTTATATCTTTTTTGAGACTAACTTATTAACTCAGTGACAAGTGACAGTTCCTGTTTTTTTCATGTTTTTGACCCCTTTCAGAGGAGGATTTTAAACGGAGTCCAAACGGAACGAAACTGCCAAAAAGATTTTTCCGAAACAGAAAAAGATCGGGAAGCCTGAGAATCAGGGCAGGGGCCACCAGGGACCCCACAGGCCCCCTTGCCGCTGCCAGGGGGGCCGCGCCTCCCAGGCTTGTGGGCTCCTTGGGCCTCCTCTGCCCTAGGTCTTCCGCCTATAAATTCCCTAAAATCCCAGAAAAAATCAGGAGATCATCGAAAGTACTTTTCCGCCGCCGCAAGCTTTTGTCTTCGCAAGATCCCATCTGGGGCATGTTCTGGTGCCCTGCCGGAGGGGGATTCGGATACGGAGGGCTTCTTCATCAACACCATGACCTCTACGATGATGCGTGAGTAGTTCACCATAGACCTACGGGTCCATAGCTAGTAGCTAGATGGCTTCTTCTCTCTCTTGGATCTTCAATACAAAGTTCTCCATGATCTTCATGGAGATCTATCCGACGTAATCTTCTTTTGTGGTGAGTTTGTCGAGATCCGATGAATTGTGGAATTATGATCAGATTATCTATGAATCTTATTTGAGTTTCTTCTGATCTCTCTTATGCATGATTTCATATCCTTGTAATTCTCTTTGAGTTGTGGGTTTTGTTTGGCCAACTAGATCTATGATTCTTGCAATGGGAGAAGTGCTTGGTTTTGGGTTCATACCATGCGGTGACCTCACCCAGTAACAGAAAGGGTAGCGAGGCACGCATCATGTTGTTGTCATCAAGGGTAAAAAGATGGGGTTTTCATCATTGGTTTGAGTTTATCCCTCTACATCATGTCATCTTGCTTAAGGCGTTACTCTGTTCGTCATGAACTCAATACACTAGATGCATGCTGGATAGCAGTCGATGTGTGGAGTAATAGTAGTAGATGCAGAAAGTATCGGTCTACTTGTCTCGGACGTGATGCCTATATGTATGATCATTGCCTTAGATATCGTCATGACTTTGCGTGGTTCTATCAATTGCTCGACAGTAATTTGTTCACCCATCGTAATATTTGCTATTTTCAGAGAAGCCTCTAGTGAACACTATGCCCCCCAGGTCTACTTCACACCATATTTTCAGCCTTACACTTTTTCTTCCTTGCACTTTCTGCCTTCAGATCTCACTTTGCAATCAATCTTGAAGGGATTGACAACCCCTTTATAGCGTTGGGTGCAAGCTCTTTGTGTTTATGCAGGTACTCTGGACTTGACGAGATTCTCCTACTGGATTGATACCTTGGTTCTCAAACTGAGGGAAATACTTACTGTTCCTGTGCTGCATCACCCTTTCCTCTTCAAGGGAAAACCAACGCAAGCTCAAAAGACGACAGAAGGTTTCTGTCGACGTAGCAAGATACTACTTGTGCATCCATAAACCTTCAACCCAGTTTTGCCATGAGAGTCCACCATACCTACCTATGGATTGAATAAGATCCCTCAAGTAAGTTGTCATCGGTGCAAGCAATAAAAATTGCTCCCTAAATATGTATGATCTATTAGTGTGTGGAAAATAAGCTTTGTACAAACCTGTGATGAGGAAGACATAAAAGCGACAGACTGCATAATAAAGTTCTTTATCACAGGAGGCAATATAAAGTGACGTTTCTTCGCACTAAGAGGCCACACATCCAAATCTCAAAAGCGCATGACAACCTCTGCTTCCCTCTCTGAAGGGCGTATCTTGTACCTTTACTTTTTGTCCTTAAAAAAAGTGTCATGGTGATCGACACCAATTCCTTATTTCGCCTTTTATCTTGGCTAACGTCATGTGCTAGGGAAATATCTATATTCATATGTCAGCTTGGAAATAAGTATTCATGAATTATTATTGGTGACATTACCCTTGAGGTAAGTAGTTGGGAGGCGAAACTATAAGCCCCTATCTTTCTCTGTGTCCAACTGAAACTTTGATCTCGTGAGTACCACGTGAGTTTTAGCAATTGTAGGAGACGAAAGGATGATTGAGTATGTGGATTTGCTTTACAAGCTCTTATTTGACTCTTTCCGATGTTATGATAAATTGCAATTGCTTCAATGACTAAAGGCTATTGGTTGTTAATTCTCAATAAGGTTTCTGATCCATACATTACTTTGTGAAGGAATTATCACTTTAGCATAAGAGATTATATGACGTTATTGTTGTTCTAATTATGATCATGATGCATGCATGTCCATATTTTGTTTTGTCGACGCCTCTATCTCTAAACTTGTGGGCATATTTATTGGTCTCGGTTTCCGCTTGAGGACAAGCGAAGTCTAAGCTTGGGGGAGTTGATACGTCCATTTTGCATCATGCTTTTATGTTGATATTTATTGCTTTATGGGTTGTTATTACACTTCACGGTACAATACTTATGCCTTTTTTCTCTTATTTTATAAGGTTTACATGAAGAGGGAGAATGTTGTCAGCTGGAATCCTAGCCTAAAAAAGGAGCAAGTTTGAGATACCTATTCTGCGTAACTCCAAAAGCCGTGAAAATCAACTAGGAATTATTTTGGAATTTATAAAAAATACTGGGCGGAAGAAGTACCACAGGGGAGCCACCAGGAGGCCACAAGCGTGCTAAGCGCGTCCTACCCCCCTGGCCGCGCCTAGGGGGCTTGTGGGCTCCCTGTTGCCCCTCTCGCTCCCATCTTTTTCTATACGTAGGGTTTCGTTCCAGAAAAAATCAAGAGGAGGCTTTCGGGAAGAGACGCCGCCGCCACAAGGCGGAACTTGAGCAGAACCAATCTAGAGCTCCGGCAAGGTCGTCCTGCCAGGGAAACTTCCCTCTCGGAGGGGGAAATCATCGCCATCGTCATCACCAACACTCCTGTCATCAGAGGGGACTCATCACCATAAACATCTTCATCAGCACCATCTCATCTCCAAACCCTAGTTCATCTCTTGTAACCAATCTCCGTCTCGCGACCCGATTGGTACTTGTAAGGTTGCTAGTAGTGTTAATTACTCTTTGTAGTTGATGCTAGTTGGATTACTCGGTGGAAGATTATATGTTCAGATCCTGGATGCTATTCAATACCTCTCTGGTCATGAACATAATTGTGCTTTGTGAGTAGTCACTTTTGTTCCTGAGGACATGGGATAAGTCTTGCTATAAATAGTCATGTGAATTTGGTATTCGTTCGATATTTTGATGCGTTGTATGTTGCCGCTCCTCTAGTGGTGTTATGTGAATGTCGACTACATGAGATTGTTGGAAATGTGCCCTAGAGGCAATAATAAAATGGTTATTATCATATTTCCTTGTTCATGATAATCGTCTATTGTTCATGCTATAATTGTATTAACAGGAAACAATGATACATGTGTGAATGAATAGATCACAATGTGTCCCTAGCAAGCCTCTAGTTGGCTAGCTCGTTAGTCAATAGATGATCATGGTATCCTGGTCATGGGCATTAGATGTCATTGATAACGGGATCACATCATTGGGAGAATGATGTGATGGACAAGACCCAATCCTAAGCGTAGCACTAGATCGTATTGTTCATATGCTAAAGCTTTTCTAATGTCAAGTGTCTTTTCCTTCGACCGTGAGATTGTGCAACTCCCGGATACCGTAGGAGTGCTTTGGGTGTATCAAACGTCACAACGTAACTGGGTGACTATAAAGGTGCACTATGGGTACCTCTGAAAGTGTCTGTTGGGTTGGTACGAATCGAGATCGGGATTTGTCACTCCGTGTGACGGAGAGGTACCTCTGGGCCCACTCGGTAGAACATCATCATGAGCTCAATGTGACAAAAGGAGTTAGTCACACGATGACGTGCTACGGAACGAGTAAAGAGACTTACCGGTAACGAGATTGAACAAGGTATAGGTATACCGACGATCGAATCTCGGGCAAGTTCTATACCGACAGACAAAGGGAATTGTATATGGGATTGATTGAATGCTTGACATCGTGGTTCATCTGATGAGATCATCATGGAGAAAGTGGGATCCACCATGGGTATCCAGACCCTGCTGATGGTTATTGGTCGGAGAGGTGTCTCGGTCATTTCTACCTGTCTCTCGAACCCGTAGGGTCTACACACTTAAGGTTCGATGACGCTAGGGTTATAGGGAATTGTTATACGAGGCTATCGAAAGTTGTTCGGAGTACCGGATGAGATCCCGGACGTCATGAGGAGCTCCGAATGGTCCGAAGGTAAAGATTGATATATAGGACGTATGGTTTCGGACACCGGAAGTGTTTCGAGCGTCACCGGTAAAGTACCGAGACCACCGGAGGTGGCCCCGGGGGTCCATCGGAAGGGGGAAATGACCCTGGGAGGCTAGATGGGCCAAGTGCGGGAGGGAACCAGCCCCTAGGTGGGCTGGTGCGCCCCCCCCCCCCCCACTCAGCCCATGGCGCAAGAAGAAGGGAGAGGGGGGAACCCTAGCGTAGGTGGGCCTAAGGCCCACCAGAAGGGTGCGCCACCCCTCCCCCCCCCTTAGACGCCGCACCTCCCCCCATCTAGGGCTGCCGCCCTTCCGAGGAGAGGGAAACCCTCAAGGGGGTGCAGCTCCTCCCTCCCCCTATATATAGTGGGCACTTTTGGGCTTTTGGAGACAGAGTTTTCCCTCTCCCTCGGCGCAGCCCTGCCCTTCTTTCTCCTCCTCTCTGCCGTGCTTGGCGAAGCCGTGCTGGGAGACCTCGTCTCTCCATCGACACCACGCCGTTGGGCTGTCGGAGATCTTCCCCAACCTCTCCATCCTCCTTGCTGATCAAGGTGCGGGAGACGTCACCGGGTTGCACGTGTGTTGAACGCGGAGGTGCCGTGGTTCGGCACTAGATCGGAATCACACCGCGATCTGAATCGCCGCGAGTACGACTCCATCAACCGCGTTCTAGTAACGCTTCCGCTTAGTGATCTTCAAAGGTATGAAGATGCACTCACCCCTCTCTCGTTGCTGGTCTCTCCATAGGAAGATCTGAATATGCGTATGATTTTTTTTGAATTTATGCTACGTTACCCAACAGTGGCATCCGAGCCAAGTTTTCTATGCGTAGATTCCATGCAGGAGTAGAACACAAAAGGTTGTGGGCGATGATTTGTCAATTGGTTGCCGCTACTGGTCTTATTCTTTTCTGGCGGTATTGTGGGATGAAGCGGCCCGGACCGACCTTACACGTACGCTTACGTGAGACTGGTTCCACCGACAGACATGCACACCGTGCATAAAGGTGGCTATCGGGTGTTTGTCTCTCCACTCTAGTCCGATTGGATTTGATGAAAAGGGTCCTTACGAAGGGTAAATAGCTTTGGCATATCATCGTTGTGACTGTCACGTAGGTAAGAAGGCGTTCTTGCTAGAAACCCAAATCAGCCACGTAAAACTTGCAACAACAATTAGAGGACGTCTAACTTGTTTTTGCAGGGTTTGACATGTGATGTGATATGGCCAAAGTTGTGATGTTGCATGTATGATGTATGAGATGAGTATGACAACCGGCAGGAGCCATAGGAGTTGTCTTAATTTATTGTATGAGATGCAACGCCATGTGCTTACTACTTTTACTTCATTGCTAACGGTTAGCTATAGTAGTAGTGATAGTAGTAGTTGGCGTGACGACTTCACGGAGACACGATGATGGAGATCATGGTGTCACACTGGTGACGATGATGATCATGTGATGCCTGAAGATGGAGATCGAAAGAGCAAAGATGATAATGGCCATATCATGTCACTATATGATTGCGTTGTGATGTTTATCATGTTTTTCATCTTGTTGCTTAGAACGACGGTAGCATAATAAGATGATCCCTCTTAAATTTCGAGAACGTATTCCCCTAAGTGTGCACCGTTGCGAAGGATCGTTGTCTCGAAGCACCACGTGATGATCGGGTGTGATAGATTCTAACGTTCGCATACAACGGGTGTAAGCCAGATTTACACACGCGAAACACCTAGGTTGACTCGACGAGCTTAGCATGTACAGACATGACCTTGAATACAAGAGACCGAAAGGTCGAACATGAGTCGTATGGTTGAATACGATCAGCATGAAGTTGCTCACCATGGTGACTAGTCCGTCTCACGTGATGATCAGACACGGGTTAGTCAACATGGATCATGTATCACTTAGATGACTAGAGGGATGTCGATTTAAGTGGGAGTTCATACTTAATTTGATTAAATGAACTTAATTGTCATGAACTTAGTCTAAAATTTGTCTTAAAAAATATTGTAGATGGCCAACGTCAACCTCAATTTCAACGCATTCCTAGAGAAAAACAAGCTGAAAGATGATGGTAGCAACTATGCGGACTGGGTTCGCAACTTGAAGCTCATCCTTGAAGCAGCTAAAAAGGCTTATGTCCTTGATGCGCCGCTAGGTGACCCTCCCGCTCCCGCAGCAGCCCAGGACATTCTGAACGTCTGGCAAACACGGAGTGATGACTACTCTCTCGTTACGTGTGGCATGCCATACAGTTTAGAAACGGGGCTCCGAAGGCGTTTTGAGCAACACGATGCATATGAGATGTTCCAAGAGCTGAAGCTAGCTTTTCAAGCTCATGCCCGTGTCGAGAGATATGAAGTCTCCGACAAGTTCTTTAGCTGTAAGATGGAGGAGAACAGTTCTGTCAGTGAGCACATACTCAAAATGTCTGGGTTACACGGTCGTCTGACTTCACTTGGAGTCGAACTTCCGGATGATGCTATAATTGACAGAATCCTCCAGTCTCTCCCACCAAGCTACAAAGGTTTTGTGTTGAACTACAACATTCAAGGGATGGAGAAGACCATTCCCGAGTTGTACTCGATGCTCAAGTCTGCAAAAGTAGAAATCAAGAAAGAGCATCAAGTGTTGATGGTCAACAAGACCACTAGTTTCAAGAAGGGCAAGGGTAAGAAGAACTTCAAGAAATACGGCAAAGCCGTTGCCGCGCCTGGTAAGCCAGATGCCGGGAAGAAGAAAAGGAATGGACCCAAGCCTGAGACTAAGTGCTTTTATTGCAAGGGAAAGGGTCACTGGAAGCGGAACTGCCCCAAATACTTAGCGGACATGAAGGCCGGCAACGTTAAAGGTATATGTGATATACATGTTATTGATGTGTACCTTACCAGCGCTCATAGTAGCTCCTGGGTATTTGATCCCGGTGTTGTTGCTCACATTTGCAACTCAAAGCAGGAACTGTGGAATAAGCGGAGACTGGCCAAGGACGAGGTGACGATGCGCGTCGGGAATGGCTCCAAGGTCGATGTGATCGTCGTCGGCACGCTACCTCTACATCTACCGTCGGGATTATTTTTAAACCTCAATAATTGTTATTTAGTACCAACTTTGAGCATGAATATTGTATCAGGGTCTTGCTTAATGCGAGACGGCTACTCATTTAAGTCAGAGAATAATGTTTGTTCTATTTATATGAGTGATATGTTTTATGGTCATGCTCCGGTGGTGCATGGTTTATTCCTGATGAATCTCGATCGTGATGTTACGCATATTCATAGTGTGAGTACCAAAAGATGTAAAGTTGATAATGATAGTCCCACATACTTGTGGCACTGTCGCCTTGGTCATATCGGCGTTAAGCGCATGAAGAAGCTCCATACCGATGGACTATTAGAGTCTCTTGACTTTGAATCATTTGACACATGCGAACCATGCCTCATGGGCAAGATGACTAAGACTCCATTCTCAGGAATAATGGAGAGATCAACCGACTTATTGGAAATAATACACACTGATGTGTGTGGTCCAATGAACGTTGAAGGTCGCGGTGGCTATCGATATGTTCTCACTCTCACCGATGATTTGAGTAGGCATGGGTATATCTACTTGATGAAGCACAAATCTGAGACATTTGAAAAGTTCAAGGAATTTTAGAGTGAGGTTGAGAATCAACGTGACAGAAAAATTAAATGTCTACGATCTGATCGTGGAGGAGAATATTTGAGTCACGAGTTTGGCACACACCTAAGGAAGTGTGGAATCGTTTCACAACTAACGCCGCCTGGCACACCGCAACGCAACGGAGTGTCTGAACGTCGTAATCGCACTTTATTAGATATGGTACGATCTATGATGTCTCTTACCGACTTACCGCTATCATTTTGGGGATACGCATTAGAAACTGCAGCATTCACTTTAAATAGGGCACTGTCTAAATCCGTTGAGACGACACCGTATGAACTATGGTTTGGCAAGAAATCTAAGTTGTCGTTTCTTAAAGTTTGGGGTTGCGATTCTTATGTGAAGAAACTTCAACCAGAAAAGCTTGAACCCAAAGCGGAGAAATGCATATTCATAGGATACCCTAAGTAAACTATTGGGTATACCTTCTATCTTAGATCCGAAGGTAAAACCTTTGTTGCCAAGAACGAATCCTTTGTAGAGAAAGAGTTTCTCTCGAAAGAAGTAAGTGGGAGGAAAGTAGAACTTGATGAGGTAATTACACCCCCTCTCGAACAGGAAAGTAGCGCAGCGCGGGAAGTTGTTCCTGTGGCGCCTACATCAATTGAAGAGGAAGTTAATGATAATGATCATGAAGCTTCAGATCAAGTTACTACTGAACCGCGAAGGTCCACAAGGGCACGCTCCACACCAGAGTGGTACGGCAACCCTGTGATGGAAATCATGTTGTTAGACAACGGTGAACCTTCGAACTATGAAGAAGCGACGGCGGGCCCGGATTCCAACAAATGGCTTGAAGCTATGAAATCCGAGATAGGATCCATGTATGAGAACAAAGTATGGACTTTGGTGGACTTGCCCGATGACCGGCGAGCCATAGAAAATAAATGGATCTTCAAGAAGAAGACTGATGCGAACGGTAATGTAGCCGTTTACAAAGCTCGACTTGTCGCAAAGGGTTTTCGAAAAATTCAAGGGATTGACTACGAAGAGACTTTCTCTCCCGTAGCGAAGCTGAAATCAGTCCTAATCATGTTAGCAATTGCCGCCTTTTATGATTATGAAATTTGGCAAATGGACGTCAAAACAGCGTTCCTTAACGGGAACCTTAAGGAAGAGTTGTATATGATGCAACCAGAAGGTTTGTCGACCCTAAGGGTGCTAACAAAGTGTGCAAGCTCCAGCGCTCCATCTATGGGCTGGTGCAAGCATCTCGGAGTTGGAACATTCGCTTTAATGAGTTGATTAAAGCGTTTGGGTTCATATAGGTTTACGGAGAAGCATGTCTGTACAAAAAGGTGAGTGGGAGCTCTATAGCTTTCCTCATACTGTATGTGGATGACATATTATTGATGGGGAATAATATAGAGATGTTGGAGAGCATAAAGGCCTATTTGAACAAGAGTTTTTCAATGAAGGACCTTGGAGAAGCTGCATACATATTAGGCATCAAGATCTATAGAGATAGATCGAGACGCCTCATAGGTCTTTCGCAAAGTACATACCTTGACAAGATATTCAAGAAGTTCAATATGGAAAACTCGAAGAAAGGGTTCTTGCCAGTTTTGCAAGGTATGAGATTGAGTAAGACTCAGTCGCCGACCACGGCAGCAGATAGAGAGAAGATGAGTTCTGTCCCCTACGCTTCAGTCGTAGGCTCTCTTATGTATGCCATGCTGTGTACCAGACCTGATATAAACCTTGCCATAAGTTTGGTAGGGAGGTACCAAAGTGATCCCGGTATGGAACACTGGACAACGGTCAAGAATATCCTTAAGTACCTGAAAAGGACTAAGGAAATGTTTCTCGTTTATGGAGGTGACAAAGAGCTCGTCGTAAAGGGTTACGTCGACGCTAGCTTCGACACATATTCGGATGACTCTAAGTCACAGACCGAATACGTATATGTTTTGAATGGTGGGGCAGTGAGCTGGTGCAGCAGCAAGCAAGAAGTCATGACAACATCTACATGTGAAGCGGAGTACATAGCTGCTTCAGAAGCGGCTCATGAAGGAATTTGGATGAAGGAGCTCATCACCGACCTTGGAGTGGTTCCAAGCGCGTCGGGTCCAATGACACTCTTCTATGATAACACTTGGGCGATTGCCATAGCCAAGGAGCCCAGGTTTCACCGAAAGACGAAGCACATCAAACGCCGCTACAACTCCATCCAGGACCATGTCCAGAGTGGAGTAATAGAGATTTCTAAAGTACACACGGATCTGAATATCGCAGACCCGTTGACTAAACCTCTTCCACGAGCAAAACATGATAAACACCATAATGCTATGGGTGTTCGATACATCAGAATGTAACTAGATTATTGACTCTAGTGCAAGTGGGAGACTGTTGGAAATATGCCCTAGAGGCAATAATAAAATGGTTATTATCATATTTCCTTGTTCATGATAATCGTCTATTGTTCATGCTATAATTGTATTAACAGGAAACAATGATACATGTGTGAATGAATAGATCACAATGTGTCCCTAGCAAGCCTCTAGTTGGCTAGCTCGTTAGTCAATAGATGATCATGGTTTCCTGGTCATGGGCATTAGATGTCATTGATAACGGGATCACATCATTGGGAGAATGATGTGATGGACAAGACCCAATCCTAAGCGTAGCACTAGATTGTATTGTTCGTATGTTAAAGCTTTTCTAATGTCAAGTGTCTTTTCCTTCGACCGTGAGATTGTGCAACTCCTAGATACCGTAGGAGTGCTTTGGGTGTATCAAACGTCACAACGTAACTGGGTGACTATAAAGGTGCACTACGGGTACCTCTGAAAGTGTCAGTTGGGTTGGTACGAATCGAGATCGGGATTTGTCACTCCGTGTGACGGAGAGGTACCTCTGGGCCCACTCGGTAGAACATCATCATGAGCTCAATGTGACTAAAGGAGTTAGTCACACGATGACGTGCTATGGAACGAGTAAAGAGACTTACTGGTAACGAGATTGAACAAGGTATAGGTATACCGACGATCGAATCTCGGGCAAGTTCTATACCGACAGACAAAGGGAATTGTATATGGGATTGATTGAATCCTTAACATCGTGGTTCATCCGATGAGATCATCGTGGAGCAAGTGGGAGCCACCATGGGTATCCAGACCCCGCTGATGGTTATTGGCCGGAGAGGTGTCTCGGTCATGTCTACCTGTCTCCCGAACTCGTAGGGTCTACACACTTAAGGTTCGATGACGCTAGGGTTATAGGGAATTGTTATATGAGGTTATCGGAAGTTTTTCAGAGTCCCGGATGAGATCCCGGATGTCACGAGGAGCTCGGGAATGGTCCGGAGGTAAAGATTGATATATAGGACGGATGGTTTCGGACACCGGAAGTGTTTCGGGCGTCACCGGTAACGTACCGGGACCACCGGGACCACCTAAGGTGGCCCCGGGGGTCCACCGGAATGGGGCAACGACCCCGGGAGGCTAGATGGGCCAAGTGCGGGAGGGAACCAGCCCCTAGGTGGGCTGGTGCGCCCCCACTCAGCCCATGGCGCAAGAAGAAGGAAGAGGGGGGAACTCTAGCACAGGTGGGCCTAAGGCCCACCAAAAGGGTGCGCCACCCCTCCTCCCCCCTTGGCCGCCGCACCTCCCCCCATCTAGGGCTGCCGCCCCTCCCTGGAGAGGGAAACCCTCAAGGGGGCGCAGCCCCTCGCTCCCCCTATACATAGTGGGCACTTTTGGGCTTTTGGAGACACAATTTTCCCTCTCCCTGGGCGCAGCCCTGCCCTTCTTTCCCCTCCTCTCCGCCGGTGCTTGGCGAAGCCCTGCCGGGAGACCTTGTCTCTCCATCGACACCACACCGTCGTGTTGCGGGAGATCTTCCCCAACCTCTCCCTCCTCCTTGCTGGATCAAGGCGCAGGAGACGTCACCGGGTTGCACGTGTGTTGAACGCGGAGGTGCCGTGGTTCGGCACTAGATCGGAATCACACCGCGACCTGAATCGCCGCGAGTACGACTCCATCAACCGCGTTCTAGTAATGCTTCCGCTTAGCGATCTTCAAAGGTATGAAGATGCACTCGCCCCTCTCTCGCTGCTGGTCTCTCCATAGGAATATCTGAATATGCATAGGAATTTTTTTGAATTTATGCTACGTTACCCAACAGAGACTTCACCATTATTTGGGCCTAGAGGAAGGCACTGGGAAGTAATAAGTAGATGATGGGTTGCTAGAGTGACAGAAGCTTAAACCCTAGTTTATGCGTTGCTTCGTAAGGGGCTGATTTGGATCCACTAGTTTAATGCTATGGTTAGACTTTGTCTTAATTCTTCTTTCGTAGTTGCAGATGCTTGCGAGAGGGGTTAATCATAAGTGGGATGTTTGTCCAAGTAAGGGCAGCACCCAAGCACCGGTCCACCCACATATCAAACTATCAAAGTAGCAAACACGAATCATATGAACGTGATGAAAACTAGCTTGACAGAAATTCCCATGTGTCCTCGGGAGCGCTTTACCTCCTATAAGAGTTTGTCCAGGCTTGTACCTTGCTACAAAAGGGATTGGGCCATCTTGCCGCACCTTTGTTACTATTGTTACTTGCTACTTGCTACGAATCATCTTATCACACAACTATCTGTTATCGATAATTTCAGTGCTTGCAGAGAATACCTTGCTGAAAACTACTTGTCAGATCCTTCCGCTCCTCGTTGGGTTCGACACTCTTACTTATTCAAAGGACTACGATAGATCCCCTACACTTGTGGGTCATCAAGGTTCTTCTCAAATCCCGATGAGATGAGGTCTTGATGATCTAGAGCGATCCTTCTC
This sequence comes from Hordeum vulgare subsp. vulgare, assembly GCF_904849725.1. Classification (NCBI taxonomy): domain Eukaryota; kingdom Viridiplantae; phylum Streptophyta; class Magnoliopsida; order Poales; family Poaceae; genus Hordeum; species Hordeum vulgare. The sequence continues at coordinate 249,984,940 of NC_058522.1, read as the reverse complement.
CCTTGGGAGGCCTTGGGGATCCTATGATAGCGATCCTTCTCCCTTTGAAGGTCTTGATCCTCAAGGAGGAGGTACAAGGAGCAAAGATCTCTCTAATGGTCTCATATACTTTGCTAACAAAAGTTCTTGGTATGAAATATATAGGTGGCTACACGTGAGTGACGAAGTGAGTGCAAAAGTGCATTTCCCATGCAATTTCTCTGGTAGGCCCGTGTGCGCAGCCTAAGTTAGCCCCTTGCGTTGAGGGGTCCCAGTGCATGGTACATGCTCGTGTGCACGGGGTGTACATCATCTACAACGGAGGCCCATGCACATGGGGTCATGGGGCCCGTGCGCACGGGGTGTCGATAAAGTTTTTGTAGGGCTCATGCGCACGAGGTCCACAGAGGCCGCGCGCACGGGTTCACCTATGAGCATGTCCTACTTCTTCCTGCCATGCTTCTTCGTGCATTCTTATTGCTCCTCTCCTTGGACTTGGTGAGGCTTCCTAGTCCCTTGGTGGATTTTTCCTCATAGCTAATGATGCACATAGTTCCATTGTGAGGTACCATCCAAGTCCCGTTCATATTCATATCTAGCTCGAAAAGGAGTGAGTTCACCTTAGTTTCAATGGCACGTGCGCGAGCTCTTGTGTTCGGTCCACTTGGTACTTGGTGAGTTGGTGTAGTGTCCATTGGGATGACCGTAGGATGCTCCGCATCAGGTTCCCAGCAACGGTGCACCCGATGGGACCCCTTCGGTGGCGCAACCGAATCTAGGACCACCAGGTCTTGATATGGAGGCCGAGCCGGAGCGGCCGCGACAGCATTGGCCCGCGGACATGGCCTGGCACAAAAGGTGGACGATGCACGGGGGCCACCATCAGGTTAATGCCGTTGTTGGCGATGCTGGCCACCATCGATCTTGGATTGGGTTGTTGCGGGGGGTGATGGGGTGAGGGGGTGGCGCGACGGCGACTGAGACATTGGAGGAGAGCATGTCGAGGTTGTGAGGAGAGCGAGTGAGAGAGAGAGAGAGTGGTGTGAATGGGGAGTAGGCGGTGAGAGGAGAGAGGGAGGGGAGTTATGAGGCGTGCAGCGAGGGCGCACGCGTGGCTCAAGTGAGCCTGGCTTGCAAAAGACCGCCGATTCGCCCGTTCCCCCGCGACATGCCTAGGGGTGCTTAAAGTTTCGTGCGGCCGGAGAAGCACATGCCGGCTAGGCAATCAAACAACCCAATTTTGTCCTTCGCATGCCTCGTTGGGTTGTATGCGAGTTACCAAACACGCCCTGAGTGATGGATACATGAGAGGTTCGGTGCGGTCCTACCAGTCAGTGGGAGTGCTCGTACCTAACGATGCTTGGCAGAAGATCATACATGAAGGAATTTTTCAAACACCTTTCTCTACACATGTCTTCAATAAAAGCTACGGGATGTATGTGTAGTTAACATTTAAGCCGGCAATAAGAGCACAATTGGCAGCCCAACTTAAGTCGTCTACCTAGCTACCACCATGGTAGGACCACACCAAGATTAGCGTTGACGCGACGGTTTCCAAGGCTGGTGGGTTTGGTGGCGTAGGCGCGATCTGTAGGGATTTCTCCCGCGTCTTTCAGAGTACATGTGAAGTCGTTTTCAGAAACATTGACGAACCCAAAAGTATTAAAAACTTTGACAATAAGAAAAGCACTAGCCTTAATAGATGATTTCTATATTCATAAAATATTTATGGCATCTGATTGCAAGTTACCAATTTAAGTGATTTGAAAGGGGACCTCAACATCACATGGAGCAGTGGTGCATGAGATCAAGAAACATTCTACTCCTTTCGTTCATAAATATAAGACTTTTAAGAGATTTCACTAGGGATCTACATACAAAGCAAAATGAGTGAATCTACATTCTAAAGTATGTCTATATACATCTGTACGTAGTTCATTTTTTTAAAAAGACTTATATTTAGGAACGGAGGGAGTAGTAATTTGATTTCTTGTTTTCTACTGATTAGCTGTGAGTTTAGAACCTCAAATATCTGACGTCACGGTCGTAAGAGTTCATTCCTCCTCGTATTCCGTGACTGCGGTGAAGCCTAGGGGCCAAAGCGTGAAGTGGGCAGGAGGAGTAGTTGGTAGCCAACCGCACCAGAGATCGCCGGCGGCGATGGCGCAGAGGGAGAAATCCTCCGTCGCGGTCGCCTCCCTGTCGTCCTCCGTGCCCACCGCTGTGCCCTCGCGCGAGCGGTGGGGCGCCGCGATCGGTAACCTGGGAGAGCTGGGCGCCAACGTCGAGTCGCTGCAGAAGCTGCTCGCCCGCAAGGCCGTCTTCGTCGACGAAGACGTCTTCTCCAAGGCCTCCCTCGCGTCGGAACAGGCCCGCTCCATCAAGGTACCTACCCATGGTTCCAATTCACAAACCGATCCTTTCACTTGGGCCTGTAGATAGGTGCCGCCCTCTAATCGGCGTGAGCTTAATCAGTAAGCAAACAACACAGAATCCCTGTCCATATCTCAGGTGTATCTTAGATGGCAGAAGTTCAGTTCAGTCTAGTCTATTTGGCTTTGCTTTGGGTTCTGATAGAGCTAGGCAGAATGGGTGGTACCAGCTCCAGTCAAATGGATTCGATCTGATTAATTGTATTTATGTGATGGTCCTGACAATGATTTTGGAACTGAATGCATAAAGCCATGCACCACCTTAGCAAAATACATGACTCACATTTATCATTCGTTTTAGTTTTGTACAGGCATGTGATGAATTTCAGACAATTCTCGGTTATTTTCTCCTCATATTGTAACTACAAGGACATGTTTGGTTTGTGATAGACTTTGCCGTAACTGAGTTTACTGAAGTGCGGATTTGTTCTGGCCAACAAGCCAACAACAGAAGGCTCCCTGTTTGACAAATAACATGTGGTTACAAATATAATGATAAATGGGTGTCAAGTAAGTGAATGACAAATACTTAAGCTCGGTTGTACCAACCTATGCTTATGAATTTAGAGTCATATGCACCTCCAAACAGGTTCACAACACAGATGCCTATTTTTATATTTGGACTTCCTACATGATTGTGTAATAAGTTTGTGGAATAATGGCTAGTAAATTATTTCCTTTGTAGCGTATCTCTACCATAGATTGGTATCTAGTAGTATCTTTATAAGCTACTCCCTCTGTCCCAAAATAACTGTCTCAACTTTATACTAGATCTAGTACAAAATTGTACTAAGCTTAAGACACTTATTTTAGGACGGAGGGAGTATAATATAGAATTAACCAACAGGGTACCTTTTAGTCTTGTCTTAGATCGATGGATGTAGTTTGGCACTTTATTGGCTCGAGTGTATGTTGGCATCTAGTTAACTGTTATTCTACAGTTTGTTATTTGGTATGTTTTTGTATTGATTGGTACTTCTTTCCTGTGGATTAGATTCTTGACCAGAGGGTGCAGTCTCTGGAGCATGAACTGGACGCCGCCATTTCTGCAGCTGCTCGAGCCCGTACAGAAAAACGTCAGGCTGAAGCCGCTCAACGGGCTGCAGAGCTGCGTGCGCAGGAAGTCACAAAGGAGCTGGAGAACACTGCAAGTATGTGTACCGTCTTGCTGGTGCACCAGCATTTGACTATCTGAGGTTAGTCCGGAGCTTCATAGTTCATTTATGTTTTTCATCTTGCAGGAGTTTTCCAGCTGCACATGGAAGAGCTGCGGGCAAAACAAGAGGAGATCGCCAAGAGAGATAGTGATATCAAGGTGTTGGAAGCAATAATACGAACCCTGAGTAGCAAAGAAGATGGCGGATCCAGCGAGTAATAACCATACACTGTGAGCATTTGGGCATTCTCATTGGTGCTTTCATGTTCAAGCATCCTGGCACATATTTATCGACTCCATGTAAGCCCTTTAATTCTCAGATGATTGTATATTTTTTTCACAAGATCGACCACTCAGATAGTCGCTTGCAATGGTATGCTGTCATCCTATTACTTTACATGTTGATAATTGGCCATGAATATAGCAGAAACTGTTGGCACTAATCTGACTGGACTAGAAGCATCAAAATTGGACAATTTAAAGTTATCGTGTGTCCCATGAGTATGATTCCTAGGTATTCGATAGCAAATTCATAATGGGTATATTTTTCTTTGTTATTACTCCCTCCGTTCACTACTATAAGACGTTTTGGATATTGCAGTATGTATTACATACAATTTGAATGAGTGGAATTAAAACACGTCTGTCACGGGCTGGTGGGTTGGAGCGGAGGTTGTAGTCGTGAGAGACGGGAGACTGGGGGCGAATCCCTCGCCGGCCTTTCGCTGGATAAGGGGGTGAGGAGAGGCGCCGGGGTGTAGGAGCATAGGGTGAGAGATTAGATTGTTTCTGCTTAATTTTATTCATCCAAAGGCTGGCTACATAAAGCCTGATTACAAGACTAGATTCCTACTCTAATTGGGAGTTGGCAGGGTAACCTTCTACGGGACTAAACCTTTCCAACTAACCCAGACTCCTAATCTAACACAACTTCTATAATTAAACTAGCCCATAGTTTAGGCCGGTGCAGGCCTAGACCGCGTGGGGCCTGCCTTGCGCCTATAGGGCTGACCCCACATGACATCTCCCCCTCCATTCTGAAACAGCTCGTCCTCGAGCTGGAAACCCGGATAACGATCACGGAAGGTGGTGACATCCTCCCATGATGCAGCAGACGCCGGCTGGCCCTCCCATTGAATGAGCACCTGTTGAACGCCGCGAGCAATACGAGCACACAATGCTTGGACATGAGTTGGATGTACTCGACCTTGAAAGAGCGGGGGAAGCATCGACGGAACTTCTGGTGGCTCACCATGGTATTTCTTCAGGACCCCGACATGGAAGACATTGTGAATGCGGGCGCGCGGGGGTAGCTCCAAAAGGTAAGCAACCGTTTTAGCGAGGACTTTGAAAGGCCCATAATATTTGGGAGCCAACTTCCCTTTAGCGCCTACTCCAAGGAATGCAGCCGGCCGGTGCTGAAGACGTAGCCAAACCCACTCGCCAATATCAAAAGAAAGGGCCCGAAGCTTATCATCATAGTAATGCTTGTACTATTGTGCTGCCTGAAGGAGGCGCTCACAGATGTCGAGTAAGAACTGATCGCGGTCGACGAGCTGCCGTTCCACCGCCTGATTGCGAATTTCGCCACGCGTATAGTCCCGGAGTGAGAGGGGATCCCGTCCATAAACCACCCTGAAAGGAGTATCCTTCAATGCTTAATGGTACGGAGTGTTGTAGCAGTACTCTGCCCAAGGTAACCATTGTAGCCACTGCCGTGGGCGATCGCCTGTTATGCAACGCAGGTACATAGTGATGACGCCATTCACAGCTTCCAATTGTCCATCAAGCTGTGGATGGAAGGCCGAATTCATGTGCAAGCGCGTCGTTGTGGCGGCAAACAGAGCCTTCCAAAAGCCTGAAGTGAAAACCACATCTTGGTCCAAAACGATGGACATTGGAAACCCATGAAGTTGGACAATGTTGGAGAAGACGGCTTTAGCAACAGACTCAGCGATGTACGGATGCGCCAAGGGTATGAAATGTGCATACTTGGAGAAACAGTCCACGACGGTCAGGATCACACTCTTGCCGCCCACCTTAGGAAGTGCCTCAATGAAATCCATGGAGATGTCTTCCCAGACACGAGATGTAACTGTCAAGGGCTACAACAAGCCGGCTGGATGAAGCTGCTCTGTCTTGTTGCGTTGACAAACCTGACAAGCACAAATATACTGCTGAAGTGCTGCCAGTGCTTGCGGCAGATGGAAATCCCGGCGAAGACGATGAAGCGACTTCTGGATACCTTCATGGCCCGCATCGTGGGCTGCAGTCAGGACCTCCCCGACCAGCGGCGACGCGGGTGGCACATAAGCCCGCTGCTGGACGGTGACAATACCATCCACGAGAGCCCAAGGCTGACCCAACTCTCCAGATTTGAGTTGTTCCCGTAATGCGTCGAGTGCCTGGTCTGTGTGAGCAGCCTGACGAAGACCTTTGAACAGATCAAAAGCAGGCCCGGGTATGGCGGATATGGCGAGTGCCTGGCTAGCAAGAGCTTCACGGTGGGAAAGAGCGTCGGCGACGATGTTTTGGCGACCTGGTTTATATTCCACCGTAAAGTCGAACCCCGACAACTTGCCCACCCAATGTTGCCGAGGAATGGTAGCGAGGCGTTTGTCCAGTAAAAACTTAAGGCTGTAGTGGTAAGTTTTGACGACGAACGCACGTCCCCAAAGATAGGGCCGCCAGTGGAGCACGACATGCACCAGACCAATGAGGTCCTACTCGTAAGCGGCGAGTGAAGCATGGCGCGGGGCGATGGTTTTGCTGAAATAGGCAATGGGGTCGCCACCTTGATGCAGGACTGCCCCGAAACCCGAGCCAGAGGCATCACACTCCACAATGAAAGACACTGCAAAATCCGGCAGCTGAAGCACATGGGCGGTGGTACGAGCTGTCTTGAGAGCTCCAAAGGCAGTAGTTGCTGTAGGCGTCCAAAGAAATCCGTCTTTTTTGAGGAGTGTCGTGAGGGGAGCTGCAATGGTGCCAAAATCCCGGATGAACTTGCGGTAGTATCCGGCCAGACCTAAGAAACCACGCATAGCGCGGACGTTGCGCGGAACCGGCCAGTCCACCACGGTGAGGATGGCAACTCATGCATCGGAGATGACGTGTCCCAGATAAGCCATGGTTTCCTCCCCAAAAGAATACTTGGAGCGCTTGAGAAACAGCTGATGTGTGCGCATAGCCTCCAAGATGAGCTTGACATGACGAAGGTGATTCGATGAGGACGAGCTGTAGATCAAGATGTCATTGAAGAACACAAGCACAAACCGGCAAAGGTAGGGACAGAGGACGTCGTTCATGAGTGCTTGGAACGTTGCTGGGGCATTGGTCAAACCAAAGGCCATCACCACAAACTCAAAAAGGTCCTCATGTGTGCGGAACACCGTCTTGTGGATATCCTCAGGGGCCATCTAAACCTGGTGGTAACCCGACCGGAGATCCAGTTTGGTTAAAAAACCCTTCAGCTCATCCAGAAGTTCATCCACAACGGGAATTGGAAACTTGTCCTTGATGGTGACAAGGTTGAGACGACGGTAGTCGATACAGCAACGCCAAGTCTCGTCATGCTTTGTGACGAGTAGAACTGGGGATGAAAATATCGAAGAACTAGGACGGATCAGACCACGAGCCAGCATCTCTGAACATTGGCGCTCCAGTTTGTCCTTTTGAATAGTTGGGTAGCGATAGGGGTGGACAGCAACAGGTGGTGTCCCAGGAAGAAGATGAATATGATGGTCATGGGCATGCTGCGGTGGTGGACCTTGAGGGTCAGCGAAAACGTCGACGAATGTGGCCAGAAGGCTGTCCAGGAGGTCCTTGCCTTCGTACGCATGTAGGTTAGCAGGCCGTCCGAGGGAGCCAAGTCCCGACCACTCCACACGGTGATCCGAGTGCCAAAACGACATCCACTGCATCGTGAAATCCGAGAGAATTGGCCCAAGAGTTTTAAGAAATCGTGTACCGAGGACGATGTCGAACCCGCCCAATGGGATGGCATGCAGATCCACAACGGAACGCTCCTTGTCAATGGTGATCGCAGCTTGCTGCAGGAGTCCCCGGCAGGTCACCTTATCGCCATTAGCGACCGTGACTCCTAGGCAATGATTGGAGGAGAAAGGCAGCCCGACGACGGTGTCCAGCTCTTCGTGGATGAAGTTATGAGTGCTGCCTGAATCAAGCAAGGCGACCATGTCACAGTCCCCGATGCGGAGAATAACCTGCATTGTGTCGCTGGTGGGAATGCCCGGTGACAGCTAAGAGGGAGATTTGTGCCTCCTGGAAATCCTCAAATTGCTCGTCTTCGGCGTCGGCGGACTGAATGTAGAACAGCCTTTTGCAGCGATGGCCCCGCGCAAACTTCTCGTCACAATTGAAGCAAAGACCCTTAGTGCGCTGTTCATCCATCTCGGCCGGCGTGAGTCTCTTGAAGACGAGCGCGAGCGAGGGGCTAGAGGAGTCTGGTAAGGCCAGATTAGGTGCGCCCATGGGACGGAGTGGACAGCTGGGCCGTGCAGCGGGGGCCGCGAGCCTGCGACACTGTTGATAGAATTGAGGTGCTCAAAGGAGATTGCTAGGTCATGGCCGCGTCCAAAGTCGCTGGTTTCGGCATCTCGACCTGAGTTTTCATGGGCTCGCCCAAGTTGTTGGTGAAGATATCCCGCTCATCGTCGTCGGCAATGGGGCGCACCCGAGAGAGATTCTCGAGGAAGCGCTTGGAATATTCCGCCACGGCGCCGGAGCGGCGGGTGGAGATCAGCTCGCCAAAGGGGTTGGCGCGTGTTGGCGGACCAAAGTGGTTGGCGATCGGTTTTTGAAACTCTGTCCAGGATGGCCGCTGGCCCAGCTTTGCCTCGAGGTGGCCATACCATAATGCGGCGACATCGGTGAGGTGGTAGGATGCAAGCCAAGTTTTATCGGCCTCCGGCGTCCGTTGGCCAAGGAAGAACAGGTTGCAGCGCGTCAACCAGGGCCGTGAATCGCCAGTCCCGTCATAGAGGGGAAAGTCAATCTTGTAGAGGCGCGGCGCCCGATCTGGTGGTTCCGACACGGTGGCTGGGGCTGCAGCGTGGGATGTCTCGGGTGGCCGCAGGAGTCCGAGGCCGCCTAGTTGGGGCGTGCCCTTCCCTTCAAGGCGGAGGAGGGCCAGGTTCTGCGCGCGCTGCTGCTGAGATGTATCAGCGAGCTATCCCTGGAGTTCCTTGAGCGTGTCTGCGATGGATTTGAGGGTGGCGCGATCCTCAGCGCGCTCCGTCTGCGCGGTGTGGTTCTCCTCAGAGAGGCTGTTCAACGTGGCGACCACGGCCTCATGATCCTCCTGCTGTTTGAGCGCGAGGTCTTCTAGGGTTTGCGGCAAGGGCGGAGGCGGTGGAGGCGGCGGAGACATCGCCGCCTGAATCGACGAAGAATCTGATACCAAGTTGTCACGGGCTGGTGGTTTAGAGCGGAGGTTGTAGTCGTGAGAGACGGGAGGCCAGGGGCGAATCCCTCGCCGGCCTATCGCTGGAGAAGGGGGTGAGGAGAGGCGTTGGGGCGCAGGAGCATAAGGTGAGAGATTAGATTGTTTTTGCTTAATTTTATTCATCCAAAGGCTGGCTATATAAACCCTGATTACAAGACTAGACTCCTACTCTAATTGGGAGTTGGCAGGGTAACCTTCTACTTCTACGGGACTAAACCTTTCCAACTAACCCAGACTCCTAACCTAACACAACTTCTATAATTAAACTAGGCCATAGTTTAGGCCGGTGCAGACCACGTGGGGCCTGCCTTGCGCCTATAGGGCTGACTCCACATGACAACGTCTATATTACATCCGTTTTAGAAAAAAGTTACTCCCTTCAATCTATATTAATTGTTGCTAGTTTAGTACAAAGTTGTACTAACTTTGTACTCCCTCTGTGCCACAATATTTGTCGCTGGGGGATTTCTCCGACCAGGTGAAAACGAGGAAAAGTACGAAACTAACCCCCAATTTGAAAAAATACTTGTCGCTGGGATCATCGTCTTCCTCCATTGCTCCTCCCCTCCGTCAGCCTCCGCCCCTTTGCTGTCCCCCTCTACTGTCCGCACCTCCCTCACCCTCCGGCGCGGCTCCGACGTCCGTCTCCGCCGGCCACAACTCCCTTGCTGGCCGACTTCCTTGGCTCCAATCGAGAGGCCCAGGTCCGTCCCCGCCGGCCGCCTTCCTCCGTTCCAATGGAGAGCCCCAGGTTCGTCCCTGCTGTGCGTCCTTCTCGAATTGATCCTCTGCTGCTGCTCCACTCCTCTTGACCGTCTAATGCTCCGCTCTTCTCGATCATCTGCTGCTGCTACTCTCCCTTTGCCGTTGGAGACCTGAAATTTTGTGTGGAAATCCGCACTCTGCTGTTTTGCACAAAAATTTGCAATTGTACTCCAGATCAGTGTTACACTTGCACAAATCAGCATACCATTGTACTCCATGAATCAGATTACTACTCCTGAACTTGAATACTCAATACAATAACAATTTTCCCTGAAATTTAACAGTAGCTCTGAGAGATTTCAGAAACATTGTTTAAGGTTAAACCAATTTCATTGTCATTTCAGCAAATAAAAAGGTCCAATAGGCCATTAATTCCCTAAGAATAGATAACTGCTCTGGTTTCCAATCCCATTCAGTTCACGACTGCTTTCCTGGTTGGGCATAGGCTTCGTAGCTTTGCGCAACGACCGGCAACTGGTACTAGGGGTGGTATGCTGATGCTATGGGACGATCTCCTTGTGGACGTTTCCTGCATCAACTACATGGCGTATTGCCTTTCTGCCATGGTCCATGTAAGAGGGACCGAAGTGCGCTTCAAGATTACTTCCATCTATGGCCCCACGGACTACTCTTGCAAAGACGCCTTCTTTGTCGAGCTCCTAGCTGAGAAGCCGCCATTAGGGATGGCGTGGTTGGCCACAGGTGATTTTAATCAAATGTACTGGGCGCGAGATAAAAATAAGAGAAATGTCAACCGCGGTAGGATAAATCGTTTCAGGGCAACGTTTCAAAACTGTGAGCTCAAAGAAATCCACCTCCAAAACCGGCGGTTCACTTGGAGCAACGAGAGGGCAAACCAATCTTTATGCAAGTCGGACTCATTTTTTTGCAATGTCGAGTGGGACACTTCCTTCAACACCCATGTGCTCTATGCGCTCTCCTTCTCCCTCTTCGATCATTATCTGCTCCTGCTTGCCGACGACAAGGGTCCAAGAAGACCTCGGGTTTTCAAATTTGAGAATTTTTGGGCATCAATTCCACGGTTTAACTAGGTGGTCCAACATGTGTGGAACGAGAGGGTTGACCACACAGAGCCATACCAAATACTCTTCCAAAAGCTAAAAAAATGGCTCTCCGCCTCCCTGAGTGGAATAGGGGCCTTTTCTCAAAGGCCAAAGTTCATTACCAGGCGGCCCTCTTGGTAATCCTTCGCCTTGACATCGCTCAAGAGGATAGGCTACTCTCCATCGAGGAGTTTGATCTCCGGTCTAGGCTCAAGCGGAGAGTCATCACCCTGGCCGTGCTCGAGCGATCACGCAAGAGGTAATGTGCAAGAATCTCCAACCTTAAGGAAGGGGACACAAACACCAAATTCTTCCATGCCGGGTAAATGCAAGGAGGAAAAAAGACCATATCCATAGAATCAAGGATGAGCTTGGTTGGGTCACTGAGCACGACGACAAAGAAAAGCTTATCCATGATCATTTTTCCAATGTCATGAGGAGAGGCCCCGAAAGCCGCAAAGATTTTAACTGGGAGGAGCTAAATTTTGAACCACTTGATTTGCATAGCTTGGGCTCCCCAATGATCGAAAGTGAGGTCCTCGAAGCGATCAACGACATGCCAAGCGACAAGGCGCTGGGACCGAACGTATTCATAGGCCTCTTTTTCAAGAGGTGTTGGGACATTATCAAACTTGACCTCATAAGGGTCATTAAGCATTTTGACTACCTGCACACCGCAAATCTCCACTGGCTCAACTCCGTAAATGTGGTGCTATTGTCGAAGAAGGAAGGGGCGGAGGGGATCGCCGACTATAGACCCACTAGCCTCATCCACGCAATTGCGAAGATCATTGCGAAGGTGCTCTCCTTGAGGCTTGGCCCTCACATGTCCAAGCTCGTCTCCAACGCCCAAAGCGCCTTCATCAAAACAAGATCCATCCATGACAACTTTTTGTATGTTTGCAATCTTGCTCGACGCCTTCACACGAGGAAGACTCCATCCATCCTCTTCAAGCTTGATATTCGCAAGGCCTTTGACTCCGTCAAGTGGGAGTACTTGCTTGATCTCCTCCAGCGGCGTGGCTTCCCTAGTAAATTCAGAGATTGGACCGCGGACTCCTTTGGTCCTCATCCTCGAGGATCATCCTCAATGGGATTGCCGAGTGCCCAATCAAGCATGGGCAGGGCCTTCGGCAGGTAGACCCCATATCCACGCTTCTATTCGTCATCGCCATCGACCAGCTCCAGAAAATCCTAGACATGGCTACAAGGAAGGGGATCCTCCACAAAATCCGTGGTAGGGGTGCCATGATGAGGACCTCCCTCTATGCGGATGACGCGGCCGTCTTCTTGGCTTCGATGAAAAAGGATGTTGACAACCTTGCAGGCATTTTGCGGGGTTTTGGGGAAGTAACGGGCCTTTGCACCAATTTCCAAAAGAGTTCCATGGTTCCCGTTCATTGCAACCATCTTGATTTGGGTAGCTTGACCCAAAGTTTGCCGGCTGCACGGACCTCGTTCCCATTGCGATACTTCGGGCCACCCCTATCCATTTGGAAGCTAAAGTTGGTGGATTTTCAATTTTTCTCGTGGACAAGGTGGCACGCAAATTATTAACATATGATGGCCAAAACATCACCACCACCGGGCGAACGACTCTTGTCAAGTCTGTGATCACTTCCCGAGTGGTCTATCCAGCCACCCTGTTGGTCATCCCACCAACCATCCTCCTCAATGTCAACAAGCTTGAGAGAGCCTTCCTATGGTCCGGTTCGGACAAGACAACGGGGGCAAGTGCAAGGTGAATTGGGAGATTGTTTGCCTGCTTCTTGAGTTTGGAGGGCTTGGGGTGCTCAAGATCAACAAGTTTACAAGGGCTCTTCGGTTGCGGTGGCCATGGTACAAATGGAAGGAGCCCACCAAGATGTGGGTGGGCATGGGAAAACCGTGTGATGAGGAGGACCATAACTTCTTCTATGCTTCCACCACCATCACCATTGGTAACCCGTGTTGGTTGCTTTGTAATACAAAGCGGGGGGGAAACTCTTTTTCGGTAACGGTGCAAGGACACCTTTTTGGGACTCTCCTTGGCTTCTTGGGCGGATGCCAAAGGACATTGCCCCGCTCATCTATGAAGCTTCCATGAGAAAGAATTGGAAGGTGAGGGAGGCCCTCAAGGACAATGCGTGGATACTAAAGATCAAACCCTCCATCAACGTCTCCGTCGAGCACATTTCGCAATTCTTAGCCCTTTGGATACTACTAAATGAGGTCCATTTCGCCGAGCTCTCCGAGGACGACATCATATGGAAGCATACGACCAGTGGGCACTACTCGGTGGCCTCCGCATATAAGGCACAATTTCTTGGGATGGTCCTTTCTCCCATGGATAAGATGGTTTGGAAGGCTTGGGCGCCTCCAAAAGTTAGATTCTTTTCTTGGCTGATTCTTCAAGATAGAATTTGGACGACAGATAGATTGGCAAAGCGTGGATGGCCAAATTGTGATCTCTCCCCTCTCTGCAAGAGGGTGCAAGAATGCGGACCTCACCTCTTCTACAAGTGCCGCTTCTTCGGGCAGCTTTAGTCTTTGGTCATCGAGAAATTTCACTTGCTCGAGCTTGACACTTCCGCTTGGCCCTTGTTCGACTCGGTGGAGGCCTGGTGGGCAAGTACTTATGTCGACGGTACGCCAAATTGACAAGCCAAGGCCTCCCTAACCATGCTCGTCTCTTGGACATTATGGAACGAGCGAAACGGGAGGGTTGTCAAGCACAAAAGCGCTCCACCTCCTATTTTGTTCGCCTCAATCTACACCGACGCCAACCTTTGGACCATCGCCGGTGCAAAAAAGGGGTGTTTTGTAACAAACAAACTCTATTCTCACTTATTTAATGGATGAGGCAAAGCTTTTGCTTCCGTTTCAAAAAAAAAAGTTTAGTCAAATTAGTTGTCCAGAATTGACAAGTTCAAGTCTAGTCTACATGCATTGACAAGTTCAGTCAAATTAGTTGTCCAGAATAACCACGGTAGAAAAAGAATGGTTCAAGTCAAGGTGGACAGGCTCACAGAAACAAGATTACTTTGTTCTTTGTTGGAGTAGTTGTTGGGGGTAATTTTATGAACATAGAAAGAGTGAGGCAAAGGAAAAGAATAAGTAATACAGTATTTTGTACTAATTGAAGTAGATGTACAGGATGCTTACAAGTTTCTTTTCCCAGTTGGTGCTAAATCCTGAAGGCACCTTACATCAAGCTACAGCTAAAACAAGTTACAAAAAGGTTGACACACTACATTCAATACAGGGTACAGGCAGTTTTTACCTTTTCATTCATCTCAAGCCCAAGAAACTACTCCAATACTCCAGTAACTTGACATACTCCAGTAGCTTGACAAAGTATATGGTCATGTAAATTCAGTTAAGTGCTTCTAAAAGCACTTTCTGAATTTATATGCACTTAGGAACTACACTAAACTACTGCAAATCTCCAGATGGAGAAACTACAGATGCAGTACATAATTTGCTCAAGCCTTGATAAACAGCAAGTCTTACACTAAACAGGAGTACTAACAGCAAGTCAAACACTAAAAAGCAAGCAAATCAGTTAATCCATGTAGAGGTTTCAGATAGTTTAATTAACAGAAAATGATTTCAGTTAGATTAATTAACAGAAAAAGGTTTCAGTTAGTTTAATTAACAGAAAAAAAGGTTTCAGTTAATTTAAATTAGCTGAAAAGTGTGCATCACAACATTATGATAATAGGGGGTGGGCTACATGCCTACATCCATGCGTGCATACCCCATGGACACCTGATAATTAAATTAATTGAAAAGTGTACATGATGCAGAACAGGGAGATGTAACTAGAACTGGGAGTGTGATGGATTTAAGCTGAGGAGTTGCAGCAGTTAGAGTGTAATTTAATAAACGGCAAGTCTTACACTAAACAGGAGTACATCCAGGGACATAACTTGCTTTTCTAGATTGCCATTGGCCTTCAGCACACACTCATACTTGTCCTGCAAATAAGATCATCAAGAGTTCAAGATCAGCTATCACCTGCCTTCAAGGAACTATACCATGGAATAAACAAAAATAAAGTAAACTTTGCAATTCTTACAGCACTAGTTGAAAGAGATATGCATTCTGATGATTAATAAAACTACCTATGTCAAGTGTATTTTCGGTATATCTGCAGGTCAACAATGGAAATAGAAAAGTGCTTTGCCTAAACATCCACCTTAACCTCGGTGAAAAAAAATTGTGAGAAGCAAAGCTGAGAAAGATCGGTGTGTACTCCAGGTGTCTGTGCAATGCCTTCCCACAGGAGAATCATCCAAGCCCTGACAACTGAGGGGGTGGGCTACATCCATTTATGCACACCCCATTCCCCATATTGTTTACTACTCCAGCAAATGTACATGATGTAGATGTAATTTTGACAGCCAGGGGGGGGGGGGGGGGGGAGATGCTTTGAGATGCTGTGCATGTGCCTTCATACACAAATTCAGAGCAACAGGATTCAGTGCCAACACAAAACTAGCGTTGTTACTTAGACCAACTCCAGCCGTTTGCCATAGTTCGGCGATAAAAAAATCAAACGGCCGGTTCGTTGTAGTGCGGCTCCTCTGCCACGGGACTGGCGGGGTCGGGCTCGTCGTCGGCGTGGTTTCTGTGTTCGGGCTGGGCGTCGTTGTTGGTGTCATCGCCGTGGTCGTCGCCGACGCGGGCACGTATGTAGCTTAAAAAATATATGAAATAGCTTAAAAAATATGTAGACTTCAAATATAATATTATCTTTCATGATAATTATTTCTGAAATTGTCTTTACATCCTTAATTAATACCTTTTTTATATGGGGCATTTTAAAAACTTTGGCCCAACTATTTTCTTTTTAACGTTTCTATTTTTTGCAGTGTTTCGAGAAAATGTTAGTGAAATACAAATCTTCATGATTTCTAAAAAATGATTGTGTATTCAAAAAATATTTGCTAATTTGAAATAAAATGCCCATAATTTTTTTTTAAATGTTTGCATAAATTAAAGCGGATACGTAAATAACAAACAAAACAAACTATCTCTTACGTAGAGATTATATTAGAAGATTTGTAGATTTCGTTTTATAATTTTATTAAGTCCATCACGTGTCGCGTAAGAAAATAGTTTTCATGTTTTGTACAACGTTGTGCCCCCAAAAATTGAAACAACTTTCTATAGGTTAGTTTTTGTAAGTTATATGAAGATGACTAAACTCTTCCGTTGCAACGCACCGACTCTTTTGCTAGTAAATACAAATGAATACAAAAATAAGTCACTATCCAGCCCTTTGCCAATGGTGCTCAATGAGATCTTTCTGAAGTTGGAAGTGGGTGTCTGCATGCTAGGCCAACCTCTCCTCTTATTAGATGCCATCAATTTCTTTGTGTCATCTTCATTGTGTGTCCGAAGATATTGAGGACCGAAGACACTGATGATCACTTTCGCAAATCTACGCACGGACTCAATTGTGCTATCTTCACCAATGCGAAGATACTCATCGACATAGTCAGCCGGAACGCCATATGCAATCACCTGCATAGCTGCGGAGATTTTTTGATATGCACTAAATCCATTTAAGCCCGCGACATTCCTTCTTTGAGTAAAATACTGGCAATTTGCCTCGCAAGCTTGAACAAGTTTCACAAAGAAGGATCGACGCATTCGGTACCTTCTCCGGAAGAGGTGCGGAGGATATGTAGGATTCTCCGTGAAATAGTCTTTGCATCAACATCGCGTTCCCAAGATGGTGATTTCGAGGAATGTACAAACGTTCGACAGTCGATCCTCGCCTCCTCTTCCGTGCTTGTCTTCATGCTCCTTCACGGCAAGCGCCATGACTAATGTTTGTTGTCGAAAGTTCGCAAGCATGGTCTCAACATCCGAGTCGTCCGAATCGGACGAATCAGATAGTAAGAACTTCTCGCACGGGGTCAACTCCATCTTCTCGCACAACTCGCAAAAATCACAAAAAAGGGACTAACCGGTGTCGGGTGATCCCGGGCAGCGACGAGGGGGTGCGCTCGACGGTGGTCGATCCCCGGTGGCGGCGACGGCGGGGGGCGGCTCTTCTCGCCCGATCCGGAGGGGCGGTGCAGCGGCTCGCCTGAAGATATGGCCAGAATCGCCGACGGTGGGCGGGCGGCGGCGGAAGGAGGGGGAAAAGAGCGCGGCCTGAAATGTCCCTCCCGCAACTGCTTCTTTGTGATGCAAGGCACCGCAGCCGCGAGGGGGAAACCCACGTTTTTTGGGATTAGGTTCGGGAATTTGCCGCGCCCCTTATTTTTTTACGGGCCGGGACAGGATGCGGGTCTGATCGGACATGCTTTCCGGTCCGTATCCGTATTTTGATGGTTATTTTACGAATCTGAGATGGATGCGGGTCTGCTAGAGTTGCTCTAACTCACATATCCTTGCGTGTGGCAGCCGATCATGTCAAGGGAAAGGACATGACCACCGCCATGCATAGACCCCGAGTAAATGTGAACTTGTTGGATCCACGTTGTCAATGTGAACCGAGGAGGAAAACCCTCGTCATCCATGATCCACCAAAAGCCGTGGAATACAAGATATATATGCTGATTGAGTTCTACTGTAGCTTGCTTAAGACTATATGTGTGCTAATGTCGCTGACATTAATTTTATATTAACAAATCGTGTAAGAACTTATATATAATGAGTCCACCGTCAACATCACCTACTTCTGCTTGTGTGATGATTCGTTAGGTCTTTCTCAATGCTCCATTTTATACATGTACTAAGACTATCATATAGGGAAAAAAATTAATGTGGCAACGTAATTAAGAAGAGAGAGATGAGTGTGGTGATCACATAAAGAAACAACACCAAACGAGTAAACCTAGACAAAATACTTAAATAAAAATGCATCAATGCGTGCATAACTTTAGTTGTAAAAACATAAAATAAAGAGGCTTAGCTACAATAAGCTAAGCAACTATGCATTGAGGACTTTAGTTACTAAACTATTTAATATGCTTAAAGCAACTCCAACCGGCGACCCAAACGGACGGTGAATTTGTTCATTTTTTGTCCGTTCGGGTCGGCCAGGCGGACACCAACGTCCGCTTCGGCGTTTGGGTCGGCGCATGCGCTCAACGCTGGCCCGACCTATTTTAACGACGCGTGATTTTTTTTCCAAATATTTTAAAAAACAAAAAAAAACACTAATTAAACATTAAAGCTTGCCACGAAGGCCGACGAGAGTCCATGCGTCTCCATTACATTAATTAAGCATTAGAAAACCTAAACTACGAGGCTGCCCTAGGCGTCCTCGTCGTCGACGTCGGGGCCGGTTAGGTCAACCAGCATCGGCGTAGGACCGGCCCACGGGAACACCGTGTTCCACAGCGTCGCTGTCTGCGTCTCCATCGTCTGTCCCGCCGGCGTGGGCTGTGGCAGCACAGCACGGGCGTGCTCCTCCTTCTCCATCTCCAGTCGTTCCTCCTCCGCCTCCCGCTCGAGGGCCATCTATCGATGGCCGTCGGCGCGCTCCTTCGCCAGGTGCAGTGCCCTCCAATGCTGGAGGTAGGCAACCTCCTGCTGTGATGCCGCACCCAACCAGATGGGCGGCACGCTGAGCCACTCGCGAAGGCAGCCGGTCTACTAGTAGACCTCCGACCGCGTCTCGCTCTTCGGAGGAGGGGGCACGACGCAGTCGCCGGCGGCGGACAGCACGATGGCCTCTGCGAGTTGCACCTCGTACGCCGCATCCTTCTTCTCGGCCTTGCTATAACATCCATGATTTTAAATTTGGATTTCCTTGATTTCATTGGATTTTTTAATTTTTGGCTTTGATAAAAACTTTGAAGCTCTTTTACAAACCTTCTTGAGAAAAACTTTTGGAGCTTCCATTTCTCAACTTGCCTAGTTTAAAAAGGGTATTCTTTTAGCCTCTTCTCAAAATGAATTGGTTGGAAAGAATATTCTTTCTCTTTTAACTTTGGAGATTATTCCATAAACCTTCATTACCTTCTTTTAAAAAGATACTTCTTTCCCATTTTTTTATTTTTTTACACTTCAACAAGTTTTAAAGATTTATTTCTTAATGGTTTCCAAAACTTTAGAAGGGTTGGATCACCATTCATATTTTATTTTGATAAAAAGGGATTTTCTGTAATCAGTTTGAACCCCTGCCATTTTTCAAAGGAACTCATTTACTCGTTTGGAATCTTGACCTCAAACTCTTGCAGTTTGTAGCCCATAGTGTCTTCACTCATTTCCACCGAAAACCTTGAGTCCACAAGTTTGAAAATTTCAAAATTGGTTTGACTAAAGTTTGACCTCAGATTCTGGTTTTCACTTCAAACATGTCTTAAACTCCTCCAAAAATTCTGAAAAATTCCACACTATCTCTACACCCAATGAGAGCACTCCCCAAAAATTTTCAGCTCCAAATTCCTTGTGCTCATGCCAATTTCATTTCATCGAGCACCTGACCTATACTGCTGTTACTGTTCGTCTCTGAATTTATTTCAGACAGATGCAGTTCAGTGCAGCAGCTGCTTCAGTTCGTCAATCTCGCGAGTAGCATCGCTTGAGCCGTCGATCCTGTGCACGAGCTTATACCTTGCGCCGCTCGAAGCTTGGACGCATCCCAGTGTCAGGTGGCAAGCTGGCAGAGCCGGCCAAGCTCCGGCAGCGGCCGTGCATCAGCCGCAGCACCTCTTCTGCTGCAGCCCCGCGCCGCCCGGCACCGCCCACCGCCCTTCAGCCTCCGCGTGTCCTTTTGCGCGTGTGCACGCCGCGAAAGCCGTCGCCACGCCCTGGTCTGCACAGAGCGCGCTTTCTGCCGCCGCAGTGCACAGCAAGCCCCGCGTCGTCGCCGCGCTTCCTCCGTCGATGACCACCCGTCTCTGGTAAAAAATGAGTCCCCCGTGGTGGTTAGGTATGACCAGCACCACCTAATTGCCTGCCCGAGCCCCTGCTTCACGGGAATCGCTCGCCAGAGTAAATGTCGTAGCTCCTCCTCGCGGCTCCTATAAATAGAGCCCCTCCCCCGAGCTCCCGAGCTTCGGAGTTCATCCCTCACCTCTCCACACCTCCTCTTCACCCCACAACACTGGCCGAACCAGAGAGGGTCCTCGAGGGGCCTTCTTCCCCAGCTCCGGCCGCCCGATCCGCTCCGGGATCCGGCCACTCCCGAGCTTGGTAAGCTGTGGTAGGACCCTATGAGACCTCCATTCACATCCTGGTGCTCTTCTCCTCCTAACCCTTCGCCCAATCGATCACAGGAGGTTCTGTGTTGAAGGAATCGAGGTTGACCGAAGCTATCGTCCGTCGGAGTCCTGCTGCCGTCGACGTGGAGCTTCCCCTTGACCAAAACCTCATCCATCAGACGGGCGGGTCGAAGGTGAGTCCAACCGCACCCTCAGCCAGCCCCTCCTCCTTCAAATCATCGCCGACGACCACCTGAGCTTCTCGCGTCGGTGAGTCTTCGAACCTGACAGGGGGACCCCCCTTGTCAGCGTCTCCTCTCTCCTCTGAAATGTTTTCGAGGAAAACGTATTCTGTCTGAAACTGTTTTCCTTTCGGGGAAACGTCTTTCTATTCGGGTGCTTTGACTTATCTCAAGCTAGCCCCTGGTTCTATTTCCTTTTATTACAAATTAGTCCCTGAAACTGTTTTAGCTATAACTTTTGATCCACAACTCCTTTTTTAGTGATTCTTTTCGCAAAATGATCCTTATAGTGGCTAGTTTATTTTAAGAGTTTTCTAAAAATATTTTGGAGCTAGTAGCTAGGCAGTACCACTTACGTCGTTGTTGGCGTTATACCGTAGATTCCGACTCAGGGAACACCGACGTTAACTGCATCGAGCTTGATCCCGACCACGTGGAACCATGCAAGCATGTTTGAACTCTTGATGTGTTGTTTGCTAACCTAACTCATATTTAATATTTATCACCTTGCATATTTCATACATGCTACTTATATTATAACAATGGTAAAACATGGTGATGGCATGTGATAGTTATGAGAGGTCGTGGAATAACCTAGTCACGCGGAATGTGATAGGTTATGGCTTGGTCATGACATGCACATGCCGTGTCGGCGCTGCTCCTCGTGCTCGACCGCGAACCAGACCTTCCAGTGGGGAGAGTCGGCCGCGTACACAGGGTTGAGCCGTTGCTTCGACGTCAGCTGTCGCCGGTGACTCACCTCCTCCGCCTGCATCCGCGTCGACCGCGGCACGACCGACACCAGGATCCTCTCTGGATCCAGATGTCAGTGGTGTGGGAGGGTCATGTTCGGGTATTGCAACGGGATGCGGTGCTCCCAGTGCCACCGGGCTTGGTGCACATGGTCTAGACACGCCCATGAGGCCGGCGGGAAGACGCTGGCAGGAAGATCACGCAGGGGTAGATGGGGGACTTGCCCTTGTTTTGGGCGGAGCCGGCCATGGCTGTTGGCTAGGGTTTGGTCGCCGACAAGGGAGCAGAGAGGTGGCGAGTGTCTTGAAGCAGATGACGCTGAACCCCACCGCACGCTCGGATTAAAAAAGGCCTACCGCGATCGCTGACGAGTGGGCCGGGAAAGGGTGGCCGCCATTAATTATGTTGACCGCGGGTAGTTGGGGCGAACACCGAGAGGGCGTGCGCGCGTCCACCTCGCGTCCGCGCCGACGCATTTCAGTCCTAAATTTGGACCGAAAATGGGTGAGCGCGGACACGAAGAGGACGCGTTTTGAAATTGGGTCCGTGCATTGGGTCATCACTTTTGTCCATGTCGACCCAAACGGATGGCGGCGGACGAAGTGGGTAGCCCGGTTGGAGTTGCTCTTAGTACCTCATCTTATAACACCAATACATTGGAAGTGGCCTTATGTGTTGATGTAATTGGTCTTTGTGTTAATATTAATATATATAGCAGATCATACTTCGATGTTTAAAAACTTCAAATTTTGCCCTCATTGGTTCTAATACTAGGGCTTGTTGCGACGTTACTTTCTACCTTCTATATGCGGTTTCGAAGAAAAGTGCAAAATGATGAATGGAAATGAGGTATGACATCAATTAAATATCCAATAAAAATATTTGCATTTGAAATATTGACCAAATACGTTTTTTCCACAAACATACAAAGATTTAGCACAAACATGTAGGCACTCCCATCCTCTTATAAGAGCATCAAAATAATACTACTTCAGTTGGTTGACATGTAGTGTCGCACAACTTATCATCGATCACCAAGTATCCCGCTATCTAATTGCGCTAGAAAACTACAAAAGGTTCAACAGAAACGCTCAATGACATTTGACCGAACACCTGTTAGATGTGGTGTCCGCTATGGACGTCGGGGGTGGAGGGATGTTGAGTGCAGTGTCGAATCTAAGGAGGGTCCTTCTACAGGCTTGAACCCCCTTCAAAAATTGAAAAACAAAATTTAGTAGTATTCATCATAAAAAATAATATTATTTAAACTAAAAAATTTAGAATTAGTGCATTTTTCTTCACATAGTTAACATTGAGCTCCTCCTTCACATAGTTCAAGACGAGCAACCGTGTTTGTGGGGTTGCAAACATCCAAAGATGCCTCGGCGGTGGTCGAAGAGGTACAATGATAACGTCGGATGAAGAAAATGTGGATGCAAAGCATTGAGGAAGCATGGACGAAGCTTCAAATGAAAACCTGGACGGGCCAGCCCAAAGCAAAGAAGCACATATGATGGGCTGGTCTAGGCTTTAAAGTATATGTAAATGAAGAAATGCAAAAGCCATGGCCAAGTTCGACCCTAAGTAAGTTTCGCCCCTACGGGGCGGAGTGGCAGAGAAGTGGGTCCGGAGGGAATTTGAGTCGATCGAGGGGTGTCAGAATCCTACATGACGATGCCAACGGTTTGGACTTCCGTAAAGCCCCTCCCCTCTCTTCCTATCCTAGCTTGTTTTTGCTTTGTGAAAAAAAAAACATAATTGGACACGTCAATGGATCGACGTGATACCTTTTTGTGACAAAATGCTTCTGGATCGCTCAGTCCAGGTGTTTACGTATGGTTTAAAGGCCCACATTGGAAATGCCCTAATAAAAGAGAACAGAGGTATTATTTTGCTAATCATCTATAAACAACTGCGTTAGACATAACCATAATCCTTTGTGACCACGGATCAGGACTTCTCGCCCATTCGTGCAATAACAATCCATCCAATGATAGCACTCCCTCCCATCGAAAAGTGCAAGCAGCGACCGAGCTCCATAGAGCTCGGTACTTATCTTTCGACGAAAATACTTTTTCACACTTCAAAAAAATCTGAAAAATATACATATAGACATATGTTTATAGTATACGTGTAAAATTTTATAAACATATATGTTAATATGTTATGAATATAAAAAAAGACAAATACATGGCGTAAAATATGCCCTGTTGTTTTTGCTTTTGGACTGATATTTGTCTTTTTTTTTGTAGCATGCAAATAGTCAAATTAGTTGATGAAATTTTAGACATATGTGAAAAACATGCACATGTGCTTATGGAAAAATATTTATCATTTTTTGAAAATTTTAAATATATTTTGAACTATTTTTTTGCAAAACGGGCTCCATGTAGCCCGGCCTCTGCAACGCCATACTCTCCCGTGGATATCCCATCCCAGTCACACAACTGAATCCAACTACAAACCAGCTACAACGCAAAGCTTGGCTGGAAGGAGATGTTGGATCATCAAGCATCAATCATGATAAGGCGTCTTGGAAACAACTTTGGCTGACACTGGTACGTGGGCAAATCAGAATGTTTTTGTGGCGTCTTGCAAAGCAATCCCTGCAATGGAGGATGTCCGGGCTCATCGCAACATGTCTACCACAACTTCCTATGGTTTGTGAGCGGATGACTCGTGGGGACATTCGTTACTAGAGTACACAGTCGCAAGATGCGTTTGGGCCATGGTCGATGGTGAACTTGCAAAGCACCTGCGAGAAACTTCAAAACCTAGCGCAAGACAATGGCTCTTCTTTTCGTTACTAGAGTACACAGTCGCAAGATGCGTTTGGGCCATGGTCGATGGTGAACTTGCAAAGCACCTGCGAGAAACTTCAAAACCTAGCGCAAGACAATGGCTCTTCTTTTTGAAACAGAGGCAAAGGATTTGCCTCATCAATTAATTAAGAGGGGATTAGAGTTTGTTCATTTACAACCCACATTACACGCCGCATGGCAACTACTCACGTACTAAAATTTCCCCTAGCCTCCTAGCTCCTGCCGTGACCCATAGTCTCGCCTCGTAAATCATGTTGTTAAGAAGGATTGGTGGCGTCGCGCTCTTGAGATGAAAGATGTATGCGTTCCTCTCGTTTCAAATGGTCCATGAAGCCAGCATTGTGAGAGAGGCCATTGCCTTTTTATTGGGGATACCGACGCCAGACCTATTCGCCCACCAATCCTGGACGGAGGCTTGCAACTGCCAAGTAGAAGGGTCCATATGGTCGAGGCCCAGCTTGTCAATGACTAGCCTCCAAAGTCTTTTGGTGAAGTGGCACTTGAAGAAGAGGTGAGCCCCTGTTTCTTGCTCCCTCCCACAAAGAGGGCAAAGACCGCAATTTTGCCACCCGTGCTTCTCCAATCGATATGCCGTCCAGATCCGATCTTGAATGGCAAGCCAAGCAAAGAACTTGACCTTTGGTGGTGCCCACGCCTTCCACACCATTTGCTCCATGGGAGAGTAAACCATGCCTACGTATTGCGCCTTATAAGCCGAGGAGGCCGAGTATTGCCCATCATTCGTGTGCTTCCAAATGATACCATCCTCAGTGTGCTCGTCTAGATTGACGTCATGCAGAAGCATCCAAAGGGTAAAGAATCCCCTTATGTGGTCGGTGGAAACCATAGTGTCAGGCCTTATTTTTAAGATCCAAGCATTGTCATTAACAGCTTCCCGCACCATCCAAAATTTTCTCGAGGATGCTTCATAAATGAGTGGCGCAATCTCCTTGGGCTTGCGCCCTAATAATCATGGGGAGTCCCAGAAAGGCGTTCAGACCCCATTTCCCATAATGATGGTGGTGGACGCATAGAAGAAGTTAAGATTAGCCTCGTCGCAGGGGCTTTCTATGCCCACCCACGACTTGCTTGGTTCCTTCCACTCGAACCAAGGCCAGCGCAGTCTCAAGGCCTCAGGAAATTTATCAGTGTTGAGCAGCCCAAGGCCTCTGTATCGAGTCGTACGAGACACCATCTCCCAGTTGACCTTACACTTAGCCCCGGTGGTCTTGTTCGTACCGGACCAAAGGAATGCCCGCTGAAGCTTGTTGACGTTGTGCAGCGTGCCAGCAGGGACGACTAGCATTGTGACGAAGTATATCACCTGGGAGTTGGTCACGGACCTGACAAGTGTCGTGCGGCAATAGGAGTAATGTTTTGTCCCTCCCATGTAACCAACTTACTCACGACCTTGTCCTCCAAGTATTGAAGGTTCACCCTCTTGAGATGCTAGATCGACAACGGAAGGCCCATGTATCTCATCGGGAAGGAGGTCCTAGTCATAGGCAAACTCTGTAGGACATGGCCCAACCGGACGCGGGAGCAGCGGATGGGCACAACTGATCTCTTTTGGAAGTTGGTGCACTGACCGATCACCTCCCCAAATCCCTTCAGAATGGCCGCCAGGTTGTTGATATCTCCTCCGATAGGAGCCATAAACACGGTCGGATCGTCCGCATAGAGGGATGTTCTCACCATGGCCCTCCCGCCACGAATCTTGTGAAAGAGTTCGTTCCACGTTGCGAGCTCTAGGATCTGATGGAGAAGGTCGATTGCAAGCACAAAAAGGAGAGGCGATAGCGGGTCGCCCTGGCGGAGGCCCTGGCCATGTTTGATCGGCGGCCCAACCACCCCGTTCAGGAGGATCCGCGAAGAGGAAGTGCAGAGGAGCGCGTAGATCGAATTTCGGGCCTTGTTCGGGAACCCCTTTCTCTCGAGCAGCTCAAGAATAAAGTCCCACTTGACTGAGTCGAACGCTTTCCGGATGTCCAACTTGAATAATAGCGCTCGTGTTTTGCACCTGTGAAGCCGTCTCGCATAATTCCGGACGTACATGAAATTATCGTGGATACTTCTCCCCTTGATAAAGGCATTATGGGCATTAGAAACAAGGCCGTTCATGCGCGGGCTAAGACGAATGGAGAGGACTTTCGCAATAATCTTAGCGATGACATGAATCAAGCTAATTGGTCGGTAGTCAGAGACGCCCTCCGCCCCTCCTTCTTGGGCAATAGGATCACGTTGGCGGAATTGAGCCAATGGAGGTTTGATGTGTGGATGGAGTCGAAGAGATGGATGACCCTCTTCTTCATGAAGGACTCGTTATCACATGCAGCTTTCGTTAAGCTTTGGTGGGCGAGGAGGCAGGCCATTCATGAGCAAATATATATACCAGAGCCCCGCTGTCACACATCAGTTCATAACTAGGTTCATATAGGAGCTTGGCAAGGTGAAACGTGAGGTGAAAGCAGCCAGGGAGAGTGGACAGCAAACGCGAGTCACACCAAAGGCACCACCACGAGGGGCAGTTAAAATCCACACAGATGCAGCTATGGAGAGATCTCATATGGGAGGAGCTTGTGCAGCGGTCTGGAGGGACGCATAAGGTAGGTTCTTGGGAAGCTCTGCTCTGGTTATACATGACATCGCGAACGTGGCGGCTATGGAGGCGATGGCACTCAGAGAGGGACTGACACTGACCGAGGACCTTCACTTACATGATATCGTCATAGCCACAAACACCAAACAGGTCGTCCGAGATATCAACTCATGAACTGATGGATTGTATGGGCCGATTATTAGAGAGATTTCCGCCTGGTTTTTTTTGTTTAACTGTAAAATTACCTTTAAAAGTAGAGACGCAAATGTAAATGCTATAGACTAGCTAAATTCTCGTGCTCTTTGGATCAGGGGCGACATGTTTGATTGCTTCACCCTAATGATCCTTTTTTATCCCATTATATGTGGATTTTGAGTAATAAAGCTAGTCTTTACTAAAAAAAATCTGAATCCAGCTACAATTCTTCTGACACCTGGGGCCCAGCGTCCATACATGGTCTGTTTGGTGCCGTCGCCCGCCACTTGCCTTTAGAGAGCGCCGCGTTGCTTGCCAGTGTGAGTGGGCCGGTACCAAGTCAGACTCATCCACGCAATGAGAGGTCGATAGCGTCGAGCGAGCTACTGGCGGCCCGCACAGTGAACGGCACCCCATGCTGCTATAAAAAGGCAGCCGGATAATGGCCAGCTCCACGCCGCGGACAAGTTAACATGTACTCCAATGTTGCAAAAATAGCATATCTGAATAGAGGGAGGCGATATGGGGAAAATTGAAAAAAATTGACCCAAGAATGAAAGTATTTCATAAACTGAACCGTGTCTGAAAAAAAATATCACCCGTCTGACCCTTTTATGTGACACATTTGGCTCAGGCACCATAATACACTATATGACGTCTGACACTATGTTGTGTGACGTTCGAGACCTAGTGTGGCGCCTAAACCATATGCGCCGCACTGCACTGTGTGACGCCTAAGGCAAAGACGCCACATACTACAGTGTGGCACCTGACTATCACACGTCACACAAAAAGGTCAGGTGAGTGAAATTTACTACGGGCTAAATATAAGTCTTTTTAAAGATTTTACTACGGGCTACATATGAAGTAAAATAAATGAATGTACATTTTAAAATATGTGTAATACGTAGTGCAATCTCTAAACATGACATAGTACGCTCTATTTATGACACTATAGTATGCACCTGTTTCAGTATGGACAAATTTACGATTTTAACCACTTTTAATTCACGGTTTTAACCACTTTTACTAACTTTAGTATGATCTGACCTGTTTGTAATTTTTTTGGATCTAAACCTTTTTTTTATCGCCATACGTTGTGATAGTAGACATACTCTATCGCTACACGGATTAACGATAGGGTTCAGGTCAATGCAGACGGTGTTGTTTGATCCTGCTAACCTAACCACTACCGTCACATCGAATGACGGTAGGGTGTGTATACCTACCGTCACAACGGATGACGGTAAAGAAATGGTCAAATCTATTATTTTTTACATTAAGGTTAGATTGGGCTGAACTATCTTAAAAGGTTGAAAGTGAAATCGGCCTCTCAGTGTCCCTGCTCTTGTTGTGGCACTGTACGGCGGCAGTACTACACTGCTGTTCATTACTGACGCTCAATGTATAAATGTTTACTACTCGTACTATGGCACTATGCTCAGTTGCTGATGTACAGTGGTGGTGCGGGCATGGAGTGTCGCATACTTCCTCCGTTGTTAAATATAAGTTTATTTAAGGTTCAACTAATGAACTATATACGGAATGACACTCATTTTGTTTTGTATGTAGATTTTTAATAATTTTTTTAAAAGACTTATATTTAGGAACGAAGTGAGTAGATTCAAGCACGCTGATGGTAACCGAAATCACTAAATAGTGAGTATTTTTTTTAAATCACTCTCAATCATACGTTGCGGCAAGTGGTATCCTACGTGAGTACCACTTGTCGTAACCTAAAGTTTTCTATTTTTAGATTTGTATTTTCTAAACGTTCTATCCCCTAAATCGTGCGTTCAAATCTTAAATCGTTTTTATTGTTGGATTTTTTGTGTCGAAATCTTTAAAACTAGATCCTATGTTAATAGGTTTAGATGAACTTTTTTTTACAAAAGAACAGAAAAAGAACCATGCCTTTCGTGATAGAAAATAAAACCAGAAAGCGCATTTTTTCCATGTTTTTTCTTTCTTAGAGGCACAACCGTGCCTTTCACGAAGGCAAAACCGTGACTCTCGAGGAAAAAATGCGTTATCTTTTCCTTTCCGAGAGGCACGGGCATTCCTCTCATGAAGGCAAAATCATGCCTCTCACGGAAGCAAAACCGTGCCTTTCGTGAAAAATAAATAAAAAACGCATATCGCGAAGGCAAAACCATGCCTCTTGCGAAAGTAAAATCGTGCCTCTCGCAAAAAAATAAATACAGAAAACGTGTATTTTTTTGTTTCTGAGAGGCATGGCAATGCCTCTCGCGTAGGCAAAACCGTGTCTCCCGCGGAAGCAAAACAATTCCTCTCATGGAATAACAAAAGCACGTATTTCTGCCAAAAAATTTATTTATTTGATTTTTTTTCATCAAAAAGCTAAGAAAGACCGGTGAAAAACCGAAACACAAAAAACAATATAAAAAGCCGGAAATGCGTGCAGAAAAATAAAAAAACGAAATCCGAAAAAACGCTTAGAGCGCGACACGTGGGGACGGCTGAAAACGCGCCAAGTGACGTCGTGTGAGAGTGCTCGGTGCAAGGATTTCGATGGAGCGCTCGCTAACTAATGACTCCTGACGCAAACAGATTTCTCGAGCAAAACATATGTACATGTCCATTAAATTCATTAAGCACCGCATGAAGTGCGGCCAACCAGCTATGCCATATGATGCAAGCTAGTTGGCCGCGGTGATTTTTTAAAAAGTGAGGACCTTTGGTTTTTTTAAATGAAGGGTTAGGCAAAGTGACGCTTGCTGGTAGACTGTGATGGTAATTTGTTTCTCTTTACCTTTTTATTTGTTTCAATGAAGGTGATGATTTTTTTTTAAGATGTTTTTTTAAACCGAAGGAAGGACTCTATATTATATTTTTAAATAAAAATATGCTCATAGCTTCCTCTCAAACAACATCACCAAATGGTGCCCAACCACTAGTTTACAGTCAATTGTTGTCTTAATTGCTGCGTAGCTGGTGCATTAGCTTTTTGTTGACTCCGGTTAAACCATTTGAACTCGAACGGGATGCTCCGTAGTTTGCGTGCTCATCAATCTTACAATATAACAAACCAGCTAAGAATTTCTAACGCAATGCGCGTTCTATATCCAGAACGGCAAGTCAGCAATCATAAGGCACATAATCGTGAAAAAGGTGTTCTAATCCTATTTTCAAGTTCTTTTTTCTAAAAGGAATATAACCCCCGGCATCTGCATCCAAAAGATGCATACAACCATATATTATTAAAAATGCAAAATTTAACAGTCAAACGGTACCGATTCGAAAATTAAGTAAATAGGAAACATGAAAACCACATGCCTCGTGACAGTAATTTCACCATATAACCATTAACCATATGTTACAAGACGACAACAAAGCGAAAAAACACAACTCATATGTAAGAAGAAATCGCTGCATGTGTGCCGATGATGGCGAATCCAACACAAGGTTGAACTCGGGATTCTCATCCCTAAAGCCAAGCATTAATCCACCACCTTCAGCAAGGACACCAACAAGGACACGATGCATGGAACATGAACATAGCATGATCACAAATCTTGTGTTTCCATCAGAGTGCATAAAGCCATCGTTGACGTTGTATGTACCATCACCTCTATTCGGATACCGATGTCACGATAACCAGATACATCTAGAGAGACACGAGAAAACATACGTCCCATATTGCCTATCTCTCACCACTGTCGCATCATGTTCGATCCAGCAACAATAAGCTAGACATGAAACCTCCGCCAGAGCCATCATGCAACACGTGCCGGTAGCAGGCATGACTTGACGTTCCCGCATGAGACTTCGTGCGTAGCATCCGTCGACGGTGCATCTATTGGAGGCTTCACTTGCCGGTGATAGGCACTATCCGACGATTTTGAAAGTGGCACATGTGTCACCTATTGAGCCGCATCGAACCCAATATGTATGGAGGGGACGTCCGATACAACCACCAGCCTTAGAAGGCCGTCACTACATTAAGATCCAAACTTCCCGTTGCCAGCAAGACTACGCGTTGCCCTCAAGACTACTAAGTCTAACGCCGTCAAAGAAAAGGGTCATTGTCCCGATTTCGGGTGCTACAAGAAGCACCGTCACATCTCTGAAATCATTGTACACGTGCACTCGATGATCACGACTTATGAGACGGGATCCTAAGAGCAACTCTAGCAGACCCTGCATCCCGCAGGCCCACAAAACGCGTTTGCAGTTCGGGCAAAACCCCTTTTGCGGGCTGGCACGGGCTGGCATGGATGCAGACCCCCAAACGGATCCATAAAAAAGTATATTCGCGGAATATGCTTTTTTACGGGTTGACTTGTGCGGGTTCTGCTCGGGCTCCACCGCGACGACCCGCAAACAGAAAAACCGCAAATCTCGCATTTGACATAGGGTTTGGCAAACAAGTTCAAATTCAAACGACATAAACAGTTTGCGCGCAAATAAAAGCGAAGTTCATTACGCAAAAGAGGGCATGCAAAGGTTTGCGCCCATGTCCGGCATCATCTTGGGGGTCGATCTTCACTCCGCGCCATGGAGTCCATATTGAAGTTCATGGGCGCCACTGAATCCACCTCCGTCGCTTGTTCCAACTCCCGCACCGAAATCATCCACATTGGCACCATATGGAGCAGAGAAAACATCACCGGAACTGGAACACGGACCGGCCGAGGCGACCATTCTCCTCTTCAAGATCTCTCTCCTTGCCATATCATGCCATGCTTTGGTGAGGTCGTCCATGTCATTGCGGTTCATTGACATGATCTTGTTCTCCTCGGCGAGCAACAATGACATCGATTTGTTTTCAGAGGCGCGTGCTTTTCTCTCCTCAATGACAGCTTTGCGGAGCCCCTCTTCCTTGAGCATTTGCCATTTTTCTTGCTTCTATTTTGCCTTCTTCTCGGCCAACTCTTTCTTGATCTCCAACAACTTCAACAACATCAACTCGTTTCATTGCACCATGGCATCAATCTTCTCCCTCAAGCTCGCTGCTTCTTGCTCTCTCTTCATCTTCTCTTTAGTCTTCTTGTCACCATCAGGCTTGTGCAAATTTCTTGGGCCATCATCATCCTCACCTTCATCCATGTTTATAAGTGAGCCTCTCTTTGGTGGGGATTCTTTGTCGATCAACTTCCCCTTCTCGCACTTTTGGAGCAACTCCCAACAATGCTCTAATTTGAAGAATTTGCCTTCCGAAGCTTCCATGTCCTTGTATCTATGTTGAGCAATCTTGTCCTACAAAATGTGAACAAAGTGACGCAATCATTTCCCATGATACATTATGATGATGCATAACTTGAACAAAGGAAAAACAAACTCACATAGTCGGACTCCACGGTGCCACTTGGAGGTGCATTGCGTACTTGCTCCAAGCAAGCTGCCCAACGGCTGCACATAGGCTTGATATTCTCCCAACGCCCTTGAAGCGACCAAAATGTGCGTGAAGTCCTATTGGGATACTTTTTCATAATGCGGAAGTATTGATCTTTGATCCTTTGCCAATATCTCTTGGCGGTTTGAGAAACACCCGTGCATGCATCAAGAGACACCGCACTCCATGCTTGGATCAAAGCTTGATCTTCAAGATCGTGTATTTCTTCGATCTTTGGCTTTTCCCACTCTTTGCTTGCGATTGCTCAAACGCTTCCGCTTTGATCTCCTCCAATTCGTCCGCACAACCATGATCATCCATGCCGCCGTCCGTTTCATTGTAGTCGAATGGTCCGAAAGAGGCTTGATCAATGTCAACCGCGTTCGTGTACAACATGTTCACGAACTCGGTTGTTGCATTGTTCGAACCACCACTATAGCGAACGATAACAAGTCACGAGCTATCGAGACTAATGGCGAATAATGAAAGGGAATCACCAAGACCGAAGAGGCATACCTTTCGGCCATTCCGTTGAACACCTCGCTCGCGAGGGGAGCGGTATCGTTGAACGGCATCGCCGGAGCACCTCCTTGCGGGGAGATGAAGTCAGAGGTTGAATAAGGTGGCTTCCTTGAAGCCGGAACCTTCCTCCGCTTTACGCCCGCAGCTTTGCCAGCCTTCTCTGCCGTCGGCCGGGATCGCACTGCGGCGTTGGCGCCCGGAGCACGGGCCGTCGCGGCGGGGGCAACCGGATTCCCGCCCTACACGACCACATTGCCCTGCCATTTGCGGGAAGGCGTGGTGTATGCTTGGGCGATGGCGGCGGGGGCAACATGGCCGGCGACAAGATCCGCCCGAGGGGAAGGAGCATGCACGACCTCGATGGTGACGGGGGACAGCATGGGGTCCTCCATGGCGGCGAGGAACGGCCGGGGAGGAGGAACCGGAGCTTGCGGAGGGGGGGAAATGGTGGCGGAGGGTGCGGGGAGCGGGAAAGGGCGCACATAAATGTCCCACCCGCCAAATCTCGCGTCGGATAGGGGTTCAGCTCGGGTCGGCCTCCCAGCCCGTGAAGATAGAGGTTGGCGGAGAAGGTTTGCCGCGCCCCGCAAAAACTTTTGCGGGCCGGGGCGGGATGCGGGGTCCGATCGTGCGGATTTTCC
This sequence comes from Hordeum vulgare subsp. vulgare, assembly GCF_904849725.1. Lineage (NCBI taxonomy): Eukaryota > Viridiplantae > Streptophyta > Magnoliopsida > Poales > Poaceae > Hordeum > Hordeum vulgare. The sequence continues at coordinate 249,951,795 of NC_058522.1, read as the reverse complement.
GGCCCCGACCCGCAATTTGGGATGCAGGGTCTGCTAGAGTTGCTCTAACAAGCACCCATCACCGCACCAGCCATTGTCGTCACCCATACAACGACAACTGCTATCGTGAGTGTCAGATCCGGGCACTAGGTCCTGAATCCCTCATGTGTCGCCTCATGGTCAACCATGCTTGACCTCCCATCAGTAGGACAAGAAGGCCACCATCAGCTCCGTCGCCCCGGCAGCCACCATCGCGTTGTCAGAGGGCCACGTCGGGGAGGGAGACATGCCGCCGCCATCGCAAGGAGCAGCCTCCACAACCACGATGTAGCCGTCCGACTATAGCCCCGCCACCTGCAGGTCAGATCCGACCGTCGTGAAGGCGACAGAGCTGATCCCCGAGCACACTACACCCCACGTCGCCCGAGCACACCCGCCACGTCGTTGCTGGTGCCTTGCTCTGGTGCACGTCGCTGGCGTCACACTCCGGCCCAACAGCCTCGCCCGAGCTGGACGGGCTTTATCCGATTGGCCCCCCTGGCGACGACGAGGGAGGATGACGGAGAAGGGGAGGCCCCGATGACGAGTAGGTTTTCCCACATGTCGTTCACGAGAGGGGCATGGGGGGATGGAAGGGAGGGATGAGACGGGCTGGAGGAGGAGCCTGGTCGTGCCCTCTGGCGACGACGAGGGAGGAGGACGGAGAAGGGAAGGACCCGACAACGACTAGATTTCCCTTTCTGATGTTCGCGGGAGCGGCATGAGGAATGGAAGGGAGGGACATGATAGGTTGATGCAGTGTTCTCCAACAAAGTTGTCAAAACTCAAAAGACAAATGTTAGTCACCCTCATATGCAATGTATAACTGTAGCAATTTTCACTATAGATATAAAATATTTTAGTGCCAAACACCTAAGGAGCGGATTTAGTTCCCGTGGAGCAGGTTTCCCGTGTTTTTATGTTCATGAGGTTGAATTTCTTTTGTTGAGTTTGAAGTGCCATCGATGGAAGTAGGCTTGGCTGTATTGATTTTCGTTCGTTTTCCATGATTAACCGGACAATAAATATTGTTCTTAATCAATAGAACAGGCAAAGCTTTTGTCTTAGTTAAAAAAAAACACCTAAGGAGCAAATAGGTAGTTGTCCTATTGTTATCACTTACGCAACCTTCTATGCACTCAAATTGTTTAATTTACTTGTGAATGGTGATCAAGTTGATAGGTGTTTTTACAGAAGAAAGTCAACTACAATTGGTTATATTAATTAACTGGAATAGAGTTAGTAATATGAAAATTGTAGTCACGGATGACATTACTCATGATATATTGCATATTAGTTGAGCTAGTAGTCCTAAGTTTATGGTCTCTCGTATCATAGGCAGGTGCGTGGCATGTAGTTGAGCATGCCTATTTGTAACATTCAACATCTATTGTCCTAAAGTATGGAAATTAAGGTATCTTTTTGCAAGACTGTCAGAAAAAACATTGTAATCTTTTAAGAACATGGGAGTGAGATCGGACGCATAGCTATTAGTATATACCTCAGCCCCATGGATGAACTATACTCACCCCTCACCATGAAAAGGGAGGAAGAAGTTGTTTGTGATGGCGATGAAGATGTCTCCAGTGACGTCCGGGCGCCATTAGAGGAGAGAGGGAAGGGGATCCTCCTTCATTCTTGGCACTCCGGGGGGTGGGGTGGGGGAAGCTCTCCCTAGATTTATTTCTATTTTCTGTCTCCTCTTGTTGATGCTGTTTTCAGACGAAACACCATTTATTTTAGAACCGTAGACCCACCATAGCAACGGGGCTAAGTTTTTTACACAATTTTTTGTTATTTTAGAATCTTACTTGCGACACAAGTAGAACATTAACCGAACTGAGGAGTCTCCACGCGGGCCTACTGATACGTCCATTTTACATCATGATTTGCTACTGTTCTTTATAGTGTTTTTATGCATTATACCACTTTATGGAGTAATTGGAATGCCTTTTCTCTCATAATATGCAAGGTTTACACCAAGAGGAAGAATATCCACATATGGAATTCTGGACCTGAAAAAGCTATGTCACAGATACCTATTCTGCACATCTCCAGATGGGCTCAAAGTTCATGAGGAATTTTTATGGAATAAATAAAAAATATTGGAAGAAAGAAGTACCAGAGGGGGGCTGCCACTAGGCACCAGGCCGCGCCAGCCAACATGACGCGCCCTGGTGGGTAGTGGGCACCCATCCCACTTCTGGGGACCATCTTCTGGTATATATTCACTTTTGATCCATAAAAAATAGAGAAACGAGTTTGGGACGAAGCGCCGCCGCCTCGATGCATAACTTGGGCATGAGCACTTTTGCCCCCCGACGGAGCGATTCCGCTCAGGAACTTCCCTCGTGGAGGGGGAAATCGAGGCCACCGTCATCACCAACAAACCTCTCATATTGGGGATGTCAATTTTCATCAACATCTTCAACGACACCATCTCCTCTCAAAACCCTAGTTCATCTCTTGTGCTCAATCTTGTACCGGAACCTCAGATTGGTCCCTGGGGGGGGGGTGACTAGTAGTGTCGACTACATCTTGTAGTTGATGCTCTATGGTTTATTTGGTGGAAGATCATATGTTCAGATCCAATATGCTATTTAATACCTCTCTTATCATGAGCATATTCATCATTTATGAGTAGTTACTTTTGTTCTTGAGGACACAGAAGAAGTCATGTTGCAAGTAGTCATGTGAAGTTCATACTCGTCCGGTATTTTGATGGTATGAATGTTGTGATTTCCTTAGTGGTGTTATGTGAATGTAGACTACATAACACTTCACCATCTTTGGGCCTAAGGGAATGTATTACGGAGTAGTTATTAGATGATGTGTTGTGAGAGTGATAGAAACTTAAACCCTAGTTTATGCGCTATTCCGTAAGGGGCTGATTTGGATCCCTATGTTTAATGTCATGGTTAGAATTTACTTAGTACTTTTCTCGTAGTTGCCGATGCTTGCGGGAGGGTTAATCATAAGTGAGAGGCTTGTTCAAGTAAGAACAACACCCAAGCATCGGTCCACCCACATATCAAATTATCAAAGTACCGAATGCGAATTAACCCGACATGACGAAAGTGACTAGATGAAATTCCCATTTGCCCTCAAGAATGCTTTGCCTATTATAAGAAACCGTTCAGGCCTGTCCTTTGCCACAAAAGTATTGGGCAACCTTTCTGCACTTATCGTTACTATTTCTACTCGTTACTTGTTATAATTATCTTGCTATCTAACAAGTTGTTACCGCTGTTTCATTGCTTGCAGAAATTACCTTGCTAAAAACCGCTTGTCATTTCCTTCTGCTCCTCGTTGGGTTCGACACTCTCACTTATCGAATGGACTATGATTGATCCCCTATACTTCTGGGTCATCAAGACTCTTTTCTGGCGCCGTCGCCGGGGAGTGAAGCACCTTTGGTAAGCGGAATTTGCTAAGGAAAAAATTGTATTACGTGCTGAAATTTACTATCACTTTTCACTATGAAAGTAATCCTTTGAAGGATTTGTTCGGGGTATCTTCACCTTGACCGGAAACACCAAGAGTTGTCCGTCAACCTACCGAACCTAGTGAAACTATTTATTATGAAATTCCTTCGGGTATGATAGAGAAACTGCTAGCCAATCCTTATGCAGGAGATGGAACAAAACATCCCGATATGCGCCTAATATATGTGGAAGAAGTTTGTGGATTATTGGAGCCTACAGGTTTATTCGGAGATGAAGTCAAGAAGAAGGTTTTCCCTTTATCTTGGGGGAGGGGGAAAGCATTGACATGGTATAGGCTATGTGATGATACATGATCTTGGAACTGGAATCGACTGCAATTGGAGTTTCACCAAAAAAATTATCCTATGCATCTTGTTCACCGTGATCATAATTTTATCTATAATTTTTGGCCTCATGATGTCAATTTTATGTTCATGCCCTAATCATGAGCTCGCGAGAGAAATTATTATTCAGAATTTTTATGCTCGGTTTTGTTGTAATGACCAAACCATGCTCGATACTTCTTGTTCTGGTTCTTTTATGAAGAAGACTATTCTATTCAGGTGGGATATTTTGGAAAGAATTAAACGCAACTCTGAAGATTGGGAACTCGACGATGGTAAAGAGTCAGGTATAAAACTTGAGTTTGATTGTGTTAAATCTTTATGAATACCGATGCTTTCAATGATTTTAGTACCCCCTTTGTCCCAAAATACGTGACTCAACTTTGTACTAAAGTTATTGCAAAGTTAAGTCACTTAATTTGGGACGGAGGGAGCACTAAATATGGACCCGAGTCTGAGATAGTAGCCTCATTTTGTGAAACCTTTGCTACTCATGTTGATCTCCCTAAAGAGAAATGGTTTAAATATCATCCACCTATTAAATAAAAAGTTGAAGAACCAATTAGAGTTGAAGATGAAACTATCATTTACAATGTTGACCCAGTTGTGCCTAGTGCTTATATTGAGAAACCACCTTTCCCTATTAGGATAAATGAACATGCTAAATGTTCAACCGTGCTTAAAACAAGTTATGTTTTAACAACCAAACCCTCTGAGAAAATCAAGGTGGAACCTAGTATTGCTATGGCTAAAGATCTCTTGGTCGATAATATTGATGGGCATGTTATTCATTTCTGTGATGAAGCTGCTAGAATTGCCAAACCTGATACTAAAGATAAGAATAATCCCATTGTTGGCATGCTATTCCTTTTACCTTATATCAAGAAATTATGCATGAGATAACACCCGCTGAAATAGAAGACACCGATGTTATTATTGAACTTGCTAATAGAGACACCATCACACCACTTGGGATTTTTAGAGATGTTGAAGTGTTGTGTGAAGAACTAAAATATCCTACTAATTTTCTAGTACTTTGCTCACCAGAAGATGATTTTTGTCCTACAATATTTGGTAGACCCTTTTTGAACACTACCAATGCTCAAATAAATTGCAAAAAGGAAACTGTGAGTGTTAACTTTGGTGGTATGTCTCATGAGTTTAATTTCTCTAAGTTCAGTATGCAACCCTATGATAAAGAATTGCCTAGTACAGATGAAATAATTGGTATTCCTTCTATTTCCATTCCCCCTACTGATCCATTAGAACAATAATTGCTAGACCATAAAAATGATATGGATATGCGTGAAACAAATGAAATAGATAAAATGTTCTTTGAAAAACAACATATACTTAAACACAACTTGCTTCTTGAAACTCTAGGAGGTCCTCCTCCTCCAAAGGGTGATCCTCTGTTTGAATTAAAGCAATTATCTAACACTTTGAAATATGCCTATCTTGATGAAAATAAACTATTATTATTATTATTAGTGCTAACCTTACACAACATGAAGAAGAAAGATTGTTAAAAACTTTAAGGAAGCACCGAGCTACTATTGGGTATACTCTTGATGATCTTAAGGGCATTAGTCCGAGTCTCTCTCAGCACAAGATTAATATTGTACCAGATCCTAAACCTGTTGTTGATCACCAACGAAGACTAAATCCCAAAATGAAAGAAGTGGTAAGAAATGAAATATTAAAGCTTCTCGAAGCAGGTATAATTTATCCTATAGCTGAGAGTAGATGGGTAAGTCCCGTTCATTGTGTTCCTAAGTAAGGAGGTATTACTGATGTTCCTAATGATAAAATGAACTCATTCCACAAAGAATTGTGACTGGCTGTAGAATGGTAATTGATTTTAGACAATTAAACAAAGCTGCTAGAAAAGATCATTATCCTTTACTTTTCAATTGTTAGTGTTATAATATAAGTCATGTACCCTTTTGTATTTATCCCAATATATAGGGGGTTTCCTGCATATAGTCCATCACCTGTACATGTATATATACCGACCTATGGCCTCATGGGAATACACGTTCTTATTGCTAACATGGTATCAGAGCTAAGGTCTTGAGTTCAAGTCCTGGCTTTCACAATTTATTAAAAAAGATTGTTGAGGTTTTCATGAATGATTTTTCTGTTTATGGAACTTCTTTTGATGATTTCTTAAGCAACCTTGATTGAGTTTTGCAGAAATGTGAGCAAACTAACCTTGTCTTGAATAAAATGAAGGTATTATAGAAGTGCCATTTTACGACAAATGAAGGTATAGTCTGAGGTCATAAAATTTCCCAACGAGATATTGAGATGGATAAGGCTGAAGTTGATGCAACTGAGAAGATGCCATGTCCTAAAGATATTAAAGGTATTCGTTGTTTACTTGGTCATGCTGGTTTCTATAGGAGGTTTATTAAAGACTTCTCCAAAATTTCTAGACCTCTTACCAATTTATTATAGAAGGATGTTCCTTTCATTTTTTATGATGATTGTCTAGAAGCCCTTGAACACTTAAGAAAGACTTAACTTCTGCACCTATTGTTCAACCACCTGATTGGAACTTGCCTTTTGAAATTATGTGTGATGCTAGTAATTATGTTGTTGGTGTTGTTCTAGGACAAAGAATTGATAAGAAATTATATGTTATCCATTATGCTAGTAAACTCTAGACAATGCCCAGAGAAATTATGCTAGCACTGAAAAATAATTCTTAGCAGTTGTATTTGCTTGTGATAAATTCAAATCTTACATTGTTGATTCTAAAGTATTTTTTCACACTGATCATGCTACTATTAAATATATTATGAAAAAGAAAGATGCTAAACCTAGACTTATTAGGTGGGTTCTCTTGCTATAAGAATTTAATTTGCATATCATTGATAGGAAAGGAGTTGAGAACCCCGTAGCTGATAACTTGTCTAGGTTAGAAAATGTTCTTGATGACCTACTACCTATTGATGATAGCTTCCATCATGAACACCTAGTTGTGGTCAATATTTCTCATAACATACTGTGGTTTTGTGATTATGCTAATTACATTGTTGCTAAATACATACCACCTAGTTTCACCTATCAGCAAAAGAAAAAAAATCTTCTTTGATTTAAGACATTACTTTTGGGATGACCCACATATTTATAAAGAGGGAGTAGATGGTATTATTAGACGTTGTATACGTGAGAATGAACAAGAACAAATCCTTCGGAAGTGTCAGTCTGAGACTTATGGAGGACACCATGCGGGAGATAGAACTGCAAACAAGGTATTACAGTCTGGATTTTATTTGCCTAATCTTTTCAAAGATGCTCGTAAGTTTGTATTCTCTTGTGATGAATGCCAAAGAATTGACAATATTAGTAGACGTCAAGAAATGCCTATGAATTATTCACTTGTTATTGGACCATTTGATGTTTGAGGATCTGACTATATGGTACCGTTTCCTTCCTCTAATGGGTATACACATATCTTGGTTGTTGTTGATTATGTGACTAAGTGGGTAGAAGCTATTCCAACCAGTAGTGCTGATCATAACACCTCTATTAAAATGCTTAAGGAAGTTATTTCCCCATGTTTTGGAGTCCCTAGATACCTAACGACTGATGGTGGTTCACATTTTATTCATGGTGCTTTTCGTAAGTTGCTTGATAGATATGATTTTAACCATAGAATTGCATTCCCTATCATCCTCAATCTAGTGGTCAATTAGAATTTACCAATAGAGAAATAAAATTAATATTGCAAAAGACTATCAACAGGTCCCAAAAGAATTGGTCTAAAAAATTAGATGATGCATTGTGGGCCTACAGAACAACTTTTAAAAATCCTATGTGTATGCCTCCTTATAAAATGTTTTATGGAAAAGCATGTCATTTACCTCTTGAGTTAGAACATAAAGCTTATTGGGAAATTGAAGAACTCAACTATGATTTCAAACTTGATGGTGAAAATAGGTTATTTGATACTAGCTCATTAGATGAATGGAGAACCCAAGCTTATGAAAATGCCAAACTATTCAAAGAAAAAGTTAAAAGATGGCATGGCAAAAGAATCCAAAAGAGAGAATTCAAAGTTTGTGAATATGTTCTATTGTACAATTCTCGTCTTAGATTTTTTGCAGGAAAACTTCTTTCCAAATGGGAAGGACCATATATCATCGAAGAAGTTTATCGATCTGGAGCTATTAAGATTAATAATACCGAAGGCACTAACCCGAAGGTGGTTAATGGACAAAGAATAAAGTACTATATTCCAGGTACACCTATTAATGTTGAAACAAATATTATTCAAACCATGACACCGGAGGAATACATAAAGGAGAACTTCCAGAACACTCTAGTACCCTTAAAAGGAGGAGGTATGTGATACGATAAGTAAACGGACTCCGGAAAATCCGCAAAAATATTTTTTGTTAGTTTTGGAATATTATAAAAATTAGGAAATTGATAAACACACGGGAAGGCAACCTAGGTGCCCACTAGGCAACAGGGCGCGCCAGCCCCACCTGGCGTGCCCTGGTGGGTAGTGGGCCCCTTGGGCACCTTCGTGGCTCCATTTTTTTGTAGGACAAGTATTTCCGTGTATAAAAATTCTTTATATATATATATATATCTCCCGATGATTCGACCCCAGTACCAGAGAGAAATCCCGTGTTCTTGTTTTGTGTTGTTTTTCCTGGCAGATATAAAATTATGTCGTCTCAATATTCGGAGGGAGAGTGCTATGTTGCTGATTACATCGCAAACCCTAAGGTCTACGGAGAGGTCGGTCACTATGGTTGGACTACGGAGGAGGAAGAAGACAAAGATATGAAGGAAGTAGAGGAGGATAGCTCCGAGGAAGTGGAAGATCCATTGCCTCAACCCATAGATATGCAGGTGGAATTCAAGAAGTCAAGTCTCCCTAACAAGTACAAACCTAAGGTCCAATTTATCCCTTCCCTTTTTTGCAAGAGAGTAAAGCAACATTATGTGAAAAGGTATTAAAGCTGGAGTTGGAGAATGAGGATCTGAGGGAGGGTAATTTTAGCCTCAGACGCAAGTTGGAGAAGAAGAATGCACCACCACCACCTTCATCTTCCTCACCAAAGGAGACTTGAGTACACAGGTATGGGCACTCCCCTTGGCTTGTGCCAACCTTGGGGGAGGTGCCCTGGTATCGTATCACCATCAATCTTGTTATCTTTATCTATCTTAGTTTGGTCTTTAGTTATTTTGTGATTTAGTCAAATAAAAGTTTAGTTTGATCCATCTTTTTGAGTGCTAGTTTCATGATCTACCTATCTATGTAACTGAGTGAGGGTTATATAATAAATCTTAGTTTGAGTCTTTGCTTCTTTACTTTCTTGTTGGAAGCAGAATAAAGGAAAGCAATGAAAAAGGATCATATGCTAATATTATAGTAAGTAGCGACACCACATAAGGAAAAGTATAAGTGATAAAATTTGTTGAAGGTTGACAAACACAACATTGGTCGATGATGCAACACATGAAAGAATTAATAAGGGAAGAGAAGATTTACATGCAAATACACTATTCTTGACATCTTTTATGATTGTGAGCCCCCATTAATTATAGTATGCCAAAACTGTTGACATTAGGCAAGGAAGACAACGTAACGATTTATGTTTGTTCACATTCACATAGAAGTTATATTGTTATACATCCTCTAACATGTGGTGCTTGCCCAATATCTTTTCTAGCCAAAACTCCGCACTAAGTATAGATACTACCTGTGCATCCAAAAGCTTAAACCCAAATCCATGTTTTAAGAGTCCATCATGCCTACCTATGGATTGAGTAACATACTTCAAGTAAGTTGTCATCGGTGCACAAGGCAATAAAAAATGCTTATAAACGTGTTCGATCATTTAGTGTAAGGGAAATTAAGCGTTATACAAACTTGTGATATCGATAATAAAAGTGATAAAGCGCATAATAAAGGTTGCTATCATAAGGGGCAATACAACACAACACTCCTTTGCACTAAGGGATTTGGCATACAACACAAAAGCGCATGACAACCTCTGCTTCCCTCTGCGAATGGCCTATCTTTTACTTTTATGTATCTATTTTTATGCAAGAGTCAAAGTATTCTTATCTACTCCTTTTTATTTTCTCTTTTGCAAGCATCATGTGGTGGGGAGAGATCTAGGCATATATATGCAGTTGAATGTGGGTGGTCATGAGTTATTATTGTTGACATCACCCTTGAGGTGAATACATTGGGAGGCGGCACTTTAAGCCCCCATCTTTCTATGTGTCCGGTTGAAACCTTTTGCTCATATGTATGCGGTGAGTGTTAGCAATCATAGAAGACTAAATGATGATTGAGTATGTAGACTTGCTTGAAAGCTCCAATATGTGACCCTTCGTGAAAATGTGATTAATTGTGTTGCAAAGTTGACTAAAAAAATAGTTTGTTAGTTTTTGATAGAGTTTATTCTTCATATTCGATGTTGTGATGAATCGTTACTTGTTTATGAGAAGTTTTTATGATGAAAGTTATAAGATGAAAATGATGTGATGAAGTATTTTATGAAATTTATTTGCTGTTATAATAATGAGCATGATGCTACCATGTTCATATTTTGTTTTTATCGACACATGTGTCTCAAAGCATGTGGTCATGCGTTTCTTTATCGGCTTTCGTTTGAGGACAAGCGAGGTCTAAGCTTGGGGGAGTTGATATGTCCATTTTGCGTCATGATTTGCTACTGTTATTTATTGTTTTATGCATTATACCACTTTATGGAGTAATTCTAATGCGTTTTCTCTCATAATATTAAAGGTTTGCACCAAGAGGGAGAATGCCGACATATAGAATTTTGGACTTGAAAAAGCTACATCACAGATACCTATTTTGCACATCTCCAACTCGGCTGAAACTTCGCAAGGAGTTTTTTTGGAATAAATAAAAAATATTGGAAGAAAGAAGTACCAGAGGGGGGCTGCGAGGTGCCCACTAGGCACCAAGCCACGTCAGCCCCCTTGGCGCGCCCTCGTGCGTAGTGGGCCACCCGACCCACTTGTGGCGACCATCTCATGGTATATATTTACTTTTGATCCAGAAAAAATAGAGAGAGGACTTTGGGGACGAAGCGCCGCCATCTCGAGGCGGAACTTGGGATGAGAAATTTTGCCCTCCGGTGGAGCGATTCCACCGGGGGAACTTTCCTCCCAAAGAAGGAAATCGAGGCCATCGTCATCACCAATAACCCTCTCATCTTGAGGAGGCCAATCTTCATCAACATATTCAACAACAACATCTCCTCTCAATACCCTAGTGCTTCTTTTGTGCTCAATCTTGTATAGGAACCTCAGATTAGTACCTAGGGGGGGGGGTAACTAGTAGTGTTCATTACATCTTGTAGTTGATGCTTTATGGTTTATTGGATGGAAGATCATATGTTCAGATCCAGTATGCTATTTAATACCTCTCTTATCATGAGCATTTTCATCACTTGTGAGTAGTTACTTTTGTTCTTGAGGCCACAAGAGAAGTCATGTTGCAACTAGTCATGTGAAGTTGATATTCGTTCGATATTTTGAAGGTATGAATGTTGTGATTCCCTTAGTGGTGTTATGTGAACGTCGACTACATAACACTTCATCATATTTGGGCCTAAGGGAGTTTATTGTGGAGTAGTTATTAGATGATGGGTTGCGAGAGTGACAGAAACTTAAACCCCAGTTTATGCGTTATTCCATAAGGGGCTAATTTGGATCCCTATGTTTAATGCTATGGTTAGAATTTATTATTCATACTTTTCTCATAGTTGCGGATGATTGCGGGAGAGTTAATCATAAATGAGAGGCTTGTTCAAGTAAGAACAACACCCAATTACCGGTCCACACACATATCAAATTATCAAAGTACCGAATGCGAATTAACCCGACACGACGAAATTGACTAGATGAAATTCCCGTTTGCCATCAAGAATGCTTTGCCTATTATAAAAAATCGTTCAGACCTTCCATTGCCACAAAAGGATTGGGATACCTTTTTGCACTTATTGTTACTATTGCTAATCGTTACTTGTTACAATTATCTTGCTATCAAACAACTTGTTATCGCTCTTTCAGTGCTCACATAAAATACCTCGCTAAAAACTGCTTGTCATTTCCTTTTGCTCCTCATTGGGTTCGACACTCTTACTTATCAAAAGGACTACGATTGATCCCCTATACTTGTGGGTCATCACCTACCATGCGGCCTGTGAGAGGGGTCTGGGTTGATCGTTTGGAGCCGTGGTGGCCCCCTCCCGCCCATATTCTAGCGAGTTGGGTCATTTGGTCCAAACTAATTTCTGAATTATTTTTCCAAAACATTCGGCTCTGCAATGACCTAAACATCCAAAAACAATAGAAACCAAGAACTGACCTCTCGCACTGAATTAATATGTTAGTACACACAAGAATTATATAAAATTATCTAAAAAACATATATAAACGATATAGATATATAGTATACATATTTCATAAATTATAGATGCATTTGACATGTAACATGGATCGTCTTAAAAGCCTCTACGTGGAAACATGCCCGAATGCAACCACCACAACATTCTGGGACATATCCAACGATGAGCATGGATAGAATCAAAGTATGCCATTTCGCTTTAGCGTGGCGGGTCGGAATGCATCACCGGAAATCTACCGGCCTGCGCGTCACCACTAGTATCAGACCTATTCGTCCTGGGGCCATCGACGCCACCTCGTATGGAGGGAAACATACCAGAACCATACATCTATATTTTTTTGGTTTCATCGTCGGGATTGCCTTTACCCACACACACTTGTATGCCATCGTTCATGTCGACTCCAACCCTTTATATCCAAACTTGTTCTTATTCTCCATGTGTGTTTACATGTAATGTAAAATGGTTGGACCATTTTATTTCACCAACGACACGAGAAAAGATGTAATACGAGTGAATGCATGTAGACATATTTTTAGAGCTTTAAAGACAATACGTACACGTCTGTGATGTTCGTCGGTGTACACATATAGAAATTCATAGAGAAGACGGTGTGTTCATCCTATCCTCTTGAGGCATGCGATGGGCATTCGGTGCAAACAACAAGTTTTTGGGATGCTTTGCTTAATGAGATTGCATGGGATTCATGTGAAAATCTTTCTAATTGTAGCCGTCGAAAAACTACGATGATTCGAATCATTTGTAGGCAACCAACACTCCAACGAACAACACACATTCGTGCATCAATTTAAACCAGCATAGTCAAGACACCCCTTTACTCCTATCCATACATACACCTATACAAAGCTACATGTGTTGTTGTCGATTCTTTGTGAATGATAACGTGACTGCATGTCATGGCAAGAGCGATGGGACAAGGCCGACCGCATGATGAGGGAGGAATGGGAAGAATGAATGTATGCTCTAAGAAAAGGTCACTCGATGCTAATTTTGTATGTTGAGCCCATAGAAGATGACTATGTAGGACAAGGAACGACCATTCTAAACACCATGTAAAGCAAGCTCTATGTCCGAAAATGGGCAAACACAATTGGAATCAGGGAATTTACCATCTGACTGGTCTTTGCCGTCTGCTGGCAACAAACAGACGACAAAGAACTGGTTGATGGCAAAGATACTATTTGCCATCAGTTGTTCTTTGCCGTGAGCTGACGGACGACAAAGATGTACCACGTATACGGCAAAGAAATGGCTAATGGCAAAGAGTCATCACAGCTGGAGCCGTCCCCTTTGCCATCAGGTGCTTCATTGCCGTTTGTCGCAACCCTCTTTGCCGTGTGCCGCCATCTCTTTGCTGTCAGCTCGTTCCCCATGCGGACAACAAAGGGGACGGCCACTAACGGCTGCAACCCTATCTTCCCACCCCCATATGCCCTCCCCAATCCTCACTCTCTCTGCCTCTCCTCCCCACACCGCCCCACCACCACCATCGCGTCGCCCCCTCCCCGCTCGGCACCACCACGTCGAACCCTCCATGCGCCACCCTCCATCACCGCAGCGCCACCTCCTCGCGCCGCACCCTCCCCGCGTCGGCTCCCCCTCGCCGACCCCTTCAGGCGCCGCCCCTCCCCGCGCTGCCCCCTCCCCGCGCCGCCCCCTCCACCGCGCCGCCCCTTGCCGCGCCCCCCTCCCCGCGTTGCCCCCACCACCAGGCCGCCCTTCCCTGCGCCGCCCCCTCCCCACGCCAGCTCCTGTGCGTCGGCCCCTCCCTGTGGCTCGCCATTCAAGCTGCGCCCCACCACCACCACGCTGCCCCACAACCACCACGCCGCCCCCTCCATCGGCCCTAGGTGACTTTTTTCTTCTGTTTTTTACTGTTTTGGTTTAGGGTAATTAGTGTTTGGTTTAGGTTAGTGCTAGGTTTAGGTTTAGGTTTAGATTTAGATAATTATAAGAAGAAGAAGAAAGATGAAAAAATAAGAAGAAAAGAAGAATAGTTAAGTAGAAGCAGAGGATAAAGGAAAAAATGAAGAAGAGGAAGAAGAAGAAGAAGAAGAGGAGGAGGAGGAGGAGGAGGAGAAGAAGAAGGAGAAGAAGAAGAAAAATAAGAGAAGAAGAGGAGGAGGAGAAGAAGAAGAATAAGAGGAGGAGGAGGAGAAGAAGAAAAAAGAAATAAGAAGAAGAAGGATAAGAAGAAAAAGAGGGGAGGAGGAGAAGAAGAAGAGGAAAAAGGAAAAGAAGAGGAGGAGAAGGAAAAAGAAGAAGAAGAACAAGAAGAAGAAAGAAATAAAAGCAAGAAGAGGAAGAAGAAGAAAAAGAAGAAGAAGAAGAAGAAGAAGAAGAAGAAAAAGAAGAAGAGGAAGAAGAATAAATGAAAGAAGAGAAAAAAAGAAGAATAGGAAGAAGAAGAAAATGACACTACGACACCCTGACACCCTTACACGACACCCCGACACCCCGACACGACGCCCCGACACCCCGACACCCTGACACGATAACCCGACACCCTGACACGACAACCGACACCCTTATACGACACCCCCACATCCCGACACAACACCAGGCACCTGCACCTCCGCGTGGAGACAGGAAGATGTCACTGATAGATCACCGTTACAATCCGCCGCACAACTGTTAATACGCCGCCCTCGACGCCACTCACCCCGATCCCCGACACCCCTTCGGCCTCCTGTTGACAGAAAAGGTCCTCTTAGACCTTCCAGAGGTCGACTGGGTCATAGTTTTGTAAATTTTGAGTTAGGTCATATATTTTCCGATTTTGTTATAAAAAACAAAATATTTGTGTGATCGGGTGGATATACATGTGCAGTTGTTGCGTCACTGTGAGGGTCTGGTGTTCGACGACCTCGACGTGCGTTCAACAATCCCCCCCTTGCGTTCGTGGGTGAGCACAAATGACATCTCCTCCTCCCCCTTCATTTTCTCTGGGCCGGTCTTCATGCCAATGAAACTTGCTAGATATAGGAACATTAAATCATCAGTATGCGTGACCAGTATGCATCTCCCATTCGAAAGGGTTATAGTTATAATTATGCATGCATTTGCATATATTTATAACCGTAATTCTTATGAATTGTCCAATGGTATCCATGGAAAACCCGAGTATGTGTAGACTGGGTTCGTTTTCACACATGCTCTGCTCCGGATCCGATGCATAATTTTGTCAGTGCCTCCCTGTTGTTCTCCGGGTACACATCCCCTCTGTTTATTACCGAGACGTCTATCAGGAGAACAAGAGGGAGGTGTTGCCAAAATTTTGCATCGAATCCGGAGTAGAGCATGGGAAAACGAACCCAATCTACACATACTCGGGTGGGATTAGGACCTATCTTTACCTATTAGCGTGTAGGTTGTATGGATGTAATAAAACTGACAAAATTGATTAACTAATGAATATATATGCTGAATTATATATATATTTCTTGTGCTCTTAATAGCTAGGAAAGATGAGTGACCGTGCGTGGATGTACACCGGTCACACTAGTTCGAAAGAAATGACCAAAGAATGGTTTACAAAAACCAAGGAATTTGTGAAAGCCGCATTTGCAAATGGCCAGACAACAAACCGGTGCCCCTCTCATGGGTGCGACAAATTTTAAAAAAGAGGACAGAGGATGAAATGTAAACACCTGTAGAGGAGGGGTTTTACGTCTGATTATACGGTGTGGACATTTCATGATGAGTGTGCCCAACGCACCAGGGCTGAGGTGGTTCATCGTCGCACCAACGAGCATGGTACTGGGATCAAATACTTGGTGCAAGACTTTGATGATGCTCGGGATTCAGACTATGAGATGGAGGAATCTGCAAAACCCTTCTATGAAATGTTGGCGTCTTCAAAACATCCTCTCCACAAGCAGACTAAGCTTTGTCAACTGGATGTCATTGCACAAGTAATGGCTCTGAAGGCTCAATTCACCTTGGGAAGGTGTTGGTGAAGGATCGACACCCATGGGGGGCTCAACGGTCCCCTTTTTACTGGTTTGGCGGGGAGAGGAGTCGCGACATGAGCAAAACCAACAGTCAGGGTCCGGCAAGATCTTTTTACCCAGGTTCGGGTCGCGTGGTGCGTAAAACCCTACTCCTGCATGTGTTTAGTTATTCGTTTTGGGTTACTATAGATCTGTCCCTTTTTACAGCCTTTAGATTTGCCAAAAAGACAAAAAGCCCAAAAGCCCCTCCTACTGAGCCTCGGGCCTCCTTTTATAGGCGAAGGGGTCACCACAGTGGCTCAGTGGGTGAACAGTGGGTTCACGGGTGAAACAGCGCCGACCGACAGTTACAGTGTTACTGCCTTGTCAGAGGTGCAATAAATGCTTCGACAAACTTCCCTCACCTCGTCAGGGGGGTTGGACACGTACCCACACGTCGCAACTCCGGGGCGTTGCTCTCGCGTGCGGGCGGGCGCGTGGGGCATGCATCGTCGATGGAGGCGTTTGCAGGTCCCGAGGGCGCCGTGTGCCCACGCCTCTCCTCGGGCCTTTCTCTTTCTTCCCGGCAGGATTACCTTGCCGGGGCTCTTCCTGTTCCTCTCGGCAGGGAGGTGCTGGCCTGTCGAGGCCTTGTCAGCCTTCCTGGCAATGGTGGCTTGCCGGGGCTCAGTCCTTCTTCCTCGGCAGGAGGGCCTCGCTGTGGTATTGTCTATCTCCCCGGCAGGGGACTCTTGTCGGGGTCTCTTCATCCTTCCCAACAAGCGAGTGCTTGCCGGGGCTTGCAATATGCACTTGGTGGTTTCTGAGTCTCGATTTCGCCCTATGCCCCAGCGACGCACCTTGCCGCTGCGGAGGGGCCGCCGGCGTCCGCGCACAAGTCTGAGGCACTCGAGACCCCAGTCTTTAGTGCACCGATAGGAGCCCCGAGCATGGGCTACACACGCATGCGAGGCGTTGTTAGGCCAGGCCAAAAGCGGTGCACGGACTCGCAAGCACCGGGCTTATCGGAATCGAGCCGTTACATGCTTTCTTTCCCCATGTCGCGCATTGAACGCGCGAAGTGGGAGGGTGCGCGACATGCACGCGATGGCCTCTTTATTCCATGAAAACGCCTGTGCCATGTGTAGGACATGTGCAGCGGCGGTCGGGCAAGTGGCGATCGTTGCCTCAAAGGTCGCGGCCGTGGATGGGCCCGCCCTGGATGCATTGGTGCAGCACGGCGGTTCCCCGTTCGCTCATGACTCGAGGGCGATTGGGCGAGAGGGGCGGTGGCTTCTAGAGCGAGGAGGGCGTGCCTCCGAGCTTTGCCCTATAAATCAGGGTGTTTACGCGGAGGTTTTCCCCATCCACCTCACTCACAAAGCCTTCAGCGCCTGTCGTCTGGCCTTCTCTTGTTTCTTGCAGCTTTGCCGGTGGCGCCCGCCCCTAACCATGGTTAGGGTACGGGGCCGACCTTCGTTGGCCGCCAGGGCGGCAAGGGGATCCGGTTCGGATCATGCCACAACTTCAGGAGCCGCAGCCAGCGGCAGCCCCGTCGACCATGGCGGGAGAGGCTCGAGGGGCCGAGGACGCCGGGGTCGTGGCCAAGGGAGGCGGAGTGCTGCCTCGATCTCCCTCCTCGTGCCTTATTCTTCGGTGGCCACTCGGAGGCGACGCCATTTGAGTTCATCGCAGAGCTTTGTGGCCCCCTTCGGGGTCACGTGCGTCTCCCTCGTGGCTTCACCATGGTGATGGAGGTCGACCGGCCTCCCGTCTTCTAGCTACGGGCGCACGGATGCTCCCATGGCGCCACGCAGGTGCACGCGGAGTATTCGAAGCCCCATTCCATGCTACTCGAGTGTGGCTGGAAGGCCTTCGCCCGGGCTCACGGACTCGAGGACGGCTACGTCCTCTGCTTCAAGCTGACGGAGGCCCGTGTGCTCGTTGTCAATTTCTATGGGCGCTCCGATATGCGTCTCGGCTGCTGCGAAGAAGGCTTGAGTGGCATTGAATGCTTCGCTTCGAGCGACAGTGACGAGGAGGGCGGCAATGGTGACGGCGCTGAGCCTAGCCTCAAGCCCGGGGAATCAAATCTTAGGACGATTCGTGGGCTCGGACTGAGTGCTTCCTGCACTGGCGCAACTTGGTCACGCCCCTCCCCCTCCTTGGAGGGGGGATGTCAACCGGATCCGGTGCCCCTTCCTGTGGCCCGACGAGGCCGAACCCGCTCTCGTCGGTACAGTGCTGGTCCCGGAGGAGCCAGGATGGATGTACCACGTGCCTGGCCATGTCTTGTTTTCATGAACTCCAATTCCGTCGCATATGTCGCTCCTCGTTAGAAGACAAAGTCTTTAGGTTAGGAAAACAATGCTTTGTAAGTGGTATCAAATGTATCCAGACAAATGAACAAATAGTTGCATCCTTTATTCGATTTCATTTTGTATGATTATTTCCTTGCACTTTCCGGATGCTTGCCGGCTTGACTTATCCTGCCGCGAGCCCTTAGAGGAGAAGATCCTCAGAAAACTCAACAGAGGAGGTCATCACCGGCAAGACTCCTTGCCGCACTCAGTGCAACCATGTAAATCATCGAGCATGGCTTGAGGCGAAATAACATGCTACGTAGCCGCCCGAAATGTTGAGCGAGTTCGAAACGAGATAAGGGCGCTCTATGGCCGCTCAAGTCGTTGAACAGGCTCGAAACGGATTTGGAGTGGACTAATCCTAGCGAAGTCCTTCTATGCGCGGGATTCTCATACAAAATCCGATGCTTCAAAAGGATACAACTAATCTACCAAGAGTCTGGCAACAAGTTTGCCTCTGTACTTATCTCGCGTGTCATGGCATTCCTAGCCGCAGCGTGTGAAGGTGCTACCGGGGAGGAGTATCCATGGCCCCGGCAAGCTGGCGTTGCCTCCAACGGCCTCCTTGCCGATGAGGTTTTCACCGGTGGCCTTTGGCCACTCTAGAGGAAAGAGGCACGCTCGGGCGTGACCTTTCTTATCTCTTTTGCAAGAGTTTTGCTGGCGGAGCCCCCGAGCACATCTTTCTGGTGTCACAACGCTCCAAGGAGAAATGCAAGCCGATGGGCACGTGAAGGGGCGGTTCGGGGCCTCGGACGCGTCCTCGACGACCATCCAACGCTTCGAAGAGGTGCGTCGGTCGGAGTAAGCGTCGGAGGCCTGGCCGAAGCCCGGTGTCATGCCCTCGACAGCAGCGCTGCGTTCCAAGGAGGTGTGTTGGCCGGGCGATGCGGAGCTCGGGGCTTCCGCTCCTTCCACCCGCGCTCGCATAGAACCTATGGAGGCGCTATGAACTCTTGAGCGGGCGGAGCAACCACTGCTTCCTCCCACTCAGGGAAGATGCAGCAGCGAACTGGGATCCGTGGAGCCGACATGCGGCTCATCACATCAAGGTGGCGCCGACGCCGGCCTGCTTCCGGTGATCCCCCTACCTGGCGCGCCAAAGATGTTGGTGAAGGATCGAGACCTATGGGGGCCTCAACGGTCCCTTTTTGCTGGTTTGGCAGGGAGAGGGGTAGCAGCAAGAGCAGAACAAACAGTTAGGGCTCGACAAGATCTTTTTACCCAGGTTCGGGCCGCGTGGTGCGTAAAACCCTACTCCTGCATGCGTTTAGTTATTTGTTTTGGGTTACTGTAGATCTTCCCCTTTTTACAGTCTTTCGATTTTCCAAAAAGCCAAAAATCCCAAAATCCCCTCCTACTGAGCCTCTGGCCTCCTTTTATAGGCGAAGGGGTCACCACAGTGGCTTAGTGGGTGAACGGTGGGTTCACGGGTGAAACAGCGCCGACCGATAGTTACAATGTTACTGCCTTGTCAAAGGTGCAATAAATGCTTCGACAGACTTCCCTGACCTCGTCAAGGGGGGGGGGGTTGGACATGTACCTACACGTGGCAACTCCGGGGCGTTGCGCTGACGTGCGGGCATGCGCGTGGCGCATGCATCGTCGGTGGCGTGCTCGTCGGTGGAGGCGTTCATAGGTCGCGAGGGCGCCCTAGGCCGGCGCCTCTCCTCGGGCCTTTCTCTTTCTTCCCGGTAGGGTTACCTTGCCAGGGCTCTTCCTGTTCCTCTCGGCAGGGAGGTGATGGCCTTTCGAGGCCATGTCAGCCTTCCCGGCAAGGGTATCTTGCCGGGGCTCAGTCCTTCTTCCTCGGCGGGAGGGCCTCACCATGGCATTGTTTATCTCCCCCGGCAGGGGACTCCTGCCGGGGTCTCTTCATCCTTCCCAACAAGCGAGTGCTTGCCGGGGCTTGCAATCTGCACCTGGTGGTTTCTGAGTCTCGATTTCTCCCTAAGCCCCAGCGACGCGCCTTGCTACTGCGGAGGGGCTACCGACGTCCACGCACAAGTCTGGGGCACTGGAGACCCCAGTCTTTAGTGCACCGACAGAAGGGAATGCTACGACGCGATGATGGCACTATTTGGATGCTTTCGACCCAAAGGCCATGTCATGCCAGCAAACCTGTAAGAGTCGAACAAAATACTCCGTGTACTTAATATGCCCTATTGAAGATACATGCATGTGAGAAAGGATGTGCCTTATTTAAGCTTGAGTATGCGGACTTGAACTATTGTCCCATTTAGAAGTCTTCTAGGTATATGTTGTTGTAGACAACGGTATGGGTGAGAAGAGCCAAACCAAAATCGCAGTTAATGTTCTTCGGTATATGCCAATCATACCAAGGCTTCAACGTCTTTTCATGGTCGAAGAGACGGCCAGACATATGACATGGCACAAATGGGGCAAAATAACTGAACTAGATGCATATGGGAATAAGATGTCGGTACACACTGCAAAAGCGTGGAAGTACTTTGATGCATTCCTTCCGGATAAAGCGGCAGATCCAAGGCATCCTTGAGTCTGCGTCGCCACGGATGGGTTCAATCCCTTTGGTATGACGGCAACCCAATATAGTTGTTGGCCTATATTTGTCATTCCTCTCAATCCCCCCTCCCCGGATAGATTATGCAAAGAAAGAACATATTCTAGACGTTGATAATTCCAGGGATCAATTATCCGGGGAAGAATATGAATGTGTACATGCAACCACTTAAGGATGAATTGCAAGAAGCTTGGGGTAATGGATTCAAGACATATGCCGTCGCTAGAAAAGAAAACTTCAATATGCATATTTGGTACATGTACTCGATGCATGACTTACCGACGTATGCGCTATTCGTTGGCTGGTGTGTGCATGGAAGGTTCTCGTGCCCCACATGCAAGGCAATTCTTTAGTTTCATTGGACGCATGCGGGTTGGAAGTATCTTGCTTTGACTTGCATAGACAGTTCGTGGATCCTCGCCATCAGTTCAGAAAAGACAAGAAGAACTTTATCAAAGGTAAAGTTGTCAAAAACTAGGCACCATCTGCGTTGACAGGACAATAGATCCTGGATCAATTAAACACTCTCGTGCCTGATCCAGAGCGTCCATGGTATTTCAAGGGGTATAATTCAGAACACGCCTGGACTCACA